>NC_091684.1:129765000-130390000 GCF_041296265.1 Equus caballus | reverse complement strand
CTGTAAAAACTTTCTGGTCTCTAATCATGCCTTGAGCTGAGAGTTTAAGTCCCTGAGTTTAGCATTTTCATTTTCTAAGCTGCCTAATGCTTGTGAAGTTGTCAGCCTACTCCACAGTCCTTGTAATTATCATTACTAACACATGGTAGAGTATAGCAGCTCCAAAATGTCCAATTTCCTTACCTTCATCTGACATTTTATTTCAAGCAACCACAGATACTAATTTAAGCAATTACAGTGCCATTGCCTGCCATGGATTACTAGAGTTCTATTTTACACTTGCTAGGAGGTGATACCGGCATTCAAGTTAAACAGGTGAGCAAATTAACCCCCTGGTGAACAATGGAAAGAGGTGATGTTATCAGAACCTCAAAGCCAAGGCTGTCAGGCAGAATCTAGAATCATGGAAGGAGATTCCCAGGGGAACTAGAGCTATGGAAGAGATGCACTAGCCACTGGAGATGATGCCTGAGAGGAAGCAAGAGAGGGGAAATCTTTTGGCTTCTTTCCTACTGCCAGAAGCAGAAAAAAGCAGAGAAGCCAGGGGATCCACCTGAGAGAGGTGAGAATGGCTGGTTCTGAAGCCCTCTGCATTTCAGTTCCAGTCTTATAGTAAACCCTAATTTTCACTTGCGTGAGTTCTCGTTCCTTGTTTTCAAAGGGATCTAACTATCAGAGTTTGTACAAAGTGTTTTGGAAGCCCATCAGTGGGAGCAACCAAGCATGCTGCAGCAGGGCAGGCAGGAATATCTGAGGTAGGTCCTATAGGTGAGTGGGAGTCTGCCAGGTGGCAAAGAAGAGCAGGAGCATTCTGGAGGGACTAGTTGTTGGAAGTCAAGAGGTGGAAAAGGACAAAGCAGCTGACGGAAAGGGGGCAGTTACATAATAGTGCCTACTTCATATATTTGTTGTGAGGTTAGATGATAAAGTAAACATTATAGCTGGTATAATTTGAGCTCTAGCTATATGCTAAGCTATTCTAAGTGCTTTCTAAAAATTGATTCACTTAATCACAGAAACCCGTTGAGGTATATCTTATTGTTCCATTTTACAGATGAGGAAAATGGAGTTCAGAGAGAGTCAGTAATTTTCCTAAGGTCATACAATTACATAATCTGACTCCAAAGTCAGAGTCAACTGCTGTGGGATACCACTATTCTATACTTCTATTGCATGTAATTATTCACATGGATTACATATAATCCATGCAAAGTGCTTCAGCATAAAGCCTGCCACATAGTAAATGCTCAATAAAAACTAACTACCTCCAGCTATTATTATAGCATAATGACTCAAAGAGGGGCTTTGGATTCAAACCGACCTGGATTCAAATCCTGACTCTACCCCTTTCTGGCTGTTTGCTCTAGGAAAAGTAAATCTACGGCCTTTGTTGATTTGTAAAATGGGATAAATTACCTAATTCTCAGGGTTGTTGTCAGATGAAATGAGGCCATATATATATATTGTCTTGCACATAGAAAATGCTTAGGCAAAGATAACTATTATTATTATTCCACTAATAAGGAACAACTTGGACAAAGGCCCAGGGTAGGGTGAGAAAGAGAGAGGAAAAAATGAATTCCAGGGTCTCAATATATTTTACTATGTGTGGAGAATAGGGTGGTTGAGGGAATGGCCTGGCAATGAGGCTGGAGAGGTCAACAGGCCTGATCTTCAGGGTCTTGTAGGCCATGTCAATGAGCCTGGAGTGATAGTAGAGCCAGTCACACAGCACATAGGACACGTGTATCCTTTAGGACAGGCTAGGATATGCTGCAGTAACAAATGTCACCAAGTAGCTGAGTGGCTTATAAAAACAAATGCTACATGTTCATTGGGGACCAGCTAGGGTTCTGTTCCATGCCATCTTCACTCTGGAACGTGGGCTGATGGAACAACTTCTCTCTGAAACAAACTGCTGGTCTTGTGGCAGACAGAAAATAGACATGGTGAACCCACCAGTTGGCTCTTAAAGCTTCTGTTTGGAATTGATCCTCTGCTCACATTTTATTGGCCAAAGCAAGTCGCATGGTCAAGCCTTCCATCAGTGGAGCTGAGGAAGGGGCATTTCATGGAGGGGCACCAGAATATTTGGCAGAGCAATAATAGGAACAGATTTTCTGGCAAAATATAATGAGTGGTAACAATTAAAAAATGGACAAAGGATTTAAATAGGTATTTCTCCAAAGACAAACACAAATGGCCAATAAGCACATAAAAAGATGTTGAACATCATTAGTCATTAGAAAAATACAAATCACAATCACAATGAGATACCACTTCACACCTACTATAATTGCTATAATCTGAAAACAGACAATACAAGTGTTAGAGAGGATGTGAAGAAATTGGAGCCCTCACATCCTGCTAGTGGGAATGTAAAATGGTGCAGCTGGTTTGGTAAACAGTCTGGCAGTTCCTCAAAAAGTTAAACCGAGATACCATATGACCCAGCAATTCCACTCGTAGGCATATACCCAAGAGAAGTAGAACATATGTCCACACAATTTGTACACATATGTTCATAGCAGCATTATTCATAACAGCCAAAAAGTGAAACAATCCAAATGTACATCAACTGATGAATGGATAAATAAAACATGGTATATTCACACAATGGGATATTATTCAGCCATAAAAGTGATTAAGTATTGATACATGCTACAATGTCATTGTACCTTAAAAACATTATGCTAAGTAAAAGAAGCCAGTCATAAAATATCACATTTTGCATTATTCCCTTTATATAAAATGTCCAGAATAGGCAAATCTATATATAGAGAAAGTAGATTAGTGGTTGCTTATGCCTTAGGGGATTAAGGGGAAATGGGCAAGTGACTGTTAATGAGTATGGGGTTTCTCTCCAGGGTGATGAAAATGTTCTAAAATTGTTGGTAGTGATAGTTGCACAACTGTGAATGTACTAAAGACCACTGAATTGAACACTTTACATGGGTAAATTGTGTGGTATGTAAATTATATCTCAATAAAGCTGTTTTATATGTATATGAGAAAGATAATAAGTGGTTTTTATTTTGTCCTGTTGATTATAAGAGGTTCAAGTGGAGGTGACGAGGTAGTTAACCATGTAGATCTGGAGCTCAGGAGCAGAAATCAAGACTGGAGAGACATATTTGGAAATCCAGAGCACAAAGATACTAACTGAAGTTATGTAAAAAGAAGCAATCACCCAGAGTGAGCATGTCCAGTGGGAAAAGAGAGGGCTTGCACCTATCCCTGAAGGAAGCTGACATTTAAAGGATGAGAGAAATAAGAGGAGACTTCAAAAGAGATGGAGAGGGAGTGGTTAGAGATGGAGAAGTAAGATCAAGAGAGTAAGAATGGAAGGCAAGGAAAGTGTTCCTGGAAGGAAGGAGTGTCAACTGATGCAGAAAAATTGTTAGGTCATGATGATAATGTCCATAAGATCTGCAGTACCTAGTGACTTTGGGAAGAATATTTCCTTAGGCTGGTGAGGCAGAACCCAGAGTGCAATAACATGAGTTAATACACAGGAGGAGTAGTTGAGGAATTGGAGACATCCTTGTTTAGATAATTGGAGAAATGTAGCTGCAAAGTGCAGATCTGTAAAGAGGAGAAAGAAAGCAGAGGTTGAAGTGGGGTTTGGTGTATTGGGTAGGAGATTTCAAAATGGGAGAGATTTTTTAAACGCTTATGGGAATGAAAAGGAGAGGAGAAAGGGGATAATTGATAAGAGGAATAAGGCCCTGACCGTGTTTTATGAAACTGCAGTATGTTCCCCACTCCATCCTCCTTATCCTACTCATTTGTTTACTGTAATGCTTGTCACCTCCCTGTTACCATGTAACTTATTTATTATGTTATTTATTGTCTGTCTCCACCTTGCTCCAAGAAGGCAGGGATTTTTTATCTATTTTGTTTTGTCAACAAGTAAGAGGCATAAATTGCAAGAGAAGCAAGAAGTGTTTTTGGGGTCTCAAGAATTGCAATTCCGGGAGCACAGATTCAGGTAGAAACCTAAATAGTGTCCCTCTAGAGAGTAAAAGTCGGGGGCTTTTAAAGGCAAAGAAGGGAGGTTGTATACAAAGAATTTTAACTGGCTTTAATTGGAGTTGGAGGTAGAGAGGTCGTCTTAGCCAAACATTGCTTGATTATTGATTCTATCTTCAGAAAGTTCACCATCCTCAGTCTTTGTGATCAGGATGTTGGTTCTCCGCTGACTTCTCAAACAATTGCTTGTAAAACAATTGCTTTTAAAACAATCGCTGTTTTGGCCGGGTCCAAGGTTCAAGACAGCAAAGCAGTTTCTCTGGAAAGGCAGGTCTGACTCCATTTAAAAATGGCTCCTCTATGGTCAATTTTGAATTTATTTATTAACTCCAAGCATCTAGAACAAATAGCAGCTGACATATGGTGGGTGCTTAATAAACATTTGTTAAATAAGTGAATGGAAGAGCAAGTTTTATGAAAAGTCAAGAGGGGAGAGGAGCCAGAACATAGCTAACTATGGTTCCTGCCTTCACAGCACTAATTATGAGGTAGATCTATTGGAGTCCATGACTTCCTGCTTATTGTGGTAACAAGGGAGAGGAAAGGGTAAATAGCCCGAGTTTCCCAGCTGGATGAAAAGTGGGAAGGGAGATATTCATTTGGTAATTATGATCTGCGTTGTCTTTTCTGTTTTGTTCAGAACTATGATTTAAACATCGTTATTTAATTCGTGTGTTTTGTCTTGTAAGTAGAGGAAACACATTTGTTAGATTTTTGTACTTCGAGCCTTCCCCGCCTGCCACATACGAGGGGCCGAATAAAGCCTTACCAGGAAGGATAAGCCGTGCTTGGCGTACTCCTGCGTGCTTTTCTGAAGCTTTTGCACAGGCACCGATTTTTTTCAGGCGGACTTCTAGGTCCTTAACCTCTGTGGGACTAACTGTGGTGATAAACTAGGAGGAGGGAAGAGACTCAGAGAGAACAAACTGAGTGCTGGAGAGCGGCAGTGCCAGCGCGGCCTAGCGAAGAGAACAACTCGCGAAAACCAACCCCGTCCCGACAACCAAAACGAACCCACGCCCTGCCTCCAGTCTCGGCGGCCCATCAACGCGAAGTGAGGTGCGCATGCGCGCGGGCGGCCGGCGTGTGTGGCCAAGAGCAGCGCGGCCGCGGCTGAGAGTCACGTGGGGCGCCGGGCAGCCGGCCCGCCCCGCCCCTTTTCCGGCGGGACGCTCGGAGCCGCTCCGAACTGCGCAGGGCCGCCGGGGGTGAGTGTCCGCGAGGGGCGCGCGTCGCGCAGACCCGGCCTAGGGCGCTGGCTGGCTGAATGCGTTGCGGGGAGCCATGGGGACAAAATGGCGGCGGGGTACGCCCTTTCGCTCCTTCCCCTCACCTGCAAGTAGGGAGGAGAGGGACTGGGATGGCTGCTGGGGGAGGGTAGTTGCAGCCGCTCGGGAGGGCCCGGGGGTCCTCCGAGGAGGCCTGGGGACGGGGGTGCGCAGGCTCTGGGCCTGCCCTGCGGGCTCAGCTGAGGTGTGAGGGACGTAGGACCCCGCGCACCCCAAGGGTCGAGGGGTGGGCCGCGGGCTGCCTCACCCCCTCAAGGAGGCGGCCCCGCGGCGCGTGTCGAGGCTTCTGGAATGTCCACACTGCACGCGCCTTTCGGAGGAGCCCCCCTCCCAGCCCTTCATTTGACAGCTGATCGCCATTGGCCTCTCGTTCTCGGCGAGGTTAATCACGCTTTCCCTGTGCCGTGACTGGTTTGAGCTCTGCCCAGGAAGCAGGGCGGGAACGGTCTCTCCATCTTACAAATGCGTAAACTGAGGCCTGAGGGGCGAAGAGTTTAACCAAGGCCTCACACCTGGAAGTAGCAGGACCTAGCCTTCTGCCCCTGGTAGTGCTGCCTTTCTAGCACTTCATTCGCGGTTCCCTCCGCCAGTGAGGGACGGGATTGTTAGAAGGCAGACAGAAAACTGCTCCTCGAGCAGCGCCTGCTGCTGTCAAGCGGCTCTCCTGAGATGCGGCCGCCTTCCTGAGAGCAGCTTCCTGTTGCTGGCAAACTGTATCCCTCCTTCTGTTTGCTCTAGTTATTTTCCATGAAAATAGCTGTTCGATATACTCATCTTACTGAATAGATAGTGATTCCGTACATGTGTTATAGTTTGCATATTGGTTTCACCAACATGAACTATTTCATTCTCATAATCCGAGGTAGGAGGATGGGATAGGCGTTATGCCCATTTTACCAATGGGGAAACTGAGGTTCAGAGAGGGCATTTCTTGCCCCCATGTCATCCCCCGGTGAATAGTGATCTGGGATTAAGCTTTCAGACTTGAATTTGGGGGTCTGACCGCTACCCCACTCCAATTTATGTTAGTGCTCAGGCTCTTGTATTTTTTCTGTTAACTATGACTTTTTCTCAAAATGTGTTAGGTGCAGATTGATTTATGCCGCATATTGAAATGATCTGAATAATAAATAACCTCTAAAGACTTTATATTTTGATTAATCAAAGAGTTAATATAATTTGGGAAGTTGTCTTTGTGAGAAGAACTTTGATATGATAACTTTGAAGGCAGACTGTTGTGAGGTTTGAATCCCAGCTCTGCTGCTTGTCCTTGGGCAGATTACTTAATTTTTCTGATCCTTGATTTCCTCATCTGTAAAATTGGGATAATATTATTCACCTCCCAGATTTGCCGATAGCCAGTAAATGAGGTGTCTGTAAAGAATTTAGAACCACTCCTGATCCACAGGAAGCCTTCAACAAATGCTTTCTTGTTTCCTTCTTTCTCTCCACTCCCTCGAGCTGCAATTTTTTATTTTCTGTAGTTAACCATTTGGTGGTGTAGATCAATCCACCTGGTGGATTATGCGTGGAAGCATAATCAGGTACTATACACATGCATTTATAAGTAATTTTGGTGAGTGGGATCCAAAAGCTATAGTATTTTAAATACAGACTTTAAAAATGTTTGTCCTTACAACTTCATAAATATGTAAGAATCACTAAAAGATTGGTTTGATACTGACTTTATTAAAAGCTTTATTTAGCCGCTTTACAGGAATTTTTAAAGATAAAATGAAGGGACTTGAGATTCTGTCTTTTCTTTCACCTTCATAGCCAACCAAAATCCAACCTAGTTTTTTTTTGAGGAAGATTAGCCCTGAGCTAACTACTGCCAATCCTCCTCTTTTTGCTGAGGAAGACTGGCCCTGAGCTAACATCCGTGCCCATCTTCCTGTACTTTATATGTGGGACGCCTACCACAGCATGGCTTGCCAAGCGGTGCCATGTCCACACCCGGGATCCGAACTGGCGAACTCTGGGCTGCTGAGAAGTGGAACGTGCGAACTTAACTGCTGTGCCACCCGCCAGCCCCCCAACCTAGTTTTAAAGGAGCTGCAAAAATTCTTTAGGAATCCCATGTGAACATTCTTTAAACACTTAGAAGGTGGTGGTGGTGGTCTTTAGTGGGAAGTTAAACAGAATTCTCTGTAATGTTGCAATCTGATATCCATTGTGAAATTGACATTTCTGAAATTGTAGAAGTGAAAACTGCAAATGGTTTGTATAACCAAAATTAAGATAAGTCGTTAATAAAAATCTGTTTCCAGGGGCCTGCTGGTGGCGCAGCGGTTAAGTGCACACGTTCCACTTCTCGGTGGCCCAGGGTTCGCCTGTTTGGCTCCTGGGTGCGGACATGGCAAGGCTTGGCAAAAAGCCATGCTGTGGTAGGCATCCGATATATAAAGTAGAGGAAGATGGTCATGGATGTTAGCTCAGGGCCAGGCTTCCTCAGTAAAGAGAGGAGGATTGGCAGTAGTTAGCTCAGGGCTAATGTTCCTCAAAAAAAAAAAAAAAAATCTGTTTCCAGTTTTCTGCTGTGATGGTAACCTTTTTCACAAATATGTTTGGCTTTGGCAATAGTTCTTGTGGAATATAAACAGTGAAAATATCTACAGTTCATTGGTGGAGCCCACCTTAAAAAAGTATTAGAGGGAAAGATTTATAGAAAGACTTTTTCCTGTCTGACCTGAAACACTAGAGATTTCATGAAGCTTTGCTAAAATAATTACTACTTTCTTTTGTTTTTGTTTTTTTGATGAGGAAGATTGTCCCTGAGCTAACATCTGTTGCGAATCTTCCTCTTTTTGCTTGAGGAAGATTGTCCCTGAGCTAACATCTGTGCCAGTCTTCCTCTTTTGTATGTGGGATGCTGCCACAGCATGGTTGATGAGTGGTATGTAGGTCTACAGCTGGCATCTGAACCCACAAACCCTGGGCTGCTGAAGCAGAGTACGCAAACTTAACCTCTATGCCACTGGGCCAGCTCCTAATTACTTTTTAATAACAACTTCTTAAAGTAGTAAATTCATTACATGTGGTTTTGAAAACATATGCAAAGTAGAGAGAATAGTAATATGAATTGCTATGTACTAGTTTCTCTGTTTCAGCAATTACCTGTGCAGCTACCCTGTCCCCCATGGTTTTGAAGCCAGTCTCAGACGTCATATTTCATTTGTAACGATTTCAGTATGTGTTAGGTCTGCTTTTAATCTAGTATTGGAAAAGAGAACTAATTTTGGTATTTGTGAAGAGAAACGTCAGGTTCATCAGAGAAAATAAATGCCTATTGGTTGATGTACTCATGGCAGTACATACAGAAGTGATCAGAATTGAAAACCTTGTTAAACAACTTGGAATTATAAAATGTCTATCTTGCTTTTCAAAATACTTTTTTTTTTTTTTTACCATAATACACTTATTTTCCACTTAGCAAAGGCATGAAAAATTACTGATCCTAAGTACCAGACTCATAAAGGCAAATACTCAGATTTTTTTTAAATTACAGAAGAGGCAAAAGCATGGGTGATAGATTTTGTGAACATCAGAGAGAAACTGTGATTGCAAACCTCAGTTTTTCTACAATTTATTGGCAAAGGAGAACAATGGATAGATGTACTCTCCTGGTTTCACTTAGATGGGCCTGTACTTTTTAGAGTAGTGCTGCTATCAGGCTTCTCACTGTTTTGGGTATGGCATTTACTTCGTGCCTTTTCAGAACCTGTGCACCCAAACTCTGATAAAGAAAAGAGAAGTAGGCCTTTCCTGGCACTTGAGCCAGTCTTGACATTTCCATCTCTAGGACTCTTAGGTATCTCCACAGATATTCTGGGACTGCAGGGCAGGGTAAGATGAGTGAGACTTCAGTTTATCACAGACACAGAATTTTTAAGGCAGACATAAAATTCAGTTTATCACAGGTCGCAGCTTGTTCAGAAACTTGGGCCCAGTCAGTCCTAGTTTTCATTCCCTGTTTACTGACTTGTTTTGTTTTTTTTGTGCTCCATCTTCTCCTTGGCCATTGTTTTGCTATAGCCCAGAATTTCTCAAATTTCATTAATTTGAGTAGCACTGCCAATGTTTTACTAATATCCATTTTAAATATGTTATTTTGATTTTTTTCATTTATGGTAGTGTTATAAATTTTCTTTTAAAGTTTAGGTAAAAATGTAGTTCTATTTAAAGAAAAATGTAAATAGTTTAGGTGGTAGTTACGGCAAATATGAAAGTAGTAACTGAATCATTGAAATTTTAGATTAGGAATTAGCTCTTTTTTTTATGTTACAGCTTTATTGAGATATATTTCACACACCATAAAATTCAACCATTAAAATGTACACTGCAGTGGTTTTTATTATGTTCGTAGAATTGTGCAACTATCACCACAACCTGTTTTAGAATATTTTCAGCGCCCCAATATGAAGCCCCTTAACCATTAGCAGTCATTACCCAAGCCTGGCCTCCCTCCCCTATTCCTCATCCTACCCCCCATGCCAGCCCTAGGCAGCCACTAATTTACTTTTTTTCTCTATGGATTTGCCTACTCTGGACATTTCACATCAATGGAATCATACAATGTGTGGTCTTTTGTGTTTGGCTTCTTCCATTTAGCATAATGTTTTCAAGGTTCATCCATGTTATAGTATGTATCAACACTTCATTCCTTTTTTTTTTTCATAGACTTTATTTTTTTAGAGCAGTTTTAGGTTCACAGCAAAATTGAGAGGAAGGTATGGAGCCTTCCCATATACTCCCTGCCCCAATTCATGCACAGCTCCCACATTATCAACATTCCCCACGAGAGTGGTACCTTAGTTACAATTGATGAACCTGCACTGACACATCGGTATCACCCAAAGACCATAGCTTACATTAGGGTTTACTTTTGGTATTATGTATTTTATAGGTTTGGACAAATGTATAATGACATGTATCCACCATTATAGTGTTATACAGAGTACTTTCACTGCCCTAAAAATTTTCTGTGCCCTGCCTGTCATCCCACCCTCCCCTCAACCCCTGGCAACTATTGATCTTTTTTCTGTCTCCATAGTGTTGACTTTTTGAGAAAGTTCATTTCTTTTTATGGTCAAATAATATTCCATTGTGTGGATATACCACATTTTACTTATCCATTCATCAGTTGACGCACATTTGGATTGTTTCACTTTTTGACTGTTATGAATTATGCTGCTATGATTATTTGTGTACAAATTTTTGTGTGGACATATGTTCATTTTTCTTTGCTGTATACCTAGGAGTGGAATTGCTGGGTCTTATGGTAACTCTGTTTAACTTTTTGAGGAACTGCTAGGCTGTTTACCAAACCAGCTGCGCCATTTTACATTCCCACCAGCGGGATATGAGGGTTCCAGTTTTTCCACATCCTCTCCAATGCCTGGCTGTCTTTTGGATTATAGCCATCTTAGTGGACGTGAAGTGGTGTCTCATGGTGGTTTTGATTTGTATTTCCCTAATGACAAATGATGTTCAACATCTTTTCATGTGCTTATTAGCCATTTGTATATCTTTTTTGGAGAAATGAGGTTATTGCCTTTTTAACCAGACATAATGGTACCATTTAACCTGACATGGGCTCTTGCTCTCGTGCTTGCTTGCTCTCTATCAGCTTTTTATTCATATCATTAAGTGGGTTGCTTCCCAGAAATACTTTGTCGTATTTAAATACTGTGACACGTACATCCTCTACTTATGTTTCTTAATCTATACGTTGTAGTACCTGTTTGCCCAAGTGCATTTGGAGCTATCTTGAATTTAACTTAAAAAAAAAAAAATTCATGTATCTTAAGTACCACTGCCTTTCATTTCAGAGGCTGAGACAATAACCTGTCAGGTGTCAAATTGAGTAGTAGTACACAAGACACATAGTGATGTGTTTGGAGTAAACCAGTATCTGGTAGGATTTAAGAGATAGCAGTTCAGTCTTGAGCCTTTTTTTCCCCTTGGGGAGAAAAAGGCATGGTAATTACAATTTGTGGTCTCTGGGTTGAAAATTTTAGTCAAAGCTGAGTTTAATCTTTAATTTGGGAGTATATTTAAATTTAAATCATTACAGTCTTTTAAAGTTGTAATTGCATTGCAATTACATTACAGAAAATCTGGAAAAGAGCAAGGAAAAAAATTACCCACAACTCCAGTGGTGTACACTACCAATTATTGAGTACTGGTTCTGTGCTATTTGGTGCTTCATGCATAACTTTTTTGAAAATAATGCTACAAGGCAGATATTTTTACCCCCATTTTCGAGCTGTGAACCCTGAGATTCAAAAATGTTAACTTGCCTAAAGGTTACATAGATTGTAAGTGGCAGTCTTGGGATTTGAATTCAGGTCTGACTTCAGAATTTATGCTCTTTACTACACATTACTTCTTGTCTGTTTCCAGTCTGTTTTCCAGTGCATATGGATCATATGGTACATAAATTCACATGGTACATCAAATTTTGTGTCTGCCTTAAAAAAGTTTGATATCTAGGCTACAACTGTCTTTATTGGAAAGGCTAAGTACACAGCTTTACTGATTGATTCTAGAATCACCAAAAGAAGGTATGTCTGCTTAATCAACAAGCCATCCAACTTCCTTTCTTCCCTTCAAAATCTTTATTGAGTGCCTACTGTTTGTAAGACACTGTCTTAAGTAGGGGAAAGAGGTTTTTCAGATATAATCTTGTCCTTCAGGATCTTAAAATGTAGTAGAGAAGAAAACTCTCTGACAAGGGAAATAGGGAAAAGAGAATAGCACTTACTGAGCATCGGCTGTGTGCTAGGTTTTATATATTATTTTGAAATTTATTTGGGTACCTATTGTGTGTCGGATATTGTGTTAACTGATGGAAACTCTAGTGTGCTGCCATTTAGCTCTGTAAAGTAGATATTATTCTCTTTACAGAAGAGAAAACTGAAGTTCTGAGGAATTACATGACTTGTCCAAGTTTATATAACCAGTAACTATAATTAGCTAAAGTGGGATTCAGTGCCACATCAACATGCATTCTTTCCCACTGTGCCTTCCTGATTTCAGTAGATATATTTCTCATCTAATCCTCCTAACAACTTTGTAAATTAGGGATTTTTTTCCCGTAAACTCTGTGTCCTTTTCTTTAAATCAGTTTTTTGAGGTATAATTTATATACGGTAAGTGCACCCTCTTTTTAAGTGAACAGTTTAATAAGTATTGAAAAATTTATATATAGCCGTGAGCCACTATCGCAATCCTGATGTAGAACATTTCCATTTCTCCAGAAAGTTCCTTTGTGCTCCTTCCCAGTCTTTCTCCTTCAGCCAAGGCAACCCTCCTGCAATATTTCTCACCTAAGATTAGTTTTGCATGTTCTAAAACTTCATATAAATAGAATCATTCAGTATATATTCTTTTGCACCCACTTTCTTTTTCTGAGTATAATGTCTGTAATATTTATCCATTTTGTGTGTATCAGTAGTTTATGCCTTTCTATTGCTTTCTATTTTAGTATATGGATATATTATAATTTGATTATCTCTTCTCCTGTTGATGGATATTTGGGTTGTTTCCAGTTTTGGGATATTCTGAACAAAGCTGCTGTGAATATTTGTATACAGGTTTTTGTGTGGAAAATTTTTCATTTCTCTTGGGTAAAATACCTAGCCTTCATTTTTATGGATGAGAATATCAATACTCAAAGAGGTTAAGTGACTTCTCAATGTCAGATAGCCAGTGATTTGGTTGACTCCGATACCTCTTTCCACTATATCACGTTTTTTCTCACTTTTTAGAGGTAAAGAATACAGGTGAAATGGTTTGGGAATTCAGCTGAAGATCCCTGTCAGCTAGGGAAAACAGAGTAGCCTTCATGAAGATGACTTTTGAGCTGGCTTTGAAGAATTAATAGGCTTTTAATATAGAGAGGGTGAGAGGAAAGGAGCAAGGTGAGCAAAGGTGCTTTAGCATGGGCTTCGTTCATTAGTAAATAAGTATTTAATTAATGCCTGCTCAATGCCAGGCACTGTTGTGTGTTCTGGGGCTAAAGCAGTAGCAAAACCAGTGAGTGGGGAGAGGTGGACAGTACACCAAGTAAGTAAATAATATAAGGTGATAAGTGCTCTAGAAGAGAAGCAGGATAGAGATTGCCAGTGGTTGGAGTCAGGATAAATGGGTTGCAATTTTAAATGGAGTACTTGGGACAGCCTCACTGAGAAAGGGATATGTGACCAAAGACAGATTAAATCTTGAGTGTTCCTAATGGGAGTCTAGTGCGTGTAAAGCCCTGAGGCAGGAGTGTGTCTGGTATGTTGGGGAAATTAAAGAGGCCAGTGTGGCTGGAATGGAATAAAAACCAGGGGAGGAGAGGAGTAGGAGATGTGGTCAGAGAGGTATGGGGAGCTAGAAAGTTTAGGGCATGGCAGGCTACTGTGAGGACTGGCTTTACTCTGAATGAGATGGAGAGGCATTGGAGAGTTGTGAGCAGAGGCACTACATTTAAAAAATATAACAGCTTTATTGAGATAGATTTCAGACACCATATAATTCACCGATTTAAGAAATGATTTTCAGTATATTCACACAGTTTTTCAGTCATCACCATAATGAATTTTAGAACATTTTCACCGTCCCCAAAAGAAACTCTGTACTCATCAGCAGTCATTCCCATTTTCCTCCAGCACCCTAGCCCTAGGAAACCACTAATCTACTTTCTGACTCTATGGTTTCCCTATTCTGGACATTACATATAAATGGAATTATTATTTTTTTTTTTTTTAAGATTTTATTTTTTTTCCTTTTTCTCCCCAAAGCCCCCTGGTACATAGTTGTATATTCTTCGTTGTGGGTCCTTCTAGTTGTGGCATGTGGGACGCTGCCTCAGCGTGGTTTGATGAGCAGTGCCATGTCCGCGCCCAGGATTCGAACCAACGAAACACTGGGCCGCCTGCAGCGGAGCGCGCGAACTTAACCACTTGGCCACGGGGCCAGCCCATAAATGGAATTATTAAATATATGGTTGTTTGTGACTGGCTTCTTTCACTTAGCATAATATTTTCAAGGTTCATCCATGTTATTCTTTTTTATGACTGAATAATATTCCATTGTATGGATATACCACATTTGGCTTATTTCCACTTTTTGGCTATTATGAATAACACCACTATGAATACTTGTGTATAAGTTTTTCTGTGTCCATGTGTTTTCATTTGAGGTGCTGCATTTTAAAAGGAGCAGATTCACTTGACAAAGGATAAATGACCTAGGCTCTCATCCCAGAAGAAGGTTTGGTTCCAATTACTGCTAGCTTTTCTTTGTTCATTAGCTCTCCTTACAGGGTTAGGCCATTGTTTCTAGCAATTTCCTTCTTCCTTTGTGTTCTTTCTAGTTTCTGTGCCTTGGATTTCTTTGAGTAAAGATTTGTCCACGTTAAATAGGTGCCCTGAAAAGTAAGATCTGTTCTGTGTAGAGCTTTATGTAATTGGTAATTAAGGTATTCTGATGAAATCTTAGTTTATGAAAGTTCTTAAAGAGAGGTTACACAGTATTTTGTGTACTGAGTTGGGGTTTATTATTGGGATATAAAGTCAGTGAAAACAGCATTTAAAAAATGAAATAGAATAGAGAAGGAAATGTCAGAATGGATTTCACACAATAGGGATAAATATTACTTCATGAAACTTTTATTTGTTTCTGTTAAATGCATGTGTGAACTGAGTCAAGATATAAAGTGTGTGTCTTTATAGATTGTAGTGAAAAAACTTTGAAGCCTGTTTCTCTTCTGTTATTATTTTTTTTTTGTGAGCAATGAGGTGTTCAGCATGGAGTATTTAAAATATGCTGTGTTATATCCAAACAAGCAATATAGGAGTGATTTTTTTGTTGTTGTTTAATATAATGAGAAACGTGGGCATGAGATTTGTATCTTTTTATGAATAAATATGATTTTCTGACAATTTTATGACTAATAGTATATATATATATTTATTATTGTAGGAGTTGCACTCTGTGGATTTATGTGGTCAATGAGCTTCTTGGCACAGAAGGGAGTTAAAGAATGATGGTAAGTGATCAAGCTACCTTAAACACTAACCTTAGTTTTTTTGGCCTTCCTCTTTCCTTCCTTCCATCTGTTTTTTTTTTTTTCTTAAAGATCGGCACCTGAGCTAACATCTGTTGCCAATCATCTTTTTTTTTTCCCCTTCTTGTTCTCTCCAGAGCCCCCCAGTACATAGTTGTATATTCAAGTCATAGGTCCTTCTGGCTGTGCTACGTGGGATGCTGCCTCAGCATAGCTCGATGAATGGTGCCATGTTTGTGCCCAGGATCCAAATGGGTGAAACCCTGGGCTGCCAAAGCAGAGCACGCAAACTTAACCACTCGGCCATGGGGCCGGCCCCATCTATTTTTCATTTATCTTTTTTAATGTAATGTTTGTTACATACAAGTTACTCTATGGAACACATTTGTTGTAAAGCACAGTAATAAAGTGAACAACTGTGAATGTTGAGAGCCTAGGAACTGTTGCCTCTATGCTAGACTTACTCTTAACATTTGTGGGTCCTAGGGTAAGAATACAGATGGAAGCCAGCTTCTTTTATGTCTTATCTTAAAAAGTTATAAATCAATTCATACCAACACCTTGACCTACTTTCCTACCCAGGGCCTAGCCAGCTCTTAAGAGGAGCCATATTCTCCCTGGGGCAGGCACAGTGGAAGCTGGGCTAGGGCATTCTCTGAATTTGGGATGGGGACTGATGTGGTGAAACTCACCAGAGAGCCTGGGCAGACAGGTTCACCTTCCCCGCACTTTACTTTTCTAACTCAAGATTTTTGGGCAGTTCTAAGTGTCTTCTTAAACTAGCCCACTCAAACCAGGAGGAGGAGGGAATGCAGTTATATGAGGGAACCCAGTCTGCCTGGACACCTTCTTTGGGAGATTTAGGGTATTTTTTAGAAGATGGTCTTACTAAGTATAGAAGTCTAGGTTGACAGATTTTTCTCTTAGTATCTTGAAAAAAAATTATTCCAGTGTCCTCAGCTTTTCAATTTTTTGATATTTCTTTTTGATTTAACCTAATTTTAATATTATATACATCATTTACATGGTTAAAAATTTAAACTATAAAACAGTATTCATTTAGAGAAGTCTAACATTCATCTCTTTTTTTCCTCTTCTCTTGGAAAAATTCTTTTCCATTTTTTTTTATTGTGGTAAAGCACACATAGACTTTATCATCTTAACCTTTTTTTTTTTGCTGAGGAAGACTCATCTTGAGCTAACGTCTGTGCCAATTTTCCTCTATTTTGTATGTGGATCACTGCCACAGCATGGCTGCTGATGAGTGGTGTAGGTCCATGCCTGGGAACCAAACCTGAGCCACTGAAGCAGGGCATGCTGAACTTAACCACTAGGCCATGGGGCCAGCCCCTATCTTAACCATTTTTAAGTATATGGTTCAGTGGTATCAAATATATTCATATTACTGTGCAACCATCACCACCATCATCTCCAGAACTCTCTTCATCTTGCAAAACTGAAACTATACCCATTGAACTCCCTATTCCCCCTTCCCTCAGTTCCTAGCATTCTACTTTCCTTCTCTCTCATTTTGACTACTCTAGGTACCTCATCTAAATGGAATCATACACTATTTCTCTTTTTGTGACTGGCTTATTTCACTTAGCATGATGTCCTCAAGATTCATCCTAGTTTTAGCATATGTCAGAATTTCCCTTTTAAGACTGAATAATATTCCATTGTATGTATATACCACATTTTGCTTATCCATTCATTTGTTGGTGGGCAGAGCTGCTTCCATGTTTTAACTATTGTGAATAATGCTGCTGTGAACATGGGTATACAAGTATCTTTTCAAGACCCTGCTTTCAGTTCTTTTGGATATATGCCCTGAAGTGGAATTGCTGGATTGTGTGGTAATTGTGTTTTTAATTTTTTGAAGACTTGCACCCCCCCTTACTGTTTTAGGTAGTGACTATACCATTTCACATTCCTACCAGTACTGCACAAGGGTTCCAATTTGTCCACTTCCTCACCGAAACTTATTTTTTGTTTTTTTGATAGCCATCCTAATGGGTGTGGTGGGTAATCCTTTTTACTAGTTTTTCGTTTATCCTTTGTTGCTTATATTTTCAAAAAGAAGCAAATAAGATATATGTGTATGTATGTATATTATGTATATATGTTTATTGCTCTCTCTTTCTTTTTCCTTTTTCCTTTTTTTAAGATACTTGAAGTCTCTAGGCTCATTTTACATCTCATTGAGTCGTCAAGGTCTCTTTTAACCCAAACCAGAGGCTTTTTTTTTTCTTTCTTAGATTGGCACCTGAGCTGACACCTGTTGCCAATCTTCTTCTCTTTTTTGTCCTTCTAGTTGTGGCATGTGGGACACCGCCTCAGCATGGCCTAATAAGCAGTGCCGTGTTGGTGCCCAGGATCTGAACTGGCGAAACTCTGGGCCGCCTCAGCAGAGCACGCGAACTTAATCACTTGGCCACGGGGCTGGTCCCCTGCTCTCTCTTTCTTGAATACAGAGATATCATACAGTAGTCCTCCATTATCTGTAGTGTTAGTTACCTACAGTCAACCACAGTTCAAAAATATTAAATAGAAAATTCCAGAAATAAACAATTCATAAGTTTTAAATTGCACACCATTCTCAGTAGCGTGATGAAGTCTCAAGTTGTCCCGCTGTCTTCCACCCAGGACATGAATCATCCTTTTGTCCAGCATATCCACACTGTATACACTACCCACCCATTAGTCACTTAGTAGCCATCTTGGTTATCAAATTGACTGTCACAGTATCACATTGCTTGTGTTCAAGAAATCCTTATTTTACTTAGTAATGACCCCAAAGCTCAAGAGTGGTGATGCTGGCAATTTCGATATACCAGAGAGAAGCCATAAAGTGCTTCTTTTAAGTGAAAAGGTGAAAGTTCTCGACTTAATAAGGAAAGAAAAAAAAAAATTGTATGCTGTTTGCTAAGATGTGTGGTAAGAATGAATCTCCTATCTGTGAAATTGTAAGGAGGAAACAGAAACTTGTGCTAGTTTTGCTGTTGCACCTCAAATATGTATGTGTAGGAAAAAAATATAGTAAATTAGTGTTCTGTACTATCTGCAGTTTTAGGCATCCACTGGGTGTCTTGGAACATATCCCCCACAGATAAACAGGGATTACTTTATTCTAATACCTTATTTTTTTTTCCACTTAGCAATATAGATCTTCCTTGACTTATGATGGGGTCATGTCCTGATAACCCATTGTAAGTTGAAACTATTGTGAGTGGAAAATGCACTTAATGCATCTAACCTACTGAACATCATAGCTTAGCTTACCATACCTTAAACATGCTTAGAACATTTACATTAGCCTATAGTTGGACAAAATCATCTAACACAAAACCTATTTTATAAGTTGAGTCTGTCATATAATTTACTGAATACTGTACTGAAAGTGAAAAACAGAATGATTGTATGGGTATAGAATGGTTGTGTCAGTTATTTACCCTTGTGATTGTGTGACTGCCCAGCATCATGAAAGAATACAGTCATGTCTCACTTAATGGCAGTGCTACATTCTGAGAAGTGTGTCGTTAGTTAACTTCTTCATTCTGTGAACATCATAGAGTGTATTTAAACAAACCCAGATGGTATAGCCTACTACACATCTAGGCTATATGGTACTAATCTTAGGAGGCCACCATTGTATATGTGGTCCAACGTTGACCAAAACGTTGTTATGTGGTGCATGACTATATCATACTGCATATTGCTAGTCTGGGGAAAAGATCAAAATTCTAAGTATGGTTTCTACTGAATGCATATAGCTTTTACACCATCGTAAAGTCAAAAAATCGTTAGTTGAACCATTGTTAAGTCAGGGAACGTCTGTATATTTTAGAGCATTAGAGATACTCATTCCTTTTTACAGCTGCATAGTGTTTCCTTTTGATCTGTGTTACTTTTAAACAGCTCTAATGGGCAAGGTATAGTAAACCACTGCTAATCTGCCACTTGTGACTCTATAAGGAATGTGGCCAAAAACCTGAAAGTAAGTGAAAAATGCGTATGATCATCCACAATAGATAATCCACACACTGAAAGTATATTCACTATACTTGTAGAATTCTTGAATTCCTTATTCAGAATCATAATAGTACATTTCCTATAATTCTAACATATAAGTACTGATAGCTGATAGCTTGATGGAGAAGGGAAAATAATTAAGAATTAAGCTTTTGTATTCTGCCTAATCATCAGGAAGTAAAGAGCTTAAAAATTCTAAAAACACTTTAGTCTGGGCCCATTTATTTTATGACAGCCATCCCCTGCACTTCTATAGCTCCTGAGGGCATAATTATATTACAAAATATCATACAAAAATTGGTGTTCATAGTGATGACCTGAAATTACCAAGAGGAAGTTGCTTCAGTAGCCTCTTATTTTATTTTATTTTATTTTTTTGAGGAAGATTAGCCTTGAGCTAACTACTGCCAATCTGCCTCTTTTTTTTTTGCTGAGGAAGAGTGGCCCTGAGCTAACATCCATGCCCATCTTCCTCTACTTTATACATGGGATGCCTACCACAGCATGGCTTTTGCCAAGCGGTGCCATGTCAACAACTGGGATCCGAACCGGCGAACCCTGGGCCACTGAGAAGCGGAACATGCGAACTTAACTGCTGCGGCGCCGGGCCAGCCCCAAAGTAGCCTCTATTTTAAAAGTCAGGGAAGGGGGCCAGCCCCGTGGCCAAGTGGTTAAGTTTGTGCGCTCCGCTGCGGCAGCCCAGGGTTTTGCTGGTTTGGGATCCTGGGCACGGACATGGCACCTCTCATCAGGCCACGTTGAGGTGGTGTCCCACATGCCACAACTAGAAGGGCCTGCAACTAAGATATACAACTATGTACTGGGTGGATTTGGGGAGATAAAGCAGGGGAAAAAAAAAAAGATTGGCAACAGTTGTTAGCTCAGGTGCCAATCTTTTTTTTTTTAATTGAGTTAAGGATAGGTTACAATCTTGTGAAATTTCAGTTGTACATTAATGTTTGTCATTCATGTTGGAGGTGCACCACTTCACCCTTTGTGCCCACTCCCCACCCCACCTTTCCCCTGGTAGCCACTGATCTGTTTTCTTTGTCCACATTTTTAAATTCTTCATGTGAGTGGAGTCATACAGAGATTATCCTTCTCTAACTGGCTTATTTCACTTAACAAAATTCCCTCAAGGTCCATCCATGTTATTGCAAATGGAATGATTTTGTTCTGTTTTACAGCTGAGTGGTATTCCATTGTATATATATACCACATCTTCTTTATCCATCATCTGTTGATGGGCACTTAGGTTGCTTCCACGTCTTGGCTATTGTAAATAATGCTGCAATGAACATTGGGGTGCATAGGACTTTTGGAATTGCTGACTTCAAGCTCTTTGGATAGATACCCAGTAGTGGAATGGCTGGATCGTATGGTAGTTCTATTTTTAATTTTTTGAGGAATCTCCATACTGTTTTCCATAGTGGCTGCATCAGTTTGCATTCCCACCAGCAGTGTATGAGGGTTCCTTTTTCTCCACAACCTCTCCAACATTTGTTACTATTAGTTTTAGATATTTTTGTTATTCTAATGGGTCTAAGGTGATATCCTAGTGTAGTTTTGATTTGCATTTCCCTGATGATCAACGATGATGAACATCTTTTCATGTGCCTATTGGCCATCCGTATAACTTCTTTGGAGAAATGTCTCTTCATGTCTCCAGTCCATTTTTTGATCGGGTTGTTTGATTTTTTGTTGCTGAGTTGTGAGAGTTCTTTATATATTATGGATATTAAGCCTTTGTCAGATATATGACTTGCAAATATTTTTTCCCAGTTAGTGGGTTGGTTTTTTGTTTCAATCCTATTTTCATTTACCTTGAAGAAGTTCTTTAGTCTGATGAAGTCCCATTTGTTTATTCTTTCTACAGTTTCCCTTGTCTGAGAAGACATGGTGTCCGAAAAGGTCCTTTTAATACTGATGTCAAAGAGTGTACTGCCTGCATTTTCTTCTAGAAACCTTATGGTCTCAGGTCTCAACTTTAGGTCTTTGATCCATTTTGAGTTTATTTTTGTGAATGGTGAGAAAGAATGGTCAATTTTCATTCTTTTACATGTGGCTTTCCAGTCTCAGGTGCCAATCTTAAAAAAAAAAAAAGTCAGGGAAGTGTGATTCAGAGATCTTCATCCAAAACAGTAAAGCCGAAAAGAATTTATGCTTAGCAGGGCGAATTTCTGTTATGGATTTATGTTGAAACCTCATTTCTTAATGGTGTTCATTTATTCATGATATATTTATCATGCCAATCATTTATTTGTAATTTCTTTATCATGTCAAGTATTCATCATTCATGATGTATTTATTTATGTGCTGGGCACTGTGCTAGGCAGTGGGAATAGAGTGATGAACAAAACCCAGTCCTCCAGAAACTTACAGTCTAATGAGAAAGACAGATGTTAAACACATAGATTATATAATTTAAAATGTAATTGTGATATGTGCTATAAAGGAGTATGATTTGTTTAAAGTATGTAAAAGGGATCCTGGCCAAGTCTAGGGATTGAGGATACCCCATTCTGAGAAAGGTATTTTTAAGTTGGGACTTGAAAGATCATTAGGCTTCAGCTGGGCTAAGAGGAACACTGTCTTAAGGATGTTTCTCTAGCAAGTGGAGTTGGCTTCAGACAAAACTTGATCCACTGGTTCAGCGATGTCACCAAGGATTTGGTTCCTTTTCTTCCCTTGACTCTGCCTTCTGTTCTGTTGCCATTATCTTATGGCTTGCTTTATAATCCCTAGTTGGTTAGCAGTAGTTTTCAGAACTGTATATTCCCTCATATATGGCCAGTAGGAAAGAATCTTTTCCCTAACATTTCAGGAAAAGATCTGAAGTCCACTCTGTATTGATCACCTTAGGTTACATGCTCCCCCCAAATCACTGTGTTATGGTCAGAGGAGTGGAATATGCTGACTGGTTTAGGCAATTCATGTGTTGCCTTGGGTTCTGTATGAAATCTGCTTGTCTGGAACCACATAGGACCCCAGAAAAAATTGAGCTATTTGGAAAAGAAGCTGTAGGGAATGAATATTGGGGAGAAACCAATAAATGTACGTGGTAGAGGGGTGGAGCATTCCAGATAGAAGAAAGAATTCTGTATAAATGCCCCGAATTAGGAAGGAGCTTGGTGCCTATGGGCAACTGAATGAAAGTCATTGTGGTTGGAGCATGGCAAACAAGGAGAAGAGTAATGAAAGAGGAGGCTAGAGAGGTAGACAGAGGTCAGGTTGTGCATTGGTAGATAATGCCAGATTTCCAAGGTGGTTGTACCACTTTAGTCTCTTGTCAGCAGTGTATGAGAGGAATTGCCCCAAATCCTCACCAACTAATGGTATAGTCATTTATTTTTAAATTTTAGTTTATTTATTATTGATGTCATAATGGTTTATAACATTGTGAAATTTCTGTTGTACATTATGTTTTGTCAGTCACCACATGTATGTGCCCTTTTACCCCTTATGCCCACCCCACGGCCCCCTTCCCCTGGTAACCACTGAACTGTTCTCTTTGTGCGTTTATCTTCCACATGTGAGTGAAATCATGTGGTGTTTGTCTTTCTCTGTCTGGCTTATTTCACTAAGCATAATACCCTCAAGTTCCATCCATGTTGTTGCAAATGGGATGATTTTGTCTTTTTTATGGCTGAGTAGTATTCCATTGTATATGTATACTGCATCTTCTTTATACATGCATCAGTTGGTGGGCACTTGGGTTGCTTCCACATTTTGACTATTGTGAATAATGCTGCAGCAAACACAGGGATGCATAAGTCTCTTTGAATTGTTGATTTCATGTTCTTTGGATAAATACTCAGTAGTGGAATAGCTGGGTTGTATGGTATTCTATTTTTAACTTTTTGAGAAATCTCCATACTGTTTTCCATAGTGGCTGCACCAGTTTGCATTCCCACCAGCAGTGTGTGAGGGTTCCCTTTTCTCCACATCCTCTCCAACATTTGTTGTTTTTTGTCTTGGGAATTATAGCCATTCTAACAGATGTAAGGTGATATCTCATTGTAGTTTTGGTTTGCATTTCCATGATGATTAGTGATGTTGAACATCTTTTCATGTGCCTGTTAGCCATCTGTATATCTTCCTTGGAAAAATGTCTGCTCATATCCTTTGCCCATTTTTTGATCAGGTTGTTCATTTTTGTTGTTGTTGAGTTGTATGAGTTCTTTATATATTTTGGAGATTAATCCCTTGTCAGATATAGGATTTGCAAATGTTTTTCTCCCAGTTGGTAGGTTGTCTTTTTGTTTTGTTCATGATTCCCTTTGCCTTGCAGAAGCTCTTTAGTCTGATGAAGTCTCATTTGTTTATTTTTTCTTTTCTTTCCCTTGCCCTAGTGGATATGGTATTTGAAAATGTGCGTCTAAGACAGATGTCAAAGAGTGTACTGCCTGTATTTTCCTCTAGGAGTGTTATGGTTTCAGGTCTTACATTCAAGTCTTTAATCCATTTTGAGTTAATTTTGGTGTATGGTGAAAGATAAAGGTCTACTTTCTTTCTTTTACACGTGGCTGTCTAGTTTTCCCAACACCATTTACTCAAGAGACTTTTCTTTCTCCATTATCTGTTCTTAGCTCCTTGGTCAAAGATTAGCTGTCCATAGATGTGTGGTTTTATTTCTGGGCTTTCAATTCTGTTCCATTCATCTGTGTGTCTGTTTCTGTACCAATACCTTGCTGTTTTGGTTACTGTAGCTTGGTAGTATATTTTGAAGTCAGGGATTGTAATGCCTCCAGCTGTGTTCTTTTTTTTCAGGATTGCTTTAGCTATTTGGGGTCTTTTGTTGCCCCATATGAATTTTAGGATTCTTTGTTCTATTTCCATGAAGAATGTCATTGGGATTCTGATTGGGATTGCATGAATCTGTAGATTGCTTTAGGTAGTATGGACATTTTAACTATGTTTATTCTTCCAGTCCACATGCATGGAATATCTTTCCATTACATTATGTTGTCATAGATTTCTTTCAATAATGTCTTATAATTTTCGTTGTATAGGTCTTTCATCTCCTTGACTAAATTTATTCCTAGATACTTTATTCTTTTTGTTGTAATTGTAAATGGGATTGTATCCTTGAGTTCTCTTTATGTTAGTTCATTATTAGAGTGTAGAAATGCAACTGATTTTTATAAGTTGATTTTGTACCCTGCCACTGTGCTGTAGTTGTTGATTATTTCTAGTAGTTTTCCGATGGGTTCTTTAGGGTTTTCTGTATATGAAATCATATTGTCTGCAAACAGCAAGTTTTACTTCCTTCTTTCCAATTTGGATACCTTTCATTTCCTTTTCTTGCCTAATTGCTCTGGCCCAAACCTCCAGTGCTATGATGAATAAGTGGTGAGAGTGGACACCCTTGTCTTGTTCCTGTTCTCAGATGGATGGCTTTCTGTTTTTCTCTATTGAGTATGTTGTTGGCTGTGGGTTTGTCATATATGACCTGTATTATGTAGAGGTGCTTTCCTTTTATACCCATTTTATTGAGAATTTTTATCAAAATAGCTGTTGGATCATGTCACATGCTTTCTCTGTGTCTATTGAGATAACATGTAGTTTTTATTCCTCATTTTGTTAATGTGGTCTATCACAATGATAGATTTGCAGATGTTGAACCATCCCTGCATTCCTGGTTAAATCCCACTTGATCATAGTATATGATCCTTTTAAGGTACTGCTGTATTTGGTTTGCCAATATTTTGTTGACGATTTTTGCGTCTATGTTCGTCAGCAATATTGGCCTGTAATGTTCCTTCTTTGTGTTGTCCTTGCCTGGCTTTGGGATCAGGGTGATGTTACCCTGATAAAATGTGTTAGGAAGTGTTTCATCTTCAATTTTTTGGAGTAGTTTGAGAAGCACAGGTATTAAATCATCTTTGAATGTTTGGTAGAATTCTCCAGAGAAGCCATCCGGTCCTGGACTTTCTTGAGGTGGTGGGGGAGATTTTGGATTACTGTTTCAATCTCTTTATTAGTGACTGGTCTATTCAGATTTGCTGTTTCTTCATGATACAGTTTTGGGAGGTTGTATGAGTCTAAGAATTTATCCATTGCTTCTAGATTGTCCAGTTGTCCAATGTATGCCAATGAAAGGCATATAGTCTTTCACAGTATTCTTTTATAATCCTTTGTATTTCTGTGATATCTGTTGTAATTTCTCATCTTTCATTTCTAATTTTGCTTATCTGAGCCTTCTCTCTTTTTTTCTTAGTGAGTCTGGCTAAGGGTTTGTCAATTTTGTTTATCTTCTCAAAGAACCAGCTCTTAGTTTCGTTGGTCTTTTCTACTGTTTTTTTGGTTTCAATGTCATTTGTTTCTGCTCTAATTTTTATTATTTCCCTCCTTCTGCTGATTTTGGGCTTTGTTTGGTCTTCTTTTCCTAGTTCTGTTAGGTGTAATTTAAGATTGCTTATTTGAGATTTTTATTGTTTGTTAGGGTGGGCCTGCTTTGCTATGAATTTCCCTCCTAGGTTTGTTTTTGCTGCATCCCATATGAGTTGTTAGGGTATATTTTCATTTTCATTTGTCTCCAGATGTTCTTTGACTTCTTTAATTTCTTAACGGATCCTTGGTTGTTCAGTAGCATGTTGTTTAGCCTCCACGTGTTTTTCACTTTCCCAGCTTTTTTCTTATAGTTGATTTCTAGTTTCATAGCATTGTGGTTGGAAAAGATGCTTGATATGATTGCAGTCATTTTTTTTTTTTTTTTTTTGAGGAAGATTAGCCCTGAGCTAACTACTGCCAGTCCTCTTTTTTGCTGAGGAAGCCTGGCCCTGAGCTAACATCCGTGCCCATCTTCCTCTACTTTATACGTGGGACGCCTACCACAGCATGGCATGCCAAGCAGTGCCATGTCTGCACTTGGGATCTGAACCAGTGAACCCCGGGCTGCTGAGAAGCAGAATGTGTGAACTTAACCTCTGTGCCAGCAGGCTGGCCCCTGATTTCAATCTTCTTAAATTTATTGAGGCTTCCCTTGTTTCCCAACATATGGTCTGTCTTTGAGAATGTTCCATGTGCACTTGAGAAGAATGTGTATTCTGCTGTTTTTGGATGGAGTGTTCTGTATCAATCTATCAAGTCCATCTGGTCTAGTTTTTTGTTTAATTCCACATCCTTGTTGACTTTCTGTCTGGATGATCTATCCATTGATGTGAGTGGGCTGTTAAGTTCCCCTACTATTATTGTGTTTCGGTTAATATGTCCTTTTAGGTCTGTTAATAGTTGCTTTATGTACTTTGGTGCTCCTGTGTTTGGTGCATATATATTTATAAGTGTTATGTCCTCTTGGAGGAGTGTCTGTTTTATCATTATATACTGCCCCTCTTTGTCCTCATTGCCTTTTTTTATCTCGAAGTCTACTTTCTCTGATAGAAGTATGGCAACACCTGCTTTCTTTTGTTTGCCATTAGCTTGGAGTATCATCTTCCACCCCTTCACTCTGAGCCACTGTCTGTCTTTAGAGCTGAGATGTGTTCCCTGGAGGCAGCATATTGTTGGGTCTTGTTTTTTAATCCATCCGTCCACTCTGTGCCTTTTGAATGGAGAATTCAATCCATTTACATTTAGATTGATTATTGATATATGAGGTCTTACTGCTGCCATTTATCACTTGGTTTCCAGTTTTGTATTTCCCTTTTTTTTTTTGGTCTGGTGTATTTCAGACTGCCACTTCAGTTTGGTGGCTCTCTATGATGGTTGTCTCAGTTTTCTCTTCATTTATCATTTGTGTCTCTCTTCTGATTTTTTGTTTAGTGGTTACCATGTGGTTTTTGTAAAAGATCTCATAGATGAGATTGTTCATTCTCTGTTAGCCTCTTGTTCCCTTAGTCTAAACAGGTTTCGTCCTTTTTCTCTTCCACTTCTAAGCTGTCACAACTTATTCCATTATGTGTTGTCAATTTGTGGTTAATTGAAGTGATTATATTTATTTTTGATCTTTTCCTTCCCCTTATCTTTACACTTATAATTAAGCACTTGATAATCTGTTCTGATAGAGAGTTGCAATTTTCTTATTTTCTCTGCCTATTTATTTCCTTGCTCAAAGCTTTGTAAACCCTTTTTTTTTTTTTTTTCAGGTATGAGGGCCTTCTTAATCAAATCTTGTAGTAGGGGTCTTATGGTAATGAAGTCTCTCAGCTTTTGTTTATCTGGGGATGTTTTTATTTCTTCATCATATCTGAAGGATAGTTTCACTGGGTATGAAAGTTTTTGTCTGTCAGAATTTTGAATATATCAGTCCACTCTATCCTAGCCTATAAAGTTTCTGCTGAGAAATCCACTGAAAGCCTGGTAGGGGTCCCTTTGCAGGTTATTTTCTTCTGCCTTGCTGCCCTTAATATTTTTTCTTTGTCATGGACTTCTGCCAGCTTTACTGATACATGTATTGGAGAAGGTCTTTTTACAGTGATGTAATTAGGAGTTCTATTGGCCTCATTCATATGTAATTCTAGCTCTGTCTCCAGGTTTGGGAAGTTCTCAGCTACTATTTGATTCAGAGAACAAGTGCTCTGCTCCTTTCTCCCTCTCATCTCCCTCTTGAGTACCTGTAGTCCTTATGTTGCATTTCCTAATTGAGTCAGATATTTCTCAGAGAATTTTTTTTGATTCTTTTTAGTCTTAGTTCTCTCTCCTCCTCCATCTGGAGAATTTCTATATTCCTATCCTCTAGATATCTAATTCTATCCTCCGTAGTAGCAGCCCTGTTATTTAAGGACTCCGGATTTTTCTTTATCTCCTCCATTGTGTTTTTCATCTCCAACATTTCTGATTGCTTTTTCTTTACAGTTTCTCTCTCTTTTCTGAAGAATTCCCTCTATTGATTAATTTTGTTCCTGATTTCATCAAACTGTCTTTCTGTATTCTCTTGTAACTCATTGAGTATTTTTATGATGGCTGTTTTGAATGATCTGTCATAGATTTTAGATTTCTGTGCCTTTATGATTGATTTCTCGCTGTTTTTCTTTTTCCTTCTGGTCTGGAGTATTCATATATTTCTTCATACCGTTTGATGGAATGGCTTTGTGCCATCACACAGTGATAGTATCTGGTTGCAGGTTCCTCCTACCACCACTGTGGGTGGGGGTGGCAGGAGCTGTCTAATCTGAGCATGCCCTGATCCCTGTCAGCTGTGCCTCTCCTAGCCTGGGCCCCCTCCTTGGGATTACAGCATCCCCATGGGGTCTCCCACAGAATGGGAAAGCAATCACATGGGGGCTCAGGGTTGCTGCTGTCTGCTCCCATAGTCCTGCCCACTTATGCTCCCCCTCTCTGGAGCCACAGTGGTACTGTGGGCCTTTGTGACAGCCAGGAGCTCGTTTGCCCAGACTCGCCACTCTGCTTCTGTCTGCTTCTAGGTGGCACCAGCTGTTGTGTTTGGTGGGCTGGGCCTCCCTACTGGGTCCGAGCCAGAGCCACTCCCTGGGATTGCTGTGGGACTGTAGGCTCTCCTACTGGACTAGAGAGCAATCATGCAGGGGCTCAGGGCTCATGCCATCTGCTCCCATAGTCTTGCCAAGTTGTGCTCCCCACTTCAGGGCCGCAGCTCTACTATGGGTGTTCGAGGAAGCTGGGAGCTTGTTTGCCCAGGCTCCCAGTTCCACTGCCGTCTGCTCCTAGATGGCACCAGCCTTTGTGCTTGGTGGGTGGGGCCTCCTCAGTGGTTCTGAGCCTGAGTTGCTCCCTGTGGATCATGCAGCCTTGTAGACTCTCCCACCAGATGGGGAAGCTCCCACTATGAGTGCTCCAGCTGGGAGAGCAGTCGCACATGTGTACTGGGCTGCCTGGGGGTTGGAGAGTGCTCATCTGTCTTCACCACCTCCCCAGGGGTAGTCCATCCACCTTCAGAAGTATAGCTGTGCAGTTGTCTTAGGTGTCCTGGTGTGCTATGTGTGTATCCTCTGCTGATCAATGAATGTCCATTTAGTTGAAGTTAGAACGGGGAGAGACAAAGGGAACAGTTCATTCCACCATGTTGCTTATGTCACTCCTACAGTCATTTATTTTTTAAAAATTCTGGTAATTTTTATGACTGATTTTGAGGACCTTTTCATGTGGTAATTGGTCATTTATATATCTTTTGTACAGTGCTTGCTCAAGTTTCACTTTTCTATTGGATTCTCTCTCTCTTTTTTTTCTTTTTTGTGAGGAAGACTGACCCTGAGGTAACATCTGTTACCAGTCTTCCTCTTTTTGCTTGAGGAAGTTTGTCGCTGAGCTGACATCTGTGCCACTCTTCCTCTATTTTGTATATGCGATGCTGCCTCAGGATGACTTGAGTGGTGCGTAGGTCTGTGCCCAGGATCTGAACCTGTGAAACCTGGGCTGCCAACACGGAGCGCACAGACTTAGCCACTACACCACTGGGATGGCCTTCGTCTTTCTTTTTCTAATTGATTTAAGAAGTTCTCTATGTATTCTGGGTACAGGGTACAAGACCTTTGTCACTTTTATGTATATATCTTCTCTGTGCTTGCTTTTTCATTCTTTTAATGATACCTTCTTAATAGAATCTGTCCTTAATTTTAATAAAGTTCATTTTATCAGTTTTCCCCCTTATGATTAATGCTTTTCATGTCCTGATGAAGAAATTTTTCTCTACCTGATGATCATGAAAATTTTCTTTTATCATCATTATTTTTAGTAACTTTTATTTTGCTATGATGTCAAATTTAAGAAAGATTGCAAGAGAAGTACAAGGAATTCTCATATATCATTTCACTAGATTTATCAGTTGCTAATTTTGCCTGTTTTCCTTTATCATATTCTCTCACTCTTTTTCTTTGTGTATAACTACACACATATGTATATATACATATACACACATACGCGTATATACCTATACACACATACATGTGTATATACCTTTGCACACACATACGCGTGTATATACCTATGCACACACATATAAATATATGCATTTACTTTTTTCCCTGAACCATCTGAGACTATTTGAAGCTAGCATACTTCTTTATCCCTAAATACTTGTGTATATTTCCTAAGAACAAGGACATTCTCTTATATGATAACAGTTCAGTTATCAAAATTTGGATATTTAACATTCATACCATACTATTACATAATCCACAGTAGGTATTCACAGTTTGTCATTATCTCAATAATGTCTCTTCTGGCTGTTTCTTTTCTTGATCCATTTAGTTGTTAAATCTCTTTTGAGGCTGGAACAATTTAATCTGGAGCAATTCCTCAACCTTTCTTTGTCTTTTTTGACTTTGCCATTTTTGAAGAGTATAGGACATTTATTCTGAAGAATATTCCTCAATTTGAGTGATGTTTCCTCATGAATAGAGTCAGATTTTGTATTCTTGGCCAAATATCGTATGAATGATGGTGTGTCCTTCTTGGTGCATCACATCAGAAAGCATATGATGTCAGTTTGTCCTGCTGTTGGTCATGTTGACTTTGATCACTTGGTTAAATATAGAGTATTGTCAGGTTTTTCTATTTCAAATTTCTTTTTTCTCTTTTGAAATTCATAAATAGTTTGTTGAGGGATACTTTGAGGCTATGTAAATAACCTGCACTTCATCAAACTGTCACTCACTAGTTTTAGCATCCGTTGATGATAAAGCATTCTCCCCAGTTATCTGTCTATCTGAGATCTTGGATTTTTAATTTTTTGATGTTGTAATCTGTTACTATCATTATTTATTTTGATTCTCAAATTGTCCCAGATGTTTAGCTAGTAGAAGCTCCTTCTAGCTGGCTTTTGTGTCTTTTGATATGTCCCTGTTATTCTTTGAACATTTCTATGCTTTCTAGTGTAACAAGCTGTTCTAGGTTCATCTTATATTTTCCCTGTCTCATTCTTGAGCTCACCTTATTACACAGCCTTGGACCTTTAGTACAATGTTGAATAGAAGTGGTGATGGTAGGCATACTTGTCTCTTTCAATATTATACCATTAAGTATGATGATTGTTGTAGTTTGTGAAGAATTTTTATCCTGGATGGTTGTTGAATTTTATCACATGGTTTTTTTCCTATCTGTTTAGATAAACATAAGGCTTTTCTCTTTTATTCTGTTAAAATGGTGAATTGCATTCACTGATTCGAAAATGTTAAATCTACCTTGCATCCCTGGAATAAACTCAACTTGGTTGTGATGTCTTACCTGGATTTGATTTGCAAGTAGTGTGTGTGTGTATGTGTATGTAGGTATACGTTACTTTCACTCCTTTACCTCTTTAAAGAGTTTGAACTCATAGTTTACTTTTCTTGTATTGTTCTGTTAGGTTCTGATAGCAGGGTTATGCAGGCCTCATAGAATGAGTTGAGATGTGTTCCTTCTTTCTTATTCTCTGAAGAATTTAGTGTAATTTTTTGCCCGAGTGATCAGGAGACTTCACCAGTGAAACCCATCTGGTCCTGGATTTCCTTTTGTGGGATTCAGTTTCTTTAATAAATATTCAGATTTTATGTTTCTTTTATGCCAAAATTTGCTAAATTGTGTTTTTCAACGAATTGTGCATTTTATTGAAATTTGCAAATTTATTGATATGTTATCTATATTATCTTTGTATCTTTTTAATGTCTGGAGGTTCTAGAATCTGTAGTGATGTTCCTTTATTATTCCTGATATTGGTTATTTTTGCCTTCTCTCTTTATGCTTGATCACTCTTGCTAAGGGGAGTATACATTTCATTAGTGTTTTCAAATAATCCAGTTTTGGTTTTATTAATTTTTCACTGTCATACGTTTGTCTTGTATTTTATTGTTTATTTGCTGTTTATTTCCTTCCCTCTTTCTTTGGATTTTATATGTTACTTTTTTTCTGGGTTCTTGAAATAGAGACTTAGACCATTCCTTTTCAGCCTGTTTTCTTTCTATTATATCATTTAAGGCTATACATTTCCCTTTAAACCTATCTTTAGCTACTATGCAAATATTGATGTCGTATTTTTATTGTGATTCAATTGAAAATAGTTTACAATTTCCATTGTAAACTTTTGTTTGATCCATAAGTTATTTAGAAATGTATTGCATAATTTCATAAATATGAAGATTCTTCTGATTCTCTCTCTTTGTACTTTCTATACTTGAAATTTAGTGAGGCCTGCTCTATGACCCAGGATATTGACAGTTTGAAAAATTCCATGCACTTAAATAATGTGTTTTCTGCCATTCTTGAGTGCTGTGTTCTGGATGTGTCAAATACATCAAGCTTGTTAATTATGTTGTTCAACTCTTCTATATTATTACTTAATTTTTTTTTGTCTACTTATTCTGCCAGCTTCTTAAAGAAGTCTGTTAAAATCTTCCATAGTGATAGTGTTTTATTTCTATTTCAATTTTTGCTTATATGTTATTAGATGCACATTTAGAATTTTTTTTTTCGTGGTTGATGGACCTTTTATCATTATGAAGTATCACTCTTTCATCTCTAGCAGTAGTTCTTTCTTTAAACTCTGCTTTCTTTGATATCGGTATAGCTGTCATTCTTTTGGTTATGTTTGCATGGTGCCTTACTTTTCTCCATCCTTTTATTTTATTTTTATTTTTTTTATTGAGTTAATGATAGGTTACAGTCTTGTGAAATTTCAGTTGTACTTTATTGTCTGTCAGTCGTGTTGTAGGTGCACCCCTTCACCCTTTGTGCACACCCCCCACCCCACCTTTCCCCTCGTAGCCACTAATCTGTTCTCTTTGTCTACATTTTTAAATTCCTCACATGAGTGGAGTCATACAGAGATTGTCCTTCTCTAACTGGCTTATTTCACTTAACATAATTCCCTCAAGGTCCATCCATGTTGTTGCAAATGGGACGATTTTGTTCTTTTTATGGCTGAGTAGTATTCTATTGTATACATATACCACATCTTGTTTATCCAATCGTCTGTTGATGGGCACTTAGGTTGCTTCCATGTCTTGGCTATTGTAAATAATGCTGCAATGAACATTGGGGTGCACGGAACTTTTGGAATTGCTGACTTCAGGCTCTTTGGATAGATACCCAGTAGTGGGATGGCTGGGTCATAAGGTATTTCTATTTTTAATTTTATGAGTAATCTCCATATTGTTTTCCATAGTGGCTGCACCAGTTTGCATTCCCACCAGCAGTGTATGAGGGTTCCTTTTTCTCCACAACCTCTCCAACATTTGTTACTATTTGTTTTGTTATTTTTGTCATTCTAATAGGTGTAAGGTGATATCTTAGTGTAGTTTTGATTTGCATTTCCCTGATGATCAGCGATGATGAGCATGTTTTCATGTGCCTATTGGCCATCTGTATATCTTCTTTGGAGAAATGTCTGTTCATGTCTCCTGCCCATTTTTTGATCGGGTTGTTTGATTTTTTGTTGTTGAGTTGTGTGAGTTCTTTATATATTATGGATATTAAGCCTTTGTCAGATGTATGACTTGCAAATATTTTTTCCCAGTTAGTGGGTTGTTTTTTTGTTTCAATCCTGTTTTCCTTTGCCTTGAAGAAGCTCTTTAGTCCCATTTGTTTATTCTTTCTATTGTTTCCCTTGTCTGAGAAGAACATGGTGTCCGAAAAGATCTTTTTAATACTGATGTCAAAGAGTGTACTGTCTACATTTTCTTCTAGAAGCTTATGGTTTCAGGTCTCACCTTTAGGTCTTTAATCCATTTTGAGTTTATTTTGGTGAATGGTGAGAAAGAATGTTCAATTTTTTTTCTTTTACATGTGGCTTTCCAGTTTTCCCAGTACCATTTGTTGAAGAGACTTTCTTTTCTCCATTGTAGGCCCTCAGCTCCTTTGTCGAAGATAAGCTGTCCATAGATGTTTGGTTTTATTTCTGGGCTTTCAATTCTGTTCCATTGGTCTTTGCACCTGTTTTTGTACCAGTACCATGCTGTTTGATTACTGTAGCTTTGTAGTATGTTTTGAAGTCAGGGATTGTGATGCCTCCAGCTGTGTTCTTTTTTCTCAGGATTGCTCTAGCAATTCAGGGTCTTTTGTTGCCCCATATGAATTTTAGGATTCTTTGTTCTATTTCTGTAAAGAATGTCATTGGGATTCTGATTGGGATGGCGGTGAATCTGTAGATTGCTTTAGGTAGAATGGACGTTTTAACTAGTTTATTCTTCCAGTCCACGTACATGGAATGTCTTTCCATCTCTTTATGTTGTTATCCATTTCTTTCAGAAAAGCCTTGTAATTTTCATTGTATAAGTCTTTCACTTCCTTAGTTAAATTCACCCCGAGGTATTTTATTCTTTTTGTTGCGATTGTGAGTGGTATTGTGTTCTTGAGATCTTTTTCTGTTAGTTCGTTATTAGAGTATAGAAATGCTACTGATTCATGCAAATTGATTTTTTACCCTGCAACTTTGCTGTAGTTGTTGATTACTTCTAAAAGTTTTCCAATGGATTCTTTGGGGTTTTCTATATATAAGATCATGTTGTCTGCAAACAGCAGGAATTTCACTTCTTCCCTCCCTATTTGAATTCCTTTTATTCCTTTTTCTTGCCTAATTGCTCTGGCCAAAGCCTCCAGTACTATGTTGAATAGGAGTGGTGATAGAGGGCATCCTTGTCTCATTCCTGTTTTCAGGAGGATGGCGCTCAGTTTTTGCCCATTGAGTATGATGTTGGCTGTGGGTTTGTCATATATGGCCTTTATTATGTTGAGGTAGTTCCCTTCTATGCCCATTTTGTTCAGAGTTTTTATCCGAAATGGCTGTTGGATCTTGTCAAATGCTTTCTCTGCATCTATTGAGATGATCATGTGGTTTTCATTCCTCAGTTTGTTGATGTGGTGTATCACGTTGATTGATTTGTGGATGTTGAACCATCCCTGTGTCGCTGGTATGAATCCCACTTGATCATGTTGTATGATCCTTTTGATGAATTGCTGAATTCAGCTTGCCAAAATTTTGTTGAGAATTTTTGCATGTATGTTCATCAGCGATACTGGCCTGTAGTTCTCCTTTTTCGTGGTGTCCTTGTCAGACTTTGGTATCAGTGTGATGTTGGCCTCATAGAATCTGTTAGGAAGTGTTCCATCCTCCCTGATTTTTTGGAATAGCTTGAAAAGGATAGGTATTCAATCCTCTCTGAAAGTTTGATAGAATTCCCCAGGAAAGCCATCTGGTCCTGGGGTTTTATTCTTTGGGATGCTTTTGATTGCTGTTTCAATCTCTTGTGATTGGCCTGTTCAAATTGTCTGCTTCTTCTTGACTAAGCTTTGGGAGATTGTAGCAGTCCAGGAATTTATCCATTTACTCTAGATTATCCATTTTGCTGGAATATAGTTTTTCGTAGTATTCTCTTATAATCTGTTGTATTTCTGTGGAATCTGTTGTTATTTCTCCTCTTTCATTTCTGATTTTGTTTATTTGAGCTATCTCTGTCTTTTTCTTTGTAAGTCTGGCTAGGGGTTTGTCAATTTTATTTATCTTCTCAAAGAACCAGGTCTTTGTTTCATTGATCCTTTCTACTGCCTTTTTTGTTTCAATAGCATTTATTTTGCTCTGACTTTTATTATTTCTCTCCTCCTGCTGATTTTGGGCTTTGTTTGTTCTTCTTTCTCTTATTCAGTTAGGTGTAGTTTAAGATTGCTTATTTGGAATTTTTGTTGTTTGTTAAGATGTGCCTGTATTGCAATGAATTTTCCTCTTAATACAGCTGTTGCTGTATCCCATCTGAGTTGGTATGGCATGTTATCATTTTCATTTGTCTCCAGGTATTTTTTGATTTCTTCTTTAATTTCTTCAATGATCCATTGCGTGTTCAATAGCATATTGTTTAGTCTCCACATCCTTGTGCCTTTCTCAGCTTTTTTCGTGTAATTAATTTATTACTTTATAGCATTATGATCACAGAAGACGTTGCTTATCATTTCAATTTTTTTAAATTTGTAGAGGCTTGCCTTGTTTCCCAACATATGGTCTGTCCTTGAGAATGTTCCATGCGTGCTTGACAAGAACGTGTATTCTGTTTTTGGGTGGAGTGTTCTATATATGTCTGTTAAGTCCAACTGTTTTAGCTTTTCGTTTAGCTCCACTGTTCCTTTGTTGATTTTCTGTCTGCATGATCTGTCCATTGATGTTAGTGGGGTGTTGAGGTCCCCTACTATTACTGTGTTATTTTCGATATCTTCTTTTTGGTTTGTTAATAGTTGCTTTATCAACTTTGGTGCTCCTGTGTTGGGTGTATAGATATTTATAAGCGTTATTTCTTCTTGATGATGTGTCCCTTTGATCATTATGTATTGGTCCCCTGTGTCTCTCTTTACCTGCCTTATCTTGAAGTCTGTTTTGTCTGATATAAGCATTGCAGCACATGCTTTCTTTTGTTTGCTATTAGCTTGGAGTATTGTCTTCCACCCCTTCACTGTGAGCCTGTGTTTGTCCTTGGAGCTGAGGTGTGTTTCCTGAAGGCAACAAATTGTTGGATCTTGTTCTTTAATCCATTTTGCCACTCTGTGCTTTTTTGTTGGAGAGTTCAGTCCATTTACATTGAGGGTGAGTGTTGGTGCATGAGGGCTTAATGGTGTCATTCTGTTGCTCATTTTCTAGTTTTCCTGTGTTTCCTTTGTTTCTCGTCCTGTGTGTTTTAGCCTACCCATTGGCTTCTGCAATTTCTTATGCTGGGTTTCTTAGATTTTTCCTTATTTATGTCCTGTGCCTGTGTTCTGTTTTTTAGTTTAGTGGCTACCCTGAAGTTTGTATTCAGAATCTCGTGTATAACATAGTCCATTTTCTGGTGGTCTCTTACTTCCTTAGCCTAGACTGTTTCAGTCCCTTTCCCGCTCCCCTCCTAAATTATTATTTTCATCTCTTATTCCAACTTGTGAGTTTGTGGTTAGAGTGATAAGATTGTGTTTGCTTTGGTGACTTACTTCCCTTTATCCTAATGCTATAGTTGAATATTTGCTATCCTATTATGATTCTGTCTATTTGTCTCCCTACTCTGTGTCTTGTGACCCCTCTCCCCCCTTTTTTCTTATTTCGGGTATGTGAGCCTCCTTGAGGATTTCTTGTAGTGGAGGTCTTGTCACTACGAATTCCCTTAGCTTTTGTTTTGAAAAGATTTAATTTCTCCCTCATATGTGAAGGATATTTTTGCTGGATATTCTTGGCTGAAGATTTTTATCCTTTAAAGTTTTGAATATGTCACTCCAGTCTCTCCTAACTTGTAAAGTTTCGGTAGAGAATTCCGCTGAATGTCTGATAGGGGTTCCTTTGTGGGTTATTTTCTTCTTCCTTGCTGCCCTGAGTATCCTTTCTTTGTCATTCATTTTTGCCATTTTTACTACTATATGCCTTGCAGTATGTCTTTTTACATGGATAAATCTAGGATTTCTGAAAGCTTCCTCCACACATGTTTCTCTCTCAATTCCTATATTTGTGAAGTTCTCTTGTATTATTTCATTGAGCACACTTTCTGCTCCGTTTTCCTTTTCCATGCCCTCAGGAATTTCGATTATTCTTAAGTTGCATTTTCTCATTGAGTCAGCTATTTCTCCGAGATTTTCTTCATGTTTTTAAATTCTTATTTTTCTTTCTTCCTCTTTCTGGAGCCATTCAGCCTGTCTATCTTTGATTATGCCAATTTGCATTTTCTATGGTGTCTACACGGGCATTCAGCGAATCTGTACTCTGTCTTATGTGATGCGTTGTATTTTTCATCTCTAGTATTTATGATTGATTCTTCTTTATAGTTTCAATCTCCTTTGTGAAGTAACTCCAGAACTCGTTGAGTTCTTTGTCCACATTTCTCTTTACCTTGCTGAGCATTTTGGTGATAGCTGTTTTTGAACTCATTTTCACTTAGTTTGCTTATTTCCAAGTCCTCTGGACATACTTCTGTGTTTTTATTGTTTTCCTTTTGGACTGGAGCTTTTATAAATTGCTGGATGGTAGAGGAGCGGTTTTTGTGCGTGATGGTATAATTCGGTTGCAATTACAGCCTGTTGCGTTTAGATGGGGGTCAAGAGCTGTGCATTCTGAGCCCTCTGTCTTCAGCCACGATGGCGCTGCACAGCGTGGGTTGGGGAAGGAGGAGTACTTTCTCTTGCGCCCCGACCTGGATTCCAATCAGCTCTCGCTCTCTGGTCTCCTGGGGCCCTGGCTTGATGGAGTTCTCCCATGTGAAATCTTTCCCCCATTAGAGGGTTTCTGCTGCAGGGGTCTTTGGGAATCCTGGGTGATCCCCAGATGCGCAGCCCCTACCCCGCTCCTTCCCTCACCCAGGCAGCGATCCCAGTCTCTAGGGGAGGGAGCGAAGTTCTCTCCTACTCTGTTCCACCTCCTCCAAGTGTGGCTCCAGCCTCTCTGCCCTCTGCTGTTTGGCTGCTGTGGGTCTCCGACAATTTGTGTTATTAGGATTTTTTTTTTTGTGGTTGGAAATCAGTGGTTCTTTTTGGTTGTGATTTGGAGGGGAGAGAGTCCCAGGTGAGCTCACGCAGCAAAGTTTCTGACCTCCATCCTTTTGTTTTTAAGGTAAGGTATGTCTCTTTTCAACAGTATATAATTAGGTATTTAATTTAATCTGACACTTTGTTCCTTAAATTGCTGTTTTTTCCTTTATATTTAATGTTATTATTGATACATTTAGGTTTAAGTCTACCATGTTGATATCAATTCGTTTACTCTTTGACCCAATTTATCTTTGATCTCTTCCTGGCTGCTTTCTTATTTTCTTTTGCATTACTCAATTGTGTTTATTCCATTTTTCCCTATCTATAGCTAGTTACTTACATATTGTTTTATTATTCTTTTGGTGAGTGCCCTAGAGATTATAACATTCCTCATTGAATTATGAGAGTCTGTTGAAAGTTATTATTTTGATCACTTTCTGGATAATGCAGAGACCTTACCACACTTGAATTCTGTGTACTCTTCTTCCATCTTTTGTGATATTGTTACACACTTTGTTTTTCATATATTTTATGTTTCATAGGTTAGTATTAAAGGTAATACTATAGTTGAATAGTAACTATGTTCTTACTTGTGTCGGTGTTGCAATCCAATGTACACATCAGGATAGATGCGGAGAGGGCTGATGGCCATTTTGAGTTCATTATAACCAGTGTTTCAATATATACATAACTTACATCTGTTAAACACACGCACGTGTTCTGGACAATGTAATTAGCGAATGCCAAGAATTCTTAGTGATTTCTCAAGAAGCCCCCCCTCGGCCTCTGTTTTGATATTATCATGTTATTGCTGTGCTTGTATATTTTTATCTCGGAGCATGCAAGGCCTCCTAGGTAACAGACCCTCCTGCTCCTGATATCGTGTCTCCATCTGTGCCTCCAGGCGACCGTGCCTGGCTTAGGTTGCCTCCCCCTGGAGGTCTCACCCGTCATTGGCTAACTGGCCTTCTCACCTCTGGGTCACAGTTTGTTGGCAAGCCTTTTCCAGTGATTATTAACCCTTCCTGGGTCAGGGGTGGCTACAACTTGTACCCGGACTTTTGCCGTTTGTCGTGTTCTTCATTCATTCCGTTGTTGATGTGCTTCCATCTGTTATTATTTTCTTTCTTCCTGGAGAATTTCCGTTATTTCTTCCAGTGAAATCAGTTTGGCTACCAATTCTAATAGATTGTGTTTGTCCAAAAATGTTAATTTTGCCCTCACTTTTGAAGGACATTTTTGCTGGATAAATAATCTAGATTGGTTGTTTCTTCCAACACTTTAAAGATAGTCCAGTGTTTTCTGGTTTTTATCGTTTCTGTTGGAAAATCAACTGGAGGTTTTCTCATCATTCCTTTAAAGGTAATGAGTTGTTATCCCCTCTGTATGCTCTTAGCATTTTATGTTTGCTTCAGATTTTCGTCACTTTTTCTGTCATGGGCTTAGATAGAGTTTTCTTTGTTTTTATCCTGCTTGGGGGTTTGTAGAACTACTGGAAGGCTTGGGCGGCTCACCTTTTGCCAATTTTGGAAAGCCTTTTCCTTTCAAAAATATTTTTTTGTCCCATTCTCTCTGTTTTCTCCTTCAGGGACTCCAATTATACTGTTATTCACTGTGTCCCATTTATCTCCTATTTTCTCCTCTGAGTTTTTATATATATTGTTTTCCTTGTACTCTCACATAGATATTTTCTACTGTCATATTTTTCAGTTCACTAATCCTTTCTTTTGCTATATTCAATTTGTGATTAAACCCATTTATTGAGCTTTTAATTTCAGTAATATTTTATTTCTCCTTTAGAATATCCATTTGAATATCATTTTGTGTTTTTTTCTATTTTATTTTTAACTTTCAAAATGTGCATTTTTGCTGAAAAATGCATATTATAACTTTTAAGTAATCAAGAAATCCATGAATCTGTTTTCCTGATAAAAATATACATTGTAGCGGCTGGCCCCATGGCTGAGTGGTTAATGTTCATGTGTTCCACTTTGGCGGCCCAGGGTTTCGCTGGTTTGGATCCTGGGCGAGGACCTATCATCACTCATCAAGCCATACTGAGGCGGCATCCCACATAGCAGAACTTAAGAGGACCTATGTATACAACTGTGTATTTTGGGCTTGGGCCAGAATTAAAAAAAAAAAAAAGATTGGCAACAGATGTTAGCTCAGGGCCAGTCTTAAAAAAAAAATTGTAACAGGTAAGGCTAACATCTCCTTGGACTTGGTAATTAATCACTAATCCTCATCCCCATCCCCATCCCTTCCTCCCTCTGCCCCTCAGGTAACTATGTCATCAGTGTTTGTTGTGGTTGACTTCATTTGTTATTAGTCTTTTATGGATAGTTTCACATGTTTCTGTTTGGCACTGTTTCCTTTTAGCACTTTGAAGGTATTATCTCATTGACTTCCTGCATTAATTATTTCTGATAGGAAGTCATTTGTCAGTTTTATTGTTACTGCTTTGAAGATTCTTATGCCTTTATGGCTACCTGTAAGGTTTTCTTTTTTTGGTTGTCAGTAGTTTTTACCATAATATGTCTAGCTCTTTTTCTTTTTATTTGATTATTTAAAAAATGTATCCTTTTTGTGATTCATAGTGCCTCTCAATCCTATGGCATAATGTTTTTTTGTTAGTTTTGGAAAATTCTCAGCCTTCGTATGCTCTAATCCCATTTTTGTGTGTTTTCTTCCCAGACTTCAGTTTTTACTCCTATGTTTGACCTTTCATTTTATTTCCTATGTCCCTTGCTCTCTTTTCTACTTTTTGTTTATGTTTTCATTCTAGATATTTTAGCCTGATCTAATTCACTAATTTCTTGTTAAACCTATCCATTGAGTTCTTAATTTCAGTTGAAAAAAAACTTTCAGTTTTATAATATTTATTTGACTTTTTTTAGGTCTGTACTTCTCTGCAGACGCTTTCAAACTTGTCTTTTTATTTTTCTGTGCATTAGGTAATTAAAGTTACCTTAAAATCTTTGTTTGATAATTTCATTATTTTGGTCATATGTGGGTATATTTTTCTTTTCTATTATTTTTATTGATTTTCAGATATTTGACTTGTAATTTTTTATTGGGTGCAGATGCTATATGTGAATAATTAAATATATAATTTGATTTCTAACATGATAACATGTTTTTCCCTAGAATATTTACCTTTGTTTTTGTCAGATGGCTAGGGACACTGGCAGTCGTAGTTTAATCTTGTCAGAGATTGATATGATTCAAAACTGTCCCCATTTTTTGTGAGGGCTTGTGTATTTTTTAAAAAAATTATTTTATTGAGGTCATATTGGTTTATAACATTGTGTAATTTCTAATGTACATTATTATGTATCAGTTTGTGTATAGACTACATCTTGCTCACCCCTAGTAGTCTAGCTTTTATTCATCACTATACATGGGCCCTTTAACTCTTTCTCCCTCTCCTCCCCCTTTCCCCTCTGGTAACAACTACTCTGTTCTCCTTATCCATCTGTTTGTTGATCTTCCACATATGAGTGAAATCATATAGCGTTTGTCTTTTCTGTGTCTGGCTTATTTCAATTAGCGTGATACTGTCAGAGTCCCTCCATGTTGTTGCAGACGGGACAATTTTGTCTTTTTTGCGGCTGAGTAGTATTCCATTTGTAGATATACCACATCTTCTTTATCCATTCATCAGTTGATGGGCACTTGGGTTGCTTACACATCTCAGCTGTTGTGAATAATGCTGTGATTAACATAGGAGTGCATAAATCTATTTGTGTTGTTGATTTCAAGTTCTTTGGATAAATACCCAGTAGTAGAATAGCTGGGTTGTATGGTAATTCTATTTTTAATATTTTGAGAAATCTCCATTCTCTTTTCCATAGTGGCTATACCAGTTTGCATTCCCACCAGCAGTGGATGAGGGTTCCCTTTTCTCACATCCTCTCCAACATTTGCTGTTTCTGTCTTGGGAATTATTGCCATTCTAACAGGTGTAACGTGATATCATTGTAGTTTTGATTTGCATTTCCATGATGATTTGTGTTGTTGAACATCTTTCCATGTGCCTGTTGACCATCCATATATCTTCCTTGGAAAAATGTCTGTTTATATCCTCTGCCCATTTATTGATCAAGTTATTTCTTTTTTTGTTGTTGAGTTGTATGAGTTCTTTATATATTTTGGAGATTAACCCCTTGTCGGATATATGATTTGCAAATATTTTCTCCTAGTTGGTGGGTTGTCTTTTTCGTTTGTTCAGGGTTTCCTTTCCCTTGCAGTACCCTTTTAGTCTGACGTAGTCCCATGTGTTTATTTTTTCTTTTGTTTCCATTGCCTGAATAGATATGGTATTTGAGAAGATACTGCTAAGACCAGTGTTGAAAAGTGTACTGTGTATATTTTCTTCTAGGAGTTTTATTGTTTCAAGTCTTACGTTCAAGTCTTTAATCCATTTTGAATTAATTTTTGTGTATGGTATAAGATAATGGTCTACTTTCATTCTTTTGCATGTGGTTGTCCAGTTTTCCCAACACCATTTATTGAAAAGACCTTCCTTTCTCCATTGAATGTTCTTGGTTCCTTTGTTGAGGATTAGCTGTCCATAGATGTGTGGTTTTGTTTCTGAGCTCTCATTTCTGTTCAGGCTGTCTGTGTGTGTGTTTTTGTGCCAGTACCATGCTATTTTGATTACTATAGCTTTGTAGTGTATTTTGAGTTTAGGGAGTGTGACACCTCTGGCTGTGTCTTTTTCCTCAGAATTGCTTTGGCTGTTTGGGGTCTTTTCTTGTTCTATATACATTTTAGGATTCTTTGTTCTGTTTCTGTGAAGAATGTCATTTGGATTCTGATTGGGATTGCATTGAATCTGTAGATTGCTTTAGGTAGTATGGACATTTTAACTATGTTTATTCTTCCAATACATGAGCATGGAATATCTTTCCATGTCTTTATATCTTCTTTGGTTTCTTTCAATAGTGTCTTTTAGTTTTCAGTGTATAGGTCTTTCACCGCTTTGGTTAAATTTATTCCTAGATGTTTTATTCTTTTTGTTGTGATTGTGAATGGGATTGTGTTCTTGACTTCTCTTTCTGCTAGTTCATCATTAGTGTGTAGAGATGCAGCTGATTTTTGTAAGTTGATTTTGTACGCTTCAACTTTGCTGTAGTTGTTGATTATTTCTAAAAGTTTTCTGGTGGATTCTTTAGGTTTTTTTATATGTAGAGTCATGTTGTCTGCAAACAGTGAGAGGTTTGTTTCTTCCTTTCCAATTTGGATACTTTTATTTCCTTTTCTTGCCTAATTGCCCTGGGCCATACCTCAAGTGCTGTGTTAAATAAGTGGTGAGAGTGGGCACCCTTTTCTTGTTCCTGTTGTCAGAGGGATGCTTTCAGTTTTGCACCCCTAACTATGATGTTGGCTGTGGATTTGTCATATATAGCCTTTATTATGTTGAGGTCCCCATTTCATTGAGAGTTTTTATCATACATAAATGGATGTTGGATCTTGTCAAATGCTTTCTCTGAATTTATTGAAATGATCTTGTGATTTTTATTCCTCATTTTGTTAATGTGGTGTATCACATTGATTGATTTGCAGATGTTGAACCATCCCTGGTATAAATCCCACTTGATCATGGTGGATGATCCTTTTAATGTATTGCTGTATTTGATTTGCTAGGGCTCTTCTATTTCTGATTCACCATTACTCCTGGGATGAAAGTCTTCTGGGTTTGAACCTAAAGCCTGGGTTGGCCCTGGGCAAATTTTGTCTTTATACTTTTGTGAATCTGTCAAACTTTGCTTGGCTTCTCAATCTTGCTTGCGATTGTTGAAATTGGCAGGTGCCTCTGGGAGAAAAGCAACCCTGATTGCTGGACTCACCTATTTAAGTTTCTGTTTTTCTCTGATCTTGGCCCTATAGTTGCTAACTTCCTCCACTTTTCTCTGGTGCTTTTAAACAGATGTTAAAAAATTTGTTCAGCTTTTCCAGTTTTTCTCAACTGCATGGTTGGTCTGAATTACCTAGCCCTTCATAACCAGAAGGGAAACCGACAGATTAGAAATTTATTTCTTATAATTAGATTTCTGTTTCATGTAATAGTTCAATGCAGGTATTCAGCATTCAGCCTTTCACACCGTAATTCAGGGACCAAATTAACTCTCATTCTCTAGAGAGTTCTGTGTTGGATCCTCTGCATGTGGCCAGTGATTGGGAGGAAAGAGAGAGAATATAAGTGGTGATGTAGATTCTTTTCATAAGCCAGGTCTCGAAATGGCTTACTTCATTTTTTCCTGTATTCTAGTGTGCAGAACTTAGTCACATGGCCATCTACCTGCAAGAGAATCTGGAAAGTGTTGTGTAGCTTTGTGATAGGAGAAGAAGCTCATGGTTTTGGTGAACATATGGTAGTCTTTGTCACAGAGGCTGTTATGATAATTTATGCTTGACATGATAATGGTTTGTATTGGAGTGATATTAGTGGATTTATGGCTTCAAGATATATTTAGGAGATAGAATTGGTAAGATTCAATATATCTGCTCTAACATAGATCCCAAAACAGAGTAGCTCATATAAGATTGAAGGTTATTTTTTTCCCATGTAATAGTCGAGACAGCCTCAGTTCATCTAGGGCTTTACCTTTAGAAAGGCAATTACTAAATTCCAGCTCATCAGTCCATAATGTTAAGAAAATTGTATCAGTTATTTAGTTTCTCAGTAAGTTTCATATAAATATATGCGAGTGTTACCATGCTTAGAATTTTAATGTACTCCTGGTGTTCACTGACTGGTAATCTTGTCTTCATTCTACTTAAAATATGAAGGGCTTTAGTAGTCGGAATTTGAGAAAGGTTCTTTCCTCAATTATTTGAAAAGCTGAAGAGCCACTTAAAAAAAAGATATTTCATTTTATGGAAAAGCAGTATTATCGATGGATTTTGAAGAACTTGTGTAACTAGAAACTTTCATGAAATTACAAAGATAAAATTTAATAAATGATGCTTGAAGCCATTTCACGATTATGAATAAAGTTGCTAAAAGTAGAAATTAGTTAGGTTTTTTTTTTTTTTTTTTTTAAACCTAAGAGAAAGAGAAGTTAATAAGTTCTTTTCCCAGTCCAGGAGCAAGTCTCAGAAATACATATACCCTTTAGTGAACATTCTGAACACTTGCTTTCCTAGATTATATGCTATAAGAGTTGAACGTAAAAACTTTCACTCAAGACTGATATATATGCTTTTAATTGAAACATTTAGTATTTGAACAAGCCTCTGTAAAATCTCCATACAGCACTAGGTGGCACACTGTGACTTTGGATGAAAATACATGTATTTTGTTCATCTCCTTGAAGAAAAGAACCTAGGTGAAATTAATAGTTGAAATAGATATTTATAATGTTATGAAGTATTTCAGACTCATTTATTGCATTTCAAACCCTGATACTTAAAGTGTTTAAAACTATTGTACTTAAGTTACTACTGACATTTTTATAAGAATAGGATTATTAAAAATTAAGCATGTATTACAGAAAGTACCTGTGCTTTAAATTGAAAAATGGTTTTCAGTCAGGGGTTGTAGTAAGATGAGTGTTATAATGTTTTTGCATGTGAAGTATTGGAATTAAGAATGAAAACAAAGTCTTGAGCTGGTGGCTTTTTCTTTGTATGTATATGTATTAGGTAGAAAATAAATAACTTCACAAAATTTATGGTGGAACCGAAATGTTCATAGAAGAAAAGAATATTAGACTTCAGGTTTTCTGGTCTACGATTACTACAAGACTGCTTTCTTGTGATCATTTTAGTTCCTAGAAAATCATTACTTTATGAAGACTCTTGAGTTAGAATATAATGTGTAGGATAGTGAATTTTATGATATCTATCTACCTATAAGAGTTTCTATGATTGCATGAGGGAATCATCTAAAAAAGAGCTGAAAAGTAGCCCAGGTATTTAAACTTATTCATCTGGCCTAAAAAGAATATTGATACTTCTTGGTTAAAACAATGCTCAGGTAACCTAAATGATAGGTGCCAACCTAAGTTATACAGAGCTAATGATCATTGGGAGATGTGTTTAAGTAAAAGGAGGAGATTTTATGGTGTTACATTGATTAGAAAGTATGGGAATAGAGAAGAGATGATTCACGAATTTTGCACAGGATAAAGCTGGGACAGTGATCACAAACTGATGAGTTCCAGTGAACACTTATGAGTTAGATTAAGTAGATGCCATGTGGATATCAGGGTAAGGTCAGAGGAACGAAGGAATGTGGGTGCAGGGTATTTATTTTAAAGATGTAAAAACTTAAGCGGAAAATTTGGGTCAACCTCATAGCACAGAGTATTAGAGTAGAAGAGAACAATCTTTGTTTTCCTAATGGTTTGGGCTGGTTGGTTGGTTCATTCATTTGTGTACACTGAAACTCAATTCTTACCAGTCATGGATTTAGCTCCTGTGGTTATTCCCTCTTTCCCTATGTAACTCAGTTTCTCTTTCTAATGGATCATTATCATCAGCATAAAAATATACTATCACCTATCTTAAAAACTTTGTTTATTTCCACTTTCTTCTTTCTCTATTCTCCTTTATGACGAAACTCAAAGGTTTTTTATACTTGCCATCTCCATTTTCTCACTCATCATTCTCTTGAACTCTCTTCAATCAGGATTTTGACCCTACTAATCTACTGAATAGGCAATAACAAGTTATTGACTTATTAATTTTTATAAATTATTACTTTTATCACTTTTTGGACAATGCAAAGCTGTCATTGTTACTCCTTTAAAGGTGAGGTTTTTTTTTTTCCCTCCTCTGTTTGCTTTTAAGATTTTCTCTTTGTTTCAGGTTATCATCAGTTTTTCTGTGACATGCTCTGGTCTGGTTTTCTTTGTGTTTGTCTTGCTTGGAATTTATAAATATTCTGGAAGAATTGAGTTTGTATCTTTTGTCAACTCAAAGCAAATTTGCCAGTTAGTTTACCCTAAAGATGAGTTTATTCGGGAATAGCCAAAAGAAATTGCAGTTTGGGATGTGCATGCTATGGCAAACCAAAGGCAAATCCTGGAAACAAAGGAGAGAAGTTTCTTTTTAGAGAAACAGGAGGGGAGGAAGGGGCTGTTCCAAGCAAAAGTCCATTGGAGGAAAGTAACAGTTCAGGGCGGCAATATCTTCTCATTGGCTGAGCTTTGGTGTTCCTCGTTGGCTGGGTTATTGCTCGTCGGAAGAGAAATCTTCCTTCAGCAGTAAGGTAGTTTTACTTTGTGACCAAGATGGAAGTGTAAGTCTCTTTTTGTTTGGTGTAATTGACAATGTATGATAGGGTGTGAGAGCTCTCCTTAGAGGCCTTCCCAACTCCGATTTACTTAAGGTTTCTTTTGTTAATTTCCGTATTTCTCTCAACTTTGTTTTATACTGTCAAATGCGTTAGTGGGGCAGTTGGTGAAATTTAAACAATTCTTTTAATTTAGATAATAGTTCGTATCAATGATAATTTCTTGATTTTGGAGAGTATCCTTTGCTATAGGAAATAGACATTGGAGTATTTTAAAGGGCAAGGGGTATCATGACTGCAGTTAATTCTCAAGTGTTTTAGAAAAAAAATACATGAGGGCATTTTGACAATTCTTTGTCCTAATTTGAAACTTTTCTGTAATTTGAATTTATTTTAAAATAAAAATTAATTTCTATCTCCCAGTTGGCTTCTCACCACACAGCCACTCTCATTTGTTTATATATTGTCTATGACTGCTTTCACACAAAACAGCATGATTGAGTAGTTGTCACAGAGACTATATGGTCTGGAGAGCCTAAAATAAAAAATTATTTATTGGCAATGGAATATCATCTTCAACCACCATATTGAGGAAACAAATAATGCTGATAACATTATGTGTTGGAAAGGCACGTGACAATACACACTTGTAAAAACTTTAGGAGAGCCTTAAGGGTCTGGAAGATAAAGACAGCTCCCTGAATCCAAATCTCTCCATAATCCTACAGTCAGCTTCCTCCAAATCATACAATCAACAAGGAGAACAAACAAAGCTACATATAATCAAGATTTCAGCATTACAAGAAGACGAGGAATACTGTAACCTTCAAATGTAGGCTCATAACTAAATACCACATTCGAAGCTAGCTCCTACTGCTACTGAAAACCTTTGGAAACAATCAAGTGAAGTTGCACGTTTTTTCAAATGGAATCTGGTTGTTTCTCTGCCTCCCCCCTAGAATAATGGTATTAAATAAAGACATATTAGAAACAAACAAACAAATTATTTATTATCTGGACCTTTGTAGAAATTTGCTGACCCTTGCTCTAGAGTATAGTGACTTTTTTCTTCTCTTCAAGTCATACTACTCATTACTAAGTTCCTTTGTTTGAGAATAATGTATTGCTTTTCTTTCACATATTCCCCAGATAAACGAGCAATTAAAATCAACCAGTAGGTGAGGAGAACTCAAAAGGGAACGGAAAGAGTAACATATTACAAGTGAATAACCACATTAAAAGGGGTGAGGATGAGAAGAACTAGAGTAATTTTGGAAAACGAAATCCAGTAGTTTCACCAGATCCTGTAAGGCTAAAGATAAGAACTTTATAGAAATGCTATAATCTTGTTAATAAATGTGTTTCTCACGGAGATATGGGTTAGCAATCTTGAAACTACTTTATGTATATATTAGAATTGAAAAGGTAAGTAAATATATTGTAGATAATGAGAGCTAGTTTTCTTACTGGTGGAGAAATAAATTACAGATAAGGAAAGGGGAAGGCTAAAATGAACCTTGAGGTGTAAAGTTGAAATCAGAAGTATCAGTGTAACTCATGGATTTTTATATATCTATGTAGATAGATACAGAAATACAGATGTGTGTATTGTGGACTAGTGTGCATACATATATTTTCTGTTTTCTCTCACGATTCTATGGGTTGACTGGGTGGTTCGTCTGTTGTGCCTGGGGTGCTGGGATGGCAGCAGACATCTGGGGGCTTGACTGGGCTGGAACATCCAGGATGGCTCAGTGGGTGGTGTCTGTCAGCTGGGGGTTCAACTGGGGCTGTCAACCAGAGGGCTGCCTTTACATGCTATCTCTACTGGTGTCTTGGGCTTCTGATGGCATGACAACTGGGTTTCAAGAGAGTATCCCAAGAGGGAGTATTCCAAGAGAGCCAAGTGGAGACCTCAAAGCTTATGACCTAGTCTCAGAAGTTATGCACTGTAACTTCCACCTCATTTTAGTGGTTGAAAGGCAAGTCACAGAGCAGGATTCAAGGGGAGGGGATTACACAGGGGCATGAACACCAGAGGTTTGGTTTACCGAGGAGAAGGGGAACATCTTTGAAGACTAGCTACCATAGTGATTAATTCATGTATTATTTTTTGCTCTTCCTTGTTTGGTTCACTCATTTGGAATGTTAACTCTTTGAGGTCAAGTACAATACAGCCATCAACTGCATAATGATGTTTCAGTCAGTGACAGACTATGTATATGATAGTGGTCCCATAAGATTAGTACCATATATCCTAGGTGTGTAGTAGGCTATATCATCTAGGTTTGTGTAAGTACACTCTGTGATGTTCACATAAGGATGAAATTGCCTAACAACACATTTCTTAGAACTCATCCCCGTTGTTAAGTGATGCGTGACTGTATCTATATTTCTTTGTATTCGCTTCAGTGTCTTACACAGTGCCTTACACATAGTAATTGCCCAGTAAAGGTGTTGTTGCCTAATGATTCCAGGAATGCTAAAAGTCCAGGCTAGCAAAAACTAGAAGAGAAGATGAAGGCACCCGTTAATTGGACTGGGACTTTGGGCTGGGTTCCCTAGGGAACTTTTTTCAGAAAGAGGCAGATTTCCCACATGGACTTAAGGGTTAGGCAAGGAGGCTGCATCCTCATGCTCATAGGGATACTTTATAGAGCCCCTTTCTTTTCATTGATACTTGGCTTCTAAAAACAGGCTGTTTTCAGATAGCATATATTAGTGGGGAGGTAATTTCTTTTACGTTACCATACCTGGCTACCGTTGGCCCAGGGTCTTGGTCAGGCTGAACCTGTAGGCTAGTATTGCTTTCAGCTAGGTGGGGCTAAAGCAGGCAAGAAATTATACACACACACACACACACTCATACTCATATATGTATATATTTACGTACATGTATATATGTATATATTTGTACACACATCTACATACATATACACACACATTGTGTGCAGTAGTTTGAGTTTTAAAATTTGCAATTTAAATATGTCAGCTACAGGAATTATTGTTTAGATCCCAATAATTTGGAGATAAAATTTTGCAGTGGAAATTTACAAATGAGTGGAAATTTACTTTAGTGTTATCTCTAGGGAAAAAATAGAATCTAAAACATTTTATGCCACAGAGAGCTTTCAGGGGGAATACATAACATGTTTGTGAAAACTGCTCTCTTCCACACTTTGTCTTGTTGATTTGTAAGGGGTAGTGCTGAAATGGGAACAGAGCAGTGTTTGTGCTCCTTAGGACACTTTTTCATCCTTTGATTGTATTTATTCTTGAAATAATTTGTTTATTTTAAAAATTGTAGGATTGTCTTCTTAGAACTAAAAAATATCTGTAACTTACTTTCTTTTCTCTGTTTAACCACCTTTCCAGTCCCAAATTAGTTTCAAGGGTTTCCTTTCTGAGAAAATGTGAAAAATAATGAATTTGTTTGCCAAATATATTTTATATGTTGACTGATCTAATAATCTAATAAATATTGTCTTTTCTGTACATAGGCTTCATTCCAGCGCTCCAATAGTCATGACAAAGTAAGGAGAATAGTTGCAGAGGAGGGTCGTACAGCCAGAAACCTAATAGCTTGGAGTGTTCCACTAGAAAGCAAAGATGATGATGGTATGTATTAAAGTTTCATTTTTGTTGTAAAGAAGGATATATTTAGTCCTGAACAGTAGATAGACTGACTGAAAACTGTTTACAATGAGAACTGGTGGGCAGTTAGTATATATTAAAATAGAAATGCATTTTTAATTTTTTTATTGTAACTAACATAAATGATTTCATGAAGGTGTTATTGTTTTATTGTTTCACATAAGGATGAAATTGGGTTTGTTATATTATTAGGACTGGCAGATTAGGGTTTTATTTTTTAAAGTTACAGAAGATTTAGATGTTTTTCTTTTATTAAATTCTTATAAAAATAAAAAATAGGTTTTAAAAAAATTCGCTGTATTTACCATGATTAGGTACAATTTAATGAATGATTTAGAAAAGATAAGTATATTTCGTTAGGTCTCATTATTATTTAAACTAGAAAAAATATCTTTTCTCTTCAGTCCCTTCATTTTAATGGCTAGGAGCAGTGCAAGCACTGCCTAGATCCTGGGGATCTAGAAAACTGGATAGGGAAGCAGAAAAGAGGAGATTGAAGTGTGCCAAAGGAGACCTCACTGAAAATTTCTGGGGACTTGTAGATATTCCTTACATTGGGTTTGCATGATGTCTTTTAATGCTTAAATTTTCTTACGTATTTTTGGAGGGATTCCAAAGAAATTAAGTTGTATCCTTTTCAGTGCCTCATAGGAGGCACATGATGTTGGTTTGTCTTGTTACTAGTGATGCCAACTTTTTTTTTTTTTTATTGAGTTAATGATAGGTTACAATCTTGTGTGATTTCAGTTGTACATTAATGTTTGTCATTTGTGTTGTAGGTGCACCACTTCACCCTTTCTGCCCACCCCCCACCCCACATTTCCCCTGATAGCCACTAATCTGTTCTCTTTGTCTACATTTTTAAATTCCTCATATGAGTGGAGTCATACAGAGATTATCCTTCTCTAACTGGCTTATTTCACTTAACATAGTTCCCTCAAGGTCCATCCATGTTATTGCAAATGGGATGATTTTGTTCTGTTTTGCAGCTGAGTAGTATTCCATTGTATATATATGCCACAACTTCTTTATCCATTCATCTGTTGATGGGCACTTAGGTTGCTTCCACGTCTTGGCTATTGTAAATAATGCTGCAATGAACATTGGGGTGCATAGGACTTTTGGAATTGCTGACTTCAGGCTCTTTGGATAGATACCCAGTAGTGGAATGGCTGGATCGTATGGTAGTTCTATTTTTAATTTTTTGAGGAATCTCCATACTGTTTTCCATAGTGGCTGCATCAGTTTGCATTCCCACCAGCAGTGTATGAGGGTTCCATTCTCTCCACAACCTCTCCAACATTTGTTACTATTAGATTTAGATATTTTTGTCATTCTAAATGGGTGTAAGGCGATATCTTAGTGTAGTTTTGATTTGCATTTCCCTGATCAGCGATGATGAACATCTTTTCATGTGCCTATTGTCCATCCGTATAACTTCTTTGGAGAAATGTCTGTTCATGTCTCCAGCCCATTTTTTGATCGGGTTGTTTGATTTTATGTTGTTGAGTTGTGAGAGTTCTTTATATGTTACGGATATTAAGCCTTTGTCAGATATATGACTTGCAAATATTTTTTCCCAGTTACTGGGTTGTTTTTTTGTTTCAATCTTAGTTTCATTTGCCTTGAAGAAGCTCTTTAGTCTGATGAAGTCCCATTTGTTTGTTCTTTCTGTTGTTTCCCTTGTCTGAGAAGACATGGTGTCCGAAAAGGTCCTTTTAATACTTATGTCAAAGAGTGTACTGCCTACGTTTTCTTCTAGAAACCTTATGGTTTCAGGTCTCAGCTTTAGGTCTTTGATCCATTTTGAGTTTATTTTTGTGAATGGTGAAAAAGAATGGTCAATTTTCATTCTTTTACATGTGGCTTTCCAGTTTTCCCAGCACCATTTGTTGAAGAGACTTTCTTTTCTCCATTGTATGCTCTCAGCTCCTTTGTTGAAGATAAGCTGTCCATAATGTGTGGTTTTATTTCTGGGCTTTCAATTCTGATCCATTGATCTGTGCACCTGTTTTTGTACCAGTACCATGCTGTTTTGATTACTGTAGCTTTGTAGTAAGTTTTGAAGTCAGGGATTGTGATGCCTCCCGTTTTGTTCTTCTTTGTCAGGATTGCTTTAGCAATTAGGGCTCTTTTGTTGCCCCATATAAATTTTAGGATTCTTTGTTCTAATTCTGTAAAGAATGTCATTGGGATTCTGATTGGGATAGCGTTGAATCTGTAGATTGCTTTAGGTAGAACGGATATTTTAACTACGTTTTTTCTTCCAATCCATGTACATGGAATGTCTTTTCATCTCCTTATGTCGTCATCCTATTCTCTCAGAAAGGCCTTGTAATTTGCATTATGTAGGTCCTTCACTTCCTTAGTTAAATTTACCCCGAGGTATTTTATTCTTTTTGTTGCGATTGTGAATGGTGTTGTGTTCTTGAGTTCTTTCTCTGTTAGTTCGTTATTAGAATATGGAAATGCTACTGATTTATGCAAATTGATTTTATACCCTGCAACTTTGCTGCAGTTGTTGATTACTTCTAAGAGTTTTCCAATGGATTCTTTGGGGTTTTCTATATATAAGATCATGTCGTCTGCAAACAGCGAGAGTTTCACTTCTTCCCTCCCTATTTGGATTCCTTTTATTCCTTTTTCTTGCCTGATTGCTCTGGCCAGGACCTCCAGTACTATGTTAAATAAGAGTGGTGATAGAGGGCATCCTTGTCTCGTTCCTGTTTTCAGGGGGATGGTGCTCAGTTTTTGCCCATTGAGTATGATGTTGGCTGTGGGTTTGTCATATATGGCCTTTATTATGTTGAGGTAGTTCCCTTCTATGCCTATTTTGTTCAAAGTTTTTATCCTAAATGGCTGTTGGATCTTGTCAAATGCTTTCTCTGCATCTATTGAGATGATCATGTGGTTTTCATTCCTCAGTTTGTTGATGTGGTGTACCACGTTGATTGATTTGTGGATGTTGAACCATCCCTGTGTCCCTGGTATGAATCCCACTTGATCATGATGTAGGATCCTTTTGATGAATTGCTGAATGCTGCTTGCCAAAATTTTGTTGAGAATTTTTGCATCTATGTTCATGAGTGATATTGGCCTGTAGTTGTCTTTTTTCGTGGTGTCCTTGTCAGGCTTTGGTATCAGTGTGATGTTGGCCTCATAGAATGTGTTAGGAAGTGTTCCATCCTCCCTCATTTTTTGGAATAGCTTGAAAAGGATAGGTATTCAATCCTCTCTGAAAGTTTGATAGAATTCCCCAGGAAAGCCATCTGGTCCTGGGGTTTTATTCTTTGGGATGTTTTTGATTGCTGTTTCAATCTCTTTCCTTGTGATTGGTCTGTTCAAATTGTCTGCTTCTTCCTGAGTCAGCTTTGGGACATGGTAGGAGTCCAAGAATTTATCCATTTCCTCTAGGTTATCCATTCTGTTAGCATAGAGTTTTTCATAATATTCTCTTATAATCCGTTGTATTTCTGCAGAGTCTGTTGTTATTTCTCCTCTTTCATTTCTGATTTAGTTTATTTGAGCTTTCTTCCTTTTTTTCTTTGTAAGTCTGGCTAGGGGTTTGTCAATTTTATTTATCTTCTCAAAGAACCAGCTGTTTGTTTCATTGATCCTTTCTACCACCTTTTTCCTTTCAATAGTATTTATTTCTGCTCTGATTTTTATTATGTCTCTCCTTTGGCTGACTTTGGGCTTTGTTTGTTCTTCTTTCTCTTATTCAGTTAGGTGTAGTTTAAGATTGCTTATTTGGAATTTTTGTTGTTTGTTAAGATGTGCCTGTATTGCGATGAATTTTCCTCTTAATACAGCTTTTGCTGTATCCTTTATGAGTTGGTATGGCGGGTTACCATTTTCATTAGTTTCCAGGTATTTTTTGATTTCTTCTTTAATTTCTTCAATGATCCATTCTTGTTCAGCAGTGTATTGTTTATCTCTGCATCTTTGTGCCATTCTCAGCTTTTTTCTTGTAAGTAATTTCTATGATCGGAGAAGATGCTTGTTATTATTTCAATTTTTTTACATTTGTAGAGGCTTGCCTTGTTTCCCAACATATGGTCTATCCTTGAGAATGTTCCATTTGCACTGGAGAAGAATGTGTATTCTGCTTTTCTAGGATGAAGTCATCTATATATGTCTATTAAGTCCAATTGTTTTACTTTTTCATTTAGCTCCACTATTTCCTTGTTGATTTTTTGTCTGGATCATCTGTCCATTGATGTGAGTGGGGTGTTGAGGTCCCCTACCATTATTGTGTTGTTTTTAACATCTTCCTTTAGGTCTGTTAATAGTTGCTTTATGAACCTTGGTGCTCCTATGTTTGGTGCATAGATATTTATAAGCATTATTTCTTCTTGATGAAGTGTCCCTTTGATTGTTATATATTTCCCCTCTTTGTCTCTCTTTACATGTCTTAATTTGAAATCCACTTTGTCTGATATAAGAATGCAACCTCTGCTTTTTTTTCTTGCTATTAGCTTGAAGTATTGTCTTCCACCACTTCACTCTCTGAGCCTGTGTGTGTCCTTAGGGCTGAGGTGTGTTTCCTGGAGGCAACAAATTGTTGGATCTTGTTCTTTAATCCATCTTGCCACTCTTTGTCTTTTTATTGGAGCGTTCAATCTGTTTACATTGAGACTGATTATTGATGCATGTGGACTTAAAGCTGTCAATCTGTTGCTCATTATCTGGCTTTCCTCCTTTTCTCTTCCTGTGTGCTTTATCCTACCCATTTGATACTGCAATTTCTTATGCTGGGTTTCTTCGATTTTTCCTTATTTGTTTTCTGGCTCTGTTCTGTTATTTAGTTTAGTGTCTACCCTGAAGTTTGTATTTGGAATCTCGTGTATAATATAGTGTGATCTCTGGTGGTCTCTTAGTTACTTGGCCTAGACTAATTTAGTCCCTTTGCTCTTCCCCTCCTAAATTATTGTTTTCATTTCTTATTCCAACTTGTGTTATGAGTTTGTTGTTAGAGTGATAAGATCGTCTTTGCTTTGGTAGTTTCCTTACCTTTATCCTAATGCTATAGTTGAATATTTGCTATCCTATTCTGGTTCTGTTTGTCTGTCTCCCTACTCTGTGGTTTGTGACCCCTTTCTCCCTTTTTTCTTTTTTCAGGTATGAGAGCCTTCTTGAGGATTTCTTGTAGTGGAGGACTTTTGGTCACAAATTCCCTTAACTTTTGTTTGTCTGGAAAAGATTTAATTTCTCCCTCATATCTGAAGGATATTCTTGCTGGATAGAGTATTCTTGGCTGAAGATTTTTATCTTTTAAAGTTTTGAATATGTCACTCCATTCTCTCCTAGCTTGTAAGGTTTCTGTAGAGAAATCCGCTGAAAGTCTGATAGGAGCTCTTTTGTAGGTTATTCTCTTCTGTCTTGCTGCCCTGACTGTTCTTTCTTTGTGTTTCATTTTTGCCATTTGTTCTACTATATGCCTTGCAGTAGGTCTTTTTACATTGATAAATCTAGATCTGAAAACTTCCTCTACACACATTTCTCCCTCAATCCCTAGATTTGGGAAGTTCTCTTCTATAATTTCATTAAGCACACTTTCTGTTCCATTTTCCTTTTCCACATTCTGGGGAATTCCTATAATCCTTTAATTCTTTCTCCTCATTGAATCTGCTATCTCGCTAATACTTTCCTCATTCCTTTTAATCCTTAGTTCTCTTTCTTTCTCTGTCTGGAGCCATTCAGCCTGTCTATCTTTGATTATGCTAATTTGCTCTTCTATGGAGTCTACCCGGGCATTCAGGGAATCCGTATTCTGTTTTATCTGGTCCATTGTGTTTTTCATCTCTAGTAATTCTGTTTGATTCTTCTTTATAATTTCAATCTCTTTTGTGAAGTAACTCCAGAACTCAGCTTGTTTCTCTTTCTCTCTACCTCATTGAGTTTTTTGATTATAGGTGCTCTGAACTCATTTTCACTTAGTTTACCTATTTCCAAGTCTTCAGGAGTTAATTGTGTGTTTTTATTGTTTTCCTTCTGGTCTGGGGCCTTTATAAATTGCTGGATGGTAGAGGAGCGGTTGTTTCACATGGTGGTAGAATTCGGTTGCAGTTCCAGCCTGTTGCCACTAGATGGGGGTCGAGTGCCACACGTTCTGAGCTCTCCGTCTTTGGGCAAGATGACCGCGCCCTGTGTGGTTTGCAGGGGCAGGGAGGGCCGGTTTCTCCGCACACTGATCTGGATTCGATCAGTTCTGTTCTATGGTCTCCCAGGGCCCTGGGTTTATGGGGTCCCTGCGCACGGAAGCTTTCCCCCGTCACTGGGTTTCCACTGTACCGGTGGCGGGAGTCCTAGACGATCCCCCGGTCACGCGGCCCCTCCCCTTCTCCTTCCCGACCCGCACGGCCATCCCAGTTTCTAGGGGAGCGAGCGAAGTTCTCTCCTACCCCGTTACAGCTCCTCCGAGGCAGGCAGCAGGGACTCCGTCCTCTGTCTTTTGATACTGTAGGTCTCTGAGTCCTGGCATTAGGTTCATTAGCTGAAATTCAGGTTTTTTTGTTCAGTCCTTTCTTGTACTTTGGAACGGAGAGAGTCCTGGGTCAGCTCACCCTGCCGTTTTGCTCCGCCTTCTTCCGATCTGAGGTTTTTTTTCAGTGATGTCAACTTTAATCCCTTTGTTGAGATGTTATCTTCCAAGTTTCTCCAGTATAAAGTAATTTTTTCCTTTGTAATTAATAAATAATTTGCGGTAAGATAGTTTGAGACTATGTAACTATGCTGTTTCACTTGAAATAATCCATCCGGCTTTAACTTCCATTGATAATTCTCAACGGAGTAAATTATTCCTCTCGTCGTTGCAAAATGGTCATTTGCAAACCCCATTCTTCTTTCTACATTTATTAGTTGGCATTCTAATGTAAGGAAGAGCTTTCTCTTTTCCTCTTTGGGTTTATATATGTCTGTATGTATTCAAATTTGTATGGACTCATGGTTTCTTGTTTCTTAAGCATCAAAGCATCACTCTGCTTTGACGCTTAAGTTGTTCTAAATTTCTCTAGTGGGAGACCTGCTAAGCTGGCTCCTGTTGGTTTTTGACGTGTTCTCATTCTTTGAGAACATCCTTACACAGCAGGATGTTTCAAGCTATACAACAGTTCACCCATGTTTTATTCTTTTTTATTTATTTTATGTTTACATTTTACTTTTTACATTTCTATTTAAAATTTTAGTTTTTATTGATTTTATCTTTTTACATTTGTATTTCTGATCCGTTTGCAGTTTGTTCTTACGTGTAGTGTGAAGTCCGTCTATTCTTACATGGATCTAATTTTATCTTTTTTCCATATGGGTAATAAGTTGCCCCAGCATTGCTTAGTATAAAGTCTATCTTTGACTCAATCATTTGAGATGCCACTTTTATTGTAGATTGAATTTCCATATATACCTATATTCTATTCCGCTAGTCTTTTTATCTAATTGATGTGAGTGCCACATTGTTTTAATTATAGAGGCATTATAGTATTTTAAAATATCTGCTAGGATCAGTCCTCCCTCGGTGACTTTCTTTGTCAGTCTTCCTAGATGATTTTAGAGAGCTTTTATATTGAATCACAAGAACTATTAAATAGAAGGAGGAATTAAATTTATGTTTTTAAGTTTAGCTCCTTACTAGCGAAAATTTTCATAGTACTTCATTTCTTTGATAGAAGATATATGTCAACACTATTTACTGTAAAAGTAACAACATAAAACCTATGAATGTCTTATGGTTGCTATGTGTTACAAATGTTATGTTATGAAATTTTGTTTTCCCATTTTCTATGCATTATTCAGAACAGAAAATAATCTGAAAATGTTTTTATTCAAGTTGCTTCTATTCAGAAAACATAAAAGGAAAGTACGATAATGAATCACATCTGTATATAACCTGATTTTATATATAAGTACATAAAAAATTGGCCAGTGCAATTTTAAAATCTTTATTCATGCTTATTGAAAAAAATAAAACTGTGAGCACAGAGAATTATAGCTTTCTGAATATCTGTAATAATGATGACAAAAGAAGAATGTTAACTTCATAATTTTTGATAAGGATTATTTTATGTTGTTAAAACTTAGCCAGTTATAGGAAAGCCTTTATTTTGCTTTTTAAAAAATTGCAACTTGTTCTTGTTTTATTACTACAGTATATACTCACATACTTCTGAGTATAGTAGTTCAATTTTAAAAAGTTTTCTTCTGTTCTTTGTCTTATTTTTGTTTCCTCTGATACTTGTTCTAAGCTGGTTATTCTATTGGATATTCTAAAAGATCTGGTGATACTCTGTTCTCTATAATGAAAGGATGAATAAAGGGCTGTGTAGGTGAGTGTAGAGTTCTCTGCCTTCATCGCTGGTAGAACAGTGAGGGAGGCCCACTTATGTTCAAGTAAGTTGTTGGTAGGTGTTATGGCTTACTTCGTTTGTACTTCTTCAGAGTACAAAGGAAAATTATTCTGTTATATATTATAGAATTTTACTCCTGTTGTGAATTACTCTCAAGAATAGAATAATTATAAAATAGTAGTTACTATCTTTCTTATAAAAAAGAACAAGTAGGAGTGATGTCAGCATCATGGCAGAGTGAGCTCTTCCTTTAGACTCTTCCCCACAAGACACGATAAAAAAGACACTCATAAACCAACAGAGGACATTCACACAACATGATAGATGTCTGAGAGACCTACATAGTCATATGTCTGAAGGGGGAGGTGCTGGACCCTCCAGAAGGCAGGTGAAGGAGGTAAGGACATCTTCTCTCCCTACCCCAACAGCAGTGACCTAGGGCACAGGACCATGCACAGCTCTGAGAAGAGACAGGGGAGGGGACGGTCCTCCAGAGGGATGCCTTCACTCTCTGAGTTGCCTTCCAGCCTGTGGGAAAGCTCCACACAGAAGATGCTAAGTAATCATGAGGGCGTAGTCACCAAGCAGAGCACCCCAGGAGGACAGAGAGTGAATGCAGAATGGGAGTGTCCCCAGGATTGCAAATGTGAAAGAAAGCATCCCTCCCCCTGCCTGGTGCATCAGCTTGGCCAGTCGGCCATAGCAAGGGACCCCTGCCACAGACCTGGTGCACATGTGTGTACAGCAGCAGCAGCCAGCAGGCAGATGCAGACGGGCTCTGTCAGCATAGCTTCCAAAGGACAGGCACAGCTGCCAGGGATTGCGGTGGGCTCAGAATACACAGCTCCTGCCTCCCTGCCAGTGGCAGTGAGTGGAATCTGCGACCAGGTACTATCACTATGCGACGGCACAAATCCAGTCCATCCCTGGGATGAAGAAGTATATTAATACTTCAGTCCAGAAGGTAAATGATGAGTACCCAGAAATCAATCCTGAAGGTGCAGAAATTTACAGTCTAAATGACAGAGAATTAAAAATAGCTATCATAAAAAAACTTAACGTGTTACAAGAAAACTCAGTTCAATGAAATCATGAATAAAATTAATGAACAGAGGGAATTCCTCACAAAAGAGATTGAAACTATAAAGAAAAATCAACCAGAAATGTTGGAGATGAACACAGTGAATGATATACAGAATACTCTGGAGTCCTTAAATAATAGAGCTGATATCTTGGAGGACAGAATCAGGAATTTAGAGTACCGAAATACAGAGATGCTTCAGATGGAGGAGAGAGAACTAAGACTAAAAAGAAATGAAGAAATTCTCTGGGAAATATCTAACTCAATTAGGAAATGCAGCATAAAAATTATAGGTATTCCAGAGAGAGAAGAGAGGGAAGAAAGGAGCAGAGAGCTTGTTCAAAGAAATAATAGCTGAGACTTCCCAAAGCTGGGGAAGGAGCTGGAACTACAAGTAAAAGAAGCTAATATAACTCCTAATTACATCAATGTAAAAAGACTTTCTTCAAGGCATATGTTAGTAAAACTGGCAAAAGTCCAGGACAAAGAAAAAATATTAAGGGCAGCAAAGCAGAAGAAAATAACCTACAAAGGAACCCCTGTCAGGCTTTCAGCAGATTTCTCAGCAGAAACCTTACAGTCTAGGGGATAGTGGAATGATATATTCAAAATTCTGAAAGACAAAAACTTTTAGCCAAGAATACTATATCCAGTGACACTATCTGTCAGATATGATGGAGAAATAAAAACATTCCCAGATAAACAAAAGCTGAGGAAGTTCATTGCCACAAGACACCCCTGCCCTCCACAAGAAATGATCAAGAAGGCCCTCATACCTGAAAAAAAAGAGAAAGGGTTTACAAAGCAAGGGGATAAACAGGCAGACAAAATCAGAAAATGACAACTCTCTATCAGAACAGGTTAGCAAACACTTAATTATAATATTAAAGATGAAGGGAAGGAAAACATTAAAAAACTATGATCATTGCATTTTAACTACAGACTCACAACACAAAATGGAATAAGTTGTGATAACAATAACTTAAGTAGGGAAGAGGAAAGGGATAGAACCTTCTTAGACTAAGGAAATAAGAGGCCATCGCAAAATTTACTCTCTTGTCTATGAGATCTTAATACAAACCTCATGGTAGCCACTACACAAAAAATCAGAAAGAGACACAAATGATAAATAAAGAGAAAACTGAGAAAACCATGATACAGGACCACCACACTAAACTGCCAGTCTGAAATACATGGGACAAGAAACAAGGGAAATACTCAATAACCAGAAAATAAGTAGTAAAATGGCAGCACTAAGCCCTCATATATAAATAATCACTCTAAATGTAAATATATTGAATTCTCCAGGCAAAAGGCATAGGGTGGCTGGATGGATTAAAAAACAAGACCCAACAATATGCTGCCTCCAGGGAACACATCTCAGCTCTAAAGACAGACAGTGGCTCAGAGTGAAGGGGTGGAAGATGATACTTGAAGCTAATGGCAAACAAAAGAAAGCAGGTGTTGCCATACGTCTATCAGACAAAATAGACTTCAAGATAAAAAAGGCAATGAGAGACAAAGAGGGGCAGTATATAATGATAAAAGGGACACTTCACCAAGAGGACGTAACACTTGTAAATATATATGCACCTAGCTCAGGAGCAACAAAGTACATAAAGCAACTATTAACAGACCTTAAAGGACATATTAACAGCAACACAATAATAGTAGGGGACCTTAACAGCCCACTCACATCAATGGATAGATCATCCAGACAGAAAGTCAACAAGGATAGTGGAATTAAACAAAAACTAGACCACATGGACTTAATAGATAGATTTGTAGAACACTCCACCTGAAAACAGCAGAATACACATTCTTCTCAAGTGCACATGGAACATTCTCAAAGATAGACCATATGTTGGGAAACAAGGCAAGCCTCAATAAATTTAAGAAGATTGAAATCATATCAGGCGTCTTTTCCAACTATAATGCTATGAAACTAGAAATCAACTATAAGAAAAAAGCTGGGAGGGGCCAGCTCCATGACTGAGTGATTAAGTTCATTTGCTCTGCCTCGGCATCCCAAAGTTTTGCTGATTCGGATCCTGGGTGTGGACATAGCACCACTCATCAAGCCATGCTGAAGCGGTATCCCATGTGCCACAAGTAGAAGGACCCACAACTAAAAATATATACAACTATGTACCAGGGGGTTTTGGGGAGAAAAAGGAAAAATGAAATCTTAAAAAAAAGAGAGAAAAGAAAAAAGCTGGGAAAGTGAAAAACAAGTGGATGCTAAACAACATGCTACTGAACAACCAATGGATCCCTGAAGAAATTTAAGGAGAAGTCAAAGAACATTTGGAGATGAAAATGAAAATATATCCTAACAACTCATATGGGATGCAGCAAAAGCAAACCTAAGAGGGAAATTCATAGCAAAGCAGGCCCACCCTAACAAACAATAAAAATCTCAAATAAGCAATCTTAAATTACACCTAAGACACCTAGGAATTAAATTACACCTAAGAGACCTAGGAAAAGAAGACCAAACAAAGCCCAAAGTCAGCAGAAGGAGGGAAATAATAAAAATTAGAGCAGAAACAAATGACATTGAAACCAAAAAAACAGTAGAAAGGACCAATGAAAGAGCTGGTTCTTTGAGAAGATAAACAAAATTGACAAACCCTTAGCCAGACTCACTAAGAAAAAAAGAGAGAAGGCTCAGATAAGCAAAATTAGAAATGAAAGATGAGAAATTACAACAGATATTACAGAAATACAAAGGATTATAAGAGAATAAGTTGGACAATCTAGAAGCAATGGATAAATTCTTAGACTCATACGACCTCCCAAAACTGTATCATGAAGAAACAGCAAATCTGAATAGACCAGTCACTAGTAAAGAGATTGAAACAGTAATCAAAAATCTTCCCCTCCAAAAAAAGTCCAGGACCAGGTGGCTTCTCTGGAGAATTCTACCAAACATTGAAAGAAGATTTAATACCTGTGCTTCTCAAACTACTCCAAAAAATTGAAGAAGATGAAACACTTCCTAACACATTTTGTGAGGGTAACGTCACCCTGATCCCAAAGCCAGGCAAGGACAACACAAAGAACGAAAATTACAGGCCAATATCACTGATGAGCATAGATGCAAAAATCGTCAACAAAATATTGGCAAACCAAATACAGCAGTACATTAAAAGAATCACCATGATACAGCATAATCAAGTGGGATTTATACCAGGGATGCAGGGTTGCTTCAACATCTGCAAATGTATGTGACACACCATATTAACAAAATGAGGAATAAAAACTACATGATCATCTCAGTAGACACAGAGAAAGCATTTGACAAGATTCAACATCCATTTATGATAAAAACTCAATAAAATGGGTACAGAAGGAGTGTACTTCTACATAATAAAGGCTACGTGACCAACCCACAGCCAATGTCACATTCAACAGGGAAAAACTGAAAGCTATCTCTCTGAGAACAGGAACAAGACAAGAGCACCCTCTCTCGCCACTCTCATTCAACATGATACTGGAGGTTCATGCCAGAGCAATTAGTCACTAAAAAAAGAGAGAAATAAAAGATATCCAAATTGCCAATGACGAAGTGAAGCTCTTTTTGCAGACGATATGATGTTATATATAGAAAACCCAAAAGAATCTGTTGGAACTGTTAGAAATAATGAACTACTACTGCAAAGTGGCAGGGTACAAAAATCAGCTTACAAAAATCAGTTGCTTTTCTATACTCTAATAATGACCTAACAGGACGAGAACTCAAGAATACAATCCAATTTACAATCACAACAAAAAGAATAAAATATCTAGAAATAAATTTAACCAAGGAGGGAAAATACTTATACACTGAAAAGTGTAAGACATTATTGAAAGAAATCTATGATGACATAAAGAAATAGACATTCTTGCACATATGTTGGAAGAATAAACATAGTTAAAATGTCAAGGCTACCTAACGCAATCTATAGATTCATGCAATCCCAATTAGAATCCCAATGACGTCCTTATGGAAGTAGAACAAAGAATCCTAAAATTCATATGGGGCAACAAAAGACCCCAGATAGCTAAAGCAATACTGAGCAAAAAGAACAAAGCTGGAGGCATTACAATCCCTGACTTCAAAATATGCTACAAAGCTGTGGTAATAAAAACAGCATGGTACTGGTACAAAAACAGATACACGGATCAATGGAACAGAATTGAAAGCCCAGAAATAAAACCACACATCTGTAGACAGCTCATCTTTGACAAAGGAGCTAAGAACGTATAATGGAGAAAGGAAAGTCTCTTCAGTAAATGGTATTGGGAAAACTGGACAGCCACATGCAAAAGAAAGAAAGTAGACTTTTATCTTTCACCATACTCAAGAATTGACTCAAAATGGATTAAAGACTTGAAGGTAAGATGTGAAATCATAAAACTCCTCAAAGAAAAAATAGGCAGTACACTCTTTGACATATGTCTTACAAGGATTGTTTTGAATACCATATCTACTTGGGTAAGGGAAACAAAAGAAAAAATAAGTAGGACTTTATGAGTCTAAAGAGCTTCTGCAAGGCAAAGGAAACCATGAACAATACAAAAAGACAACCCACCAACTGGGAGAAAATATTTGCAAATCGTATATCCGACAAGGGGTTAATCTCCAAAATATATAAAGAACTCAAAGAACTCAAGAACACAAAAACAAACAACCCGATCAAAAAATGGGTAGAGAACATGAACAGACATTTCTCTAAAGAAGATATCCAGATGGCCAACAGGCACATGAAAAGATGTTCACCATTGCTAATCATCAGGGGACTGCAAATCAAAACTACATTGAGATGTCACCTTACACCTGTTAGAATGGCTGTAATAAACAGGAGAAAAAATAACAAATGTTGGAGAGGATGTGGAGAAAAGGGAACGCTCATCCACTGCTGGTGGAAATGCAAACTGGTGCAGCCACTATGGAAACAGTATGGAGATTCCTCAAAAAATTAAAAATAGAAATACCATATGACCCAGCAATTTCACTACTGAGTATTTACCCAAAGAACTTGAAATCAACAATTGAAGGAGACTTATGCACCCTTATGTTTATTGCAGCAGCATTCACAATGGCCATGACATGTAAGCAACTTAAGAGCCCCTGACTGATGATTGGATAAAGGAGATGTGGTCTATATCTAGAATGGAATACAACTCAGCCATAAACAGAGACAAATCGTCTCTTTTGCAACAACATGGATGGACTTTGAGGTTATTATGTTATGGGAAATAAGGCAGACAGAAAAACAAACACCACATGATTTCACTCATACGTGGAGGGTAAACAAACACATTGACAAAGAAAACAGATTAGGTGTTACCAGAGGGGAAGAGCGTTGGGGAGGTGGGCATAAGGGGTAAGGGACACACATATATGGTGCCTGACAAATAATAATGTACAACTGAAATTTTACAATATTAGAACTTATTATGGACCTCAATAATATAGTTAAAAAAAAAACGAAATTAGAAGGATGTATCCAACTGGAAAAATCCAAATAACTGAAAACCTCCCTTCTCAAAACGAAACTATGTATTTCATAGATCAGATAAGTTAAAACAGAAAAATACTGAGTTTTTATATGGTAAAACATGTCTTCTTTCTTTTCTTGTTGAAATAAAATTTGAATTTAAAGAAGTATTTTCAGACCTATATATATGTTGAGGTGTATCACTAACTTGACTTTGTTTTTAAATTGTTGCAATATCTGACTTCCTTAAGAAGTTGTTTTATTCTTGTTCTGAGAAAGCCATTCATAAAAGCAGTCTTTGGGACCTTGGAAAGTTAGTTGTTGTTTATTATGTCCGTGTTGAGCATGTATAGATTGTACTATTCTGTGGTTTCCAGAAGGAGATTATGTGTTAGTATGCCTGAATGATTTATACAGTTCAATTTTATATTATCTGTTTGTTGGTCTATATATTTATCTGTTTATTCTTGCCTTGAAGGAAAATCTAAATGTCAAGCTGGTGGAAAATCCAAGAGAACAATTCAAAGCACTCATAAAACTACTAAACAGGTACAGTGCAAATAACTTTTTACTTACTGACTTTCAATTTCAATCAAAAAATCTAATTTTGCAGGATTTGAATATTGTCTATTTTGTCTTCATGGAAAAATTTAATGTCACATTATTTAAGAAATGTGTATATAGTATTGTGTTCTAGCTTGTAGTAAATACTTTTCATAACAACCCTTTGATGTAGGCATTATTGTTATCTTACTTACAAATGAAGAAACTGAGTTAGAAGAGGGTTGTGTAACTTGTTAATCATTGACACAGTGAAGGTTTGAACCAGGCCATCAATTTCCACATGCTCTTAACTACTCTGTTGCACATCCCATATTTGTGAGTTCTGTCATGATTTTCTTTCTTGGTATAATCCTGCCTTTAGGTTATAGTCTAGTAAAGCTATATTGACCCTTTAAAAAGTTTCAAATTGCTTTACTAAAGTTTTAGAGAATACAGGCCTACCTTATTTTTAAAAATGTTTTTAGCATAATTATAGTTAACTTTTTAGTCCATAGTTATTTTCTCTAAACTTTTCATATGTATTATTTGTTTGATATTATTAAATATAGGAATATGTATTATGTAAACCAAAACCTTCACATAAGGAAAACATCTAATCAAAACTTCATTGTGATTTCATAAAAATCCCTCACTCCTCACATACACACAGGCATCAATGGTAAAATATTTTTTTAAAAATTGAAAAGACAAAGGATTTTAAAAAATGAGATAAACATCTCTGGATCAGAAATAAACATACATACTGACAGATAAGTGGAGTTGGGGGCACAAACTTAATGACTAAGTCTTATGGGATAAGGGAGGCTAAAATGCCCTGATTGTGGTGGGGAAACAGATCCAAGCTCAACTTTAGGCTTGTGTAGAGTTCTACACTAGGAGACAATAAAAGCGCAACCTACTTGGGGTTGTGGCCTGTGAGAGCTGATGTCTGAAGCAATAAAAAGGAGTGACCCTCTGGTTCATGACTGGATATGCTCCATTCTTGAAGGGTGAGAGCTTTAAACTCCCAGTAGAAGACCTCGGAAGTGGGACTGTAGTGGGCCAGATGATGGTAACCATAAAACTACTACACATGGAGTGAGAGTGAGCAAAGTGAAAACTAAAATACAAGAAACTGAAACTCAAAATAAGCTTCAAAGTAAAATATGAAAGCACATGAGGAAAGTAATGTCATAATTTATAGATAAGACATTCCACCAATGAGAGAATTTACTCCTAGAGTAATGAAAAAAAGGGCATTTTTCTAAAGAGGACTTTGAAATAAATGAGTTTAAATTCCTCAAAGGAAAGAATAACTGTAAAGGAAAATGGAGAAATTCTGAAATAAAATAGGTGGATATTAAGTTTGAACATTAATAGATAAGAATGAACCAATTAGAAATCTTAGAAATAAAAATGTTGTCAATGAAAATTTGAAAACCTGCAATTAAAGGATAAATGATATATTGGACAAGGAGATTAGTCAAAGAATTTGTTAATTGGAAGATACTACTGAGGAGGATTTAGTACATAGCTCAGAGAACTAGAGATGGAAAATAAGAAAGAAAATTTAAGATAAAGAAATTCTAATCTTATCTTCTAGGACTTTCAAAAGTAGAGAATAAATAGTGGGCATGCAATATTTGAAGAAATAATGTTGAAAATTTTCCTTACTTTCTGAGTTCTCGAGAGCTTCAGAGCATAGCTGTGGAGCTCAGCAAGATAAATAAATAATAGATTTATACCTAGATAGATTGTAGAGAATCTGCAGAATGTTAAGGAAAAAAAAAAACCTTTAAAAATACCAGGAAGTAAACAAAACCACAGAGGAATGACAGATTAATAGTCTTTTTATGAACAAAAGGACAATGGAGCAATATTTTCAAAGTTAGAAGGCAAAGTAACTTTTAACCCAGAAGTCTATGCCTAACCAAATGATCATTCAAGTGCAAGGGTGAAATAAAGCCATTTTTAGATATAGGAAGACTTACATGGTTGCCACCTATAGACCCTTAATGAAGGAACTATTAAAAAGTTAGTTCAGCAAGAAGGAAAGGTAACCTGGAGGAAGGAGCTTGATAAAAGGGTATCTGTAAAATATATTGGTAGATCTCTTTAACTATTCATGATTTTTAAAAAAACTCACACAATTAAATTTGGAAAAGTTTAACTGTAATTTTAGACAATATTAACATGGAAGATGGATTGTAGGGAATTTGGAGGGGAGTTAGAGTGATAAAGTCCTTGTCTTATTTAGGAAGAAGTCTTTGTTAGGAAAATACAAATGTAAGTGTGTGTATGATAAAAATTTAAAAGAATAAAACGAGCAGCTGTGATTTTCAAAGAAACAGAGGAAAAGAGAAAGTGAATAAACCAAAGCTTTTCAACTCAATAGAAGGCAAGAGAGAGAAAAAAAGAAGCAAAGAAAAATCATGGTAAGTAAAAAACACACAAGGTCGTGGTAGATAAGTATAAATATATCAGCAATTAATCTTGTAAACTGATTAGATCCATCTCTTAAAAGGCAGATGATTGAGTTAAACCTCTCATTTCAAAGTGTACACATAGCTGTGTACAGGAGACATGTTTAAAACCTCAAGGAAGGGTTTAAAACAAAGGGATAGAAAAAAATCCAGGTATTCTATATGTACTTTAAAACTAGTATAGCAATATTCATATTAAATGAAATGGAATTCAACGTGAAAAGCGTTGATGACATAAAGATGGAAATTATATAATGGTAAAAAGAATAATCATCCAAGAAGTATAACAGTACTCAACTTTTATGTACCTAATAGCATAGGCTTGAAATATTTAAAGCCCAGACTAACAGAATTACAAGGGTCACAGTGCATTCATAATCATATTGGGAAATATTAATAGCCCATACACAGAAACGGTTAGATCAAGCAGTAAAAAACACCAATAAGGATATAGAATTAAGAATAAAATTATACTTGATCTCATATAAATGTGTGTGTGTGTGTATGAATATGTGTGTATTTATTGGTACTCAAGAAATAGTGCGCACAGAACATATGCAAAAATTGGTATACTAGATCATAAAGGAAGTCTCAATTAGTAGAAGTCAGACAAGAGAATAGAAGTCAGAACATATTCTCTGACTATAATGCAGTTACATTAGAAATAAAAGGATATTTTCACATTATGTACGAAAAATAAATTTTCAATGGACTAAAGACCAAATGTGAAAATAAAAATTCAAAACTATCTAGAAGGATATTTTTATGACCTTTACTTAGGAGTGACTTCCCTAGACCAGACAAAAAGCACAACTCATGGATAAGTTATATATCAAAATGAAATTTATGTACTAAAAACTTGGCTAAACAAAGTTAAAGGTGAGACTGATTGGGCGAAGGTTCCATATCAAGAATTTATGAAGAGCTAAAATTGGAAAAAGAAACGCAATAAAAAAGCAGGGGAAACCTGAATAGCCTGTAAACACATGAAAAGATGCTCAGTTTCAGTAGTGATCGGGGAAATGCCTCTTGACTACTTGTGAAACCCTACCACTTTGCCCTCTAGAACTAGGTTCGTCACCAGCAAAATCTCTCTCTCTTCTCTGAACCTTCCCTTTACCTTCTTGTTCTAACTCAATACCAACTCACTTGTGAGGACATTGCCTCCACCACAGGCTTTTTAAGTAATAGTTGTATTTTTCCCCCACAGGACTCCTACCTCTGGTTGTAGAGGTGGGTTTCCTGCTTGCTCTTTACTGGTATTTCAGACAGTTCTCCAGTGTGGGGGAGGGAGGGAGGGAAGAATACGCAGAGCACAGAGGATTTTTAGGGCAGTGAAAGTACTCTGTATGATAGTATAATGATGGATACATGTCATTATACATTTGTCTGTGCCCATAAAATGTGCAGCACCAAGAGTGAACTGTAAGGTAAACTAGGGACTTTGCGTGATTATGATGTGTCAGTGTAGGTACATCAAGAAATCTATGTTCAATTTTATATGCTCATGCATTTTTCTGGGAATAGGTTCATAAGTGTTGTCACATTCTCAGGTGAGTCGATAAGCCCTTCTGAGAGAGATATCAGAAACCTCCATTTCTTCCTTCCTTTTCCCCTCTCCTTCCCTTTCTTTCTTTTTTCTCTTAAAAGTCCTTGATTAAAACAGTGTAACTTGATGGAATTCACTTGTGTCTAACTTTTCCCAAAAGTTTAGGTTGCTTTGTCTTCTACTGAGTGTCTTAGAATCAGTTAGGCACAGTAAGCCATAGCAGTGGGCTAGTTACCTGATTTTGAATCTTGGCGTTGTCACTTACTTAGTGTGAGACCTCGGGTTCATCATTTACTTTAGCTAAACCTCAGTTTTCTCCCCTGTAAAATGGAGATAATAATAGTACCTATGATATAAAATTGCTTCAAAGATTAAATGAAATATAACTGTAATGGAAAGCACTTAGTACAGTGCCTGGCACACAGCAAGTATGCCATGAATGTTAGAGGCTGCCTACCTCCGTTATTATTATCACTCCTGTTATTTTTATCAGTGGTAGGGTAAGAAATTCTATACTGACTTATCAGCCTCTACAATTTGATGTATATCTTCTGCCTTTCACAAGTTTGGCAGTTTTTGCCGTTAGTTTATTTACATTTTTTCTATGAGCATATTTCATTCCCCTCTTTATATTTCTCAATATGATCATACCTAACATTATTTGAGTACTATTGCGTGCTAGATTCTGTGTGAAATGCTTTGTGAACATTGGAGCAGAGGTTGAAAGACTAGGTTCTGGTCCCAGTTCTGTCACTTAGCCTCTTGACTTTGTCAAGAAAGTCAGTCCTTCTGAGTCTCTGTTATCTACAAAATAGGAATAATAATTATCCTGTCTTTACAGTTTGTTGTGATGATTAAATGACATTACGTTTTCAAAAGCCCTTCAAAAAATATAAATAAGCATGCAAATAAAAAGTATTACTGTTTTTCTCAAAGTTAAATGTCAGATTTGCATAGCACATTGCCTTTTAGATGGAATTACCTTGCTATAGATTCTGCTTTTCCAGAATCTTTCTTAGTAAAAGCCTCACATAGAGCAATCACAAAGAATAGAAACATCTTAACCTGAAAGCAGTACTGCCTATTCTACATTGTAAGAAAGGATGGTAAAGTATTTGAATCATATATACATGGATGCGTGACATGGTAAATACATAAATGGGTGAAAACGAGTGAAAGTTTTTTTGAGAATTCTATAAGATTATAGTCTGAATTCACAGGGAGTTACTAGCCGTTTGCTGATCAATGTAGAAAAACTTTGTGAAGGAGGTATAATTTAGGAAACCCCAAATTCAGGAAACTTAAAATTCTCAAGTTAATTTTAACTTTAGATGGGTGTATATAGAAAGAGAAATGAGGTGGTCTGGAATATCTGCTAAAGGGCTGTCAGCACAGGGCCTTGGACAGCATTGTAATGGGAAGCCAACAGTGTTAATTGTAGAACTCTAACTGAAAGATGGTCTCCTGTGGCTATATGATCCTGGAAACTCAGCCTCTGAACCTCAATTTTCTAAGCTGTAAAGTGGAGCTAATAGTACATACTTGAAAAGTTGTGTGAAGGGGGTTAGAAGATTATGTGAAGTTGATTTATGATCTATAATCCTATATAAATTGTTAATTATTATTGTCACAGTTGTCAGGAAAGTAATGGACAGAATTAAGCTTTGCTTTGGGATAGATGTTAGTTGAATGGGACTTTTAGTACGGTTTAATCCAAGGAGAGGATGTTTGCCATAATAACTAAATCAGTTACTACTGGGGCTAGAAAGAACTTGGACAGCAATTGAGGCAAAGGTTTTGTGGGTTGTTGATTATTACTTTAAATTTTATTGTTTAAATATTGAGAATTTGGGCTGGACTAAGGCTGTCACATAAAATATTTGCTAATTTTTGTTTGCTAAATCTGGCAAACCCTAGTTTGGATGGAGGACCATGGAAGGAGGGTGAGCAGCTCCATTTCATCCTCTTAAGTGTATTTGTCTCTGTGTGTGTATGTTTTGTTTGCTTGCTTTTTGGTGGTGGAGATTATGTATAAACCAGAGATTTGCTATGAAGGATCTATTTTGGATATTCTCCATTTTGGGGCTCTTCTATGAAAAAGAAAAAACAGACAAGCAAACAGGAATGACACACACACTTACAAAACAACCCAAAGAAACCTGGGATTGTTTGTTGCTCTAAATGTAGTAGAAGGTTAGTATTGATTTATGCATTAGTTTAAGTAGCCATAGAAGAGATAAGCAACTCCTTTGGTACTTAGATGTAAACTACATGCTCATGTTTTTGGTGGAGTGATTCTGTGGTACAGTCAAATTTTGCATGTGCAACTGAGGAAAGAATAGGTTCCATGAACTTTATTTGGTGAGTCTGCTCTGTAGCTGGCGCTTGGTTTTATTAATTCACTACTGTTCTTTAGGTAAACTGTTTTGCATTTATATATTAATTTTTGCTTTTAATGGAAATTAAGTGAATATAACTATAGTATATGTCATTTCTAAATGAAAAGAATATATGCAAGCAGTTTCAAAACGTTGAAATTGCTATTTATTATTTGCGAATGTATGTAAATGTGCCATACATGTATTCCAGTGAGGATCCCGTTTAGTGCTCCTTTTTGACTAACGGTCTGTTCACCATTGAAGTCATCCTAATCTTCAATAAGACACGACTGAAGTAAAAATTGACCTTACAAATCTGCCACTTTTGTTTAAGATGAGAAACTGTGTTTTATGAATTCAGTGTGATATGATATAAACTAAAAAGAAGAATGTCATGTTTTTAAGTATTCATGTTGAAAAATGTGCTTTATACAAAAATCCAATCCATGGAGGCTTTTTGAAAATATTTATTCATGTTTTATTTCACCAGAACACTGCAGTAGACTGTAAAATAACATCATCTACAGCTGGAGATAAACACTTTGATAAAAGTCCTACTAAAACAAGGCACCCTCGGAAAATTGATCTAAGAGCTCGGTACTGGGCATTTCTTTTTGACAATCTTCGCCGAGCAGTGGATGAAATCTATGTAACTTGTGAATCAGATCAGAGTGTGGTGGAATGTAAGGTAAGGTTTTCTGTGAGCCTTCATTATCCATTTGAAGCCAATTTTTGCTACACCTAACTCGATCATTTACATCAGTAAATAATACTGTAGTGTTAACTGTAATTGCTGTGCTGTACATTAGATCCCCAGAACTCATTCATCTTGTAACTTAAAGTTTGTACCCTTTGACCAGCATTTCCCTATTTCTCCCATTCGTTGCAACTTCTGTTCTCTCTGCTTCTATGAGTACTTCAGGTTTTTCTTGGTTTTGATTTTTCAAGAGTAGTCTTGTTGTTTGTATTACCTAATCACATTCCTTTACATTCCGTGCAAGATTCAGTAGAAAGCTGTTTTGGTACAGTCCTGGGAAAGAAATAAAAGGGATGGATAGTCACACACACTTAGTTAAGAAATCTCTTACCTTTGTCTTCCATTGGTACTGTCGGTGGCACAGTGAGATTTTCACATTCTTTAGTTTCATGTTTAATTGGACATTGCTCCCTTTCCATTGAGATACTTATCACTCTCCTAATTTACTCTGGTCAGGGAAAAGTGAGATTGATGGCTAACTGTAAACAATCTTGGGTGGGATTGGCATATCATTGTAACGTGTGTTTTCTAATTTTAGATAACCTTGTGTTTGTAGTAGGATATCAAACACACACACAGCATAATCTGTCTCTAAAAATTCACTAAAAAGCCTGGCCTTTTAGTGAATACAAACTATAATACTATATTATTTTATACTGAGTAAAATTTTGAGAAAAACCAGAGTGATTCATCTTCATAGAAATATTACAGAGATACCTTCTGTTTCTACAGTGACCATGGTTAAAAACCTTGGAATTCGTTATTTAATCTTTGAAATATATGAAGGGTCAAAGAAAAGTTATGTTGAGACAGCAGCTGTGTTTCCTCTCAAATTGGAAATAGCCAAAATAGGTTTTGGACTAGCTTAAAAATGATTCATCAGAAGCGGTTTTCAGAATAAACAGTAATTGAAATCATTCAAATTTATGGTTTGGTTGTCACAATTAATATTGTTACTATCAGCATGTAAAAGTTTGTGTGTGTTTTAGGAAAAAAAATTTTAAGCAAAATCATATCCTTGGAGTTTAATAAATCAGCATGTTTTGGTAGAAGACACTATCAGGCTAATTTAGGGTTATAGATTCTGTAAAATGAGTGTGTGGTCCTAGATAATCTCTAGGTCAACCCTAGAGATCAATCAGATCAGCAGATTCTTTGACTTTATTATTAAAAATAACAAATGGTTGATTGAAGAAATCAAATTTGTTTGTAAAATATGTACTTCTTTATAGAAGTGAGTTTGACCAATTGCAACCAAGTCTCTGTGATAAGCAGAAACTCTTGGATCTGTCTCTGAAACTGTATTTGAGGAAGCTAGACTTGGCCATAAGTCAGTGTGGCTTTTACTTCTGTTTCTGTAATTCACCTACCCAAAGCTTTGTGAAAGTTTAACAGTAATAGAAATTTGTTGTGCAAATGTAAGAATGGAGAAGATTTTGACAAAGTGAGAGGAGTAGAGATGTGTTCTCTGTTCTTTGTAGTGTGCCAAGATGCTCAAAGGCTTATGCTGAGAAATAAAATCTGGGAGCTTAAAAGTTATTTTCAGGGGCCAGCCTGGTGGTGTAGCGGTTAAATTTGTGTGCTCTGCAACCTGGGGTTTGCCAGTTTGGATCCCAGACGCAGACCTACGCACCGCTTATCAAGCCATGCTGTGGTAGGCATCCCACATATAAAAAAAATGGAGGAAGCTGGGCACAGATGTTAGCTTAGGGCCAGTTTTCCTCAGCAAAAAGAGGAGGATTGGCAGTGGATGTTAACTCAGGGCTAATCTTCCTCAAAAAAAAAAAGTTATTTTCCTACTCAACTCTACTCCTCTTCCTTTCCAGGACTTACAGGTGGTGGTGATGTAAAAAGATGCAGTTTAACATTTGGTCTAAGCATGTGCTGGATATATAATAACTAGAGTTCCATTTTTCTTTTGCTCTATTCTCATTATAAAAACACCTCTGTCCATTATCTCATTTGATTTGTACCTTTGTGAGATCTATAACCCAGGGAGTTTTCCTCATTGTACAGGTAGATTTAACCCTTGTTTTGTGGATGTACTGACAGAATTTATCCCTGTTTGTGATTTGTGTGTTTTAGCCTTAGTTAAGTAAGCGCAATTCAGTTCTTTGTCTCATATGTAAAATGCAGTTAATAACACCTGGATTATGTAACTCACATGCTAAGTGTAGCAATATAGTGAAATGTATATTTCCTGCTTCAGCCAGGGTTGCTGACCAGAGCCCACCACTGTAATCAAAGGAGGCTAAATTTCTCATTTTTTAGTTTGAAGATGTGCCTGTTATGCCATGGGCCACTTCGTTGTGTGATTTGCTAAGAATCGACATTCCAGCAAAACTACACTCAAACCATCACTACCACATTTCCTTTTCTTCCTTATAAAGTGGGCTAGAGGGTGGGCTAGGGGAGATTGCTTTTTGGAGAGTACACAGTTAATGACGCAGTATCCATCCTCTCAACTTGTTCTGACAAAAGTTTGAAGTGGGGCTTGAATTGCTTGTGAAGTGTGTGAGTGTGGCTATAGGAAAGGGAGACTGGCATTTTATTCTCTGGCCGGATCTTTGCTGACTGATTTTGGTGCCTCTGGAATGGGGGAAAGCATGGTAGGAACACATTGTGCTTTCCTTTCTCTGTTTACCATTTCCACCTGGGGAGAACTGGAACTGGAATGTTGGGGCACCCTTAGGTATAGAGACTCGTGCTTACATTTGCTTTAGAGATTTCATAGCATAGTAGGCTCGCTGGGTAGTGCATGCCAGCTGGGCTTGAAGGCTCTATAGGGTACTAGGCCTTGGAAAGAGATAGGATGAGAGTTCTTGGTGATCAAGTAAAGAGGACCCCCAGAGTCTCATGATTTATGTGAGGGAAGGAGTGTGGACATTAGTGAAGATGTTGGAGTCATAGGAGCTTCCTATGGGTGCACTTGATTAGGTGACAATATGCAAAACTGATGGAGTTGGGGCAGACACTGCTTGGGCAGAGGAAGCCAGGATGAACCTGAACACTGCCTAGTGAACAACATATGCTACCTGTGCAGAAGTCACCATCTTCTGCAGAGATCAGTAGAGACCACTGACCTCAGGCTGAGTCAGAGAAAGATTAGGGATACATCTCTGCCTGGCAGCACTCGACTCAGCTGGCAGTGCGGCATTACCTTAGTCCCTGGAGAAGGACTAGCTGATGACTGTAGCAGACTCATCACTAGTATCTGGTGAGCTCTTGTAAGCAGAATATTGCTTTGTTCCCACAAGCTGCCACTTATGGCGAAGGACATAAGATTGTAAATGTAGGGGCCTGGGAAGGGGAGTACAGGGAAGGAAGGAAGGAGAAGACTCAGTGAGAACAAGCCATGCCCGTCTCTACCATAGGCATCTGCTAAAGGCCATATAGTTCTCACTTGTGCTAATAAGAAGGTTGTTCGAAGATGGGATTTAAAAACTATTCTTTGATAATTGAATGTGATTGAAAAACTGTGAAATTTCACTTAACATACTCAGCATGTTTAGGATTCAACTGAGTACTTATGGGGAAAAACATGGAAGTATTCTGTGTTTATATCTCAATGAGTTGAGACTTCTCAATTTAACAAGTTAAGTAAGGATCAAAATGAGATGTGAGAAAATGCTTTGAAATGTATGACATGCAATAAAAACAAAATAAACTTTATAATGAGATAAAAGGAAAGTCACAGATGGAGAAACAGGAATATAGGTCCACGAGTAGAGAAGGAATAATCATAGAAGTAGGAAGAAGAGTAGGAGGATAGGATTGTCCCCCAAACCATGGCAGAAGTGAGTGTTGCAGAGATCAAGAATGACTGCAGTTGAGAGAGTTGAAAGCCTTTTCAATTTGGCATTCAAGAGGAACAAGAGCACATGGGATCAAGGTGAAAATTTGTGGTAAGAATGTGAAATTCCATCTGATAGTTCTTTGCCCATTTTATTTTTGAAAAGTAGGAGGTATGGGGTTTGTGGGGTTGGAGGTTTGAGGAAAGTGGCAAAGTTCTGAAGTAACTGTGATGGAGAATGGAAGGGCTGACTTACAGAAATCAGGATTGCCCAGCAGCCTTGAAGGTCACAGGTGAGATTGGAAATTCTTCTTTCCTGTATCTTCATTTTCCTTATTGGATTCCTCTCCCCTCAGCATTAAACGTGCCTGTTTCTCTTCCATCCTAAACAAAGAGAACAGCAAAAAGAAACGCCTAAACTCTTTCTCTGCTTTACTTATGCTTTCACCTACTCTCCCATCATCCATTTTTCTCCTCCCTTTCTCAGCCAAGTTTCTTGGAAGAACTTTCTACATTTGCTGCCTCCATTTCCTTTTCTCCCAGGCACTCATTAGTCTACTCCAACCTGGTGCCACATTCCTATCAGAGCTCCTATTAAAGTTGCTGGTCACTTCTGTATTATTTAGTCCAGTGGTTGTTTTCAGTCCCTCCCGTGATCTCTGAGCAGCATTTCACACTGTTGACCGCCCCTTCTGCTTACAGCATCCTTTCCTTCGGCTTTCCTGGAACAACCTCTGCTAGTTTTCCTCCTCCTTTGTTGGCTGCTACTTCTTCCTTGTTTTTCTTTTCCACCTGACCTGTAGCTGTTGGGAGGTCATCAAAGTTTCTTTTAGGCCATCTTCTTTTCTCACTATTATATACTTTCTCTCTCTGTGGTTTTGTCCAGGCCATGGCTTAATTTACTATTCATTTGCTGATGATTCTTAAATTTATGTCTCTAGCCTATAACTTTCTTCTGATTTTCAGATCTGTATATCCAACTTGTCTAGTTGGCATCTTTATTTGGATGTCTCGCAAGTGTATCAAACTGACATATATAAAACTAAGTTCATGATCTCATCCTAAACTCCAAACCTAGAGATGTATTTCTCTTTCCTGAGTGAGCAGATATTCCCTCATCCTCCTCCCTTCACCTCATTCCAGCCACTGTCCATTGCATTGGCCCCTTTCAGAATTACTTCCTAAATCTTTCCAATATGTCTCTTCTCTCATTCTCTACTGCTGCCATTCGAGTCCAAGCTGCCATTATAAAGTTCCTGGATTACAACTGAATTTTTTTTTTTTGAGGAAGATTAGCCCTGAGCTAACTACTGCCAATCCTCCTCTTTTTGCTGAGGAAGACTGGTCCTGAGCTAACATCTGTGCCCATCTTCCTCTGCTTTATATGTGGGATGCCTACCACAGCATGGCTTTTGCCAAGTGGTGCCATGTCCGCACCCGGGATCCAAACTGGGGAACCCCAGGCCGTGGAAGTGGAATATGCACACTTAACCTCTGCACCACCAGGCCAGCCCCACAACTGAAATGTTTTAACAGGACTCCCTGCATCCTTCTAGTCCTTTCTCCATATTACAGACAGAATGATACTTTAAAACCACAAATATGATCTCTTATTTCTTTGATTATAGCTCCTCAAAAGTTTCCCTGTGCTCTGAGCATTAAAATCCTCAGCATGACATTCAAATCTTGAGTGACGGGATCCATGCATACCTCATTTCACACCGCTTTTCTCTCCTCCCTTCAGCCTCATTTAAATAAGCCTTCTTTCAATTACTCGAACATACCATGTGCTCAGGTTGTCTACAGGCCTTCCCGTGTTCTGATTTTTCTGCCCAGAACACTTATCCCTCCTCCTTGCCCAGCACCTCTTCACGTCCCCCATCCCTTTTACCTAACTTCTATTCATAATTTAGGTTTCAGGTTAAGTGTCACTTCCTCAGGGGAGCCTATCCTGATGTTTCAGACTAGATCAGGTTCCCCTCTAATATACACTCCATAACATACACTTCTCCTTAGAAACACTTATCACAATTGAAATTAAATAATTTTATATTTAGTTGTTTTAACCTGTCTCTCTTACTAGACACTAAGCTCCATGAGGACAGAAACCACACTGTCTTGTTTACCTTTCCATCATCAATTCTTGGTACTGGCACTGGAACATAGTAAATGCTCAGTAAATAGATGTTAAATGGTTGTGTGAATCAGGGAGACTACCAACACTTTTGCAGTGATGTCAGTCTTCACAGTTATGTGATTCCTCTCTCCCCTCAATGATACATAGCAGCCAATCACATGCTAAAAATGTGCAAAGATTGTGGGTATATGGATTAATCATGGGTTGGTATTCTTTAGGCAGATGTAGTGGCCATTTCACTTGAGTAAAGGAGTTGAAGAGGGTAAGAGAGTAATTGGAGTAGTGGACCGTGGAACCTAAGCTGGATGGGGAAGGAAATGACTAGGAGAAGGCTGGTATATAATAGAGAGAGTAGAGAAGCTAAGTGTTTGCAAATATTCCTCGGACATGGTAGGAGTAGATAAGGTGGATTCTCTGTAGCTAGAAACTAATAGGTTTGTATTTATATTTTATATTTATATTTTTAAAGTTATTATTTAGATATTCCAAATACTTGTTTTTTACCTTCTTATCTGTCATATACTGAGATATTTTAAAGTCTCCCACTACTTTTGCAATTTCTTCAGTCTCTTTGAATTTCTAAGAATTTTTGCCTTCTACATTTTGTTGCCTTGTTTTTAGTTGTATAAAAGATCATATGAGTTATATTTTTGTTGTGAGTTTAACATTTCTCAGTATAAAAATGACCCTTTTGCCCAGTTTAATGTTTTTCTTTGTGAATTCTATTTTGTGTGATATTATAATCTCTCTCTCTTTTTTTTGATTTGCCTGTTACCCCTTGGCTCAGTTGTTGAAATTTTTTTCAGAGAACATGAGATGCAGCGCAGGGATAGCAGGCTAAGAGTTCACCTATACATTTGTAGGAGTGGGCTTCACTTACCCCACCATTGTCTTACATTAATAGCTCTTTTTTTAATTTAATTTTTCTTTTTATTGCTTCCATATGTGTACATATTGTGAAATGATCCCCACAATAAATCTAGTTAACATCCATCACCATACTAGTTACAGTTTTTTTTCTTGTGATGAGAATTTTTAAGATCTGCTCTTTTAGCAGCTTTAAAATATACAGTACAGGATTAACTGTAGTCACCATGCTGTACATTACATCCCCAGGACTTAATTATTTTATAACTGGAAGTTTGTACTTTTTGACCTCCTTCATGCATTTTGCCCACATCCCTCTCCATTAATAACTATCTTTTCCTCTATCTGATCTTTCTAGCCTTATTCTAGTTATTTATTCTTTGCTGTGTTTCATTCATTGTAGCCTTACAATAAAATTTTATTGATTGATTAAAAAATAAGGGGCCGGCCCCATGGCTTAGTGATTAAGTTTGGCACACTCCACTTTGGTGGCCCAGGTTCACGGGTTTGCATCCCAGGCACAGACCTACACCACTCATCAGTCATACTGTAGCAGTAACTCATATATAAAGTGGAGGAAGATTGGCACAGTTGTTAGCTCAGGGCTAATCTTCCTCAGCAAAAAAAAGAAAAGAAAAGAAAAATTATTTTTTCCTATGTATATAACATCTCCCAAAGCATTATTTTATGATTCAGTGTTTAAGTTGTAGAGATAGATGAGCTGTCGTTGTTTTAGTCTGTTTAACATGACACTTAATTGATGATCTCTTGGTTGACAAATCTTTGTTCTTTATACCTGGTTCTTGTGTATATTATAATCAATAGGACATAGATTATTTTTCTTTTGGATATTTGGAATAACTTAATAACTTGATCCTGCAGTTACCATGTCATAACTATTACTGGGGTTAGTCAAACCTGACTTATCTGGGCTAAGTTCCTAGTTATAGTAGCCTACCTCTTAGCTTAGTTATGGTAGCCTAGTTGTTCATACCATTTTACACAATACTTTCACTTTTAAACTATTTCTTCCTGATTTTATTTCTGTTAATGAAACCACCATTCTCCCAGTCACCCATGTTCTTTTCTTTGTCAGCTGCAAAGTTCTTATCCATTCATCTTTTGCATTGTTTTTTTTTGTTTGTTTGGTTTTTTCCATTTACAAACCCCCTACCTCTTTCCTAGTGTCAATACGTTGCCTTTTAAAGACCCATATTACTCTCTGGTGAACTATTTTCTTGTCCTTTTGGGTATGTCCATCTCTACTTTTTTTTCCCCATTTACAGTTCTTCTTACTAATGACATTATTTCTAAAGTACAGTTCTGATCATATTACTCTCCTGCTGTAAAAATTTTATTGGTTCTGTCTCCATAGGCTTCTGAATCCAGAATAGATTAATCATTTTGGCTTTTAAAACCTCCTACTATATCGTTTTAGTTGACTTTTCCAGGTTTGTTATAATCTTTGCTAAGTTGCCTGTAAACTCTATTAAGAGTTCAGAATTACAGAGGAGTTTAAAAAAGCTGAGTCCTCAGGGTCCAGCCTCGATTGTAGCATTGCCTTAGAATTTGGGAGGCTTTGGGATTCCAACTGGGGACCGTTTGTTAAAAAGGGATTCATTTTCTCGTTTGGGAATTGAGATAATGCAACAGGATGAAATAATCTGTTCCCTGAGACTTTGTTGACCTTGATCTCAGTAGCAACTATCTGTAGCTTTTAGATAAAGAGAAGAAAGTGGGTAGGATCTTGGAAAGTGGATGTTTGTTCAAGTCATTTTGGCACAAGAATAGTAACTGGAGGGTGAAATTCATTGCCACCTGATTTCTTTTTGTTGAATTCATTTTGTGCATAGTTGTATTTTTGGGGGCCTCTCTGGGTATGCCTTTCAACCCATTTCATTTTTAAATATGAGTTCTCAATGAAGTCCAGAGAGATAGAGCTTATTTGAACATCATTGTCTTAAACATTGGGATATGTTCATGTTGAGACTAGATAACTGGGTCTGAGGAACTGCTATTTCAGTTTCCTGAAAACTCTCTTTTGATTTGAATTTCCTGTTATGGAAATGACTATTGTTTGGGACTTTTACTTATTAGCATGTTATGACAACTGTTTGTGGAGTACAGGTGTTTTTTCCTATTGATGGGATATGTATTTGAAGGACTGAGAGACTTCTGAAAAGCAAATATGAGAAAAAATAGATAACAGGATTGAAGAAAAAATTTAAATGAGATCTTTTTTACTCAATCTCTGGTGTAAAGATTCTCCCCCCCAAGTTTCATAAATGGTAGTAAAAACGCACATGACATAAAATTTACCATATTAACCATTTTTAAGTGTACAATTCTGTGGTATTAAATATATTTATAATGGTGTATAACCATCATCCTTATCTTCATAACTCTTTCATCTTGAAAAGCTAAAACTCTATACCAGTTAAACAATAACTCTCCATTTCCCGCTCCTCCCAGCCCCTATCAACCACCATTCTACTGTCTGTCTCCATGATTTTGACTACTTGAGTACCTCATATAAGTGGACTCATCATACAGTATTTGTGTTTTTGTGACTGGCTTACTTCACTTATATAAGGTTCATCCATGTTGTAGCATATGTCAGAATTTGCTTCATTTGTAGGACTGAATAATAGTCTGCTGTACATGTATACTACGTTTTGCTTATCTAGTTATCTGTTTATGGACACTTGGTTTGCTTCCATATTTTAACTATTGTGAGTAATGCTATGAACATGGGTGTACAAATATCTCCTCAAACTCTTGCTTTCACTTCTTTGGGATGTATATCCAGAAGTGGAATTGCTGGATCATATGGTAATTTCTATTTTTAGTTTTCTGAGAAACCACCATACTGTCTTCCATAGTGGCTGTATCATTTTACATTCCTACAACAGTGCACAAGAGTTCCAGTTTTTCCATATCTTCACCAACATTTGTTGTTTTCTGCTTTTTTGGTAGTAGCCATCCGAATGGGTATGAGGTGTTATCTCACACTGTGGTTTTAATTTGCCCTTCTCTAATGGTTAGTGATTTCGAGCCTCTTTTCAGTGTGTATTGGCCATTTGTAAATCTTCTTTGGAGAAATGTCTATTTATGTCCTTTGCCCATTTTTTTGAATTGGTTTGTTTGTTTTTTTTTTTGTTGAGTTTTCGTTCTCTATGTATTCTGGATATTGATCCCTTATCAAAAACATGATTTATAAATACTTTCTCCCATTCTCTGGGTTGTCTCTTTATTCTGTGGATAATGTCTTTTGATGCACAAAATTTAAAAAATTTCACGGTGTCCCATTTGTATGTTTTTTCTTTTGTTGCCTGTACCTTTGGTGTCATATCCAAGAAATCATTGCCAAATCCTGTGTCATCAAACTTTTGCCCTGTGTTTTCTTCTAAGAGTTTTATAGGTCTTTGATCCATTTTGAGTTAATTTTAGTGTATGATGTTAAGTAGGGGTCCAACTTGATTCTTTTGCATGTGGATATCCAGTCTTCCTAGCACCATTTGTTGAAAAGACTGTCTTTTCCCCATTGGGTGGTCTTGGGACTCTTGTCAAACATCATTTCACCATATATATAAGGATTTATTTCTGGACCCTCTATTCCATTGGTCTGTATGTCTGTCTTTATGTCAGTACCACACTGTTTTGATGCTGTAGCTTTGTAGTAAGTTTTGAAATCAAGAGGTGTGAGTCCTCTAGTTTTGTTGTTCTTTGTCAAGATTGTTTTGGGTATTTGAGATTTGAGATTCCATATGGATTTTAGGATGGGTTATTCTATTTCTTAAAATACATCATGGGCATTTTGATAGGAATTGCGTTGAATCTGTACATTGCTTTGGGTAGTATTGACATTTTAATATTGTGTTCTAATCTATGAACATGGGATGTATTTCCATTTATGTCTTTAATTTCTTTCTGCAGTGTTTTGTGGTTTTTATTGTACAAGTCTTTCACTTCCTTGGTCAAGTTAACTCATAAGTATTTTATTCTTTTTGATGCTACTGTAAATGGAATTGTTTTTGCGATTTCTTTTCATATTATTTATTGTTAGTATATTAAAATACAACTGATTTTGTTGACTTTTTGTTGACTTTGTATCCTGTTACTTTCCTGAGTTCATTTATTAGTTCTGACAACTTTTTTGTGGAGTCTTTAGGATTTTCCACATGTAAGATCGTATCATCTACAAACAGAGATAATTTTACTTGTTCCCTCCAGTTTGGATACCTTTTCTTTTTCTTTCCTAATTTCTCTGGCTAAAACTTACAGTACTGTGTTGAATAGAAGTGATGAAAGTAGACACCCTAGCCTTGTTCCTATTCTTAGAGGAAAAGCTTTCAGTCTTTCACTATTGAATCATGTTTGCTGTGGATTTTTTGTTTATGGCTTTTATTATATTGAGGGAGTTTGCTTCTATTCCTAGTTTGTTGAGTGTTTTTATCATGAAAAGGTGTTGATTTTTGTCAAATGCTTTTTCTGCTTCAATTGAGATGGTCTTGTCTTTTTTTCCCTTCATTTTTGTTGATATGGCATATTAAATTGATTGATTTTTGCATGTTGAACCATCCTTGTATTCCAGGAATAAATCCCACTTGGTCATGGTGTATAATCCATTTAATCTGCTGCTGAATTCTGTTTAGTAGTATTTTGTTGAGGGTTTTTGCAACTATGTTCATAAGGATTAGTGAGCTGTAGTTTTCTTGTAGTGTCTTTGTCTGGCTTTGGTATCAGGGTTATGCTGGTCTCATAGAATGACTTAGGAAATATTCTCTCCTCTTCAATTGTATGGAAAAGTTTGAGAAGGATTGGTATTAGTTCTTTAAATACGTGGTAGAATTCACCAGTGACGCCATCAGGACCTGGACTTTTCTTTGGTTAGAGATTTTTGATTATTGATTCAGTCTCCTTACTAGTTATAGGTCTATTCAGATTTTCTGTTTCTTTGTGATTTAGTCTTGGTAGGTTTTGTGTTTCTAGGAAGTTATTCATTCATTTCATCTCAGTTATCCAATTTGTTGGCATACAGCTATTCATAGTATTCTCTTATAATCCTTTTTATTTCTATAGAATTGGTGGTAATAGCCCCACTTCCATTTCTGATTTTAGTAATTTGAATCTTCTTTTTTTCCTTAGTCCATCTAGGTAAAGATTTTTCTGTTTTGCTGATCTTTTCAAAGAATTGACTTTTGGTTTCATTGATCCTTTTCTATTTTTTAAAGTTTCTATTTTGTTTATTTCTGCTGTAATCTTTGTTATTTCTTTCTGCTAGCTTTGGATTTAGTTTGTTCTTTTGTAGCTTGTTAAGTTGTAAAGTTAAGTTTTTGATTTGAGATCCTTCTCATTTTTTAGTGTAAGCAATTAAAGCTATAAATTTTCCCTGAGGACTACTTTAATTGTGTTCCGTTAGTTTTGAGGTGTTGTGTTGTCATTTTTGTTTGTCTCTAAGTATTTTCTAATATCCCTTTGATCCATTTGTTGTTTGAATGTGTTAATTTCCACAAATTTGTGAATTTTCCACTTTTACTTGTGTTATTGATTTCTAACTTTATCCTGTTGTGGTTGGAGAAGATACTTTGTATGATAGCTATCTTTATAAATCTATTGAGACTTAATGGGTGGCCTAATGTATGATTTGTCCTGGAAAGTGTCTAGAATAGAGATTCTTAACCTGGGATTCTTAAATCTGTGTGTATCATCTGAAGGTATTATGAAATTATTTTGTTCATGTACGTTATTTTGAGTCCATAACTTTCATCCAATTCTTAAAGGTGATTGTCACCTGAAAAAAATATACCACATATCCTGGATTAACCTGTATTTCACTTAACCTCTGCTGTCTTAACAGTAGATGAGAAAGGATCATGGAGGGATAATGATACAAACTTGGAAATTTAACTTCCTCTCTAAGAAGTTAAAAAGGACTGTTATCCTAGATAGCCATCCCTGGAAGGGCCTAGTCAACTAGTCTCCTGTCAAAGTGATGAGGCTCATTAGAAGTGCTTCTACTTTTTCTGCTCTATTGTTTTCACCAGGCCTCATTCAGCAGTGCTGGTAATTCGGTCACAATTCTTGATTGTAGCAACATGTTAGACTTCCAGATCCTCAGTCTTTTTCTAACCATGCTTATGGCTTCAGCCTGTCTGGAGACTGCCTCATCTTGAATCCTGTTCACTTGATATAATCCCCTTCATGAGCCCCATCAAAGTTTTGCTCAGTATTCCGACCATAGCTTCCAATACCAGCCTTCAACTCTTTATCAACGGGCTCTGCTTCATCTCAGACTCAAGCCCCTTGTTGGAGTGACTCCTGCTACAATTAAATTAGGCAAGCATCTCCCATCTTTTCATGATTCCTATAAAAAATTAAATATATTGCAATATATAAAGTAGGATAACTGAATAAAACAAAGCAAGAAGATTAAAAAGGTAAACATTAAATCTATAATGTTTACTGAGTGACATTCAGATTCTGTTGTTTGGATGAAGACTATTTAACAGGAATTTACTGGTACCCTGGGGGCAAATCAAGGAATTTTAGCTGATATTCTTGAGGAACAGGGAGAAATCTTTCGGAAATGAATTTTCAAAAAAAAACGTTGAATCCTAGGAGATCCTGCCCAGTGTTCTTAGGCAAGAGGCTTCTTGTTTTCAGAAGAGGATAAGATGAATGTTTAGGTGAGATCTAGTTGCAGTATTATGCAGCTGCACTACACTCATCCCTCTTTTGTTCACTATTTTTTTAGTATTTAATAGAGGCACAGTCATATAAGTGATGCTTTGCAACGGTAATCCATGAAGATGTGCTGCCACTGAGCTTGCATGACAGAGTGAATTGGTAATAGTGCTAAATTCAGAAATAACAATAATTAGCTCTCATACTACTCATCTGTGCAATCTTCTTGTTATATACACTAATGTCTCAGGTGAACATTCTCTTAAGCTATTCTTTCAATTTGGTTGGAATGTTGTAATTATTGATTATGGGATTGAGGTCTTTATTTTGGTTTGTTATTTATTTCATTAGGTGATAATAAAAATATGAACTAAGTAGCATAATTTGCTTATAATTTACTTATTAAATATACCAATTATCCTCCAATAAAATAATAAGTGAAATTGAACGATTTGGAGAGTTTACAGATATAATTGTTCCTAATCATGTATAACTAAGACAAATTTCCTAGTAATATATTTGTTTAAAGATTCAGGTATCTTCTCTGTTTTTTTCCTTAATGAGTATTTACATTGAAATTTGATCATGATCTGTTTCTTGTGTAGAAGTATTTCTGTGGTGTCTATTTTTAGGAAAATTGGAATCGTCTTTAGTGAAGACCATGTCGTCTGCTGTTTTTGTTTTGCCGTATTTCTGGATATATACAGTAAAAATATATAGGTCTTAAATCTAGTTTGTGGTACTCTAATAAAAATTTAAGGGACTCAAAAAATATTTCTAGAATCTTTCATGGTAATTAGTTTATTTTTAATGTGTCATTTTTATTATTATTTAGCTCAAGCTGCAATGATTTTTTTAAGAGGTATTTTTGTTTTGAAATTATTTGCCTCAGATAGGATTTTTTTTGATAGTTATAGGATAAAAAACTTAAAGAATTTTTTTTTTTTTTAAAGATTTTATTTTTTCCTTTTTCTCCCCAAAGCCCCCCGGTACCTAGTTGTGTATTCTTCGTTGTGGGTTCTTCTAGTTGTGGCATGTGGGACGCTGCCTCAGCGTGGTCTGATGAGCAGTGCCATGTCCGCGCCCAGGATTCGAACTAACGAAACACTGGGCCGCCTGCAGCGGAGCGCGCGAACTTAACCGCTCGGCCACGGGGCCAGCCCCTAAAAAACTTAAAGAAATTTTTATATTTGATTTAATAGCCATGCTAATGATGTAATTCCACTAATAATGTAGTTTAGCTGTGTTCACGATAGAGTAAAACTCTAAGATTTATCTTTTTTTTTTTTTTTTGAGGAAGATTAGCCCTGAGCCAACATCTGCTGCCAATCCTCCTCTTTTTGCTGAGAAAGATTGGCCCCAAGCTAACATCTTTGTCCATCGTCCTCTATTTTATATGTGGGATGCATGCCACAGCGTGGCTTGATAAGCAGCTCATAGGTCCACACCTGGGATCCAAACTGGCAAACCCCAGGCCACTGAAGCAGAGCGTGTGAACTTAACTGCTACGCCACTGGGCCGGCCCCAATCATGATATTCTTTAAGAGAGTTGAGTCATTAAAGTATTGAAAAGATGAGTTTATAAGGATCCTGGGAGATAGAGAAATTTCTGTAAAAGGTATAGTCTCGTTTCCTATTTATAACAAGAGTATTTCTTTTATTGTCAAACTTCGCATTAAAAAAAGAGAAATATAAACAGATATTAAAGTTTAGCTGTGCCAGAAAAAAGAGTGGAAAATATGCATATGATTGATACTAGAAACCAAAATGGAGGAGAATGTAAATTAGAATCATAAATCATGATATCTGAATATGATCTTAGAAATCATATAATCCAACCCTCTTGTTTTACCAATAGAAAACTGTGAAACTAAGTAACATGTCTGACATTACATAGTGAATTAGCAGCAGAGCTAAAGACTAGAACTCAAGCAGTCTTACGTTTCATTCAGCAACTATTCATTGAGTACTTATTATAGCATGCACTGTTTTGGGTGCTATTCATCAGCCTGAAAAAGTTGTAACTATAGCAAAAATGTTTCAGTTCAAACACATCATATTGATTTAAACATCAAAGTTTTTCTTTTTTCTTTCTTTAAGATTTTCTTTTAGGAAGGAACTTCCATGCTGCTCCTGCTGTGGATATTGTCCTGGGTTATTTACACTTTATTGAAAGATTCTGTTTTTTAAAAATTTTTTCAGTAATTTTCACTGCTAATTTGAAATAATAGAAATTTACCAGAAAATGACTGCAACATAGAACATGGATCTTCTTGGTGTCCAGATCACAAGGCGTATCAGCAAAGGTTATAATTCTGTTATATTATTCCTCTGAATTATTAAAAGAATTGAGATTCAATTGCTGAAGAGAAGGGAGAGTCAGTTTATGTCTTTGGAATACACTTTGTTCTTCCATGTGTGGTGACTCAGTGGAGGTTAAGATTTTAGTAAAATAGGTTATTTTTCTCATAGACTGTGAGATGCATTATTACAAATACATGTATCTTGAGGGAGAAAAGTCTTTTCTCCCTTTCAGGTTTGTAAATAGCACTAATGTGTTTTGAATATGTTTTAACATTAGTTATTACACTTGTTAATGTTCATAGAAGGAGAAGTCACTTCGGGCTATAGGATTGTGGAAAAATTTTTACATGTGGTATTTGTCCTGTCCTTTGAAAGGGGAGTAGTAGACCTCATGTAATAGTAGTTATTTCAGTGTTCCCTTTAAGCCAGTTGCATGAGTTTGGAAAAAATGACCAAACTTTATTCTACCTTTGGGTTTGTAAAGAAGAGTTTGGTCTAGATGAGGGGTGAGGACCTTCAGCCTGAATATAAGCGTTTAGTTTGGTATTGAGAGAATATTCCAGGGAAAAGAAATTCCTTATGCAGTTGTTTAGAGGTAGGCATGCAGGCATCAGTGGGGAATTTGATCTTGAGTATGTTGAGTTTGAGCCTTATAACAATCTATTTTTTCGCATCTTTGTCTACTTATTCTTAGCTGCAGTAGGTCTCTGAGTTTTCTCAGTGGGAAATACCGTAAGAGAAAAGCATCTAGTCAAGCCAACTTGCAAATAAGTTGAGATGAAAATTAGTCATTGTGGTAAAATATTTGTATCACTAACCAGGAAACTGCAAATTTTATATATCCACAAAGATCCTGGTGAAGATTAAATTATAGGAGGAAGGTTTCCATTAGCAGATTTTTGTTTACAGGTTTTCATTTATTGAATATACTATATATTCTTTTTCCAGGTTTCTTATATTGCAGATTAAGGGGAGATATTTGAAAAGAAATGATTGAAGATTGAAGATGACTGAGTGATATTATTAGACAGTTTTGAAGGTGGTTTACTTGCCATTTTGCTTTCAGATGATTTCTGTTTTGAATGGTTTATTCCGTTAGTAGCTTTTAAAAACTAGATAAGCTGTTCTTAAAAAATAATGCTTTTTAAAACTTGATTCCCTTTTGGTAAAGCTCTTTCTTTCATAAGATTCCTTTTATCACTGACTTCTCAGGTGATGCATGTTTCTACCCCTTCATCACCACAGTCGGAGACCACTGTGCTCATTCCTCTAGCTGAACTGGAGGGCTGTATTGATGTCCTGGGCCCAAAGGCTTGTGCACTGGTATTGTATGTCAGCAGGACAAAGGGATGGCGCCAACCATCCTGCTCTGTGTGCCAGTAACTAGAATTAATTACAAACCAATCAAATCCGTTGCAGCCAATTGGTAAACTAATTGGTAATTTTAGCTGTACATCTCTATGTAGCTATCTGAGTGCCTATAACATTACTTTCAGAGCCACTTTTGTTCTGTTTCATCCTGCTTGACAAAATGGCCTTCATAGCTGGAGGGAGAAAGATGTGCATCAGTGACTATGAGGCTGCTCCAGCTGCTTGTCTTGTTTGTATTCCCTTGTTCGTAAAACATGACTCGGATTACAGAGTGGTATGGTACCACTCTGATCATTTCTGATAACGATGAGCTAAACATTCCTTAAAATAGGTTGTTTAAGCCACCAAATGTACTTTCTCTTTGCCAACTAGTATCAGAGGTATTGCTGCTTATATTCTTACCCTTTAGAGGGTTTTTCCTTCTTTTTTTTAACGAAAAGGGAAATCAGTAGAAAGCGTCTGAAATAAGTTATTCTGAATTAAATCTTTCTGTGCTCTAATGGGGGCGATTTAAGTTGAATGAATTTAATTAAAGAATTTGAATTATATTAGTAGAAATGAGAAAAGGAAGCCAACTAAATTTTTAAATTTTTCCTTTTCCTGATTGTTGAAGACTTTTATTACCATTGATTTGGCACTAAGGATTACTTTTGAGAGGAAATCAACAATAATTCTTTGTTGAGAAAAATCTTTTAAAGTAGACTATAACTTTTATGACTAAAGTAATATTGGTACTGTATTTCGTTTGTGAATAATTTGGCAAACATTTATTATTAGTCTTGGGTCTGATTTCTAAAGTGTATCTATATCTTGTAAAACATTTATAAGTGAAAAGTGTTCTTGAGGTCTTTGAGTGCCACTAACACTAGAAAGTCAATATAAGACTTAGTTATGGAAACATAATGTATTTATAAAACAAATGATCATTTTTATAACTGGATGGCAATTTCTGGTGGTCATCTTCTGGGAGTGTTGGAAAGTTGCCTTTTATAGTAAAATGAGACTGGTACATCTTTATAGTGAGATGAGAACGGTATGAGACTAGTAAAGTGAATACACTTTAAAGTTCTTTGTCTTAAGTGTTTAAATGACAACTTTGGCCAATTGACCAATATCTACACACATAGTTACACCTGAGGTTAATTCCCCTTTTTGAGCAATGGAGTGGATCTTTGTGGCTTGTGCTCTTCCACTCTTTTTTTACATAAAAATTCCATAGCCATTAGTATGTGAAACTATCCGAGCCAAGAAAAAAAATCTTTGCCAAATGTGTAGAATGAAGTGTCACAGTAATGTAATTTTGGAATTATCTCGAGAAGAAAATTATAGTGCAGTATAGTCATTATCATGAATGTGTACAGTAGAGCACAGGTGATCTATCTGTGTATCCTAGTTAAGCTGATTTGGGAATGAGTCTTTGTGAAATCCAGCCCATTTTATCTTTGGAACTGCATAAGAAAGATTGGTAAACTTTTAGGTATTTACTTTTCCAAATATGTTTCTTTTTAAACTGATGATTTCACATATATATTAGTGGAACTGAAGATTGAGTATTTAGAAGGGACTAAGAATTATTATTTTTTTGAATTTTTACTTCAAATACTTTCAATTTAGAAGTAAATGTTAAAAAGGTAAAAAATGTTGAGGAAAGCATTGGAGGGAAATACACTCTTGATAGTGTATTTGCTAGCAATTTTTCATTCCTGTCTTTTCTTCCTTCTATTTTTTACTGATGGTATAGGAAGTCTTAGAAATATGACTTAGCAGAAAGAGCAGTGGGCCAGGGATCAGTGAGTTTGGTTCTGTGTCACCATGAGCAGGTCACTAAACCTCAGTATTATCTTTAAAATGAAGTGGCTGACTCCTGGCAGTATGACTTCAGTACTCATTAAATAATTCTCTGGGATTTGCTCGTTATTTAATATCTTTTGCAGCTAATAGTTTTTTTTTTTTTTTAAAGATTTTATTTTTTCCTTTTTCTCCCCAAAGCCCCCTGGTACATAGTTGTATATTGTTAGTTGTGGGTCCTTCTAGTTGTGGCATGTGGGACGCTGCCTCAGCGTGGCTTGATGAGCAGTGTCATGTCCGCGCCCAGGATTCGAACCAACGAAACACTGGGCCGCCTGCAGCGGAGCGCGCAAACTCAACCACTCGGCCACGGGGCCAGCCCCTGCAGCTAATAGTTTTACTTAGTTCTTTAGAATAAAATTTTCTAAAGACTGGAGAGGATAGAAATTTACTCTAAGGGATTGTAAATTATAACAGTTTATTCTGTCACAAGGTGTCACTAATAAATGTTACATTGGGCCATCTGAAAGAATAATCTGCTTAATTCAGTCAGGCAAAAGAGCAGCATTTTCTGGCATGCTGCTGGTGTTTCATAGCATAGTATACCTATGTTCTATGGTTTGAGTTTTCATAGATTTAGCGTTTTGGCACATAGTTCCTAACAAACATTTAGTGAGTAAATCATAGAATCTCAGAACTGTAAGTAATGATGTCTGATGCACCCATCCATTACACAATTACCCTTAACCATATTCCCCCAGTAATTAATTCTCTTTTGAAACAGCTCTGCCAGGTGAAAATCTGTCATTTTTGCCCAGCATTCTTTGTTCCATAACTTATATTTGCATACAAATAGTATAATGACAAGGCCCTTTTATATTTGAAGATAGCTGTTATGCCACCTCTTTAGTCTTTTCAAGTCTAGTCATCTGGTTCTTACTATGGTTCCTATTCTGACATGATTTTAAGGTCTTTCTTATGGTCAGACTTGCTTTATTGTGTTCTGTTTTATCTATCTAGTCTCCTTAAATTGTGCTTAGAATGGCTTATCAGTCAAGCTCTTGGTAGCCAGCAACAGAAATGGACTCTAGCTGATTTAAGTAGAAAAAATAATTTATTGGGAGGAGATTGGATAGTTCACAGACTCAACAGTAAGGCCAATGAATTAGGGTTAGAAAATAGGCAGAAACCAAGGGAGGTTTTGCAGCAGAAACATCTAGCTAGAATTTTTTTTTTTTTTAAACAACACCATTGACTATCTTTGCCTTACCTTGCTTGAGATTCAAAATCTCAGGCAAGTGAGTCTGATTGGTTAAGTCTCAATCATATTTCTATGCTTTACTGCCAGTGTGGTAGGGAGGAGGAGGATCTCCTCTTTTCACTTTTGTATAAGAACTCAATCCCCAAAACTAGGATGGGAGTGGAAACGCTAGTTAGCAGTAAAAAAAAAATTAGAAAAATATGTTTGATAACAAATGGAATACTCTTAGAGAAGGTGGTCTCATTTTACCCTGTGTTGGTCAGACCCCCAGCCTTTTCATAGACGTTATTATACGTGCAGAACTGTGAGGCCATGTTTGCTCTTGCCTTTGCCTCAGCAAACTATTTACTCAACTTGAGTTTAGTGTCAAATAAAATTCCTGTCTTTTTATATAGGCGCTGTGTTGTTAAGATCAACTTTCTCCCAATCCCTTACTTGTACTGGATCAAAGGATAGAACCAGAAAATCCTGTCTTTTTAGATTTGCCTAATTACTGTAGACTGTCTAGAGCACTTCTGGCCAATAGAAATATAATGTGAACTGTATATTACTTTTAAACTGTCTAGTAGCTACATTAAAAAAGTAAAAAGAAACAGGTAAAATTAATTTTAATTTAACCCAATACATCAAAAAAAATTCAATGCATAATCAGTATAAACATTATTAATAAGATATTTTACATTTTTTTTTTTTTAGGTCTAAGTGAGTTCAGACTAGCTACCTTTAAAGCACTTAATAGCCACGTGTGGCAAGTGACTACCCTATTGAACAGTGCAGGTTTATATATTTTTTGGATTCTGTTGTCTACTATAGATTTATTTCATCTGTAAATTGGATGGGCATGCCCTGTATTTCTTTATCAAAATCACTATCAAAAATAAACAGTTTTTACTAGTTTATTTATGAGTGTAGGGGCTTCCACTCCCAGTAGAGATGGAATAGGGAATTCAGGTCAATTCTCCCACTGAAGACAATTAGAAGAGCTAGATGATATGTAACAAATCTACAGAAAGCTTAGGAGAGTGAAGAATTCTTAGGCAGTTAAGAATTATAGGGACATGATCCAGGAAAAGATAGAAATCATAAAGGGGAAGCCCAGCAAAACACTTCTGAATAATCCATTGGTCAAAGAAGAAATTACAATATAAATTAGAAAATATTTTGAACTAAATGATAATAAAACAGTATGTATGAGATGGAGTCTAAATCATGCTTAAAGGGAACTTTATAAGTGCTAAAATTCATATATTTGAAATGAAATAAAGGTTGAAAGCCAATGATCTAAGTATCCAGCTCAAGAAGTTAGGGGAAGAAAGTAAACTAAACCTAAAAAAATCAGAAGGAAGAAAATGGTAAAGATAAGAGCAGAAATTAATAAAATAGAACTATCATACATTAGAGATGATCATCAAAGCCAGAAGTCACTGCTGTGGCCTATCAAGAAAAGGAGTTAAAAGGTATGAATAACCAATATCAGTGATGAAAAAGGTAACATTACTACAGGACCTACAGACATTAAAAATACAAGAACTTCTTCTCCTTTATGCTCTTCTCCCATCTCATTTAAAGAATATGTATTAGAAGTGGCTGGAAGGTTCAGATTGGTTGCAGAAGAGATAAAATCAGTTAATGTATTGTAGATAAGGAGAGGAATGTTACTCATTTTCAGAGAAAGTATTTACAGATATGGAAAGAGGGAAGTTTAGAATGAACTCTAGGTGATTGATTAGAATTTGAAAGCATCGATACGAACTCATGGTTATTATTATCTACACATAGCTATATATGAAAAATAGGTGTAGATGTGGATATATATTATATATGTGTGTGTATATATATTTAAGTATATATTCTATATATATATATATTTGTTTTTTTTTGCTGTCTGCTGGGAGGACTTAGAAACATTGACACACCTGTAGCAGCGAGCACGTTAAACACCTAATGTTGGTCAAGATGCTATTCTGTGATAAAAGGAACCAGAGCCTCTTGGAGAAATGGCTGATTCTAGGGCAGAGGCAGGGAAAATACAAGATGAGCCTGAAAAATCTTTTTGTGATGGAAAGTTAGGAAGTGCTCAGAGAATGATGGGGGCATGTTAGAAAGACATAGGAGCTGCATTAAGGGCCTCCCATTGGCCAAATCTGCAACAATTTGAGCATCAAAATAATGACAGTAATGGATCAGTCAGTAATACAGGAATTGATGAATCCATACGGATATAAATAAGTAAGTGGATAAACAAATGAAGGAGAAGGGAAAGCTCCTCTCTTACGAATGCTAACTAAGAAATGTAGAAAGAATGATGGAATTAGAACATCATCATTTGGCAACTATTAAAATAATAAATGATTCATGTGAGAATCATCAATGGATCTTAAATTAATGAGTGAAATTTTGGTGAAGAACAGGATATTTACATAGTTACAACATATCTCCCTACAAAATATTTATTAATTATAAAGGAAAAAAAGGAAGTTTAAGTGGGAGAGTTGGTAGATACCTTCTTAACCAAATAATTAAAGTTATTATCACCAGTAATAGGACATACAGATATCAGGTGCTCCCTTATATAATATACTGAGAAGAACACAACATCACTAATGTGGTGTTCCTGCCATAGCCCCAGTCTTAATAATTTAATTTAATTTGAATTTGAATTTAAGTTGATTGACATGTTACAAAATAACTGATCTGTATTCTTTAAAAATATCAGATCATGAAAGACTGAGGAAGAGCTGTTCCAGAATGAGGGTGACATGACAGTTAAATACACTATGTGATCCTGGATTGGATCCTGGATTTAAGTCTTTTTTCTGTGAAGATGGAGGTGGAACAGTTGGTGAAATTCGAGAGTTCTATGGATTAATTGGTAGTATTGTATCAGTGTTACTGTCCTATTTTGATGGTTATGCTGTGTTTATATTAGCAAGGGAGTGTCCTTGTTTTTAGGAAATATGCTCTGAAATATTTAGGAGTAATGTGGCATCATGTCTGCAACTTAATGTCATATGGTTCAGAAAAAAGTTATATATGGAGAGAATGACAAAGTAGATGTGCCAAAATGTTAACTATTGAGGAATCTGGCTGATGGGTATAAGGGAGTTCTTTTCACTGTCCTTGCAATTTTCCTCTAAGTTTGAAATTACTTCAAAATAAAACATTAAGGAAAACAATATGAAGACATTGCAAATAACTTTGTCTACAAATTTGAGAATTTAGATGAAAGGTATTAATTCCTAGGAAAATAAAACTGACACAAGAAGAAATTGAAAAGCTACATAGACTTATAACTATTAATCTGATTGAATTTGTAATTAAAAATACTCACCCCCAAATAATTCCCAACTTTAGTGATTTTACCGGTGAATTCTTCTAAACACTGAAGGTAGAAACAATTCCAGTAAACCAATATCCCTTATAAATATTGATGCAAAATTCTCAACCAAAGTACTAGCAAACCAAATGCAGTAGCACATAAAAAGGATTATACGCCATTACTCAGTGGGATTTATCCCAGGAATGCAAAGGTGGTTCAGCATATGAACATCAATTAATGTAGTAAACCATATTAATACAATGAAGGGACAAAAACCACATGATCATCTCAATAGATGGCATTTGACACAAGTCAACACCCCTTCATGATAAAAAACACTCAACGAACTAGGAATAGCAGAGAACTTCCATAACTTGATAAAGGGCATCTGTGAAAAACCGACAGCTAACTTCATACTTAATGGTGAAAGACAGAGTTCTCTTCCGTAAGGTCAGGAACAAAGCAATGATGTCTGCTCTTACCACTTCTAATTAATATTGTGCTTGAGCTTTTAGCCAGGGCAATTAGACAAGAAAAAGAAATAAAATGCATCCAGATGGAAGGGAAGAAGCAAAACTATATTTGCAGGTGACATGGTTCTATATACAGAAAACCCTAAAGACCCTCTGCACACATACAAAACTATTAAAGCTAATGAACAAATTCAGCAAGGTTACAGGATACAAGATCAACACACAAAAAATCAGTTGTGTTTCTCTACATTGGCAACGAACAGTCAAAAATTGAAATTAAGAAAGCAGTTCCACTATAGTAGCATCAAAAAGAATAAAACATTTAGAAATAAATTTAGCCAAAGAAGTGCAAGACTTGTCCACTAAAAACTACAAAACATTATAAAAAGAAATTAAAGAAGATCTAAATAAAGGGGAAGACGTCTGAACTCATGGATTGGAAGACTTAATGTTTGGGCACCACTCCCCAAAGCAACATACAGATTCAGTGCAATCCCTATCCAAATTCGAATCTCCCTTTTTTTTTGCAGAAATGGACAGGCTGATCCTAAAATTCATATGGAAATGCAAGGGACATAGCATAGCCCAAGCCATCTTGAAAAGGAACGAATTTAGAGGACCCATACTCCCTGAATTCAAAACTTACTACAAAGCTACAATAATCAAAACACTGTGATACCACTGTTTTGATTATTGTGGTGGAACAAGAATAGACATATAAATCATGGAATAGAATTGAGAACCCAGAAATAAATACAGACATCTGTGGCCGCTGGTTTTTGACAAGGGTGCCAAGACCATTTAATGGAGAGAGAATAGTCTTTTCAACAAATAGTCTTTTCAACAACAAATATGTTGTATAAATGCTGGGAATAGATATCCACACACAAAGAATGAATTTGGATCCCTGCGTCACCCCATGTACAAAAATTGACTGAAAGTGGATCAAGGACCTAAATGTAAGAGTTAAACTATAAAACTCTTTGAAGAAGACATAGGTGTAAATCTTTATGACCCTTGGACTAGGCAATGGTTCCTTAGATATGACAGCTAAAGCACAAGTAACCAAAGAAAAAAATAGAAAAGTTGAACTTCATCAAAGTTAAAAACTTATGTGTGTTATAGGACACTATTGAGCAAAAAGACAATCCACAGAATTAGAGAAAGTATTTTCAAATCGTGTGTCTGATTACAGTCTAATATCCAGAATATATAAAGGACTCTCACAGCTCAACAATAAAAAGGATAAATAACCCAGTTAAAAAATAGGCTAAGGGTTTGAATAGACATTTCTCCAGAGAAGATATACAGATGTCTAATGAGCACATGAAACTATGCTCAACGTTTTTAGTTGTCAGGGAATTGCAAATGAAAACCACAATAATATCACTTCACACTCATAAGGATGACTAGAATCAAGAAGTCAGGAAATAGCAAGTATTGGTGAGGATGTGAAGACTATGGAAACCTCATATATTGCTTATGGGAATGTAAAATGGTGCAGCTGCTGTGCAGAAAATTTTGGTAGTTAATGTTAAATGTAAAACTTAGAGTTACTATATGGCCCAGTAAATCCACTTCTAGATGTACACCTGAGAGAATTAGAAATATATGTTCACAGAAAAACTTGTACATGAATGTTCTTAGCAGCATTATTCATAATAGGCCAAAAGTAGAAATAACCCAAATATCCATCAACTGATAAATGAATAAACAAAATATGGTTGTTCATGCAATTATTTAGTCATAAAAAGGAATGATTTATGGCTATGTGCTACCAGGCAGTAGAACCTTGAAAACATTATGTGAAGTAAAAGAAGCCAGCCACAAAAGACCACATATTATATGATTCTGTTTATATGAAATGTCCAGAACAGGCCAATTCTTAGAGACAGAAGGTAGACGAGTGGTTTCCAAGGCCTGTAGAGTAGTGGCTGCTAATGGGTACTGGGTTTCTTTTTGGAGTGATAAAAATGTTCTGGAATTAGATAGTTGCACAACTCTGCATATATACCTGAATTGTATAATTTAAACTGGTGAATTTTATGTGTGTGAATTATATCTCAATAAAAAAAATTGAGCCAAAAAATATACCAGTATTACACAGACTCTTCTAGAACATAGAAAAAGAGGGAACTTTCCAGCATAACCTTGATAAACAAAGCTTTTATGAGAAAGGAAAATATAGACCACTTAGGAGTACAGATGCACAAGTCCTAAACCAAATACTGATATATTGAATCTGGTGATTCAAAAATAGGACAATGCATCATCACAGTCAAGTTAGGTTCATTCCAGTGCTGCAGTGTTCGTTTAACATTTGAGTGTGAAGTTAATGTTATTTATCAAATTAGATAAATAAAGGTGAAAAATCATATGATTGTCTCAAAAGATCTAGGAAAAATATTTGATGAAATTCAGCACCCATTCATGATAAACCCAGAATAAAGACAAACATCCTTACTGATGTAAGGAATCTGCCCAAAAAACTAAAGTAAACATCATACTTAATGGTGAAATTTTGAGAGTTTTTCTTCTGAAATTGAGAATAAGACAAGAAAGCCAACATCATTATTTCTATTCTACATTGTGCTTAAGATTCTAGCCAGCACAGAAAGACAAGAATCAGACATAAAAGGTATAAGACTTGGTCAGGAGGAAATAAATATATCATTATTGACAGATGACATGTATATATATTTAGAAAATTCAGAAGAATCTAAAGAGAAATTATGAGAGATATTGAGTGTGTCAAACTTGCTGGATATAAGTTCAAAATACAAAAACAACACAGTAACAGAAAATGAAAATGAAAAATCTTAAAACAACTAGCATTTATTCTTAGGGTTGAATCTAATATAAGATGTGCAAGACTGAAAACCATAATACATTATTGAGACACATTGAATAAGATCTAAATATATGGAGATGTATATCTGCTCATAGACTAGAGAAGTCAATATTATAAAATGTCAGTTTTCTTCTAGTTTATCTGTAGAATCAATGCAATTGCAATTAAAATTCCATTTTTTCCCCCCTGGGAAATTGACAAGCTGATTCTAAAATTTGTATGGAAATGCAAAAGGCTGGAATTAGCCTAGACAAACTTGAGGTCAAAGATATAGTTGGAGGATTTATTCTGCTGAGTTTTGAGATTTATTTTAGAGCTACAGCTATGTAAGATAGTTTGGTATTGGTACAGGAATAGATAAACAGATCAATACAATCGAGGAGAGAATCCAGTAATAGACCTATGCTCTAAGAGATAATATTGGAGAATATCTTCCTGACCTTGTGGTAGGGAAAGATTGCTTAAAAATGACACAGATGTCAGTATCAGTCTTTAGGTAAAGAGTCATAAGTTAGACTACCTTAAAATTAGGAATTTCTGTTTATCAAAAGATTTCATTCCATTAGGAGAATGAAAAGGCAAATAGATGTGTGCAACACATGTAACCAACAAAAGGCTCATATCCCAAAAGATAGAAAGAATTCCTACACATCAAAAGAAAAAGACAGTTGACCCTCTAGAAAAAATGGGCAAGAATCTTGAATAGGCACTTAACAGAAAGAGGATGGCCAATAAACATGTGCAAAAGGGCTGAAAATCATTAGTAATAAGAGAAAAACCTGTTAAAACCAAAATGAAACCTTTACACAACCAGAATGGCTCAGGTTAAATACAAAGAAAACCTCAAATGGACAATACCAAGTATAGGTGAGTGTGTGGAGCAAGGAGAAGTCACATACATTGTTGGTGGGAGTGGGAACCACTTTTGAAAACAATTGGTATCATGTACTAAAGTGGAACATACACTTACCCTGTGACTCAGCAGTTCCACTCTTGGGCTTATACTCAATAGAAATGCGTACATATGTAGAGGGCATGCACATGAATAACAGCATATAATTTGTAATATCCCAAATTTGGCAATCACCTAAATGTTCATCACAGTGGATTGGATAAATATAAATATTGCATAAACAAATATTAGAGTAAGTACATAAATATCAGTGAATGTTGATAAATAGCAGATTGGAAGTTAATTGGAATGTTAAATAAACATTCATGCAATAGAATACTGTTCAGTAGTGACCTTGGATAATGACAGTAAGTGAATTGCAGGTACACTCTGCAATATGGATGAACCTGGTAAACAAATGTGCAGAAGAAGTCACAAAATAATACATACTATATGAATGCATTTATATAAATTTCAAAATCAGATAAAATTAAGCTATTAGAAGTTAAAGCAGTGGTTACCTTGGATCAGGGATGGAGTAGTGATTGGGAAGGGACACCAGGGAACTTTAGAGACTGGCATTGTTATATTTTTGTCCTGGATGATAGTTGCATGGGTCTTTGCTTTGAAATAATTTATCTGTACGTTTATGTTTTGTGCACTTTTCTGTTTATTAAACTTCACAATTAAAGTTAAAAGAATGGTCATTTGGGGAGGTCTTGAGAAGGAGTATCAATACCATCTCTTGGTCTTTGGACTCTCTGCTTCACTAATTTCTTACCAAACACTGAGAATAAAAATAAAACAAAACCCAAAAAACTAGACCAGTAGGTTTTGCTGCTTCCTCAGTGAGGAGTATAATATAAAAATTATTAATTCATAAGTTCTTCACTCTAAAGTTTTTTCTTGAAGCTTTTTAGTCTCAGAGTGGAATTTAGTGTTTATTTTTTGTTTTGAATTAGGAGGTGCTAATGATGCTGGATAACTATGTAAGAGATTTCAAAGCATTGATTGACTGGATTCAACTTCAGGAAAAGCTAGAGAAGACAGATGCTCAAAGCAGGTAATGAACTCTGGTCTTTATATTTATAGCAGCCAGCAGTTTCAAAAGTAATCATTGAAATTGATAATGAACTTGACTTCAGCTTAACTTGAAACTTATAAAAATCTAAAAGTTGGGAGCTGCATTTCTCATTCAGTTCAATAGCAAATATTTATTGCCTACTGGTGTAAGGCACTTTTATCCACTACAAAAATTTAATTGCTAAATATGATACATTTACTACTCTCTTGAATTTGTATTTTGTAGTTTTACTACAAAAAAACTGTTATAGGTGTTCAGAGAAGGCTATGGTCATATCTCTTTTTGGGGATAGATCAGGAAAGATTTCATGGAGGCTGCTGAAGTGTTTAAAGGATGTGATGGATTTTAACAAGTAGGTGGCCCTTCATATTAAGGGAGTAAATTAAGACAGCTGTGGAAGTACAGAGTATATGTGAAGTGAAAGTAATGTGGGGAAAGGTACAGGATTTCTTCTTAATGTAGTAGGCAGTGAGGAAAATTGATGATTTTTGATTCAAGGAATAGTGAGAGATCAAAGCTACTTTAGAAACCTTCATTTGGAATCAGCACACAACATCTGAGTGCTATGTGCCAGGCTCTGGGACTATTGTAGTGAAGAAAACAGACACAGTCCCTGCGCTCATGAAGTGTATAGTACATTCACAGGAAAGACTGATGTTAAATACTTACCAATGTATAAAATGTTATCAAGAAGAAATAACAGTGTACTTTGCTACAAAGCCATAGTAATCAAAACAGCATGGTACTGGTACAAAAACAGGCACACAGATTAATGGAACAGAACTGAAAACCCAGAAATAAAACCACACATTTGTGGACAGCTAATCTTTGACAAAGGTGCCAAGAACATACAATGGAGAAAAGATAGTCTCTTCAATAAATGATGTTGGGAAATCTGGACAACCACTTGCAAAAGAGTGAAAGTAGACCATTATCTCATGCCGTACACAAAAATAAACTCAAAATAGATCAAAGACTTGAAGATAAGACCTGAAACCATAAAACTGCTGGAAGAAAATATAGGTAGTACGCTCTTGGACATTGAACTGAAGAGGATCTTTTTGAATACCATGTCTTCTCAGACAAGGGAAACAAAAGGAAAAATAAAGTGAGATTTCATCAGATTAAAGAGCTTCTGCAAGGAAAAGGGAACTAAGATCAAAACAAAAAGACAACCCACCAACTGGGAGAAAATATTTGCAAGTCAATATATCTGACAAGGGGTTAATCTCCATAATATATAAAGAACTCACACAACTGAACAACAAAAAACCAAACAACCTGATCAAAAAATAGGCAGAGGATACGAGCAGAATTTTCCCAAAGAGGATATACAGATGGCTGATAAGCACATGAAAAGTTGTTCAGCATCACTGATCGTCAGGGAAATACAAATCAAAACTACACGAAGATACTGCCTTAGACCTGTCAAAATGGCTATAATCACTGAGACTAAAAGTAACAAATGTTGGAGAGGGTGTGGAGAAAAGGGAACCCTCATACGCTACTGGTAGGAATGCAAGCTGGTGCAGCCACTGTGGAAAACAGTATGGAGATTTCTCAAAAAACTAAAAATAGGACTACCATATGACCCAGCTATCCCACTACTGGGTATCTACCCAAACAGCTTGAAATCAGCAATCCAAAGTGACCTATGTACTCATATGTTCATTGCAGCACTATTCACGATAGCCAAGACATGGAAACTATCCAAGTGCCCATCAACCAATGATTGGATAAAGAAGACATGATATATATATACAATGGAACACTACTCAGCCATAAAAAAAGACAAAATCATTCCATTTGCAACAACATGGATGGACTGGAGGGTATTATGTTAAGTGAAATAAGCCAGACTGAGAAAGAGAGACACCATATGATTTCACTCATATGTGGAGGATAAACAAACACACAGACAAAGAGAACAGTTCAGTGGTTACCAGGGAAAGGAGGCAGGGGAGTGGGCATAGGGGTGAAGTAGAACACTTATATGGTGATGGAGAACAAATAATGTACAACTGAAATTCACAATGATGTAAACTATTATGAACTCAATAATAATTAAAAAAAGGAAATACAGTGTACTTTGGGAGTATAAGGAAAGGCACCATCAACCAGTTTGCTGAGTCCAGAAAGAGTTCCCTGAGGAGGTTATATTTAAGTGAGACAGAAGTATCAAGTAGGAGTTAGCTTGACAAAGAGAAGGAAAGAGTAATACCAGGATATCTGATATCCTGGAGGTCGAAGAGAGCACAGAGTAGTCAAGGAATTTAGAGTTTAGCAAGGCTGGAGTGAAGAGGACAGGAGGGGAAGAGTAGCATGAGATGAACCTAGAGAGAGGTAGGCTGGGACCAGATGAGGGCTCTGTAGACCTGATAAAAACTTTACACATTATTTTGAAACATAAAAGATTTCTAAGTAAGGAAGTGACATATCAGATTTGTATTTTTAAAAGATATTTCTGGCTTCAGTGTGGGAAGGTTGAGGTGCAGCAGTATAGGTACAGATGATGGGTACTCAGACTAGAGTAGTGACAGTAGGGGGAGTTGAGAGATATTCCAGAGATAGATAATCAACTGGACTTAGTATTATTTTCTTTACGTGCAAAGGCAAAAGAACAATTTATTATTTAGTTTAGATTTATAAGTGATACCTGAGCCCTTGTGAGCTGGGCCAAGTCACATGCAGCTACAATGATGCTTTTTTCCTTTTTACTCAGAGAAGACATGCCTGGGCTGCCTCTTTCCCTTGGATTTAACCTTTGTTCAATCTCAGTAAGTGGAACCATCCAGTAGAGAATCCATCTTTTGTCCCATTCTAATGTATCAGTCCCATGGGGAACCAAGAGAGTGAAGGAATCCCAAGAGACAAATCCAAGAAGGCTTGATCCGCAGAAAACCAAATCCAGGGAAACCATGATATGTTGATTCTTTTAACGTTTTTCTTTCTCACAATGAAAATTTTTGGTATGATTTTATGGTGCCTGCTTTATCCACATCCCTGGATGGATGAGGCTTAGTTGTCTTTGTTTATACCAGGCAATTTCACCCTTACCTGCTGATAATAGGTGATCAGATCTGGGGGATACATACCTTTATGGGTTAAATCAAGTTAAGAGATCATTGTGCTGATTTAGAATTGGTGACTATATTGCCCTTTTGAAGACAAGCAAAGGAAAGCAGATTCAAAGAAAATGGAATGGATGTACAGAGAGAAGCTGGGATGAGAGAAATTGTGTGGTCTTTGATAGATTAGGAGTATTGCTTTAAAGCCTGTCTCTTCCAGGTCTAATCCTCACGAGCCCTGATTCTTTTCCCTCCACCTTGGATGTCCTTGACCTTGTACAGTTTATATCCTTACAGTAATCTTTCTTTTTCTTTTCTTTTTTAAGTTTCTGATTTTTTTGTTTCCAAAAAAGATCTGTAATGTAACCATCAATGCATTAGAAAAGCTAACTAGATTTTTTTCTTCCTTGTAAACTCCAATCACTAGCAGTAGCTGTGTTGAGGATTATATTGAGAAAGAGTCTGACGACAAGTCCAAGCTTAACAGCCATCCCTGTCCTCACACCATAGTTTAAAAATATACTTGAGGCATCTTTTTTTACCTTAACCATTTATCATCATTTCTACTCTTTGCCTCCTGAGGCAGCTCCTAGATATAGAAAGAAACCTTAAATTCCCTGTAGATGGCATTATCTGTCTTACATTCCTCAAATCATGCATCAGGATTCATTTCACCTGGATTTGAGTTTTAAGTTAAAACTAAAATTATACATATTTAGAGAAGAAAATTTAGATCAATATTTATATATGTTTATTGTGGGTAAGAGCTTTGTAAGACCAAGGCAGAAATCACAAAGGAAAATATTGATAGGCTTGTTTTAATGGGGAGAAAATATGCCTTTCTGCATTAAAAAAGATTAAATTAAAAGTGAAATAGTTAGATCATCTATGCCAACAGATTTTTAGCCATAATAGTAATAATAATAGTAGTAGTAGTAGTAGTAAATGATTTCAGATCAATTAGAAAATGATGCAAATCCCAGTGAAAAAAATGGGCAAAGTATACCAATGTGAAAGTCCCAAAATAAGAAATTCAAATGACTGGTAAAAAAGTTCAGCCTCACTATTAGTGATAATAAACATATAATTTAAAAAATGAAAGCTAATACCAGTTGCCAATGAAAATTTGTTTTAATTAAACACCTTTATTGAAATTCCTCTAGGAAAAAGAACTCGTCACAAGACTGAAACTCTAGCATGGGAGTCAGTAAACTTTTTGTGTGAAGTGCCAGATAGTAAATATTTTAAACTTTGTGGGCAACTTTATAGTCTCCTTCATAAGCCAATGATGAGATGCCAACTGTTGGCAGGGTTTAAGGGAAATGAGCGCTTTTCATCTTGTGGAAATATAGTCATGTACCGCATAACAACATTTTGGTCAATGATGGACCACATATACGATGGTGGTTCAATATGATTAGTACCATATAGCCTAGGTGTGTAGTAGGCTCTACCGTCTAGGTGTGCGTAAGTATACTCTATGATGTTCATACAAAGAAGAAGCAATTAATGCATTAAGTGACACTTGACTGTATAATTTGTTATAACCTTTGTGAAAGGTGATTTGCCAATAAATTATCAAAAGCTTTGAACTTTATTTGAATAACCTTTTTATCAATTCTCTTTTCTAACAATCAGTATCTCTTTCTAATGAGAGAAAAACAATCACTGGATTGAATGGAGATTGAGAGGCAGTGAGATTCTAGGGAGTGATAGAGGTCTGACTGAGGGCATAGAGATAGAGAAGACATTACTTGAGAAAAACATTTTAGTACAGGTTGTGCATCCTGTCAGCTGATTGGTTGTGGGGCCAGTGTAAGAGGAGGAGAGGTTAGCTTTCCCAGCAAAGAACAAGGAAATGTTTATGCTCCCACTCTCATGGGTGATTAAGAGGTAGAGGAAGGAGACTTCATATTTTCCTCTGTGTTCTTCATCTAACCCTCATCACTGTTTTTCTTTATTGATCCCTGTTCTAGACACTTAGTTCTCCAGGACGTCAGACACAAGTAGCATGAATTGTACCATTGCCTTTTTAAGTGTGTTTTTAGCTGGGCGTGTGGAGGCTTTTAAAAATTAGTAGTATATCTGATGTCTTGTAACCCAGTGGCCCTTTTTAGATAAGTAGGGTTATGTTGCTATGCTGCAGTGGGTGGAACATCCTGGACCATACATCATCTGTGATTGCTTACTGGTAATATGGTAACTTTCTGGTAAAAAGTGCTCCAGGGAAAGACTGTGACCTGATTATGTTTTTACCTACTAACAATCAAGAGAAAAGATCAGGATTTTAACCCCCTTTCTTCTGTTAATTTAATCTACTGTGTGTCTTAAATTGGCAGGCCAACTTCACTGGCATGGGAAGTAAAGAAGATGTCTCCAGGACGTCATGTGATTCCAAGTCCATCAACAGACAGAATAAGTGTAACATCAAATGCTCGAAGAAGCTTAAATTTTGGGTGAGATGAACTCAAAAAAGCCTACTAAGCCTTGCATTACAGTAAATTATTTTCTGTAGATAACATACTTATAGTATTGTGAAATTGATATTCCACTACTGAAATATCCATGTAATGTGTTTATATTTGAAAGTGTTTGAATAAAAAGTTAAAGAAATCCAGGAGAGTAAAGTTTAACTTTCAGGAAATGTAATATGTTCAAACATAATTTTAGGATCCAGAGATTAAAACCCATAAATGTGTTTCATGCTAAATGATTTGTAACATGAACTGGCAATTTCTTTTCACAATAATAGATCTAAATATATCATAAACTGTGTTATTGTCATGCAAATTACATTTTTATACATTGTAAACCCATCGACACAATTTTATAATTATTGTTTTATGCAGTTGTCTTTTAAATCAGTTAGGAGAAGAAAAGAGTTTTAAAGAAAAAATACATTTATATTGTCTTTTGTATTTACCTATGTAGTTACTTTTACTGATGCTCTCTATTTCTTCATGTGGATTCAAGTTACTGTCTAGTGTCCTCTCATTTCTGCCTGAAGCACTTCCTTTAGAATGTCTTGCTGGGCAGGTCTGCTAGTAACAGTTTTTCTCAGTTTTTGTTCATCTGAGAATGTCATAGTTTATCCTTCAGTTTTTTGAAGGATAGTTTTGCAGTGCATAGAACTCTTGGTTGAAAGTCTTTCTTTCAGCCCTTTAAGTATATCTTCTCACTGCCTTCTGGCTTCCATGGTTTCTGATGAGAAATAAGCTGTTAGTCTTACTGAGGATCCTTTTATGAGATGCCTCACTTTTCTCTTCCTGCTTTCAAGATTCTCTTTTTCTCTTTGTCTTTTGATAGTTTGACTATGATGTATCTAGGTATGAATCTCTGAGTTTATCCTCCTTCAAGTTTTTTGAGCTTTTTGGGTGTATAGATGAATGTTTTTCGTTATATTTGGAAAGTTTTTTCCATTATTTATGCAAATATTCTTCCTCTTTGTCTTCTGGGAATTCCACTATACCTATCTTGGTGCTCGTGATGGTGTTCCACAGGTCTTTGAGGTTCTGTTCATTTTTCTGCGTTCTTTTTTTCTTTCTGTTTCTCAGATTAGGTAATATCAACTGACTTCTCTTCAAGTTTGCTGATTCTTTATTTTGGTCTCTCAAATCTGCTGTTGAGCCCTTCTGGTGAATTTTTCGTTTCAGTTATTGTACTTTTGAACTCCAGAACATCAGTGTAGTTCTTTTATATATTTATGTTCTCTTTATTGATATTCTGTATTTGGTGAAACATTGTTCTCATACTTTAGTTTTTTAGACATGGTTTCCTTTTGTTCTTTAAACATAATTATAATAGCCATTTTAAAGTCTTTGTCTAGTAAGTCCAATATCTGGGCTTCTTTGAGGATAATTTCAATTACTGTTCTTTTTTGGGTGTGACTAGGCCATACTTTCCTGTTTATTTGCATATCTTGTAGTTTTTTTTTTTTTTTGAGGAAGATTAGTCCTGAGCTAACATCTGTGGCCAATCCTCCTCTTTTTTGCTGAGGAAGACTGGTCCTGAGCTAACATCCATCCCCATCTTCCTCTGCTTTATATGTGGGATGCCTCCCACAGCATGGCCTGATAAGCGGTGCATAGGTCTGCACCCAGGATCCAAACGGGCAAACCTGGGCCGCTGAAGCGGGACGTGTGAACTTAACCGCTGTGCCACTGGGCCAGCCCATCATGTCTGGTAATTTTTTGTTGAAAACTTGATATTTTAAATAATGTAGCAGCTCTGGAGATCAGATTGCTACCCTCTCCAGGGTTTGTTGTGGCTGTTTGGGATGTTGTTGTTACTGTACATTTAGTGATCTTAAACTAGTTTTCTGAAATCCCTGTTGTTTATCGTGTGTAGACAATAAAATCTCTGCTCAGTAATCTTACTTGTCAGCTAATGATTTGACAGAGATTTCCTTTAAATACTTTGAACCAATAAATCTCCCACCTCTTGTTTGCTTCTTTGTATGTGTTGGGTATGCCTTCAGTGCTCTGGCAGTTTTCATTTCTGCCTTTGCTGTCACTTCCTGCTTCCTCAGAGCCTCAAGGTCATTTAGAGGTGAGAGATTAGGGCCTTCTCAGATCTTTCATGTATATGCACACAACCCTGTACATGTGTGGGGCCTTCTCGATTTCCAGGAATATATTGGAGGTTTTCAAAACCCCCAATGGATATCTCATTCTCCAGCTTTTTCTTTTAAGTTTTTGGTTAGCCCCTTGTTTTCCCCAAATGTTATTGCCACCTATGGTAGCTGTGATGTTAAACAATCATCTCACTCGTTTTCCTTAAATGCCCCTGGGGAAATTTGTTTTTAAGACAAAAATTTGTTTGGACTCTAATTCTTTAGAATGAGTCTTAATGTTTGATGTGTAATGGGAGGGTCATTAAGTAGTTTGCTTGGTTGGTTCTCTTTCCTCTTTCTTCTGTTAAACGTAACCCTTCTTGACGACTACTCATCCCTCCCACCATGTCGCGGTTATTTTCATCTCTTGTTACTACTGAACCTTGCATATACTTGCATTATTATTATATTTGCAGTGTGTTAGCATTTTTTAATGTTTACTTTTTATACTTATACTATGACCTTCTTTAAGGTAGGGTCTTTGTCATATCTTCTGTATCCCAAGCATCTAGCACTGTACCTGGCACTTAAAGTAAGAGCTCTAAGTGTTATTCAGTAGAACCAGATTTTTGCTTTCAAATGATATTATTAGTATTGCCTTAGGTGGAGATTGATGGACTTTGGAACCTTATAATAATTGGACTTCAGTGGAGTGGGGGAAAGACTTACAAGCAAACAAGACCAAATGTTTGTATATTCAAGCACCATTTTTAAGGGAAGTTCTCTTATAATGCATTCCATGGTCCATGGTTCAGAGTATTGTATAATGCATGGTTTATTTTAAAACCAGAAGTCTTTAATGTGTGTAAGAAACATGTTTCTTTTATTTTTATTTTATTTTTTAATTTATTTTTTACTGAGTTCATAATAGTTTACATCAATGTGAGATTTCAGTTGTACGTTCTTTCTTTTTTTTTTGACTTTTTATTAAGATTATGATAGTTTACAAGCCTTGTGAGATTTCAGTTGTACATTATTGTTAGTCATGTTGTAGGTGCATCACTTCACCCTTTGTGCCCTCACCCCACCCCACCTTTCCCCTGGTAACCACCAATCAATTCTCTTTGTCTCTATGTTTAGCTTCCGCCTATGAATGGAGTCATACAGAGTTCGTCTTTCTCTGTCTGGCTTATTTCACTTAACATAATACCTTCAGTGTCCATCCATGTTGTTGTGAATGGGATGATTTTGTCTTTTTTTTATGGCTGAGTAGTATATACCATATCTTCTTTATCCAGTCATCAGTTGATGGGCATTTAGGTTGCTTCCACGTCTTGACTATTGTAAATAATGCTGCAGTGAACATAGGGGTGCATGGTAATTTTGGAATTGCTGATTTCAAGTTCTTTTGATAGAGATCCAGTAGTGGAATGGCTGGGTCATAAGGTAATTCTATTTTTAATTTTTTGAGAAATCTCCATACTGTTTTCCATAGTGGCTGCACCAGTTTGCATTCTCACTAACGGTGTATGAGTGTTCCTTTTTCTCCACAACCTCTTCAACATCTGTCACTTTTTGTTTAGGTTATTTTTGCCATTCTAATGGGTATAAGGTGATATCTTACTGTAGTTTTGATTTGCATTTCCCTGATGATTAATGATGGTGAGCATCTTATCGTGCGTCTATTGGCCATCCGTATATCTTCTTTGGAGAAATGTCTGTTCATGTCCCCTGCCCATTTTTGGATTGGGTTGTTTGATTTTTTGTTGCTAAGCTGTGTGAGTTGTTTATATATTATGGAGATTAACCCTTTGTCGGATAAGTAACTTGTAAATATTTTTTCCCAACTAGTGGGTTGTTTTTTTGTTTCAATCCTGTTTTCCGTTGCCTTGAAGAAACTCTTTAGTCTGATGAAGTCCCATTTGTTTGTTCTTTCTATTGTTTCCCTTGTCTGAGGAGTTATGGTGTCCAAAAAGATTCTTTTGAAACTGATGTCAAAGAGTGTAGTGCCTGTATTCTCTTCTAAAAGACGTATTGTTTCAGGCCGAATCTTTAGGTCTTTGATCCATTTTGAGTTTATTTTTGTGAATGGTGAAAAAGAATGGTCGATTTTCATTCTTTTACATGTGGCTTTCCAGTTTTCCCAGCACCATTTGTTGAAGAGACTTTCTTTTCTCCATTGTAGGCCCTCCGCTCCTTTGTTGAAGTTTACCTGTCCATAGATGTGTGGTTTTATTTCTGGGCTTTCAATTCTGTTCCATTGATCTGTGCACCTGTTTTTGTACCAGTACCATGCTGTTTTGATTACTGTAGCTTTGTAGCATGCTTTGAAGTCAGGGATTGTGATGCCTCCAGCTTTGTTCTTCTTTCTCAGGATTGCTTTAGCAATTCGGGGTCTTTTGTTGCCCCATATGAATTTTAGGATTCTTTGTTCTGTTTCTGTGAAGAGTATCATTGGGATTCTGATTGGGATAGCGTTGAATCTGTAGATTGCTTTAGGTAGAATGGCCATTTTAACTATGTTTATTCTTCCAATCCAAGTACATGGCATGTCTTTCTATCTATTTATGTTGTCATCCATTTCTTTCAGGAAAGTCTTGTAGTTTTCGTTGTGTAGATCTTTCACTTCCGTGGTTAAATTTATCACAAGGTATTTTATTCTTTCTGTTGTGATTGTGAATGGGATTGGGTTTTTGAGTTCTTTTTCTGTTAGTTCATTGTTAGTGTATAGAAATGCTACTGATTTATATATGTTGATTTTATACCCTGCAACTTTCCTGTAGCTGTTTATTATTTCTAATAGTTTTCCAATGGATTCTTCAGGGTTTTCTATATATAAGATCATGTCGTCTGCAAACAGTGAGAGTTTTACTTCTTCATTGCCTGTTTGGATTCCTTTTATTTCTTTTTCCTGCCAAATTGCTCTGGCCAACACCTCCAGTACTATGTTGAATAAGAGTGGTGAAAGTGGGTACCCTTGTCTTGTTCCTGTTTTCAGAGGGAGGGCTTTCAGTTTTTGTCCGTTGAGTATGATGTTGGCTGTTGGTTTGTCATATATGGCCTTTATTATGTTGAGGTAGTTTCCTTGTATACCCATTTTATTGAGGGTTTTTATCATAAATGGGTGTTGGATCTTGTCGAATGCTTTCTTTGCATCTGTTGAGATGATCATGAGGTTTTTGTTTCTCATTTTGTTAATGTAGTGTATCATGTTGAGTGACTTGCAGATGTTGAACCATTCCCACTTGATTGTGGTGTATAATCTTTTTAATGTATTGCTCTATTCGGATTGCCAAAATTTTGTTGAGAATGTTTGCATCTATGTTCATCAGTGATATTGGCCAGTAGTTTTCCTTCTTTTTGTTGTCCTTGTCAGGTTTTGAGATCAGGGTGATGTTGGCTTCATAGAATGTGTTAGGGAGTGCTCCATCTTCCTCAGTTTTCTGGAATAGTTTGAGAAGGATAGGTATTAAATCTTCTTTGAACGTTTGGTAGAATTCACCAGAGAAGCCGTTTGGTCCTGGACTTTTATTTTTGGGGAGGTTTTGGATTACTGTTTCGATTTCTTTCCTTGTGATTGGTCTACTCAGATTCTCTATTTCTCCCTGCTTCAGTTTTGGGAGGTTGTAAGAGTCTAAGAATTTGTCCATTTCTTCTAGGTTGTCCAATTTGTTGGCATGTAGTTTTTCATAGTATTCTCTTATGATCCTTTGTATTTCTGTGGTATCTGTTGTGATTTATTCTCTCTCACCTCTAATTTTATTTATTTGAGTCTTCTCTTTTTTTCTTGCTGAGTCTGACTAAGGGTTTGTTAATTTTGTTTATTTTTTCGAAGAACCAACTCTTCATTTCATTGATCCTTTCTACTGTCTTTTTTGTTTCAATATTGTTTATTTCTGCTCGAATTTTTATTTTTCCTCTCCTTCTACTGACTTTCAGCTTGGTTTGTTCTTCTTTGTCTAATTCTGTTAGGTGTCGTTTGACATTGCTTATCTGAGATTTTTCTTGTTCATTGAGGTGAGCCTGTATTGCAGTGAATTTCCCTCTTAGAACTGCTTTTACTGTGTCCCAAATGAGTTGGTATGGCATGTTTTCATTTTCATTTGTCTCCAGATAACATTTTATTTCTTCTTTAATTTCTTCAATAGTCCATTGTTCAGTAGCATGTCGTTTACTCTCCACATTTTTTCCCCTTTCCCAGCTTTATTCTTGTAGTTGATTTCTAGTTTCATAGCATTATGATCAGAAAAGATGCTTGCTATTATTTCAACCCTCTTGAATTTGTTGAGGTTTGCTTTGTTTCCCAAGATATGTTCTATCCTTGAGAATGTTCCATGCACACTTGAGAAGAATGTGTAGCCTGCTGATTTTGGAGGGAGTGTTCTATATATGTCTATTAGGTCCATCTCGTCTAGTTTTTCATTTAGTTCTATACTTTCCTTGTTGACTTTCTGTCTGGATGATCTATCCTTTGGTGGTAATGGGGTGCTGAGGTCCCCTACTATTATTGTATTGTTGCTGATGTCTCCTTTTAGTTTTATTAATAGTTGCTTTACAAATTTTGGTGCTCCTGTGTTGGGTGCGTATATATTTATAAGTGTTATGTCATCTTGCTCAAGTGTCCCTTTTATCATTATAAACTGCCCCTCTTTGTCTTTCTTTATCTGTTTTGCTTTGAAGTCTACTTTGTCTGATATAAGTATGGCGACACCTGCTTTCTTATGTTCATTATTAGCTTGGACTATCATCTTTCATCCCTTCACTCTGAGTCTCTGTTTGTCTTATGGGCTGAGGTGTGTTTCCTGGAGGCAGCATATTGTTGGGTCTTGTTCTTTAATCCATCCTGCCACTCTGTGTCTTTTGATTGGAGAGTTCAGTCTGTTTACATTTAGAGTCATTATTGAAATGTTGGGGCCTAACGCTGCCATTTTATCACTTGTTTTCTGGTTCTTTTGCATTTCCTTTGTTTCTCCTCCCCTGATTTTTGGACTACTAATTGAGGTAGGTAGATTTCTATATTGTTTTTTTTCTTATTTGTAATTTGTATCTTTATTCTTCTTATTTATTTACTGATTACCTAGTGGTTTGTATAAAACATCTCATTGATGAGATAGTACATTTTCTGATAGCCTCTTATTTCCTGAGATTAAGACGTTCCATCCCTCTCTTCTTCCCCTTCTAGGTTGTTATTGTCAGATTTTTTTTTTTTCTTTTCTTTCTTCTTGTGTTGTGAGTTTGTGGTTAAAATGACAAGATTATATTTATTCTTGGTGTTTCTGTTCCTTTTATCTTTAATGTTATACTTAACTTTTGCTAACCTGTTCTGATGGAGAGCTGCAACTTTCTGGTCTTGTCTTTCTCCTTATCTCCTTTCCTCTGAGATTTGTAGCCTCTTTCCTTTTTTTGATTTTTCAGGTATGAGGGTCTTCCTGAGCATTTCTTGTAGAGGAGGTCTTATGGCAATGAACTCCCTTAACTTTTGTTTATCTGGGAAGGTTTTTATTTCTCCATCATATTTGAAGGATATTTTTGCTGGGTAGAGTATTCTTGGCTGAAAGTTTTTGTCCTTTAGAGTTTTTTTTTTTTTTTTTTATTAATGTTATGATAGATTACAACCTTGTGAGATTTCAGTTGTACATTTTTGTTAGTCATGTTGTGGGTACACCACTTCCCCCTCCGTACCCTCCCCCCACCCCCCCTTTTCCCTGGTAACCACCAATCAGATCTCCTTCTCAATATACTAATTTCCACCTATGAGTGGAGTCATATAGAGTTCGTCTTTCTCTGACTGACTTATTTCGCTTAACATAATGCCCTCGAGGTCCATCCACATTGTTGTGAATGGGCCAATTTCGTCTTTTTTTATGGCTGAGTAGTATTCCATTGTGTATATATACCACATCTTCTTTATCCAATCATTAGTTTCTGGGCATGTAGGCTGGTTCCACGTCTTGGCTATTGTAAATAATGCTGCAATGAACATAGGGGTGCAACGGACTCTTGAGATATCTGATATCAGGTTCTTAGGATAGATACCCAGTAATGGGATGGCTGGGTCATAGGGTATTTCTATTTTTAACTTTTTGAGAAATCTCCATACTGTTTTCCATAGTGGCTGTACCAGTTTGCATTCCCACCAACAGTGTATGAGGGTTCCTCTTTCTCCACAACCTCTCCAACATTTGTCGTTCTTGGTTTTGGATGTTTTTGCCAATCTAACGGGGGTAAGGTGATATCTTAGTGTAGTTTTGATTTGCATTTCCCTGATGATTAGCGATGATGAACATCTTTTCATGTGTCTATTGGCCATATTCATATCTTCTTTTGAGAAATGTCTGTTCATGTCCTCTGCCCATTTTTTGATCGGGTTGTTTGTTTTTTTGTTGTTAAGCCGTGTGAGTTCTTTGTATATTATGGAGATTAACCCTTTGTCGGATAAGTGGCTTGTAAATATTTTTTCCCAATTAGTGAGCTGTTTTTTTGTTTCAATCCTGTTTTCCCTTGCCTTGAAGAAGCTCTTTAGTCTGATGAAGTCCCATTTGTTTATTCTTTCTATTGTTTCCCTCAACTGAGGAGTTACAGTGTCCGAAAAGATTCTTTTGAAACTGATGTCAAAGAGTGTACTGCCTATATTCTCTTCCAAAAGACTTATTGTCTCAGGCCTAATCTTTAGGTCTTTGATCCATTTTGAGTTTATTTTGGTGTGTGGTGAAAAAGAATGGTCAATTTTCAATCTTTTGCATGTGGCTGTCCAGTTTTCCCAGCACCATTTGTTGAAGAGACTTTCTTTTCTCCATTGTAGGCCCTCTGCTCCTTTGTCGAAGATTAGCTGTCCATAGATGTGTGGTTTTATCTCTGGGCTTTCAATTCTGTTCCATTGATCTGTGGACCTGTTTTTGTACCAGTACCATGCTGTTTTGATCACTGTAGCTTTGTAGTATGTTTTGAAATCGGGGATTGTGATTCCGCCGGCTTTGTTTTTCTTGCTCAGGATTGCTTTAGCAATTCGCGGTCTTTTGTTGCCCCATATGAATTTTAGGATTGTTTGTTCAATTTCTGTGAAGAATGTTCTTGGGATTCTGATTGGGATAGCATTGAATCTGTATATTGCTTTAGGTAGTGTGGACATTTTAACTATGTTTATTCTTCCAATCCATGTGCAAGGGATGTCTTTCCATCTCTTTATGTCATCGCCTATTTCTTTCAAGAGAGTCTTGTAGTTTTCATTGTATAGATCCTTCACTTCCTTGGTTAAGTTTATCCCAAGGTATTTTATTCTTTTCGTTGCGATTGTGAATGGGATAGAGTTCTTGAGTTCTTTTTCTGTTAGTTTATTGTTAGTGTATAGAAATGCTACTGATTTATGCACGTTAATTTTATACCCTGCTACTTTGCTGTAGTTGTTGATTATTTCTAATAGTTTTTCTGTGGATTCTTTGGGGTTTTCTATGTATAAGATCATGTCGTCTGCAAACAACGAGAGTTTTACTTCTTCGTTACCTATTTGGATTCCTTTTATTTCTTTTTCCTGCCGAATTGCTCTGGCCAGCACCTCCAGAACTATGTTGAATAGGAGTGGTGAAAGTGGGCACCCTTGTCTTGTTCCTGTCCTCAGAGGGATGGCTTTCAGCTTTTGTCCATTGAGTATGATGTTGGCTGTGGGTCTATCATATATGGCCTTTATTATGTTGAGGTACTTTCCTTCTATACCCATTTTACTGAGGGTTTTTATCATAAATGGGTGTTGGATCTTGTCGAATGCTTTCTCTGCATCTATTGAGATGATCATGTGGTTTTTGGTTTTCATTTTGTTAATGTAGTGTATCGCGTTGATTGACTTGCGGATGTTGAACCATCCCTGTGTCCCTGGTATAAATCCCACTTGATCATGGTGTATAATCTTTTTGATGTATTGCTGTAATCGGTTTGCCAAAATTTTGTTGAGGATTTTTGCATCTATGTTCATCAGTGATATCGGCCTGTAGTTCTCCTTCTTTGTGTTGTCCTTGTCAGGTTTGGGGATCAGAGTGATGTTGGCTTCATAGAATGTGTTAGGGAGTTCTCCATCTTTCTCAATTTTCTGGAACAGTTTGAGGAGAATAGGTATTAAGTCTTCTTTGAATGTTTGGTAGAATTCTCCAGAGAAGCCGTCTGGTCCTGGACTCTTGTTTTTGGGGAGGTTTTTGATTACCGTTTCTATTTCCTTACTTGTGATTGGTCTATTCAGATTCTCCATTTCTTCCTGATTCAGTTTGGGGAGATTGTAGGAGTCTAGGAATTTGTCCATTTCTTCCAGGTTGTTCAATTTGTTGGCATATAGTTTTTCATAGTATTCTCTTATGATCTCTTGTATTTCATTGGTATCTGTTGTGATTTCTCCTCTATCATTCCTGATTTTATTAATTTGCGATTTCTCTCTTCTTTTCTTGGTGAGTCTGGCTAGGGGTTTGTCAATTTTGTTAATTCTTTCGAAGAACCAACTCTTTGTTTCATTGATCCTTTCTATTGTCTTTTTTGTTTCAATATCGTTTATTTCTGCTCTTATTTTTATTATTTCCCTCCTTCTACTGACTCTGGGCCTTGTTTGTTCTTCTTTTTCTAGTTCTGTTAGGTGTCGTTTGAGGTTGCTTACGTGAGCTTTTTCTTGTTTAGTGAGGTGAGCCTGTATTGCGATGAATTTCCCTCTTAGGACTGCTTTTGCTGCATCCCAAATGATTTGGTATGTCGTGTTCTCATTTTCATTTGTCTCCAGATAATATTTGATTTCTTCTTTAATTTCTTCAATGATCCATTGTTTGTTGAGAAGCGTGTTGTTTAGTCTCCACATTTTTGCACCTTTCTCTGCTTTTTTCTTGTAGTTGATTTCTAGTTTAATAGCGTTATGATCAGAAAAGATGCTTGATATTATTTCAACTCTCTTGTATTTATTGATGTTTGCTTTGGTTCCCAAAATATGGTCAATCCTTGAGAATGTTCCATGTGCACTTGAGAAGAATGTGTAACCTGCTGTTTTTGGATGAAGTGTTCTATATATATCTATTAAGTCCATCTGGTCTAATTTTTCATTTAATTCTATTATTTCCTTGTTGATTTTCTGTCTGGATGTTCTGTCCATTGGTGTTAATGGTGTGTTGAGGTCCCCTACTATTATTGTATTGTTGTTGATGTCTTCTTTTAGTTCTGTTAAGAGTTGCTTTACAAATTTTGGTGCTCCTGTGTTGGGTGCGTATATATTTATAAGTGTTATGTCTTCTTGGTGGAGAGTCCCTTTTATCATTATATACTGTCCCTCTTTGTCTTTCTTTATCTGTTTTGCTTTGAAATCTACCTTGTCTGATATTAGTATAGCGACACCTGCTTTCTTTTGTTCATTATTAGCTTGGAGTATTGTTCTCCATCCCTTCACTCTGAGTCTGTGTTTGTCTTTGGGGCTGAGGTGTGTTTCCTGGAGGCAGCATATTGTTGGATCTTGTTCTTTGATCCATCCTGCCACTCTGTGTCTTTTGATTGGGGAGTTCAATCCGTTTACATTTAGAGTGATTATTGAGACGTGGGGGCCTACCACTACCATTTTGTGTCTTGTTTTCCGGTTTTCTTCAGTTTCCTTTGTTTCTCGTCCCATGGTTTAATCTGTTCTGATGTAGAGCTGCTACTCTCTGTTGTTGTCCTTCTACTTATCTCCTCTGCTCTTGGTTTTGTAGCCCCTTTCCTTTTTTGGATTTTTCAGGAATGAGGGTTTTCCTGAGGATTTCCTGAAGAGGAGGTTTTGTGGCAATGAACTCCCTTAATTTTTGTTTATCTGGGAAAGTTTTTATTTCTCCATCGTATTTGAAGGATATTTTCGCTGGGTAGAGAATTCTCGGCTGTAGGTTTTTGTCCTTCAGATTTTTGAATATATCATTCCACTCTCTTCTAGCCTGTAAAGTTTCTGCTGAGAAATCTGCTGATAGCCTGATGGGGGTTCCTTTGTAGGTTAGTTTCTTTTGCCTGGCTGTCCTTAATATTTTCTCCTTGTCGTTGACTTTTGCTAGCTTCACTACTATATGCCGTGGAGTTGGTCTTCTTGCATTGATAAAGTTTGGAGATCTATTGGCTTCTGTCACCTGAAGATCCATCTCCCTCACCAGATTTGGGAAGTTCTCAGCCATTATTTCTTTGAATAGGTTTTCTGCCCCTTTCTCCTTCTCTTCTCCCTCTGGTATACCTATAATCCTTACGTTGCATCTCCTAATTGTGTCTGATAATTCTCGGAGAGTTTCTTCATTTCTTTTAAGTCTTGCTTCTCTCTCCTCCTCTGCCTGCAACAATTCTATATTGCCATCTTCCAAATTGCTAATTCTTTCCTCCATATTATCGGCCCTACTGTTCAGAGCATCTAGATTTTTCTTAATCTCCTCTATTGTGTTCTTCATTTCCAGTATTTCTGTTTGGTTCTTCTTTATCGTATCAAACTCTTTTGTGACATAGCTCCTGAACTCGTTGAGTTGTCGGTCAGAATTCTCTCTTAACTCAGTGAGTATTTTAATGATGGCTGTTTTGAAGTCATCATCATTTAGGTTATATATCTCATTTTCTTTGGGATTGTTTTCTGTGTATTTGTTACTTTCTTTCTGTTCTTGTCCTTTAGAGTTTTGAATATATTATTCCACTCTCTTCTAGCCTGTAAGGTATCTGCTGAGAAATCTGCTGACAGCTTTATGGTAGTTCCTTTGTAGGTTATTTTCTTCTGTCTTGCTGCCCTTAGTATTTTCTCTTTGTCATTGATTTTTGCAAATTTCACTACTATATGCCTTGGAGTTGGTCTTTTAACATTGAGAAAGTTTGGAGATCTATTCGCTTCTGTCACATTGAGTTCCATCTCTCTCCCCAGGTTTGGAAAGTTCTCAGCCATTATTTCTTTGAACAGTCATTCTGCCCCCTTCTCCTCCTCTTCTCCCTCTGGGATGCCTATAATCCTTATGTTGCATCTCCTAATTGAGTTGGCTAATTCTCGGAGAGTTTCTTCATTTCTTTTTAGTCTTAGTTCTCTCTCCTCCTCTATCTGCAGCATTTCTATATTCCCATCCTCCAAATTGCTAATTCTGTCCTCCACATTATCAACCCTACTATTCCTAGAGCCCAGATTTTTCTTAATGTCCTCCATTGTGTTCATCTCCAGTATTTCTGATTGCTTCTTCTTTATGGTATCAAGCTCTTTTGTGACATAACTCCTGAACTCCTTCAGTTGTCTATCTGTATTCTCTTTTAACTTGTTGAGTTTTTTAATGATGGCTGTTTTGAATTCCTTGTCATTTAGGTTGCAGAGTTCATTATCTTTGGGATTGTTTTCTGGGTATTTGTCATTTTCCTTCTGTTCTGGAGATTTAATATATTTTTTCATATTGCTTGATGGTGTGGATTTGTGCCTCCACATAGAGATAGAGTTTAGTTACTGCTTCCACTTGCTTCTACTGGAGTGTGTGTGGGGTACTGTTTATTAATCTCCACTGACCAGGATTCCTGTCAGCTGTTGCTGCCTGGACCTGGGTCCGTCCTCATAGTCACAGTGCTCCTGTGGGGTTCCTTGTCAGCTGTGGGGACAATCGCAAGGGGGCCTCCAGTTGCTGGTGCCTAGTATCGCAGACCACCTAGACGCACTCCCTCCTTAGGGTCTGTAGTGGTGTTATCGGCTTTCCCAGTGGCCGGGAGCAGGATCACCTATATTCACAGCTCTGTCACTGTCAGGGCCCGCAATATCTCATTTGTCCACTATGGGCCACAGCAGAGCTATGGGTATCTACTGCAGTCTGTGGTTAGCTCACCCAGCTTTGCTACTCCTGCCTCAGGGTCTTCCAGCCTTGTAATTGCCGGGCGTGGCCTGTCCACTAATGCTGCCCAGAGGCCTTTGCTGTTGCTGTTCTGGGACTGTGGATTTTCCCCCTGGACCACAGAGCAGGGCGGCTGGGACTCCAACACGCCCCCGCCCTTGCACACAGTCACACTGGGTGTCCCTTACCCCCTCTGGGACACAGCCGAAGTCCATGAGTCAGAGGCGGCTGACGGGCTGCTGCCCTGTCCAGGATCCTCCTCTCCCGGAGCCTCCCAGCATTCTGAATGCTGGGTGGGGCCTCTCCACTAATGGCGAGTAGAGGCTTTCCCTTCCACTGGTTCAGGACCGTGGATTTTCCCCCTGGGCTTAGGGGCAATCGTCGAGGTTTTAGGTAGGGCTGTAGTCACCTGCTTCCATCGTTGCTCCGCCGATACCCACACATGCCCACCCTTTGTGCATGGCGTTGCTGTGAGCGTGTCTGCTGGAAGAAAGTCACTTGCAGGTACTAGGCTGTCCAGGGGTCGTGGGTTGGAGAGTTTTCACCTGTCTCCACTCCTCCCGGGGGGAACTCCATCTGCCTTCCGACGTATAGCAGCACAGGTCTCTTGGGTGTCCTGAGATGCTGTGTGGATAGCCTTTGTTGACCGATGAATGTCCAATTAGTTGTAGATTTGAAGTGGGAGAGACAAAGAAAACTGCTCACGCCACCATTTTGCTTGTACGTTATTTCTTGACGATCACCACGTAAGTGCTCCCTTTCACCCCTATGCTCTGCTCACCCCCCTCTTCCCCTGGTAACCACTGAACTGTTTTCTTTGTCCCAGTACTTGTTTATATTCCACATATGAGTGAAATCATCTGGTGTTTGTTTTTCTCAGACTGGCTTATTTAGATTAGCATAATTCCCTCTAGGTCCTTCCATGTTATTGCAAATGGCATGGTTGTGTCTTTTTTTATGGCTGAGTAGTATTTCATTGTATATATATACCGCGTCTTCTTTATCCAGTCATCTGTTAATGGGCACTTGCATTGCTTCCATGTCTTGGCTATTGTGAATAGTGCTGCACTGAAAATAGGGGTGCATATGTTACTTTGGATTGTGGATTTCAAGTTGTTTGGGTACATACCCAGTAGTGGGATAGCTGGGTCATATGGTAGTTCTATTTTTAGCTTTTTGAGGAATCTCCATACTGTTTTGAATAGTGGCTGCACCAGCTTGCATTGGCACCAGCAGTGTATGAGGGTTCCCTTTTCTCCACACCCTCTCCAACATTTGTTATTTTTAGTCTTAGTGATTATAGCCATTTTAACAGGTGTCAGGTGGTATCTTAGTGTAGTTTTGATTTGCATTTCCCTGGTGATTAGTGATTTGAACATCTTTTCATGTGTTTTTTGGCCATCTGTATATCTTCTTTGGAAAAATGTCTGTTCATCTCCTCTGCCCAGTATTTGATTGGGTTGTTTGCTTTCTTATTGTTCAGTTGTGTGAGTTCCTTATATGTTATGGAGATTAACCCTCGTCAGATATATGATTTGCAAATATTTTCTCCCAGTTGGTGAGTTGTCTCTTTGTTTTGATCCCAGTTTCTTATGCATTGCAGAAGCTCTTCAGTCTGATGAATTCCCTCTTGTTTATTTCGTCTTTTGTTTCCCTTGTCTGAGAAAAAATACTATTTGAAAAGATCCTTTTTAGTTCGATGTCAAAGAGTGTACTGCCAATATTATCTTACAGGAGTTTTATAGTTTCAAGACGTATCTTCAAGTCTTTGATCCATTTTGAGTTAATTTTTGTGTATGTTGTGAAATAGTGATCTACCTTCATTCTTTTGCATGTGACTGTCCAATTTTCTGAACACCATTTATTGAAGAGACTATCTTTTCTCCATTGTATGGTCTTGGCACCATTGTCGAAGATTAGCTGAGTGTAGATGTGTGGTTTTATTTCTGGGCTCTCAGTTCTGTTCTATTCATCTGGGTGCCTTTGTACCAGTACCATGCCATTTTGGTCACTATGGCTTTTAATACATTTTGAAGTCAGGGATTGTGATACCTCCAGCTTTGTTCTTTTTTCTCAGGATTGCCTTGGCAATTTGGGGTCTTTGATTGCCCCATATGAATTTTAGCATTCTTTACTCTATTTCTGTGAAGAATGTCTTTGGGATTCTGATAGGGATTGCACTGAATCTGTAGATTGCTTTGGGTAGTATGGACATTTTAACTGTGCTTATTCTTCCAATCCATAAGAAAGGAATCTTGTTCCATCTGTTTAAGTCATTATCAGTTTCTCTAGGTAATGTCTTACAGTTTTCATTGTATAAGTCCTTCACCTCCTTGATTAAATTTATTCCTAGGTACTTTATTTTTATAGTTGTGATTGCAAATGGAATTATATTCTTGAGTTCTCTTTCTGTAAGTTTGTTATTGAAGTGTAGAAAAGCAACTGATTTTTGTAAGTTGACTCTGTACCCTGCAACTTTACTGTAGTTGTTAATTATTTCTATTAGTTTTCCAATCGATTTTTTGGGGTTTTCTATTATAAGATCTTGTTGTCTGCAAACAGCGAGAGTTTCACTTCTTCCCTCCTTATTTGTTTTCCTTTTATTCCTTTCTCTTGTCTAATTGCTCTGGCCAAAACCTCCAGTACTATGTTGAATAAGAGTGGTGATAGTGGGCATCCTTTTCTTGTTCCTGTTCTCAGGGGGATGGCGCTCAGTTTTTCCCTGTTGAGTATGATGTTAGCTGTGGGTTTGTCATATATAACCTTTATTATAGTGAGATAATTTCCTTCTATCCCCATTTTGTTCAGAGTTTGTATCATAAATGGCTGTTGGATCTTGTCAAATGCTTTCTCTGCATCTAAAGAGATGATCATATGGTTTTTATTCCTCAATTTGTTGGTGTGGTGTATCATGTTGATTGATTTGCAGATGTTGAACCATCCCTGTGTCCCTGGTATGAATCCCACTTGATCGTGACGTATGAGACTTTTGATGTATTGCTGAATTCGAGTTGCCAAAATTTTGTTGAGAATTTTTGCATCTATATTCATCAGCAATATTGACCTGTAGTTCTCCTTTTTTCTGCTTCTTTTTCCTTGTCAGGCTTTGGTATCAGAGTGATGTTGGCCTCGTAGAATGTGTTAGGAAGTATTCCATCCTCCCTAATTTTTTGGAATAGCTTGAAAAGGATAAGTATTAAATCTTCTCTGAAAGTTTGGTAGAATTCCCCAACAAAGCCATCTGGTCCTGGGGTTTTATTCTTTGGGATGCTTTTGATTGCTATTTCAATCTCTTTCCTTGTGATTGGTCTGTTCAGATTGTCTGCTTCTTCTTGACTCAGCTTTGGGAGATTGTAAGAGTCTGAGAATTTATCCATTTCCTCTAGGTTATCCATTTTGTTGGCATACAGTTTTTTGTAGTATTCTCTTAGAATCTGTTGTATTTCTGTTCAGTCTGTTGTTATTTCTCCACTTTCATTTCTGATTTTGTTTATCTGAGCTTTCTCTCTTTTTTTCTTTAAGTCTGGCTAGGGGCTTGTCAATTTTATTTATCTTCTCAAAGAACCACCTCTTTGTTTCATTGATCTTTACTGCTGCCTTTTTGTTTCAATAGCATTCATTTCTGCTCTGATTTTTATTATTTCTCTCCTTCTGCTGAATTTGGGCTTTGTGCTTCTTTTTCTGATCTAGTTAGTTGTAATTTGAGATTACCTATTTGGGATTTTTCTTGTTTCTTAAGGTGAGCCTGTATTGTGATGAATTGCCCTCTTAGTACAGCTTTTACCACATCCCATATGAGTTGGTATGGCATGTTATCATTTTCATTTGTCTCCAGATATTTTTTGATTTCTTCTTTGATTTCATGCAAATCATGCAATGATCCATTGCTTGTTCAATAGCATATTTTTCAGTCTCTACATCTTTGTCTCTTTCTCAGCTTTTTTCATGTAATTAATTTGTAGCTTTACAGATTATGATTAGAGAAGATGCTTGTTATTACTTCAATTTTTTTAAATTTATAGATGCTTGCCTTGTTTCCCAACATGTGGTCTAACCTTGAGAATGTTCTCTGTGCACTTGAGAAGAATGTGTATTCTGCTGTTTTTGAATGGAGTTTTCTATATATGTCTATTAAATCCACCTGTTTTAGATTTTTGTTTAATTCCACTTTTTCCTTGTTGATTTTCTGTGTGGATGATGTGTCCAATGATGTGAGTGGGGTGTTGAGGTCCCCTACTATTATTGTGTTATTTTTAATATCTTCTTTTAAGTTTGTTAATAGTTGCTTTATGAACTTTGGTGCTCCTTTCACCTTGATGTAGTGTCCCTTTGACCATTTTATATTGCCCCTCTTTGTCTCTCTTTACCTGCCTTATGTTGAAATCTACTTTGTCTGATATATGTATTGTGATACCTGCTTTCTTTGTTTGCCATTAGCTTGGTATCGTCTTGCACTCCTTCACTCTGAGCCTGTGTTTGTCATTGGAGCTGAGATGTGTTTCCTGGAGGCAACAAATTGTTGGATCTTGTTCTTTAATTCACCTTGCCACTCTGTGTCTTCTTATTGGAGAGTTCAGTCCGTTTACATTGAGGGTGATTATTGATGTATGAGGGCTTAATGCTGTCATTATATCACTCTTTTTCTGGCTTTCCTGCATTTCCTTTGTTTCTCGTCCTGTGTGTTTTGGTCTACCCTTTGAATTAGGCAGTTTTTTATTCCGTGTTTCGTTTTTTCCTTATTTGTTTTTTTTGTCTCTTTTTTGCTTTTTAGTTTAGTGGCTACCCTGAAGTTTGTATTCAAAATCTCGTGTATAACATAGTCCATTTTCTCATGGCGTCTTATTTCCTTAGTGTAAAGTGATTCAGTCCCTTTCCTCCTTCCCTCCTCAGTTATTTTTCGCAAATATTATTCCAACTTGTGTTGTGAATTTGTGAAACATATTTCTTTTAGTATGCTGAAAAATTGGCTACCTTTAGTATATCTACTCACTTCAGCTCTTACTCATTGAGTTCAGTGCTTACTCATAATATGTAGTTAGTTACCAAACTTGTTTATTCAAGTTGTCTTAATTATTTTAATTCATAATTTACGTATTAATTAAATCAGTGAAGTAGGTGTGCAAAGAGAGTCATTGTTTCTTTGAAAACTATAGCAAGATTTTGGAAAGCTTCGATAAAGGTGAACTATCGAAGTTTTGCTGTAAAATGAGGAGTGGATAGGACAATGGTGAAAGATTGGAGAAAATGTTATTAAACTTGAGGAGGATTCTGCCCTTAGATTGTTTAATAGGTGTCTCTAAATTCTCACTGCATTTTAAAGAAACCAAAACTGGACATTGTCACTGAGATATCACACTTGTGGTCCTTGTAAGAAATGTACATGGGGCCAGGCTCATGGCATAGTGGTTAAGTTTGGCTCACTTTGCTTTGGCAGTCCATGTTTGTGGGTTTATGTTCTGGGTGCAGACATACACCACTCATCAGCCATGCTGTGGTCGCATCCCACCTATAAAGTGGAGGAAGATTGGCACAGCTGTTAGCTCAGGGCTAATCTTCCTCAAGCAGAAAAAAAAAAGAGGAAGATTGGCAACACATGTTAGTTAAGGGCTAATTTTCCTTAGCAAGAAAAAAATGTACACAAAAAGCCAATTTTAGGTGGCGGCGGTGGCGGCAGCTCTGGAGGCCGCAGTCCTGGTCGTGGCTTCGGCCCCAGCCCCACCATGATGACGCTCGCTGAGCTGCTGGTGCTCCTGGCTGCCCTCCTGGCCACGGCCTCTGGCTACTTCGTCAGCATTGACACACATGCCGAGGAGTGCTTCTTTGAGCGGGTCACCTCGGGCCCCAAGATGGGCCTCATCTTCGAGGTGGCTGAGGGTGGCTTCCTGGACATCAATGTGGAGATTACAGGGCCTGACAATAAAGGAATTTATAAAGGAGACTGGGAGTCTAGTGGGAAATACACCTTTGCTGCTCACATGGACGGAACATATAAGTTTTGTTTTAGTAATAGGATGTCCACCATGACTCCAAAGATAGTGATGTTCTCCATTGATATTGGGGAGGCCCCGCAAGGACAAGACATGGAAACAGAAGCTCACCAGAACAAGCTAGAAGAAATGATTATTGAGCTAGCAGTGGCGATGACAGCTGTAAAGCATGAACAGGAGTACATGGATGTTCGAGAGCGAATACACAGAGCAATCAACAACAACACGAACAGCAGAGTGGTCCTCTGGTCCTTCTTCGAAGCCCTGGTTCTCATTGCCATGACGTTGGGGCAGATCTACTACCTGAAGAGGTTCTTTGAAGTCCACATGGTGGTTTAAAAGCCTCTTCATGATGCTCTCAAACTCATAATTAACTCACTGTTTACCAGACATCTTGGTCATAATAATGTCATGAGTTTCTACGTTTTTATTTTCTGAACTGTACATTCACAGCTTATGTTTCTTTGTGATTAATAGCTATTGGGAGAAAACCCTTTTTAGGAAAGTTATAGTGAAAATTTGACGTTTGATTGGCATAATTTCTTACATGAATTCTGCCTCCAGTGTACAGGCCCTTCTGGAACTCAAACACTGTAAGTGAAATATAGGTGTATAGTCCTTATTATATCTTCCTTTTCTTTTGTTTTTGTAATAAGAGGCAGTTTGTTCAGGATAGTATACCAATAGTACTTTACTAAAATAATTGCATCCTTTGGACCCTTATTAAGTCATTAAAAATTCATTTTGTTGAGTCCTTATGAGAAACAACAGTCTGAATCTTGATTTTCTCCCCAGCCTGATGGCAGAGCTCTGTGACTTTGGAGTATGCTACCAGATTGGTACTTTTATATGTCATTTTTGCTTTGAGGATAAGACTTAACCCAACAACATTTTTCCCCGTAAATTTTTACTTTGAACCTTTGGACTCAATCACCTCCACTTAAATTGGTGACACGAGCAGCTAATAACTGTTTTGGGTTTCTGCCTAACCTTGTAAAAAGTTTATTAAAGCCAGTTCTCTGGGTGTTTCAGCAAATGGTAGCTCTTTTCCTTTCTGTGCTGGCACGTTGCTTTCTCTGCTCTTGGCACGTAGGAGCTATGCATTCACACAATTGGGAAAATCTGAATTTCTGATGCCAAAGGGTTAAAGCCTCTTGGATATGATTGCAGTGATATACAGCCACTATTTTATTTTTGATCAGTGGCATTTTGGCCACTAAGGTTTAATTAGGGTACTGAACATCACTGTCCGTACTAGGGTTTTTGTTTTTCGGCACATGTGAATTGTGTTTTGTATAAAACAAAATGACTTTTTCTTGGTCTCTGATGATGGGTTTAAAATTAAAAGAGCATCTGGTTTTGGTGTAGGGATGATCCAGGATTATGTTGTGACTGGTGTGTATATTAGTTACTTGGACATTTCTTTTGGATCTTTGCAAGGGGAAAACTACAAGTAACGAGTTTTATATAATTAATTTAAATTTTTACAGGTTTTCATGTTCAGGATAAACAATTTTTCAACCTTAGGTGAAAATACTTGGCAACAGTTTAAGGTCACTGTTACCTTAGGACAACTGTTGCATGCCAATGTGTGTGTGCGTGTGAAAACACTTCAAAATTGAATTAGCAGATGTAGATTTAAAATTGGTTGTGTATCTAATCTGCCCCAGGTTCAGTAAATAAACAATTCTTTTTAAAAACAAAAACCAAAAAAAAAAAGAAAAAGCCGATTTTAGTAGTGTCTGTATCAGTAGATTGGTAAATTAATGCACATTTCTGTTATTAAAAAATGTTTTAAATGAAAATAAGTTTGATATATATGCATACTTTTTAAGGTTACCCATTTAACTGAAATTTTCTTTTAAACTGAACTCAGATTTTCTATATTATCCTGGTTTCCATATAATATGTTATAGTATGTTAAATTAATGAAGTATTAGACCAAGATAAGTTTATGAATATATTTGCCTTAAATTGCTGTAATAGTATGTTACTCTGGAAATGTGGATACAGACACACCCACACACAGTTTACTTAAAATTTAAATATATTAATTAAATATTTAATGTTTTAACTTACATATTTGCTTTATTAATGCAGTCATTTTCTCCATAGGAGTTCGCCTGGCACAGGGGCTGCACCCCGTCTGGCTCCTACAGGTGTCAGTTGGGCTGACAAGGTAAAGGCTCATCATACAGGCTCTACTGCTTCTTTAGATGTAGCGCCTGCCCAATCTTGCCCACCAATGCCAGTGCAGAAGACTTCCCGCAAAAATGGCAAGTGACTTTGAATCAACTCTTTTATGTAGTAGACAGGTGGATGTATGTGGAGATATTTATTTTATTTGCAATTGGTGCTAACTTTATATGTTTGTCTTTATTCATCATTTAAGTGATACTAATTTACCTTAGTTAAAATAATAAAATAATCTTTAAAATTGTACAAAAGCTATGGAGCTCATTTTAGTCTCAAGTTTGCTCTCTGTAAACTTTAAGGAGAATGATTTCATTTGTCAGTTCATTTATAAGATCCTTTATAACCCTTTTGACTTAAAGTAGAAAAAAATAGGCTAGTCCATCCTCTAGGCAGTATACAGTTTTAAGTAGCATGTCACTACTTCATTTCATTAATATTGGGATATTATTTTGGTACTAAATAATATTCTTTGTTTATCTTTGCTCACACATCTGTTTTCTTTACCATCAGAATAATTAACAGGAACAAATAAATAGAATGGCTATTATTCTGAGGCCCCACCTGGAATGTATCCCTTAAGAATTTCCTTCATAAAATGTTTTTATATAGAAGTTTAGAGTGGATTTTTTTATACATGTATAGAGGCTTGGATTTTAGGATGATAGTAATAATAAATTTGTGTTATGAGTTAAGGAACAACTTAAGAATACTACTTCCTTCTTTCTTCAATGAAAGGTCCCTTTGAAGTTTTTTGGTTCAGAAAAAAATGTTTTATTGGACATAACAAAGGTATTGCCAACTTCACGTTATGGATTTTTTTTCCCTCTTGGTCTTAGTAAGTTGCATTGGCTTATTTCAAGTAATATTCCTTACTTTTACCCAGTAAGTTGCCCTTGGTTTCTCTATACAGACTGAGTAGTAGAAAATTGAGAATAGGTATTTTCTCTTAGGAAAAGGTAGGAAAATGTGGAATCATAAAGCTTAGTTTCTGTATCTTGAAAGGGTCTGAGAAATGTATTAAAAATCAAAATGGCAAAAAATTTAAAGGAGTCATAGTGTTAGCACATGTCATGGTTTTGTTTGAAGCAGTACTGTCAGGTTATTCATGAGTGTGACCCATTTGATTAAGATGAAATAATAGATCTTGATTATAACTAGGCTTAAAAATACCCTTGTTAATATATCAGGAAATTTTATTTTTGACCACTTTGGTCTTCAGTTTTGAGGTTTTGATGCACAGTGAATTATGGTATATATTTTAAGTAATTTATAGTAAAAGTAGCTATAGTACTGAAGCTTGTAATGATTCTATATTCTAATTCTATAATTTTGATTCTAATTAAATGCCATAAAAAGTGGTTTTTGTTAAAGTTAGCAGATTCACCACATGCATTTACTTTGCCCTTTCCCCAAACTCAACTAAAATGATATAAAAGGGTTTAAAAATAGGATTTAAGGAAGAAGAGACAGGAAAAGAGATAATGTGAACAAAGTTTTGGAAGTTGTGAAGCAGAAAGACTAGTGGTGACATTTGATTGAGCTAGCTGGATTCTAAGCTCAGAGAATGGGCAAAATTGTAAAGTAATGCAATTTGCTCCACAGAACTCCCCAAAGGGTCAGATATTGATGGGAGCAGGTATCTCTGAAAGTGAGGGTAAAGGGTAGGGCTTATATGTTAAAAGCATCCCGAATTCTCCCCAGCTCCCCTCAACTCCAAATAACAGAATGACTGTTTCCCTCACCCCGGCGGACTATTGGAGGTTTATTCTCTAGAGAAGGTAAAAAGATGGTATCTGACCTTGAGGGATACTAGGCACATTGGAAGATGGGAGTATTTTATTGAAAGCACGGAGATTAAATGAAAGACTGTCTATAAAGATGAGACGCCTCATCCTCACTTCCACTTCAAGCCCTGCTCTCTTACTGAACTGCCAGATTTCCAGGTCAAGAGAACCCACACCTACGGAAAATATCCAGATTTGATATAGATCATGAGATATTGGTCTTTGAGGCTGATACTGTAATTGGATGATTGTCTGATGGCCTTGAGAGACTTTGGCAATCCGAAGCCAGATTGCAGACTGTGGTAGATTGTATGCAAAGATGGGTGCCAACTATGGTTTTATATATTCATTTATATAAATGAATTCCTTTTTTAAAAAAAATGTTTATTTTTTTAAGAAACTATTTCTTTCATAATATTATTGATAATTCAATCTATCCTTTTATTCATTTTTTGGAAATTTTTAAAATTCCTCCCATCCCTGGGCATGTATGCCATTCTCACCATCAAGTGGTAGAGTCTGTTTCTCCTCGCTTTGAATCTTTGGTTGGACCTGTGACTTGATATGATCAATAGAATGTTACAAGAGTGATGTTCAGTAAGTTCCCAGCCTAGCCCATAATAGGCCTTGAAGCTTCCATTTTCTCCTTGTTGGAAGCCAGCTGCCATGTAAAGAAGCCCAGGATAGGCCACAGACCTTGTGAAGAGAAAGGGCCACAAGAAGGAGAACCTAGCTGTCTCAGCCAACAGTGCCAAGGCTCAAGCATGTGGTGAAGCCATCAGGAACATTCTGCTGACACCCTAGCTGACACCATGTGGAGATGCCATGAGTCCCATCACTGAGCACTCCTCAGATTCCTGACTCAAATAATTGCATGGAAATAACATGGTTAGTGTTTTAAGATGCTAAGTTTTGGCTTGTTATATAAAAATAGATAATAAGAATATCCACTATTTGAATAACATGGGTTATAGAAAGAGGGAGAAAGGAAAGGAGGAAATCACAGAAGAGATAATTAAAGGAAATTTCCTTTAACAGAAGGATATAAGTTTGTAGACAGAAAGGGCTCATTAATGTTTAATTAATGGATGAAAATAGAGTTGACACCAAAACATGGTGTGAAAGTTGTGAATAGTTCAGATGAGGAGAGGCTCTAAATAATTAGAGAAAATAATCAGTGTATATACAAATGACCAAGTATTAGAATGACATCTGCTTTTGCCAGACTATCACTAGAGGCCACAATAAAATTGAGCAATGTCTTCAAAATTCTAAAGGAAAATAATTTTTAATCTAAAATTCTATTTCCCAAAAAAATAAAAAAATTCTGTCTAGCCAAATTATCCACTAAATGTGAGAGTAGATTAAAGATATTTTCAAATATGCAAGATCTCAAAAAGTTTTTTACCTTCTTGGACTCAATCACTACTGGAGAGGACCAGCATGGAAGAGAGGCAAAGGTAATAATTCTATGGTGGTGTTTCCAGGATGACAGCTGTGTAATGGGTCTAGAGAGCAACCAATCCAGACTTTTTGGTCACAGTGCTCTGGAAGAGAGGAATCCAGGAAGATGAATGAAATTCTTAAAACATCTATTGTGTTTACTCTTATTAAGAAGAGATTTAAAATTTAGGAAAGTTAATTCTAAGTATAGTAAAATATAGCCAATTCTAGTGGTCTAGTGGTTAAGATTTGGCACTCTCACCGCTGTAGTCTGGGTTCATTTCCTGGTCAGGGAATGACACCACCCATATGTGACTTGTCACACTGTGGCAGCTGCATGTTGCTGTGATGCTGAAAGCTATGCAACTGGTATTTCAAATACCAGCAGGGTCACCCATGGTAGACAGGTTTTAGCTGAGCTTCCAGACTAAGACAGACTAGGAATAAGGACCTTTCCACCCACTTCTGAAAAACTTCGCCATGAAAACCCTATGGATAGCAGCACAGCATTGTCTGATACAGTGCCAGAAGGTGAGTGATGGTGCAAAAAGATCAGCTGGGGTTCCGCTGTGCTGTGCACAGGGTTTCTGGGAGTCGAAATTGACTCAATGACGCTAACAATAACAGTGGAAAATATTGAGGCTAAATCATGGAGAGAAAAGTGATGGAAAAATGCAGGGAAGGGTATAAGAGGCACATCTGTAAATGGAGTCTGTGAAGGGGTGGAGTGAATGGTGCAAAAGCAACATTTGAAGAGATAATCATTGAGAATTTCCCCAAACTGTCAAAAGGCATCGAGTCTCATATTCAAGAAGCACTATAAACTCCAAGCAGGAAATATACAAAATAAATCTCATTTAGCTGCAATATAATAAAAATACTAAAAATCAAAGAAAGAAAATCCTTACAAGTACAGGAATACCTTGTATTCTTGCGCTTTGTAGATACTGCATTCTTTACAAGACCCTTCACCAGCAAAAAGATTGTGACTCACTGAAGACTCAGATGATGGTTAGCATTTTTTTTAGCAATAAAGTATTTTTTAGTTAAGGTATGTATATTGTTTTTTTGGACGTAATGCTATTGCATACTTAGTAGACTACAGCATAGTGTAAACATAACTTTTAAATGTATTGCGAAACTAAAAATTCATGTGACTTGCTTTATTGTAGTGTTCACTTTTTTGCGGTGGTCTGGAACCAAAACCACAATATCTCTGAAGTATGCTTGTAGTCAGAGCTAAAAAAAAAAAGACTATTTTCAAAGGAGCAAGAGTAAGCTGATAGTTGATGGAAGCCATATGACAGTGGAATGACATCTTTAAGGTGCTGAAAGAAAATAACTGACAAGGTAGAATTCTATATCCAGCAGAAATGTCCTTCAAAAGCAAAGGTGAAATAAAGACCATTCCAGACAAAAATTGAGAGAATTTGCAGTCAGCAGACCTACACTAAAAGAAATACTGCAGAGTTTTTCAGGTGGAAGGAAAATGATCCCAGATGGAAACCCAGAAATACATGAAGGAATGAAGAACACCAGAAGGAGTAAAGATATGCATAACATTAAATGTCTTTTGACCGTGAAACATAATGTCTTGTAGAGCTTTCGATATACGTAGAATGAAAATTTGTAACAGTAGTCTAAAAGACAGGAGAGGAATAAGAGGAGTTTCTATTTCCTAGGGTCCTGGCATTGTCTGGGAAGTTACAAAAGTAGTAGACGTTTGTATTTGTATTAGACGTTTAAGTCAATGATTTATGTTATAAACTGAAGAAAACCACAAGGATGAGTAAAAGAATGTTCAACTAATAACCTTTTCAATTAATGCAAAAGAAAGCAAGACAGGAGAGAAAAGAAACATAAAATATATGAGACAAATGAGAAACAAACTATAAGATGGTAGAAGTAAATGCAGATATATCAATTCCTACATTAAATGTAATTAGTCTGAATATTAAAATTTAAAAACAAAGATTATAAGACTGCATTAAAAATAAAGCCCAACTATGTTCTGCTTACAAGAGATACACCTTCAATATGAAGACATAGAAAAATCAAAAGAAAATATGGGAAAAGATGTACTATGCATTTCTATTCAAATCAAAGCAGGTGTTGCTCTAATACCAGGCAAAAAAGACAAAGTAGCAAAGAAACATTTTAAAGAGAGATCTGTTCATTATTAATGGATCACTTCAAGAGAGAGGTAAAGTAATTCTAAGTGTATATGTATGTAACAAGTGTTGTGTCTAACAAGTAATGTTTATTCTTGCCCATTCTTTTTTCTTTGGATGCTTCAATCTGGAAACTGTTTCCTGATGTGTATTCTAGTCCACTACTTCTCTGTTCTGTATGTCTGATGTATATTTTCTTGAGTATGTTAATGATAGCTGTTTGAAAAAGTCCATGTCTGAAAAGTAAAATATCTGAACTACCTGTGGGTTTGTTACTTTAAAAACATTTTTGAGGGATTTTCAGTTATTTGACCCTGTTTTTTTTAGTGTGCCTCATAATTAATTGAGTGTTTAACGTGGTGTATTAAAAAAATTATAGAGGCTTCTTCTACAAATATATATATTTTTTTCCTGGCAAGAAGATAGAGAACAGGCAGATCACCTTAATCCAGTCAGGGTTTGGTTTGAGGTTTTATTAAAGGTGATGTGTTTCAGTTTTGTCCTTATTCGTTTTGGGTTCTCCACTGAAAACCTAGGGTGTTTGCCAAGGCCACTACATTCCTGAATTCCTACTTTTGTTTCCTCAGGACTGTACAGTTACTAAAATGTCTGCTTAGCTCATTAGCGTCTCAGCTGCTGCTTTCTGCAGGGTGTCCTGGAGTCTTGCCTTGTGTATGCAAAGCTTAGCAGTTGTCAGACTTTTTAAGGGAAGATTGAATGCAGATTTTTTGGCTCACTTACCTGCAGTTACTCCAAGATCTTTGCTCCTGAAGTCCCAGTTGCTTTAGACTCATTGAACTCCAGTATCTGTCTCAGCTAGACAGGATTACTGGTTTCTGCTAGGACTCACTTACCCTGGACTGTGAATTGCAAATGTCTTCAGAGGAAATTCTAGGGTGAATGTTGATCTCATGTTGTCCTTCCCTTTTCTTGGGAATTGTAGTTCCCCAATTCTTGCTTATATTGGTTGCTTTCCAGTGCCTTTAAACAGTTCATTTATAGAGTTTGTGTAGCTCTTATAGTTGTTTTTGGCAGAAAGAGGGTTAATTTTGATATAGGCTACTTGGTCATGGCAATAACTGCCAGTCCGAATATATATTCAAGCATACATGAAAGATTTAACAGAACTGACACATACTGAGCCATTCAACAAGTTTCAACAAATTTCAGATGATTGAACATATTCTGTCTCTCTGAACACAGTGGAGTTGTTAGAAATCAAATGCAAAAAGATAGCCATACAATACTCAGATTTTTGGAGTTTCAGAATATGTTTCTGAATAATCCATGAGTCAGAGAAGAAATCACAATAACAATTAGAAAATGTGAATTGAATGAAAATGAACATTTAAAATCTTACAGGATTAAGGTAAAGCTATGCTTTGAGGAAAATTTCTAGTCTCAATTGCACATATTAGAAAAGAAGAAAACCTAAAATCCACACTATTTGTCCATCTCAAGAAGTTAGAAATGAACAAGTTAAACCCAAGGGATGTAGAAGGAAAGAAAAGATATACATGAGAATAGAGAAAATCAACAAAGCCAAAAGGTGGTTTTACAAATAGACTAATAAATTGAACAGACTTGTAGTAATACTGATTACGAAAAAGAAGAGACAGGGCATAACATCAGAAATGGAATAGGGGTGTTGGTAGAGAGCCCACAGATATTAGAAAGATAATAGGAAGATATTATGAACGATATTGTACACTAAATTTAGAAACTAAGAAACTGACAGATTCCTTGAAAAACACAATGTAACAAAGCTTGCATAGCAAGAATTTAAAAAACTTGAAGTAACTTGTAAATATTTAAAAATATGGGAGGCCAGCCCTGTGGCGGAGTGGTTAAAATTCTTTGCACTCTGCTTTGGCGACCCGGGTGTGCAGACTCGGATCCCAGATGTAGACCTACTCCACTTATCAGCCATGCTGTGGAGGCATCCCATGTACAGAGTAGAGGAAGAGTGGCAAAGATGTTAGCTTAGGGCTAATCTTTCTCAAGCAAAAAGAAGAGGGCTGGCAATGGATGTTAGTTCAGGGCGAATCTTCCTCACCAAAAGAAAGGTGAGTCTATAATTAAACATTTTTTCACACAGAAAATTCCAGATTAATGTGGTTTGCCTGTGAATTTTTCTGAACATTTAAGGTAAAAATAAAATCAGTCTTAGAGAAACTCTTCCTGAGAATTAAAAAGTGGAGCTCATTTTATGAAGCTGATATAACCTTAAAATCAAAACCTAACAAGGATATTATAATAGAACATTTTCTCTTGAACATTGATGGTAAAGATCCTAAACAAAATATTAGTGAATTAAATACAGAGATAAATAAAAATGATAACAAATCACACCTGGGTTGGGATTATTTCAGAGCTTTTCATTATTGGTTTTATTTTAGTGCTGTTTCATTACTGACATTTGTAAAATTTAAAAAACTTTATAAGTTCTGGAATGTAAAAACTGTGATATGAAATGGAATTTTGAGTTTTGTGCACTTCTAAGATTATTCTAAGTATTCAGAAGCTCTGTGACAGTTTAATAGCATGATTTGCTGTTCACAAAAAACTTTCTTCGTTATGGGAATAATTTTTCAATATATTTTTTGCCGAAGATTCATTAAAAATGTAATTTGTCCGTAACTAATTTCTTAGTGTCCAAGAGACCCATGTTATAGTTTCTATTGGATATACTCCTCTTGACTTGCTTCTGCTATTTCAATTTTTTTTTTAATTACATGATAGTATTTGTGTTGGCCGTCTTAAGATTGGTTAATGGATTAGGTCCAAGTTTTAAACAATATTTCTTTCTATAGGAAAGCTTTCACAGAGGGATGTTTTTCTTTCCTTTAAAAAGTAAAGTTATTAATCATAGTACTCCTGAGGGTAAGCCAGTTAAATTAACTGAAAACTAAAATCTTTTGTTAAACTTAATTTCATAATTTAGTTGTTTTTTTCTTTTGGTATGTGTGGTTTTATAAAGTTGATTTTGTAATTTTTCTTTTTATTTATATATATATTAAAGGATAAAGCAATAATGTATAATATTATTATGTACTGAATGTTTAAAAAGTTTTAAACATGGGTGAAAATTGAACACAGACTGGATAGTATATTATTTAAGGTCTTATTATTAATTTTCTTGGTTGCCACAATGATATTGTTACATTAAAAAACATCCCTGTCTCTTAAAGACACACTGAATATTTACAGGAGAAGTGATATGATGTCTAGGATTTGCTTTAAAATATTTCAGAGAAAAAAACAGAGAAGAAGAAATAGATGAAATAAGAGAGACAGAATAATTGATAATTATTGAAGCTGGATGATTGGAATATGGGGTTCATAATACTGTTTTCTCTATATTGTGTATTTGAACATCTTCATAATAAAAAGTTAAAAGAAAATACAAAATGAACTTAAACATACTTTCCCCTGAGAGATTTCAAAGTCCATATCTGTGAAGTAAAAGATTATAGGCTCTGTCAAATCTTTATTTTAAAATATAATACACAATATATTAACATAGTCAGTGTTTTTTAAAAAATAGGATAATGAGTTACCAGTTATAAGAATGAGCATTTTGTAAGTATTTTTTTTCCCCTTGAAATCAAATTCATTCCTTTTAGTGCATCATGTGATGATATGGTCTGTGATACTCAGACAAAATGTCGTTTTCACAGTAATGTAGATTTTCAGTTTTTCAGAAATCAGCTTCTGAAATCAGCTTACTTTTTCCTATTAATTTTTTATACCAACTTTGTTCAGATACAATTTATATAGCATAAAATTCACTCATTTGAAGTATACAATTCATCTATTTTTAGTATATTCACAGATATGTACAGCTATAACCACAATTATAGAACATTTTCAACACCTCAAAAAGAAATCTCTTGGCAATGATTCTTTGGATTTGACACCAAAAACAAAGGCAACAAAAGCAAAAATAAGAGAAACTAAAAAGCTTCTTCACAGCAAAGGAAACCACCAACACAATGAAAAGGTAACCTACAGAATGGGAGAAAATAATTGTAAATCATATATTTCATTAGGGGTTAATACCAAAATATATAAACAACTCATTCAACTCAATAGCAAAAAACAATCCAATTAAAAAATGGGCAGAGGAACTGAATACACATTTTTCCAAAGAAGATATCCAGATGGCCCACAGGTAGATGAAAAGGTGCTCAACATCACTAATCATCAGGGAAATGCAGATCAAAACTACAATGAGATATCACCTCATACCTATTAGAATGGTTGTCATCGGAAAGACAAGATAACAAGTGTTGGTGAGGATGTAGGAAAAAGACAATCCTTGTGTACCATTGCTGGGAATGTAAATTGGTACAGCGACTATGGAAAACAGTGTGACTGTTTCTCAAAAAATTAAAATATAACTGCCATATGATCCAGCAATCCTACCTCTGGGTATATATCCAAAGGAAAGAAAATCTCTATCTCAAAGAGATAGCTGCACTGCTGTGTTCATTGCTGCACTATTTACAATAGCCAAGACATTGAAACAACCCAACCTAAGTATCTATCAACAGATGAATGGATAAAGAAAATGTGTGTGTATATATGTGTGTATACACCCCCCCCCATACAATGGTATATTATTCAACCATAAAAAAGGAAATCCTGCCATTTATGACAACATAGCTGGACCTTGAGGGCATTATGCTAAGTGAAATAAGTCAGACAGAGAAAGAAAAGTACCATATGGTCTCACTTATATGTCTAATCCTAAGGAAAAAAACGAACTCAGAGAATAGATTAGTTGTTGCTGGAGGTATGGGTTTAGGGTTTGGGAGAAATGGGTGAAGGTGGTTAAAGGTACAAACTCGCATTTATAAGATAAATAAGTTCTGCAGATATAATATATGGCACAGTGACTTTAGTTAATAACGTTTTATGTGTTTGAAAGTTGCTAAGAGAGTAGGTCTTAAAAGTTCTTATCACAAGAAAAAAATTTATAACTATGTGAGGTAGTGGATGTTACCTAACCTTACTCTGATAATCATTTTGCTGTATATACATATATCAAACATTATGTTGTACACCTTGAACTGATACAGTGGTATATGTCAATAATTTCCCAATAAAATTGGAAAGAAAAAAAAGAAATCTTATACCCTTTACTTAACACCCCTCTAGCCTCTCTTTCCTCCCCATCCCTTGTTAGTATGTAGTGTTATCACTATATTTTATTTTAACCATTCTGATAGGTATATAGTGATATCTCATTGTGGTTTTAATTTGCATTTCTGTAATGGCTAAATGATGTTAAACATCTTTTATGTGCTTATTTGTCATTTGTATATATTCTTCAGTGTAATGTTTGTTGATGTCTTTGCCCATTTTCTACTTGAATTGTTCGTAAATTACTGTTGAGTTTTGAGAGTTCTCTGCATACTCTAGACACTAGTCCTTTGTTGGATATTTTCTACCAGTCTGTTGTTTGTCTTTTCGTTCTCTTCAGAGAGTCTTTTGCAGTGGAAAACTTTTCAATTTAGGTAAGGTCCATGAAGTCTTCTCTTTATGGATCATACTTTTGGTGTCAAGTCTAAGAACTCATTGCCTAGCCATAGGTTCTTTCTAGCCATAGAAAGATTTTTTTCTTTTCCTGAAAGTTTTTTATAGTTTTACATCTTACATTTAAATCTGTGATCCACTTTGAGTTAATTTTTGGGTAAAGTGTGAGTTTTAGATAGAGGTTCACTTTTTTTGCCTAGGGATGTCCAGTTGCCCCACCACCATTTGTTGGAAATTCTCTCTTGAAATTTTGTCAAAAATTAGTTGGGCATGTTTGTATTGGTCTATTTCTGGATTTTGTATTCTATTTCACTGATCTGTATGTCTGTTGCTCCACTGCATTGTCTGGATTACTCTTGCTCTATGGTAAGCCTTAACATTGGGTACAGTGACTGCTTCCACTTAATTCTTCTCTTTAAAAATTGTATTGAGCTATTTTAGGTCATGTATCTTTCTATATGAATTTTAGAATAAGCTTGTCTGTGTCTAAAAAGTGTTGCTGGGATGTTGATAGAAATTACATTACAGGTGTTGATCGAGAATTAGCAACTTTACTATGCTGAATTTTCCAATCTATGAACATGGTATCTCTCTCCATTTATTTAGGTCTTCTGCTGTTTCTTTCATCAGCCAGTTTTATTTTCAGGATGCACGTTCTGTGCCTCTTTTGTTAGACTTATTACTAAATATTTCATTTTCTTTAGTGCAATTGTAAATTGCTTTTAATTTCAGTTTCCACATGTTTACTGTTAGTATATAGAAATGCAATGGATTATTGCATTCATGTTGTATCCTGCAACTTTACTGAATTCATGTAATAATTCTTGGAGTATTAATGTATATCTCTTGGGATTTTCTACATAATTAATCATGTCATCTGAAAATTTTATTTCTTCCTTTCCTGTCTGTATATATATATTTTTCTGTGCCTTTTTGCACTATCTAGAACTTCCAGTAACATGTTGAAGAAGCATGATGAGAGAAGACATCCTTTCCTTTTTTCAGATCTTGGGAGAAATTATTCCGTTTTATGCCATTAAGTATGTGTTAGCTGTAGGTTTTTTGTGGTTGGTTTTTACCAAGTTGAGTAAGTTCTCGTTATAGTTTAATGAGAATTTTTTTCATGAGTGGATGTTGGATTTTGTGAAAGACTTTTCTGTATCAGTTAATCTGGTCGTATGATTTTTCCCTTTTAGGCTGTTGACAACGGTGGATTACATTTATTGATTTTTGAATATTGGACCAGGTTTGCATAGCTGAAATTAATTCCACTTGGTCATGGTTTATAATTCTTTTTATACATTGTTGGATTTGATATGCTGATAATTCATTGAAGGTTTTTGCATCTGTGTTTATGAGAAATATTGGTATTTAGTGTTAACATACTGTCTTTGTGTGTTTTTGTATCAGGGTAGCACTAGCCTTATAACTTGGGAAGTGTTCCCTCCCCTTTTATTTTCTGGAATGGTTTGTGTAAAATTGGTGTTCATTCTTTTAAAAATGTTAAGTAGAATTTGCCAGGGAAACCGTTTTGGCCTGGAGATTCCGTTTTTGGGGAGCTTTTAAAGTACACATTCAGTATCTTTAATAGTTATAAGACTATTTAGATAGTTTATTTCATCTTGGTTGAGTTTTGGTAGTTTGTGGTTTTTGCAGGATTGATCCATTTATTCTGTGTTGTTGAATTTATTGAGCATAGTTTCATGGTATTCCCTTCTCATACTTTTAATGGCTGCAAGGTCAGTACTACTGTGTCCCTGTTTCATGCCTGATGTGATTTGTGTCTTCTCTCTTTTTATCTTTGTTGGTTTTGCTTGGAGGTCTAACAAGTTTGATTTTTAAGAAGAACTGGGTTTTTATTTCATTGATTTTCCTGTTTTCAATTTCATTGACTTCTGCTGTTGTCTTTATTATTTCCTTCCTTTTGCTTCCTTTGGGTTTATTTTCCTCTTCTTTTTCTGGTTTCTTGAGGTGGGAACTGAGATGATTGGTTTGAGACTTTTTCTGATGTAAACATTTAGAGCTATAAATTTCCCTCATAGTACTGCTTTAACTTCATCCCATATATTCTGATATGTTGTATTTTCATTTTCATTTATTTCTGTGTATTTAAAAAATATTTTTGGAGACTTCCTCTGTGACCCATGGACTGTTTAGAAGTGTATTGTTTCATTTATAAGTGGTTGGAGATTTTCTTGTTGTCTGTTATTTGTTTCTTATTTGATTCTGTCATGATCAGAGAGCATACTTTGTATGATTTCAGTTATTTTATATTTTTAAAAGTTTATTTTATTGCCTAGGATATGGTCTGCATGCTGAATGTTATGTAAGCATTTGAAAAAGAATATTTTATTGTTGTTGAATAGGCTGTTCTAAATATGCTATTATATCCTGTAGGTTGACTCTAATGTTCAAGTCTTCTGTATCCTTGCTGATTGTTCTGTCTAGTAGTTCTGTCAGATTTAGAAGTCCTCAGCTATAATTGTGTATTCTTCTCTTTTTCTTTTCAGCTATATCAGTTTTTTTCTCTGTGTATCGAGTCTCTTTTGTTTGGTTTGTATATACATAGTAATGTACATCTTCACTGTGGAATGGTTTTATCATTATATAATGTATCTTGTCTTTAGTGATTTTCTTTCCTCTGAAGTCTACTTTGATACTATTATAACCACTCCTGCTTTCCTTATTAATGTTTGCACAGTATATCTTTTGCTATCATTTTACTTTGAACCTACCTATGTCCTTGTATTTAAGTGAGTTTCTTGTAGATAATGTATAGTTCAATTATGTTTTTTAATATACTCTCCAAGTCTGTGTTATTTCACATATTTAGACCATTTATATTTAAGGTAATTATTGATATGTTATGACGTAAGTCTGTCATTTTATTAGTTTTCTGTTTCTCTGTCTACTGTTGCACTTTTTTTTCCTTCTTGTGGGTAATTTGAACTTTTTTATGATTTCATTTTGATTTATTTATAGTGTTTTGGAGTATATTTATTTATATGGTTTTCTTAGTTGTTGCCCTAGGTATTACATTATACATATGTCAGTTATAGTCTACCGGTTTTGGTGTTTACCACTGTGAGTGAAATGTAGAAACCTTCTAATTGGTTCCCTTCATTCTCTCTACTTTTTAAATATAATTTTCTTAAATATATTGAGCTGCACTTCAAATGGTGTTATAGTTTTTGTTTCACTGTCAAATATGTTTCAAAAACTCATGAGAAAAAGGGTAGTTTATTATATTTACCTCTATTTTTACCCGTTCCAGTATTCTTTCCTTTTTGATTTTTTACACCTTTTCTTGTTATTTCATTTCTCTTTAGGTAACTTCCGTTAGCCATTCTTTAAGGGTAGGTTTGCTAGTGACACATTATCTGAGTTTTTCCTTCATCTGAGAATGCCTTTATTTACCCTTCATTCTGTAAGGACATTTTCACTGGATATAGAATTTGCAATTGACAGTTCTTTCAGTCCTTCAAAAACATGCTGCTTCCTCCTGGCTTCCATTGTTTCAGATGAGAAACCCACTGTCATTAGAATTGGTGTTCCTCTGTAGATAATGTATCTATACTCTTTGGCTGCTTTCAAGAATTTTTCTTTGTTTTTACTTTTCAGAGGTTTAATTATGATGTGTCTTATCATAGATTTCTTTGCATTTATTTCTTAGTTTCTTGAATCTGTAGTTGTATGTCTTTCACTAAGTTTGGGAAGTTTTCAGCCATTCTTTCTTCAAATACTTTTTCAATCCTACACTCTCTCTCTCCTTTCCCGGGACTCTGATGACACAAATGTCTCCTCTTTTGTTGGTGTCCTACAGGTCCCTGAGACTCTGTTCTTGGTCCCTGTGACACCTTTCCAGCAAAACTGGATCACCAACTTACACCACTTCCTTGGCACCTACTGGTGGTGTAAGCTCAGCTTTCTGCTGGTCCCCACTGACACCAGGAATGGGCAAAGTGAAAGGAGGACTGATTCACATGTCTTGTTTCTGTAGTGTGGGGTAGAATCTTAGCTCCCTGCTGGGCCCTGCTGACATCATGGCAAGGGGAAGGGGTATCCAAGTGCCAAGTAAATCTGCTTGCTACCACTTTGTTCTGCTGCATTCATGCTGATGTGGGTGGAAGCTCAGCTTTCTACAGGGACCTGCCAACACTGGGGGAGGGGGAGAACAGAATATTGACTAGTTCTGTTTCACACTGCTTTTGATGCTGAATGGAGATGGAGGCTGTGCTCACCATTTGGCCCTGCTGGCACTAGGGGTAGGAAGGACCAGTGTCTACCATTTCTGACTTACACTGCCTCATTCAGTTTCATTGCTGCTTGGTGGGTGTGGAGATTCAGCTTCCCACTGGGCCACACTGACACTAGGCATGGGGGAAAGTGGTGTGCTTAGTAACTCCAGTTCCTACTGTCTTGTTTAGTCTCATTAATGCTAATTGGAGGTGGAGGCTCAGCTTGCCATTTGACTTTGCTGACACTACTTTGATGGGAGAATCAGACCACCATCTCCTTCTGCTAGGTGGACAGTGGAAGTTCAACTCCCTGCTTACCCCTGTTGAAATCATGGGGAGTGAGGTTCCCACTAATGTTTGGCTGAACTATAGTGAATATTGCCAAAAGGATTTTCTGTTTTTTTTAGGCCACCTTTTCCCTTATCTGTTGCTTGGCGAAACAGGTTTTGCTGATGCCTATTTTGTCTATACCTGTTGGTCCTTCTTGATTGGAGGTTTTCACAGTGTCCTGTCTGAAATATATAGGAAGCAATAAAGAAACATGAAGAATTCACTGCTCTGCTGCTTATGAAGTCCCAGGGTCCTTAGGCAGTCCGCCTACTTCTTTCTGTCTCTTAAAATCTTCCTATGTTTACTTTGTGTTTTTTGTCCAAGATTTTTAGTTGTAAGGAGAAGAACCTGGAAATGAAGGTGAGGCTACTCCATCTTGTCCAGAACTGGCTTTGTATTAATTTTGAAAGACTACAGTTAGCCTATAAAATTTTAAAATTGTGGCTATATACATCACTATATACATATATAACTCAGGTTGTGACATTTTGAAACATTTTAGTGGATGATTCTTATTTACTTTGTGCTGTTTTGTTGTGTGACTTTGGACACAGGCCCTCAGTTTCCTTGTATGTGTGGTGAAAACCTGGACTAGATTTTCTAGGATTCCTTCAGTTAACCTTCTGTAATCTTATGATCATTGAAATGGTTTTTTTTAGGTCAAGGTATGTTATTAGTACTGGGATAGAAGAAAGAACTTGGACTTTGGAGCTAGGCCTATGTTTGGATTCTGAACGATGGGGAGGCAGTTTTTATATAGTCATTAGGGTGATGGTCACCAGAACCAATTTACCTGGACTTGCATCTTGGCTTTATGTTTACTATGCATGTGACCTTGCGCAAGTTACTTAACCCGTCTTTGTCTCAGTTTCCCCCTTGGTAAAATGCGGATGATAGTACTGATCTTACAGGGTTGTTCTGAAGATTAAAAGAGTTAATATATGTAAAGCACTTAGAACAGTGCTAGTATAATGTGGTAATATACACTATATAAATGTTTATTATTAATTTTTGACTGTGTGGGCTTAGGTCAGTCTTAATCTAAATCTCAGTTTTGTCATTTGTAAAATAGGAGTAATTATTCCTACCCCATTGTGTAGTTGTAGGGATTAGAGATTACACACACACACACACACACACACACACACACACACACATACATACACATACATGAAACACATTGCATAGTAATTAGCGTCATGTTTGTTTATTAGTTAAATCTAATGGGAGTTAGGTTGGAAAATTTTTATCACCTAAAGAAATCTTGATTTATTTTCTCCCCTCAATTGCATAGAACGGAAAGATGCTGAAGGATGGGAGACTGTTCAGAGAGGAAGGCCTGTTCGTTCACGATCAACAGCAGTGATGCCAAAACTTTCATTAGCAACAGAAGCATTAAGATCGAAGGATGACAGTGATAAAGAAAATGTACGTCTTTTACCTGATGAAAGCATACAGAAAGGTGAATTTGTCAGAGATGGACCTTCTAATACTGTAGAATCTCGGCCCAAAGACTCATTACAGTTTTGTGACCATCCTCTTGCTGAAAGATCCCAGGTAGTACATTCTGAAAATCCTTTTACTGCTTTTTTATAAGGGATATGTTTCTGCTGGAATAAGACTATTTTTCTACTTCATTTTTAACTTTTTATTATGAAAAATTACAGATCTACAGAAAAGTTGCAAGAATAGAGCAATGAACTCTCCTTTCTCCTTTACCTAGATTCACAGATTAACATTTTGCTCCGTTTTTTTCCCCTCTGTATATTTACATGTCACGCACCACACGCATATCGTATGCTAAACATTTGAGAGTAATGTGCAAACATTATAGCCATTCACTTTTAAATATTATAGGATGTATCTCTAAAGAAGGAAGAAATTCTTTTACATAACCACATTATAGTTACAAAATTCAGAGAATATGACATTCATATAATGTTATTATCTAATTTGCAGTTCATATTCAAAATTTCACAGTTTCTAAATAATTTCTTCATAGTATTTTTTTCCCCTAATCTGGGATCCAGTCTAGATCAAACATTGTGTTTGGCTTTGTTTCTTTAATGTCTTTCACCAGGGACTGTTACTCAACCCATTTTTGTCTTTCGTGGCATTAAAAATTTGAAGAATACATTGCAGATTCTTTCGTAGAATGTCCTTCAGTTCGTTCATTATTCATTTTGGCTTATTCATTTTTGACAGAAATAAAGTGATTGTCTTTAGCATCACATCTAGAGGCGTATGGTATCAGTTTGCCTAAGTTTGTTGTTAACTTTGATTACTTGGTTAAAGTGGTGTCCTCCTGCTTCATTTAAAGTATTGTTAAAAGTGGTGATGAAAGTAGGGATCATTTTGAACTTCCTCTACTTTCACTTCTGTCATTTGAGTGTAGAGCAATATGCTAATATTTAATATAGTTCTTTAAAGTTAATATTTGAAATATTTCTTCTGTTAGTCCCTTTGAAGTTTATTTGACTTATTTGATGAAGGAATGCATTTTTTTAGATAATGGTTTACATGAATATTATATTCAATTAGTATCATTTTATGTAAACTAATGAAATATAAGAGATGTTCTTTGATATGGTACAGGGGCTAAGTAAAAAAGTTGTAAAATTGTTGTAATACTTCTCAGTCTAGAATAATATCTGCTTTTTAAAATTCTCTCCTTTGACTTGTTAGGATGTTTATTTTTATTGGAAGTGGTACTCAACTTCCAAGTTTTCCTTCTTGATGGTGATGGCTCATGGAAGCTCCTTGTGGGCAATATCTTGTGTTATATCTTAATTTCCCACAGTATGGAGCAGAGTCCTAGACACATAGAAAATAATCAGTACATATTTGTTGGATGTAACTTTAAGCAACTTTAATATAGGTAAACTCTGTGAAGAAACCACTTTTTATATCATTTAAACATCTAGAATTATTGCTAACATGTATTTTAGCTATAACATTTAACAATATAACAATTATTCTGGTTTTGTGAAATATATAAACTTATACGATTTTGGGATTTCAGAAATAATCCATACATAGACCTTTTGAGTAATTAAACATTGCTAAAATATTTCAGTATAAAAGTTGACTGCCGATGGTAGCCATGCTAATAATAATATTTGTTTTCTCCACTGTCATTCTAAAAATGGAATTAGAATATTTATATCTTTTCTTAGCATTACTTTATAGTTTAGCTTTGATTTTGTTTTATAAATGATATTGATTTTTTTAATAAACAGGGTTGACAATATTGTAAACATCAGAAATGCTAATATAAATATTACCAAGAAGATTATAAACCATGGTGACTGATGTATAGATAATGTTGATAGCAATATAAACAATGTGATGCAATTTAAATAATGCTTATGCTAAAATCGACACTTTGGGACACTTTAAGTTCTGACCAATCGTAGAATTTTTAAAGTAGTTTATAAGACTTGGCCAAGTTTAATATTTATATAAATAATTAATCAAACTGGAGTTTATGGCCACTGCAATGTTTATCTAATGTTTATTTAAGTAGTGATGTGAGTGAGTTTCAAATTCACAATTTTAGATTTTAGTTCTTCTACTTGGAGCTCATTATGCTGAGTGTAATTGGAAAACACAGTACTGTTCTTTCTGTACTGTGTTAGAAAGTGAAAATAAAGGCTTGCTTCCATTTACTAAACTAGAAAGGTTTTTAAAAAATAGGTATGTATTTGGCCTAAGCCAATGTTATATTTGTTTTAGATCATTTTCACATTTCTGTTGATGATATGTTAAATATATCTAAAGGGGAATGGGAGGAATATCAAAATCTAAAATATATGAATTGTATAATGAGACTGTATTCTCGGATATCCTGTAGTTTTTATGGTGTATTTCTCTTTTATATGTGAGAATTGCTATTATATACCATGTGGGTCTCCATGAAAGATACTTTGGGGTTCTGTTAATATTAATTAAAAAGAGAGAAAATTTCATGTTTTTGATTAAAATGCCCTCAAAGGCCGGTTATATTTTGGTGAAAACTGCCTTCATTTGGTATTAGACAATCTTCTCAAAAACCTTGTGAATACATTTAGTTGTCTGAATATGAGACAAAGTATTATACTTGTGACTAGATTTCTTTTGTGAGGCATATAAAGTACTTGTCAAGAATCAGCCTACTAAAATAAAATATAATTACAATATATGTTGCTTAATTTCTTAAAGCACTTCCAACAGTGCCCTATACATTATAGGTGTGCAAATAAAATTTGTGGCTGCTTAATCGTTTCTTTTCTTTTCTTACACTTGAAACATAAAAAAGATGAGTGAGTTGTCTGTCAGCCGCTAGTCAACTACTGCTTCACAGTTGATAGGTTAAGCAGAATCAGCTTTTCTAGAGTGGAGTGGTTGGTGAGTATTTTTTATTATCTCTGATTCATTCTGTAAATATGTTTTGTTAGTTCACAGTGAGTACATTGGATGATGTCAAGAACTCTGGCAGTAGTTTCTTACAAGACAGTTCTGTGCGAACTTCTGAAATACCTGCTGTTTACATTGATACAGAGTGTGTTTCAATTACTCAGCAAGCTGACACACCTCCTTTGCAAACAAATGAAGACAGATTTTCAGCAGAGAAAGCAAGGATAGAAAGTGAAATGGACCCTTCAGATATTTCAAATGTGAGTGCTGCTAACTTGGTAAGAACAACTTACCCAAATTCTGAGTAAATATATTAAAGAGGAAAAAACTCTAATAATAATAAACTATATTGTGTATTATTTACACTTTACAAAGCGTTTTTTTTACAAAGCATTTTATATGTTATTTCATTTTACATTTTATTCTTATGGCAGCCTTTTGATATAGTTAAGATTCTTCTTGTTTTGTAGAGAGAGAATGAAACTGTGAGAGTTAAATGACTTTCTCAAAATCATTTAATTGGTGTGTGAATTGATGAAATGTTCTTTAGCCTTAAGAAACTAAACCAACAGCAGTGAAGTCTTCCATGCAACACCTAGCACTCTGATAGATGGGAAATTGTGCCTGTTGGACTTAGTTTTAAGAATTCTCTTAACAAGAGTACTTTATAATGCTACTATCATTTGCTTGCAGTTAGTCTTTAAGATGAAATTTATTTATCATCTCTATTACAGAATCTTTAAAAATGCATTGATTTGGGATTATTTATAGGTTTATGTTTTTGGATGGCTCCTTATTTCTGCTCATCTCTTCCTATTTCCCAGTTTAGTATTAAGATACTTGACCTGAGGATAATTTAGAATATATCAGGCTAGCCTTGCTTAAAAAGTAACTTTGAAAAGAAATAGGCACATATAAAAAGATGTTGAGAAAAATTATTCAAATTTTATTTTATTTTTTGCTGAGGAAAATTTGCCCTGAGCTAACATCTATTGCCAGTCTTCCTCTTTTGTTTTTGCTGAGGAGGACTAGCCCTGAGCTAACATCTGTTGCCAGTCTTCCTCTATTTTGTATGTGAGCCACCACCACAGCATGGCAACTGACAGATGAGTGGTGTGGGTCCACACGTGGGAACCCAACCCAGGCACTGAAGCGGAGCATGCTGAACGTGCTGAACTAGGCCATTGGGGCTGGCCCTCAAATTTTATCTTTTAAATGCCCACCGTATACTATAATTTCTTTCAAAACTTAATGCCTTATTATGCTGAAAGATACTATCAGCAGATGGTATTAGGCCAAATTATACATCTTATAGAGAGAATAACATTAGATATAGATGAAACTTGATATCGGGTTTTAAGGGAAAAATAAGATCAATTTGTTTTTTAACTTGGGTCTTTTAGTAATGAATGTTTTTAAAGGTTGAACATAATTATGGTCATATAAGTAGTGGATTTAATGTAAGGGGTAGAAATTGGCCATATTTATATTTTTTGGTTTCATAGCTTGCTAGCATATTACATTATTTATTTTTCAAATTGATTCTGTGATAATCAAATTTCCAAAGAGGAAGAAGATAGTCCATACTTAAATAAGCATAAGATAATTATTTAAAAATTCTTCTCTCATCATTTTTATTTTGATCATGTAAGTAAATAAGCTTAGGGTGGAATATTAAAAATCCTTGATTATTTTGAGGGTCAAATTTACATATTTGGAAGAAAGTAAGTTCAACTTTAAATATGAATATTGTTATATTCTTAGAAGTCTTAGAGGAATTTTAACTAAACCAAGATTTAAAGAAAAAAATTTTTTTGATTTGTCTTGGCAGAGGTACTTCTGGTTGTTCTAAATAAGCACCTTATTGTTTAGGTTCTAAATGGGAGGTTTATAGAGAATTGCTGCAGTGATGAGAGACCTTTTTCTTTCTCAATAGAGTATTGTCACATAGCTGGTTAAAGTAAAAAAAAAATCTGTAGTTCTCTTATTTAACAGAAATTTTAGCAAAAGATGACTGTAAGAACCTTTCTATTTAAGGTCAACTTGTGCCAAACCTTGTGAAAATGTACTTATATAAAACCTAACTACCATGGATCTATTGTTTTAAATTTGCTGAAAGTTCAAATTTTAATGAAAATTTGAAAATTTAAAAAATAATGTGCTATGGAGATATTTATTTGAATTTCACAATGTGAAAGTAGTAAAAGTTACATATGCATAGTTGAATCATCATTTCATCCATAATGTCTACTACTAGGTTGAAATCTTTTCAGGTCTTCTGAGACTAAATAAAAATGTTGTTCTCTGGGAAAGAAAAAATTGAGAGGAAATAGGCTCATGTGAGAACTTAGTTTGTGCAAAGTTAAATAGATTCAACTTTAATATTTTTTTCTATTGTTGTTAGTTGTAATGTTTGGTGCTTTAACAACAGTTTCTATAATGTTCTAGGTTTTATAGAGAAAAGGCTTATGCTGGAAAGAAATAGTCTACCCTCTGAACTCCGTCACCCCATTCTATTTCCCAGGGACAATCTTATGTGTTTTGGGGCAGCAGAGTATTGAGCGAGAGGGGAGGTGGAAGGCAGGAGGGGAAGCTTTAAAATAGATACCAGTGCCTAGGCTCCACTCAGTTCCACCAATTCAGTTATAAGCTGGGGCTCAAGTGTTCGCATTTTATAGTATCTTTATTGAGGTATAGTAAATTTTCAGTAAACCTCACCTGTCTAACATACACACACTGATCAATTTTGACATGTTTATACCTATGAAATCATCAGTACAATCAAGATAATGAACACATTAGTTGCCCCCCCCCCCCCCCCCCCCAAAATCCTCACATTCCCCTTTGTAATCCCTCCTTTCTGCCCTTCTCTGTATACCCTTCCCCGGTAATCACTATTTGCTGTCACTATATATTAATTGGCATTTTCAGAACTTTACGTAAATGGAGTAATGTAATCCTTGTTTAGCTTCTTTCACTCAGCATAATTATTTTGAGATTTATCAATGTAGTTGTGTGTATTAATAGTTCATTCTTTTTATTGTCTTTAGAAATATTGCTGTTGTATGCATGTGACACAATATGTTCATCCATTCACTTGACAGATGTTTGAGTTGTTTCCAGTTTATTATGAATAAAGGTGCCATGAACATTTATCTTTGTTTGGAATATATGTTTTCATTTCTCTTGGGAAAATACATCAGTTTTGTTGATAATATTGTTCAGGTCTCCTATATTCGTGCTAGCTTTTGGTACTTGTTCTATGAGTTGTGAGAGGGGTATTGAAATCTCTGAATATAACTGTGGAACTCTTTCTTTCTTTCTTTCTTTTTTTAACAACTTTGAGATATAATTTACATAACATACCATTTACCCATTTAAAGTGTACAATTTAATGTTTTTTGATATATTCACAGAGTTTTGCAGCCATCAGCATAATTGGTTTTAGAACACTTTCATCACTGCAGAAAGAACCGCAGTACCCATTAGCAGACACTCCCTTTCACTCCACCGTCTCAGCCCTAGACAACCACTATTCTGCTTTTTGTTTTTATAGATTTGACCGTTCTGGATATTTCGTAGAAATGGAATAGAGTCTATGATCTTTTGTGACTGGCTTCATTCGCTCAGCATAGTGTTATCAAAGCTCATTCATGTTTTAACCTGAATCATTACAGTCATGTGTTGCTTAATGACGCAGATGCATTCTGTGGAATGTGTCGTTAGATGATTTTGTCGTTGTGCGAACATCATAAAGTGCACTTACACAAACCTAGATGGTATAGCCTACCACACACCTAGGCTATATGGTACTAATCTCACGGGGCTATTGTTGGATATGTGATTCATTGTTGACTGAAGCGTTGTTATGCAGTGCATGACTGTACTTCATTCCTTTTAATAATCAAATAATATTCCGTTTTATTGATACACCACCTTTTATCTGTTCATAAGTTGATGGACATTTAGCTTGTTTCCACCTTTTGTCTGTTATGAGTAATGCTACTTTAAATATATATGCACGAGTTTCTGTGTGAAGCATGTGATTTCATTTCTTCTGGGTGTATATTTAGGAGTGGAATTCTTAGGTCCTATGTTAACTTTACATTTAATCTTTTTTGAGGAAAACTGTCAGACTGTTTTCCAAAGGGGCTGTACCATTTTACATTCCCATTAGGTTTACTTTCTTTTGCAATTTTATAGGGTTTTTTCCCTTCTTTTTTAAAAATCAAGATATAATTAATATATAATGTTCTGTTAGTTTCAGGTGTACAACATATGATTTGATATTTGTATACATTGTGAAACGATCACCACAATAAGTCTAGTTAACATCCATCACCTTACATAGTTACAAAAATTTTCTTTTCTTGTGATGAGGACTTTTAAGATTTACCGTTTTAGCAACTTTCAAGTATGCAGCACAGTATTATTAACTGTAGTCACCATGCTGTACATTACTTCCCAACAACTTAAATTTATTTTATAACTGGAAGTTTGTACATTTTGATCCCCTTCACCCGTTTCTCCCACCTCCACTCCCCTGCAATTCTATGATATTTTGCTTGTAATTTGAAGCTCTGTTATTAAGTCCATAAACATTTCGAATTGTTTTGTCTTCTTTGTGAATTAACCCTTTCATCTTTATGAAATGACCATCTTTATCCCTCGTGATATTTTTTACTCTAAAATCTACTGTCTGATTTTAATACTTCAGCTTTTTTTTTATTAGTGTTAGTATGATAGTTCTTTTATTGTGATATCTTTGTATTCTTATATTTAAATTTAGTTTCTTATGGTCAGCATATGGTTGGGTCTTGCTTTTTATCCAATTTGACAGTTTCTGTAAATTGAGGCATTTAGGCTATTTCCATGTAATGTGATTATTGATATGGTTCCTTTAATTTACTATCTTCCTATTTGTTTTCTCTTTGACTCATCTGTTCTTTGTCCCCTTATTCCTCTTTTTCCTCTTTTTCTCCCCTCTTCTGGATTAATTATGTTTTATAATTCCATTTTATCTCCTTTGTTAGCTTTTTAGCCATAACTCTTTGTTTTGTTATTTCGCTGTTTGCTTTGGGGTTTATAGTATACACATTTAGCTTATCATGAGGATTTATTAGTTAATCCTTCTGATGCATATTGTTTGTCTTCCTTCTAATGCATATTTTTAAGTTAGGTATATATGTTCAGAAGGTATCATCACCATTAGAGTATAAATTCTTTTTATGGTCCTATTTTAGTATAATGTTCTTCTGTTTTTAAGATGTTTGATGTATTTGGATATTTGAATTTGGGACTCAAATGAAATTCATACTTTGTCATTAATAATAATACCTGTTATTTATGTAACTTCACAGTTTCTCATACACAACAATCTGGTAAAGAAGGTAAGTCATGGATTATTGTATTGTTTTATGGAATACAAAATAGGCTCTTGGTTTTCAGAAACTTCCAAGTCACAGAGCTAGCAAGTGGTTGAGCCTATACTGGACCACAGGTTTTATAATTCTAGATCAGTGCTATTTTTTATATATAAGGTTGAGTGTGTGGTTAGAACATAAAGAAAGAAATGATTACTTAACGTTCCAGTCAAGTGATGGTTCTTCTTTTTGTTTATCTTTAACTTTACAGTCCATGGCAGAAGTTCTTGCAAAGAAAGAAGAGCTAGCAGATCGTCTAGAAAAGGCCAACGAAGAAGCCATTGCTAGTGCTATTGCTGAAGAGGAGCAGTTAACTAGAGAAATTGAAGCTGAAGAAAACAATGATATTAACATTGAAACTGACAACGACAGTGATTTTTCTGTGAGCTTTTAGAATCTTTAACATAATTGTTCAAAAAATTGTAGTCAGAAATAAAATTCTTAGGTCCAGAAGGACTTAGAGTTCATCTAGTCCTGTTTAAAATTGTTTTTAAAATTATCCTTAATAATAATATTTATTATTATTCTCAATGTGATTCAGACTTACACAGTAAACAGTACCAAATGTTTGTGTGTGTGTGTGTGAGAGGAAGATTGGCCCTGAGCTAACATCTGTTGCTAATCTTCCTCTTTTTGCTTGAGGAAGATTGTCGCTGAGCTAGCGTCTGTGCCAGTCTTCCTCTATTTTGTGTGGGATGCTGCCACATTGTGGCTTGATGAGCGAGGCTAGGTCCATGCCCGGGATCTGAACTTGCGAATCCTGGGCCACCGAAGCAGAGCACATGAACCTAATACTGCACCACCAGGCTGGCCCCCATACCAAGTCTTTTTTTAGCACTTTACCATTACTAAATGTTTTTATATATAATGCAGTTGACAAGTTGGAAATCATTGTTATTCTCATTTTACAAATCAAGAAATTGAGTCTCAGATAAAGTAAGAACTCAGCATTACTCAGATTGTAATTGTAGCAATTGAAGGGGAATCTAAGATAGTTTACTTTTTTCTATGCTAATAAAAAGCAAATTATACAATGCCTTGCTGTCTCTCAGTGCTCAGGATGTATATGTCGATGAGAGGGATTTCTTAAAGAATAGAAGTAACCATAAATGTTTCAAATATTTTTCTATTCAATTTAATACCCAACAAATTAATCTGGAGCTCTTCTGATGTATGCTATGAACATGTCACAATTTATGTAGTAATAGTGTGGCCAATATGTTTCTTTTAAATTTACATGATTTGTTTCTGCTGTTAATGTCAAGTAGGTTTGTCTTCCTCTTAAAATGTATAGGCTGTGGTATTTTTAACTTGGTGATTGTTGTGACAACAAAAAGTATGTAGCTTTTTTCTGGTTTCGTTAAATGTATTAGCAACAGGTAGGGAAATTTCATATATAGTTCATTTCTTAAGGTTATAATTGTGTCTAAATATTTGTTTCTCAATTTAATTTTAGGCTAGCGTGGGCAGTGGTAGTGTATCTTTCTGTGGTATGTCTATGGACTGGAACGATGTCCTTGCCGATTATGAAGGTATTATGTGTGTATATGTGTATTGCATGTATAGGTAGAGGGGTATAAAGTAACTATCATATCATGTGGAGTTTCTGTGTAAAATAAATAATTTGGACTGGGAATGCTGATGCCTTTTAAAAGTCTCTTTTCAAGTGCTGGTTTTATAGAACTTTGTAGTTAAACAGTAACAGTAGTTTTCTCTTTTCTGAACAGCTCGTGAATCTTGGCGCCAAAATACATCCTGGGGGGATATTGTAGAGGAGGAACCTGCTAGACCGCCAGGTCATGGGATTCACATGCATGAGAAACTTTCCTCACCATCTCGTAAAAGGTGTGGCCTTTGAAAATTAATTAGAAATGTTTCACAGGAGGGAAACTAGCCGCTCTTGACTATTAAATAGAATTGCTACATAACATGTTAAGGCACATTACTTCAGGACAGTTCCAGATCCACTGAAAAGTGACAATGTTTTCCTGAAATGTTAGGCCAAAATTAGTTTTGTATACTCTTTATATTTGCTTGAAGATCTTTGAAGACTAAAGAAAATATTTTTGGCTTTATTGTGTAAACATTCCTGTCTCCTGTTCATTTGTTTGTATTAATAGAACAATTGCAGAATCCAAGAAAAAACATGAAGAAAAACAAATGAAAGCACAGCAGCTAAGGGAAAAGTTACGCGAAGAGAAAACATTAAAGCTTCAGAAATTGTTAGAAAGGGTGAGTTTTTAATTTTTGGGAAATTATGATAGCCTTAAATTGATGGACTTAGTTTCAACTTGACTTTTTTTTCTAGTCTGAGAGAACCTAAAAGAACTATAAAATAATTAAATTTTCTAGCAAACAAAAGCATTTCTATCTATTGAATTATAGAAGTCATCTGTAAAAAGAATTTATCATTCCCAAATTAGCTAGTAAATTGTTGTTTTACAGAATTGGCGTGGATTATTGAATCTGCACTTTGACTTTTGCCATATTCATTGGGGTTTCCTTGGGGAGTCTTCTGCAAAGTGTAGAATGATTTGGTAGGACAGTTTTGAGCCTCAGATTATCAGGTTTGAATAAGTGGGGCACTAATTTGGTTTATAGAAGAGGTTCTTGGAGTATGTAGAGCAGTGTAATTTCTGATCAGACAGCCCTGGTGGTCTAGTGGTTGAGATCTGGTGCTCTCACTGCTACGACCTGGCTTTGCTTTCCAGTCAGGGAACCATACCACTTGTCTGTTAGTTGTCATACTGTGGCAACTGCCTGTTGCTGTGACGCTGAAAGCTATGCCACCAGTATTTCAAATACCAGCAGGGTCACCCATGGTGGATAGCTTTTAGCCGAGCTTCCAAACTAAGACAGACTAGGAAGGAGGACCTGGCCACCTACTTCCAAACAAATTGGCTATGAAAACCCTATGAATAGCAGCAGAGCATTGTCTAGTATAGTGCTGGAAGGTGAGAAGAGAGGATAGCAGGCTTTTCTCTGCCCTGCACAGGGTTGCTAGGAGTCAGAATCGACTCGATAGCACTAAGAACAACAAACTGATCAGTATGACATAGTGGAAATAACATGGGCTCTGGAGATGGCCAACTAGGTCAAATTATCTGGTTTTACCACATAATAAGATATGATCTCATGGGCAAGTTACTTAAAATATTGCATTTCAGTTTCTTTATCTATAAAATGACAATTTTAATTATCAACCTGTCGTGATGATTAAATGTGGCAAGTATGTAAAACAGTAGTATAGTGCTAGGATAGCTGTTGCTTAGTATATAGTCATTCTTACTGTTACTTACACATGGCAGACGTAAGTGAATACTGTATTAGTTATGTGTGCTATGTAACAGTTGACCTCAAAACTTAGCAGCTTTAAACGACATACTTTTATTACCTCAAAATTTCTGTGGGTAAGGAAGCCAGGAATGGCTTACCTAGTGATTTCTGTTCAGAGTCTCTCATTAGGTTGCAGTCAAGCTGTTGGCTGGAGCAGCAGTCATTTGGAGCTGAAGGATCCATTTCCAGACTCACTCATATGGTTATTGGCAGGTGTCAGGTCCTCTTTAGCAGTTGGCTGTGGGCCTCTGTTCCTTGTCATGTGGGCCTTTCCACAGCCTGAGTGTCCTCATGACATGGCTGCTGGATTCCCCACAGAAAGTAATCTGAGAGAGAGGAAGAGAGAGAGAGAGAACAAACAGGTGAGCTGCCAAAATGGAGCTACACTGTCTTTTATAACCTAATCTCGGAATTGATATACCGTCACTTTTGCTGTGTTCTGTTGATCAAAATCCTGATATAACATGGGAAGGAATTACACAACGATCTGAATACCAGGTGGCTAGGATCATTGGGAACAAATAATCCAAAGAGAAAATTGGAACAAATAATCCAAATATTTATAAAAATGAGGTTACGTATGATTCTCTTCAGTACAGTAGAAAAGTTGACTGGGAAAGGAAGAAAATCTATGATTTTTCTCTTTACCTGAATCTCAAGAATTTGTCATTATTTTTACTTTAATTGTTTAGAATGAATGGATCAGATATGAAAAGCAGTCTCCATGTACTGGGGTTCTAAAAGAGTTAATATATTATTTCAATTTCAGCTATAGAGAAATCACAACCACAGTTTCCCCTCTTACTGTGTTTTTTAATACAAATAAAATTATATAGTTTATTTTCTTACTGTATAATCTTCAAGTAGTCATGCAAACAAAATAATAAATTCTTGAAATTGTACATGGCATAAGAGGTTCTCTGGTTTAATTTTCCAAGCAATGTGGTTATTCCTTCAATCAATTTTAATGATAAATTCCTCCTTCTGTTTATATAATGTTATTATTTCAACACTGTTCTACAAATGTGGTCTCATATGATCGCCACAATAACTGTGAGGTACACAGAGTTGAACAGAGACTGAACCCCTTTTTACAAATGTGAAAACCCAGCCTGGGAGAGGTTAAGTGCTGTTTCCAGTGTCACGTGACCTACAATTTGCAGAGCTGGGGCTTTAAGGGCCTGTCTTCTAGCTCCTTTTCCGACGATGTTTCTGCATCATAACTTTTTTAGATGATTAAATACATAATTAGGTAGCTAAAATTCAACTGAAATGTTAGTTTTTTCTGCTCATATTGAGACAACATCTGATTTCTTATAATTTATTCTCATTGGTGCTGGTTCTGATTTCCTGGAGCACAGAACAAGTCCTTTACTTCTCCTGTTTGATACTGTTTTAAGGAATTAAAGGGAGCTGTCATATCTGTCTTTGTTTTTCTGTAGACAAAACCCTTTCTGTTCCTTCAGGGAATGTTTCTTATGCAAATAAATGTGATATTTCAGACTTCTCACCATTTTCAAACCTCTGGGCTAAAATTACTTATTTGAGTTGAATTTGGGTTAGAGAGACATTACGATTTATAAAGATGAGAAATAAACACTTTTGATTTTAAGTTTACTCATAGTGCAGTATAATAGCAAATATTTCTGTCGGGCCATGTCTAATGCACTGTTCTAAGAGTTTTATATATATTGACTAAATCTTGAAAAGAACCTTATGAGTTAGGTACTACTACTATTCTCTTTTTATAGATAAGGAAACTGAGACATAGGCTAAAAACGTTGCCCAGTTTACACATCTAGCAAGTGACCAAGGTAGATTGTGAACTCAAGCAGTCTGGCTTCACAGTCTGTGTTCTTAATCATTATTCATGCTCCTTTAGGTCTTTCCAGGTTCTAGACTTTATAATTCCTAAGCCTTTTATCTGTTTGCACTTCTGTTAAATGACTGTGTATGCTGAAATTAATGATGCAGTAATTCATTCTACATAGGAGAAAGATGTCCGAAAGTGGAAGGAAGAATTACTAGATCAACGACGTAGGATGATGGAAGAGAAATTACTTCATGCTGAATTTAAACGAGAGGTGCAATTACAAGCAATTGTGAAAAAAGCACAGGAGGAAGAAGCCAAGGTATAGCTTAGTTGCTTTGAACGTTAAATTAGTTACCTAAGTGCTCTTTTCAATTGTTATATAAGAAGCTAATGTTTATCTGGTGCTTATTCTGTGCCAGAATAACGGCATTTTTACAGGCTCATTTAAAACTTAATAAATACAATATCTTATCCTTAAAATAATGCTATTAGATATATATTATTTTTTTATAGCTTTATTGAGGTATAATTGTCAGACAATAAGTAGCACATATGTAAAGTATCAATTTGATGAGTTTTGACATGTATATATTCCTGAAACCGTTAGTACAATGAAGATAATAAACAATCCTGTAACCCTCAAAAGTTTCTTCATGCCTCTTTGTAATTCATTCCTTCCTCCAACTCTGTTACCATGCAGTTGCTGATCTGCTTTTTGTCACTATAGATGTTAGCATTTTCTAAAATTTCATATGAATGGACTCATACAATATGTACTCTTTCCTCTGGCGTCTCTCACTCAGCATAGTTATTTTGAACTTCATCCATGCTGTTGTGTATATGAGTTCCTTTTCATTGCTGAAAAGTATACCATTGTATAGAAATACCATAATTTATTAATCTAGTCACCTGTTGATGGTCATTTGGGTCTTTTTGCAGTTATGGCTATTATAGATATAGCTACCGTGAACACTCATGTACAAGTCGTTGTGCCGATGTGTGCTTTCATTTTCTTGGGTGAATACTGAAGAGTGGATTGTCAGAGTCTTATGATAGGCTCATGTTTAACTTTTAAAGAAATAGTTTTCCCAAGTGGTTGTACTATTATACATTTTTACCAGCAGTGGGTGAGAGTTCTGGTTAGCCACATTCTCACCAACACCTGGCATGGTTACACTTTGTAATTTTAGCCATTCCATTTTAGTATGTGTGGATAGTGTTTCATATGGTTTTAATTTGTATTTTTGAACATCTTTTCATGTTCTTATTTCTTATCTGCATCTCTTATTTGCTGAAATGTTTGTTCAAACATCTTGTTCATTTTTTTATTGAGTTCATAATAGTTTACATCATTGTGAATTTCAGTTGTATATTATTTCTTGTCCGTCACCATGTAAGTGCTCCCCTTTAACCTCTGTGCCCACCCCCCTTCCCCTTTTAACCACTGAACTGTTTTCTTTGTCCATGTGTTTTCTTTATATTTCACATATGAGTGAAATCCTCTGATGTTTGTCTTTCTCAGTTTGGCTTATTTCGCTTAGCATAATATCCTCCAGGTCTATCCATGTTATTGCAAGTGGGATGAATTTGCCTTTTTTTCCTGGCTGAGTAGTATTCCGTAGTATATGTATACTACATCTTCTTTATCCAGTCATCAGTCACTGGGCACTTAGGTTGTTTCCATGTCTTGGCTATTGTGAATAGTGCTGCAGTGAACGAAGCAGTACATATGTAACTTTGGATTGTTGATTTCCAGTTGGTTGGGTAGATACCTGGTAGTAGGATAGCTGGGTCATATGGTATTTCTATTTTTAGTCTTTTGAGGAATCTCCGTACTGTTTTCCATAGTGGCTGCTGCTGTTTGCATTCCCACCAGCAGTGTATGAGGGTTCCTTTTTCTCCACATCCTCTCCAATGTTTGTTGTCTTATGTCTTGGTAATTATAGCCATTCTGACTAGTGTAAGGTGATATCTCATTGTAGTTTTGATTTGCATTTCCATAATAATTAATGATGTTGAGCATCTTTTCATATGTCTGTTGGCCATCTGTATATCTTCCTTGGAAAAATGTCTGTTTGTATCCTCTCCCATTTTTGGCTCAGGTTCTTTGTGGGTTTTTTTGTTGAGTTGGATGAGTTCTTTATATGCTTTGGAGATCAACCCCTTGTGTGATAAAGGATTTGCAAATATTTTCTCCAAATTGGTGGTTTGTCTTTCTGTTTTGTTCATGGTTTCCTTTGCTTTGCAGAAGCTTTTTAGTCTGATGTAGTCCCATTTGTTAACTTTTTCTTTTTGTTTCCCTTACCTGAGTACACATTGTATTTGAAAAGATCTAAGACCAATGTCAATGTAATGCCCATATTTTCTTCTAGGGTTTTTATGGTTTAAGTTCTTACATTCAAATCTTTAATCCATTTAGAGTTAATTTTTGTGTATGGTGCAAGAGAAATAGTCTACTTTTGTTCTTTTGCGTGTATCTGTCCATTTTTCCCAACACCATTTATTGAAGAGACTTTCCTTTCTTCTTTGTATGTTCTTGGCTCCTTTGTCAAAGATTAACTATCCATAGATGTGTGATTTTATTTCTGGGCTTTCAATTCTGATCCATTTATCTGTTTGTCTGTTTTTGTACCAGTACCATACTGGTTTGATTACTATAGCTTTGTAGTATGTTTTGAAGTCAGGGATTGTGATGCCTCCAGCTTTGTTCTTTTTTCTCAGGGTTGCTTTGGCTATTTGGGCTCTTTTCTTGTTCCATATAAATTTTTGAATTCTTTGTTCTATTTCTGTGAAGAATGTCATTGGGATTTTGATTGGGATTGCATTGAATCTGTAGATTGCTTTAGGTAGTATACACATTTTCATTATGTTTATTCTTCTGACCCATGAACATGGAATAGCTTTCCATTTCTTTATGTCATCTTCAATTTCTTTCAATAATGTCTTATAGTTTTCAATGTACAGGTCTTTCACCTCTTTGGTTAAGTTTATTCCTTATTTGGTTAAGCTATTGTGATTGTAAATGGAATTGAATTCTTGATTTCTTTTTATGCTAGTTTGTTGTTAGTGTATAAGAATGCAACAGATTTTTTTAAGTTGATTTTGTACCCTGCAACTTTGCTGTAGTTGTTGATTATTTCTAATAGTTTTCTGGTGGACTCTTTGGGGTTTTCTATATATAGAATCATATCATCTGCAAATAGCAAAGTTTCACTTCTTCTTTTCCAGTTTGGATTCCTTTTATTTCTTTTTCTTGCCTAATTGCTCTAGCTAATACCTCCAGTACTGTGTTGAATAGAAGTGGCAAGAGTGGGCACCCTTGTCTTGTTCCTGTTCTAGAAGGCCTGTGGCATTTTTACCTGAGTACATCTTGGCTAGAGAGCAGATTCATGGTTCATAGTATCTTTCCTTCAGAATTTTATAAGCATTATTTCATTATCTTCTAGTATTAACTATTTCTGTAGAGAAATCTGAGGCCAGGTGACCTGCATTTACTACTTGGAAGCTTAAAAAATGTGTTTTTCTTCCTTAATGTGGTCGTCTGAATCGGTGTTTCATGAAATAAAGTGGGCTGTTTCAATCTTCAATTTGTTTCTTTTTTTTCAGGGAAAATTTCTTGTATTATATATTGAAATATTTTCTTCTGTCTTTCTTAACTTCTTAGATAATATTTGTCCTTATATTAGGTCACTTTGTACCTAATTGTCACTCATTCAATATATGTTGAAGAAAAACGATTTGTTGTTTAAATTTTGTCCTCTCAAACTCATTAGAATAACATGTGTATACCTGTTTAAATCTTAATGTAATTTGTATGGTTGCAAATTATAGTGATGTTAAGTAGAGCTTTATAAGATGGTCTCTATAAGAATCTTAATTTCTTTCTTGACTTAAAAATATTTTCAATGGCAGACCTTTATTTACACTAAATCAGTTCTTACTAAGGCCTGTGGATTTGTTTTTTTACACTGTATTATTATCCATTTTAGGCAAATATTGAACGAAAAGACCCTTCACTAACTCAATTTTTGTTTTATGCCTTACCACTGGTTTATATTATAATATAAAGACTAAGTTTAGTATTTTTGTGATGTGCCCTAGAATTAACTTGCTTTGAAATTGATTCACTCTCTTTGTTCTTATTAAAGGTAAATGAAATTGCCTTCATAAATACCCTTGAAGCCCAGAATAAACGCCATGATGTTTTATCGAAATTGAAGGAATATGAGCAGAGGCTTAATGAGTTACAGGAAGAGCGTCAGCGAAGACAGGAAGAAAAGCAAGCACGTGATGAAGCTGTTCAGGTAGAATTTTATTTGGCAAGCATTTGTTAAACATCTGCCATAGCCTAGGCTCAGAGCTAGGTGCTGAGGATCCAAAAAGGAGTAAGACCTAGTTTGTTTTCCCAAGGGTGCATGGTTTAGTATAGCAGTGTTTAGAAACATGAAGTCTGATTACCAAAAGACGGTGTGTACTCCTTCAGATAAGGTAATCAGTGATTTCATCAGTAGACTGCAGTTATAGAGTTAGAATTTCTAGTCTCAACCAAGTGGAGGACCAAATTGCTCTGGGCATGTTACTATCTATTCTTTTCTAATTGAGTTGGGTAAGAATATGCTCCTTTCCTCCACTAAAAGATGATTTTTTTGAACCAATATAGCCTTAAAGAACTAGGTACTCTTTATGGTTATGACAGGGAGCACTTGTCATTTATTGGGGCGTGTCATCAAATGCTTTAATTGCTTAGCTTTTAACCTCTGTAGGAAACCCTAAGTTAGCTACTGTTTTGAGGATGAGAGGAAAAATTAACATATAAACTGCACTGATGTTTATAAACTGTTTAAGATCTTCCTCATTAGACAGCCTTGCCCATAAGACTCTTTTAGGCCCTGACATTTTTGATACAGAGAACAAGGTTTGCAATATTTAAATATAAATGCAGACATACTTTATCTATTATGACTGATATTTATTAATTCAGTGATCATTTATTGAGTCATTACTATAAGCCATATGTTGTGCTAGGCTCAAGGACATGAAAAAGATAAATCCTTGTTCACAATGGGGAGACGTATATGTAAACAAACCTTAATCCACTAGGATTAAGTGCAGCACTGAAGAGATTCTTGGAAGGACAAAGGAGAACATCTTACTCAAATTGAGAGTGGCCAGAACATGAGAAAGTCAAGAAAAGCTTTCTGAAAGTGGTGATACCTCAACTAAGTTTTTTTGTTTTTTTTCTGCTGCTGAGGAAGATGTGCCCTGATCTAACATCTGTTGCCAGTCTTCCTGTATTTTGTATGTGAGCTGCCACCACAGCATGGCCACTGACAAGTGGTGTAGGTCTGTACCTGGGAACCGAATCTGGGCCACCGAAGCAGAGCGTGCTGAACTTAACCACTAGGCCACTAGAGCTGGCCCTCAACTAAGTTTTCAAAAATGAAACAGATGCAAACGATGAGAGAAGTAGGCATTCTGCAGAGGGAGATATGAGAGAGTACTGCGTGTAGAGTTAAGGAGCAGATCATGAAGAGCTTTGTTATGTTAAATATTAGGGATGTTATTTACTGTTTCATCTTTCTTCATGTCATTGGTTGTTTTAGGAAATTAAAATGTCAAAACGTTTTTAAAGTTAATTGATTACTTTTTGCTATTTGTGGGCATTAAGCATTATGATCCCATATTCGTCTCTGATCTTTATTTGATTTGAGTTCAGTCTTTTATTTTAATCTGAGTGCCAAGCTAACGTATGTTTAAAAACACAGAATGCTTCTATTAGAGAATCTTCAGGTTTTCCTCTCCAAGGACTGGCAAGAATTTTCACTTTAATTATTTTTAAGTTAATTCTTTATTAACTAATACTCTTAAATGAGTAAATGAAATAGGATATTTGAATTTTGTGTGTGTGAGAGGAAGATTGGACCTGAGCTAACGTCTGTGTCCGTCTTCCTCTGTTTTGTATGTGGGATGCCTCCACAGCATGGCTTGATGAGGAGTGTGGAGGTCCACACCTGGGATGCGAACCCACAAATCCCAGGGTCGCCGGAGTGGTTTGCACAAACTTAACCACTATGCCATTGGGCCAACCCCTGAATTGTTAATTTTAGGCCTCCTTCAGCATTATTTCTATGTCTTTCTCTACAGTGGTATCATTTTATAAAAATAATTATGTTTTGTAAATTATGTGTTACTTTTGAGCAACCATTAAGCATTAATAATTCAGAGATGAATAAGACATGGTCCTTGCCTTTATGGTAAATAATACAACACGATGTTAAGAGTGTGATAGAAGTATGTATAAGCTACAGTGGTATCCCACAGGAAGTAATAATTAGCTCTGTTGGTGGGAGTGGAATGTCAAGGAAAGTTCTCTGGAAAAGGTGACTTCTTAGCTGGGTTTTGGGCGAAAGTATATGAGTAATATTGTATACTTTTAAATAGACATCTTTGGTGTTTTCTGGATTCGTTTTGCAGATTTGAAATATAGTAGTTATCTTCCTTTTAAAAATGATGACTCTTGTTTCATAATTTGGAACATTATTTAAAGCTTAAAGGAAAGCAGTTCTTTCCTGAAAGTAGTAAGGAATTGTCTGTCCTTATACTTTAAAAACTGTTTTGACCACTCAGAATTATTTTTCTTTTTAAAAGTGTAGAAATTTCCTACAGATTTAATTTTCAGTGAAAAATTGAAAACTCCTACATAAGTTTGATCTACACTGATATTGTTAGAAAAATCCACTGGTATTATAAAACATACGTGTAATTAAATTTTTTCAAAAGATGTGTAGCTATAACTAGATATGCAAGGCAGTAATGCCAAGCTTTCTGTAAATATAATAATAGTAAGATCCTAACTTAATATGGACTTCAAAGAACCTCCATCTGCTTTACTTTTACTCTTGAAACATTCTCATAAAGTATTACAGGCAATTGTGATCCTTATTTCTTGTAAGTTAAATACTAAGTTAGTGCTGCCATCGTATATTCTCAATTTGCCATTATTCTTATATAAATTATTGATTTGTTAGTTTTAAGCTCAATTTCCTTGGATATTTTGCCTTATCTTCTTCCCCCATTTATTTGAATTATAGACATAAAGAGGAGGGTTGCAAAATCCTTTCTTAGGTTGCCGCGAACACATCCCTGACTGTGAAGCAAAGTACTTAGGAGTCCATGAGGTTTCAGAAAGCTTAAGAGTTAGATATCTCTAATTCATTTGTTATGGGTTTATATTCTTTATTTGTAAATATATAGATTTATGATGCATATTATTTTATAAAGTCATGCTTCATTTATTTAACAGATATTTATTGAACTCCCACAAGATGCTTTTGTGAAATACAAGTTGCCTATCTTCAGGAAACTTAAATTTTAGAAAGGAAAATACTAGCTGAATTTACTAATTTTACTCATTAGCTGTCTAGTTACCTGTTCTCTCTTCCACTTATTAAAAAGAGAAATTAAAAGACTGGCTATGTTTTGAATTCCAGTTATTTCCATTAGTACATTGTTGGAATATGTTTTATATCCATGAAAACAGTCAACAAATTGACATCATATTTAGGCATACAACTTGGCTACATTGTGCATACACATAATTATTTTTATATTAATATGTTTCATTTAGAAGACCAATTTATAATTTTTTAAAGTCTGTTTCGCAAGTTTTTGGTTTCCTAAAATATGAAATTAAAAGTTCTGGTTTAATTCTTCATATTTAATGTCTAAGCCTTTTGCATTTCATTTTGAAACTTGTGTTTTCAGATATAATACAGATTTTTTTTAAACTAAAAATAAATTTGACTTTGAGAGAAAACTTTTTTGTTTATATTTTCTTCATTGGAGAAAGTTTCCTGTGCCAGATTTGTTTTTAAAGAGTTTTTGAGATCTTATATAGCTAAACAAGTTTCTACCTATTATGCTTACTTTGTAATGAGAAATAGCTATAACCAGTTCATGAGTAGTATGCCAGACACTGAAAAATCAATTTAAAATCTAATTGCAGGTCTACAAAAGTCTACAGTCTGCCAGTGCATTCTCTCTTATTTCCCAGTCCCTTCCCCCCTCCCGCAAATAAAAAGATAATATAGGGACCCTTTTGGCTTACTACTTTAAAAAGATTTTCTTCTCTTGGGGTAGGTAGGGCTTCTTGTAGATATGAAGTTACCATTGTGAGCTGAGTTAACTATTAGAAATATTCGCATCTCTCCACAGTGTTCTGTAAACAGAAGCTGCTGTATTACTTTTTTTTTTCCTGCTATCATTTACTGAGCATTTACTATGTGCTAATCACTTTGCTGAGTACTTCCCTATATTAGTAGTTTAGATCTCACAACCAACTGAGGCCCTTTTAAGGTGAAATGACTTGCCGAAGGCTATGTAAGTAGTAGTTACTAGAGCCCAGATCAGTGTTTTCTGTTAATCGTAAAGAGCCTTGAAGGGCCAGGGAGAGACGTGTGAGCTACCTGGGGAATGGGGATGAACTGAAAGAAATGTATTAATACATCTAGTAATATAGTGGAAATTAGCAAAGTACTCCTATTGATGTTTAATCCTATATTGATGAAGTATCTTTGCCTTAATGACAATGATGATAAATAATTACTGAGAATTTACTATATGCCAAGCCTTGTGCTAAGTGCTTTCCGTGTATTATCTCATCTATTCTTCACAATATCCTGAGAAATAAGTACAATTGTTGTCTTCCAGCAAACTAAGACACAGATATAATGTAACTATACCAGAATCGCCCACCCAGTAAATAATGGAGTCAGGAAGCAAAATCAGGGAATCTGACCCAGTGCCCACTCTCTTACCCATTATGCTGTGTTTTAATGACTCTTTGTCCTTGCCACAAAGCTTTTCTTAAGTCCTGTTTGAAAGCTTAGTTCAGAAATAAAATCTGTTAACTATGCTTTCTTCATCATGTTCTGGTATTTCTAAAATGATATTTAAACACAAGGCTTTAGAAGTGATTAACCGTAAAATACATATTACATTCTCACAGAATATGCATAAAATAGTATCTGCTTAAAATGGCTTTTATTCTTATAATTATGTGTAACACTGGTAAAAGGCATATGAAAACCAGATATTGATATTTGATTTTTGTTTAAATTCTGAGAAACATACCTAGTGGTAAGCCAGGGATCTGCTTGAATATATAAGTTTATGTCAAAGCTATGTCACTTTTAATCATTTTCATTTTACACGTAAGCCCAACACCTTTTAAAACATTTGACATTAGGAACGCAAGAGAGCTCTCGAGGCAGAACGGCAGGCCCGTGTAGAAGAATTGTTAATGAAGAGGAAAGAACAAGAAGCCCGAATTGAACAACAGAGGCAAGAAAAGGAAAAGGCCCGTGAGGATGCAGCCCGGGAAAGAGCTAGGTACCTCATTCGCTATCTTGATTTTGATCCTGATGAAGTTTTGCCGTGAATGAATATTCAAACCAAGTTGTAAAGCCATTTACTGTCATAGAGGTTTTTTAGAAGTGGTAACAAATACGGGAATGTACAAAATTTTGATTTCCAGGAATTATGACATCGTACTCAGAATGGAAACCTTTTGAACATTTCTGTTGGATGAGAAACTTGATACTTTTAAGATTTTTTTGTTTTGAGACATAGAATTTGATTCTGACTAGCTTAAGCAAAGGAAATTTTTAGAAAGATATTGGAAGCATAAGTATTAGGAGTTTAGAGGACCAGGCTTGGAAATGGTTAAGCATCAAAGGCTGCGTCACAAGAGCCACAGCATTGGTCTTTTGATGGAAACAGTGTGGTCAGCATGTTGCCACTCTGATTATGATAAATGACTGTCAGCAGTCCCTGCATTTTAAAATCACTTGTGTAAGATTTGGAGATCTAAGAAAAAGCATTTAATTGGCTAAGCCTAAGTCCCTATTGGTTGGTGTATAACTTGTTGACGTGTGCTATTTTCTGACCTATTAATTGGGGCAAATTTGGTAGATGTGAAAAGATAGCGCTTTGTGGTTTTAATTTGCTTTTCTACTTGTTCAAGATTAATAATAAAGTTGAGCAACTTTTCATATACTTATCAGCTCCTCAGGTTTTTTTCATGTAAAGTGCCCATTCAAATTTCTTCTCCATTTCCTTATTGGGATCTTTTATTGTTTCTTTTCTTTCTTTTTTTTTTTTTTTTTTGCTGAGAAATATTTGCCCTAAGCTATCATCTGTGCCAGTCTTCCTCTATCTTTTAGTATGTGGTCTGCCAGCACAGCATGGCCACTAACAGAGTGGTGTAGGTCCATGCCCAGGAACTGAACCCAGACCGCCAAAGTGGAGTGCACTGAACTTAACCACTAGGCCACTGAGGCTGGCCTGGGATCTTTTATTCTTGATGTTTAGGAATTATCTTTACTAGATACTAATTCTTTGTCAGATTTGTGTATTGAAAATATTTCTGTAGGTTGTGGCTTGCCTTTTCCCTCTATGTCTTTTGATTAATGTAATTCTTGATTGCAGTGTAGTAAAACTGAGCAAATTTTGTGATTTATGCTTTTTGATCTTGTTTAGAAAATTTGTTTCTATCATGAGTCATAAGATTTTCTTCAAAATACAGTTTTCCTTTAATATTACAGCGTCTTTATTTGCCTAGAATTGATTTTATTGTCTAGTTTGAGGTAGGAATCCAATTTCATTTTTTTCTGTGTGGATGCTCTATTGTTCTGACACACTTTATTGAAAAATAATTTTTATTCCTACTGCTCTACAAAGCTTTCTAACATAAATCAGTTTCCATGGATGTAGGGTTCTGTTTGTGGGCTCTATCTCACCTTCCAGTGGTCACTTTTTCTATCCTCTGCCTTAATTATCAAAGCTTTACAATACTTGGTGTCTGTTACCATCCTGCACTTTATTTTTGATAGGACACGCTTGGCCCTTTCACATTTCTATATTAGTTTTAGAATCAGCTTGCTCAAATCTGTATTAAAAAAGAAACTGTCAGATTTTTATTTGCATTGCTTTGAATCTATAAATTAACGTGGGGAGATTTCTGTTTTTGAAATTGAGTCCTCCAATTTAGGAACATACTACTAAATGTTTTTTCAACTGATTTAGGTCTTTAAAAATGTCTTTACATAAAGTTTATAACTTTTTTTCTATAAACTGCTTTTGTACATATTTTTTTATTGTGGTGAAATATGCGTAAGATAAAATTTAACATTTTAACTCTTTTTAAGTTTACAGTTCATTGGCATTAAGTGCATTCACGTTATGCTACCATCAACACCTTCCATATCCAGAACTCTTTTCATTTTGCAAAAATGAATCTCTGTATCCATTAAGTAATAACTCCACATTCCCCTCTCCCCCTATCCCCTGTCAACCCTCATTCTACTGTTTATCTATGAATTTGACTACTCTAGATACCTCATATGAGTGGAATCGTACGTCTTTTGTGACTTATTCATTTAGCATAATGTCTTTAAGGTTCATTCATGTTGTAGCATGTGTCAGAATTTCCTTCCTAAATGCTGAATAATATTCTGTTCTATGTATGTACTATATTTTGTTTACCTATTCTTCTGTCAATGGACACTTAAATTGCTTCCACCTTTCAGCTATTGTGAATAATGCTGGTGTAAACATGAGTGTACAAATATCTGCTTCAAGTTCCTGCTTTTAGTTCTTTTGGGTATGTATATAGTCAGAAATGGAATTGCTGGATTGTATGGTAAGTTTATTTTTAATTTTTTGAGGAACACCATACTTTTTTCCCTAGTGGCTACTCCACTTTACCTTCCAACCAACAGTGCACACAGGTTCTAATTTCTCTACCTCCTCACCAATGCTTCTTTTTTTCTTTTTCTTTTTTTATACTAGCTGTTCTAATGGGCATGAACTGGCAGCTTATTGTGGTTTTGATTTGCATTTTCTTAATGTTTAATGATGTTGCGCATCTTTTCTTGTTCTTATTGGCCATTTATATATCTTCTTTGGAGAAATATCTATTCAAATCCTTTGCCCATTTTTTAATTGGGTTGTTTTCTTGTTGAGTTGTGGCAACAGGTTCTTTGTATATTTTGTAGTAACACTTTTGTGTATATTTTGGATATTGATACATATCAGATATTTGATTTGCAAATATTTTCTCTCATTCTGTGGATTGCATTTTCACTCTGTTGATAGTGCAGAAAATTTTTTAATTTTGGTGTAGTCCAGGTTATCTATTTTTCGTTTATTGCCTGTGGTTTTGGTGTCATATCTAAGAAATCATTGCCAAATCCAATGTGAAGCTTTCTCCTTATGTTTTCTCCCAAGAGTTTTAGTTTTAGCTCTTATGTTTAGGTCTTGGATCCATTTTGAGTTAATTTTTCTATATGGTGTAAGGTAAGGGTCCAACTTCATTCTTTTGCATGTGACTATCCGATTTCCAAGCACCATTTGTTTTTTATTGGAGAATTCAATCCATGTACGTTTAGGGTGATTAGCGATATATGAGGGCTTAATACTGTCATTTTATCACTTGTTTTCCAGTTCCCCTGCTTTTCCTTTGTTTCTTGTCCTGTGTGTTTTGGTCTACCCATTGAATTATGTAGTTTTTTTTGTTGCTGTTGTTTGTTTGTTTTTAAAGATTTTATATTTTTCCTTTTTCTCCACAAAGCCTCCCGGTACATAATTGTATATTCTTCATTGTGGGTCCTTCTAGTTGTGTCATGGGGGACGCTACCTCAGTGTGGTTTGATGAGCAGTGCCATGTTTGCGCCCAGGATTCGAACCAACGAAACACTGGGCTGCCTGCAGCAGAGCGCACAAACTTAACCACTCAGCCACGGGGCCAGCCCCTGAATTATGTAGTTTTTTATGATGTATTTCTTTGTTTTCTCCTTATTTATTATTTGTGTCTTTGTTCTGCTTTTTTGTTGAGTGGTTACCCTGAGGTTTGTATTCAGAATCTCGTGTATAAGATAGTCCGTTTTCTGATGACCTCTTATTTCCTTAGTCTAAACCAATTCAGTCCCTTTCCTCCTCTGCTCCTAAGTTGTTTTTCTCACATCTTATTCCATCTTGTGTTGTGAGTTTGTAGTTAAAATGATAAGATTATCTTTGTTTTTGGTGTTTTCTTTCCCTTTCTCTTTAATGCTGTACTTGAGTATTTGCTATCCTATTCTGTCTACTTATTTGTCTCCTTACTCCATGCTTTATAACCCCTTCCTCTCCCCCCCCTTTTTTTTCCACGTATAAGGGCCTTCTTGAGGATTTTTTGTTGGGGGGGGTCTCGTGGCTACAACTCAATTAGCTTATGTTTGTCTGAGAAAGTTTTTATTTGTCCTTCATATCTGAAGGATATTTTTGCTGGATAGAGTATGCTTGGCTGAAAATTTTTGTCTTTCCAATATTTGAATATGTCGTTCTCTTCTCTCCTAGCCTGTAAGGTTTCTGCAGAGAAATCTGCTGAAAGCCTGATAGGGGTTCCTTTGTAGGTTATTTTCTTCTGCCTTGCTACCCTTAGTATTTTTTCTTTGTCATTCACTTTTGTTAGTTTTACTAGTATATGCCTTGCAGTAGGTCTGTTTACATTGACATATCTAGGAGATCTGGAAGCTTCTTCCACACGTATTTCCCTCTCTTTCCCTAGGTTTGGGAAGTTCTCTTCTATTGTTTCTTTGAACATGCTTTCTGATCCATTCTCCTCTTCTCCTTCTGGAATACCTATAATTCTTATGTTGCATTTCCTCCCTGAGTCAGATATTTCTCGGAGACTTTCTTCATTTCTTTTTAGTCTTAGTTCTCTCTCCTCCTCTTTCTGGAGCATTTCAACATGTCTATCTTTGATTATGCTGATATGCTTCTCTATGATGTCCACTTGAGTGTTCAGGGAATCTGTATTTTGTTTTATCTCTTCCATTGTGTCTTTCATCTCTAATGTTTCTGATTGATTCTTCTTTATAGTTTCAATCTCTTTCATGAATTAGCTCCTGAACTCATTGAATTGTTTCTCTACATTCTCTTTTACCTCATTGAGTTTTTTGATGATAGCTATTTTGAATTCGTTGTCATTTAGATTACATATTTCTGTGTCCTTAGGACTGAATTTTGGTACTTGTCATTTTCTCTGTGATCTGGAGATTTGATATAATGTTTGATATTGCTGGGGGGGTGACTCTGGTCTTATGGATCCTGATATTATTTGGTTATCGCCACAGGGTGGGGTGAAGAGCTGCGTATTCTGAGCCCTCTGCCTTCAGCCAAGATCCCAGGAAGTGGAGCAGGCACAGGGCAGGTCGAGGAAGGGGTACTTTCTCCTGCATGCTGTCTGGGCCTTCTCACTCTTCTCTCGCTATCTGCTCTCCTGGTGTGTTGGCTTAATGAGGTCACCCCCTGTGAAAGCTCTTGCCCTGGGCGAGGTCTTCCCTCAAGGCTGCACGGGCCCTCAGGGGTCCTTGATGTTCCCATGAAATCATCCCCTGCCCGGTCCCTTCCCTCTCAGAGGCCTCCTGCAGTCATGGATTCCAGTCTATTAGGGGAGGGAGCAAAGTTTTTTCTTACCCTGTTCCACCTCTTCTAACAAGGCCTTCAGCCTCTCTGACCTCCATCATATGGCTGCGTGTGTCTCTCTGATGTTTCTGTGTTGTATTAGGATATCCTCTGTTAGAGTATGAATGTCCCTTTTCATTGTATGTTAGAGGGGAGAGAATCCCAGGCAAGTTCACTCTGCCATGATGCTGACATCGCTCTCAGTACCACTTGTTGAAAATACTGTCCTTTCCATTCAGTGGTCTTGGCACCCTTGTCAAAAATCATTTGACCAGGGGCTGGCCCGGTGGCGCAGTGGTTAAGTTCACATGTTCCGCTTGTCAGTGGCTCAGGGTTCGCCAGTTCGGATCCTGGGTGTGGACATGGCACTGCTTGGCAAAAGCCATGCTGTGGTAGGCATCCTACCTATGAAGTAGGGGAAGATGGGCATTGATGTTAGCCCAGGGCCAGTCTTCCTCAGCAAAAAGAGGAGGATTGGCAATAGTTAGCTCAGGGCTAATATTCCTCAAAAAAAATCACTTGACCATATATTTGAGGGTTTATTTCTTGGCTCTCAATTCTAGTCCATGTATAATTATAATATATAATCTAGTCTTTTGTGCTAGTACCACACTGTTTTGATCACTGCAGCTTTGTAGTAAGTTTTGAAATCAGGAATCTTCCAGCTTTGTTCTTTTTTTCATGATTATTTTGGCTATTCAGTGTCCCGTGAGATTCTATGTGAATTTTAGGATAGATTTTTTTTTTTTCTATTTCTGCAAAATAAGTCATCGAGATTTTGATAGAGATTTCTTTGAATCCGTGCCTAGCTTTAGGTGGTATTGACATTTTAACAATACTGGGTCTTCCAGTTCATGAACATGAAATGTCTTTTCATTTTTTTGTCTTTAATTTCTTTCAGCAAAGTTTTGTAGTTTTCACTTTGTAAGTGTTCTGCTTCCTTAGTTAAGTTTATTTCGAATTTTTTGACACATTTTATGAAATTTATTTTTAGTTATCCTCTTTTATGTTTGTTATGCTATTAGAAATAGAATCTCTAAAATTTTTTCAAACCTGTGTATTGCTAGTGTTTAAGAATACCATTGATTTTGTTTCCAGCAACTTTGATAAATTCTGTTAAAAATTCTAATAATTAATCTGTAGATTCTTTAGGATTTTCTACATAAATAACCATATCATATACCAATAAAAATAGTTTGTGTTCTTTTTCTCTGATCTCTATCCTTTTATTTCTTTAGTGGGCACCTTAAAAGGAATGCTGTCAGCAATTAACTGTGTAATATAGTATATTTAAGTTTTACAGATGTCCTTTATTAGGTTAAAGAAGCTACCTTTTGTTCTTAAATTGTGAATTTTTTCAAATCATGAATTGGAGCTGAATTTTAGCAAATGCTTTTTCTACTTATATAGAAATGATCATCAAAAATCTCTCCTTTGATCTGTTAATATGATCATTGATTTTCCTAATGTTCAGTCAAGCCTGTATTCCTGGGATAAACCCAACTTGGTTTTGATGTATTGTTAGAATTTGCTTATATAAGCCATCACTGCATTTGGTTAACTAACTTTTAAGGCTTTCAATCTGGAGAGCGAGGTAACTATATATTTTTTAAATCAGTAAACATTTTAATAAACTATAACATAAATAGAATAACGTACAAATCAATAAATTTGCAGCTTGATGAGTTATCACCATACCCATGTAACTACCAACCTGGGCAAGATATGGAACATTACCAGCACCCCAAAAGCCCCCATGTGCGTTCCAAATCACTGCCCCTCCTTCCACCTCAACAGTAATCACTATCCACATTTCTCACATGGTGGTCTAGTTGCTGGCTTTATGCCTAAGAATGGAATTGCTAGTCCTTATGGTATACAAATTTTCAGCTCTAGTAGACACTGCCAAACTGTTTAGCAATGTAGTTGTTCTGGTTTACATTTACAGTAGCATTTTGAATATTCTAGATGTTCTGTATCCTTGCCTAAACTTGCAATTAACAATCTTAAAAAAATTTTCTTGCACAACTTCATTATGGTATAGTGGACATACAAAAGATTGAACTTATTGAAGTGTACGATTTCATTAGTTTTCACGTATGTAATCTCTGTGAAACCATCAGCATAGTCAAGATAATGATGATATCCATCACCCCTCACCCCCCAAATTTTCTTGTGCTGCTTGGTAATCCATGTGTCCTTTCCTCCACACTCATCTCCAGGAAGCCACTGATTTACTTTCTTTTTTGTCCCTTACTCAGCTTTATTATTTTGAGATTCCTCCATATTGTTGTTTGTACCTATAGCTTGCATTTTTTGTTTATTGCCAAGTAGTATTTGTATATATACGCCACAAATTATTGTCTGCTTTTCTATTGATAGACATTTAGGTTACTTTCATTTTTTTGGCTATTACAAATGAAGCTGTTATGAACATCTGTGTATGAGTCTTTACGTAGACATATGCTTTCGTTTCTCTTGGGTAAATAGCTAAGAGATAAAAGGCTGGATTATAGGGTAAGATGTATACCATGTTACATAGCCACCAGTAGTGAAAGAGTTTCAATTTCTTCAAACTTGACAAAACTTGGTGGATCGGTGTTTTAAATGTATGCTTTTCTAGTAGGTATGTAGTGCTGTCTCACTGTGATTTTAATTTGCATTCCTCTGATGACTAATGTTTTTGAGTATCTTTTAATGTGCTTATTAGTTATTCATGTATCTGTTTTGGTGAAATGTCTGCTCACACCTTCTGCCCGTTTTTCAAGTGAGTCATTTTGTTATTATTGAGTTGTAGGAGTTCTTTGTTTATTCAGAGTACACATTATTTTCAGTATGTGAATTGCTATCTGTGGCTTTTTATTTTCTTAATACTGTCGTTTGAAAAGCAAAAGTTTTTAGTTTTGACAAAATCCAATATATCAAAATTTTTTTACGTGTAGTGCTTTTGGTGTCCTAAGAAATCTTACCTAACTCAAAAATCACAAAGTTTTTTTCCTATGTTTTCTTCAAGAAGTGTTTCAGTTTGGCACTTACATTTAGGTCTATATTTCCTTTTTTTTTTTTTTTTAAAGATTTTATTTTTCCTTTTTCTCCCCAAAGCCTCCCCAAAAATATACATAGTTGTATATTTTTTCAGTTGGGGATCCTTCTAGTTGTGGCATGTAGGATGCCGCCTCAGCTTGGCCTGATGATTGGTGCCATGTCTGCTCCCAGCACCTGAACCAGCAAAACCCTGGGCTGCGGAAACAGAGTGCACGAACTTAACCACTCGGCCATGGGGCCAGCCCCTATATTTCCTTTCAAGTTAACTTTTATATGTGGTATGAGATCTCAATTTATTTGTTTGCATAGATATTCATTTATCACATCACCGTTTGTTGAAAGGACTATCCTTTCACTATTGAATTGCCTTGCCGCTTGTTCAGAATCAATTAATCATAGATGTAAGACTTTATTTCTGGACTGTATTCTGTTCTTTAGATATCTATGTGTCTCTTTTTATGCCAGCCCCACACTGCTTTAAGTACTGTAGCTATATACCAACTTTTGAAATCAGGTAATGTAAGTTCTCCAACTTTGTTCTGTTTCAAAATTGCATTTCCATATAATTTTTAGAGTGTGCTTGCCAGTTTCTAAAATATAGCTTGCAGGAATTTTGATAGGAAATGCATTGAATCTGTAGATCATTGTGGAGAGAATTGCCCTCTGTACAATATGGTGTATTATTATCCATGACTATGGTGTGTGGCTCTCTTTATTTATATCTCCTTTAATTTCTGTCAGCAATGTTTTGTAGTTTTTAATATATAGGTCTTGTACTTGTTTTCTTAAATTTATTCCTAAGTACTCTTTTTGAAGCCAGTGTGAATGGAATTATTTTCTTTATTTCGTGTTTGGTAGTATTTCTTGCTAGTATATCGAAATACGGTCAATGTTTATATATTTCATTCTACAATCTTGTTTTTTATGATCTTGCTCAACTCTTATTAGTTTTGGTAGTGTTTTCTTTCTTTGTTTTTTTAAAGATATTTTACCTAAAGGCTCATGTCATCTGCAAATTAAGATTGTTTTATTTCTTGCTTTGTAATATGGATGCCTTTAATTTCTTTTTCTTGCCTTATTGCACTCGCTAGATCCTACAGTTTAATATTAATATAAGTTGTGACATTGCATATTCTTACTTTGTTCTTGAGGTTAGGGGGAAAGCATTCAGTATTTTAGCATTATTTAGCATTATTATTTTATGATGTTTTTTGTAGGTTTTTCATAAATCCCCATTATCAGGTTGAAGAAGTTTTCTTCTGTTTCTAGTTTGTTGAGAGTTTTTAACATAAATTGACTTTGAATTTGGTTAAATAAATGCTTCTTTTTGTGTATCCACTGATGCAATCCTGTGCTTTTTATTCTTTGTTTTATACAGTATACTACACTAATCCGTTTTTTGATATTAAGCCAGCCGTGCCTTTATGGGTTAATTCTTACATGGTCATGGTGTATAATCATTTTTATACATGATTGAATTCTTGTTAAGGATATGTTGATAAGAGCTAATGATATGTAATTTTCTTATCAGGTCTGTTTCTGGCTTTTGTGTCATGGCAATACTAGCCTCATAGAATATCATGATGGGAAGTCTTTTTTTTCTGCACTATTTGTATAATCTGTTTGCATAGGTTTGGTAGTATTTCTTGCTAGATGTTTGAATTTACCAGTGACGCCATCTGTACTTGGATTTTTCTTTTAGGAAAATTTTAAATTCCAATTCAGTTATTGTGTTTTTTCCCCCACATGCTATTAGTCTGTTGAGATTTTTCTGTTTCTTATTGAGTCAGCTTTCATAATTCATGACTTTATGGGAATTTTCCTTTTCATCTAAGTTGTCTCTCTTTATAAAGTTGGTCATAGTTCCTTATAAGAATTTTAATTTCAGTGTGATCTATAGTGATATCCCTCTTTCATTTCTAATTTTGGTAATTTGTATCTCTTCTCTCTCTCTCTTTTTTTATTAGTCTAGTTAAAGGTTTATGCATTTTGTTGATCTTTCCAAGAACCAACTTTTGGATTCATTGAGTTTCTCTATTGTGTTTCTGTTTTCTAGTTCATTGATTTCTGCTTTAATATTTATCATTTCTTTCCTTCTGCTTACTTTCAGTTTGATTAGCTCTGCTTTTCCTGCTTTTATTAGGTTGGAACTAGTTTATTGATTTTAGGTATTTCTACATTTCTAATATAAGCATTTAAAGGTATAAATTTTTTTCTTAGCACTTCTTTAATTTCATTCCATCAATTTTGATATGTAATTTTTCATTTTCACTTAATTCATGATATTTTATAATATTTCTTGTGATTTTTTGATTCTTGAGTTATTTAGAAGCATGTTATTTAGTTTCATTATATTTTGGGATATCTCCAATTTTTCTGTTGTTTTCTAATTAAATCTTTCATGGTTGAAGAATATACTTTGTATTATTTCAGTCCTTTTAAGTTTATTGAGACTTATTTTATGCCCCTGGATGTAGACCATCCTGGAGAATGTTCTACGTGATGTTGGAAAGCATGTATATTCTGCTCTTGTTGGATGATGTGTACTCTAAATGTCAGTCAAGTAAAGTTAGTTGATAGTGTTGTCTAGTTGTCTGTATACTTACTGATTTTCTCTTCAGTTGTATTAATTCTTGAGAGAGGATTATTGAAATCTCCAAATATAATTGTTGAATTGTCTATTTCTCTTTTCAGTTTTGACAATTTTTGCTCTTTTATTTTGGTGCTTCAGTATTAGGGGCATATAATTTATAATTGTTATGTCTTCCTGGGGTATTAACCCTTTCAACATTATGAAATGTCCCTCTTTGGTTTAAAAAATATTTCTTGTCTTATGATCAGAGGTTTTTTTTTCTGTTTTAAATGTAACCATGGTTATTGTTTACATGATATGTCTTTACTGTCCTTTTACTTTCATTCTTTTGTATCTTTGAATCTAAAGTGTGTCTCTATCGACTATATATAGTTGAGGTTTGTTTTCCTGTCTGGTCTTAAAATTCTGCCTTTTGATTGAAGTATTTAGTCCAATCTCAGTTGATGTAATTATTAATATGATTTGATTTATGTCTGCCATTTTGATATTTGTTTTCTATATGTCTCAGGTTTTTTTGTTCTCCCTTACTGCCTTCTTTTTTGTTAAACCCATACTTTTTAGTACATCATTTTAATTTTCTTCTTTATTTTTAAAACTATATTAGTGATTTGCTTAGTGATTGTTCTGTTTATTACAATATTCATTTTGACTTATCACAAACTACTTCGGGTTAAAAGTAAATTAATTTTGGTAAAATAGAGCAGCTTTATTCCGATACAACTCTATGTCCTTTTCCTCTTGTGTTGTTGTCACATAGATCTATAAATGTCATAAGCTCAACAATATTGTGTTATAATTATTTCTTTGTGTAGCCCCACACTTTTCAAAAAAATGAAGAGAATAAAACAGAAAATATATTTATACATTGCTTTATATTTATCCACATATTTACTATTGCTGGTGTACTTCATTTCTTCCTGTGGATTTGAGTTACCCTTTGGCATCATTTCCTTTTGGCTAGTTGGACTTCCTTCAGTATATCTTGTAAGGGAGTTTTACTTTCATTGAATTATTTTGATATTTGCTTATCTGGGAATATTTTCATGTTGCCTTCATTTTGAATGATAGTTTTCCTGAATATTGAGTTTGTGGGTTTTTTCCCGAGACTTTGAAGCTTCTCACTTTTGTTGTTTCTGATGAAAAGTCAGCCATTAATCATATTGTATTTCCTCTGTATATGATGGGTTGTTCTTTTCTTCCTGCTTTCAAAGTTTTCCGTTCCAGTTTGTCTTTCCCCAGTTTGACTATGATTTGTCTAAGTTGATTCTCTTCATGATCATCCTACTCTGTACATTAATGTTTTTCATCAAATTTTGGAAATTTTTGGCTGGTATTTCTTCAGATATTTAATTGTCATTTCTCTTCAGGCTCCTCTGAGTTGTAACAGTTTCTCAGACTTTCCATAGTTTTGATGCCCTTGACAGTTTTGAGTAGTGGTCAGATATTTTATAGAATGTTCCTCAGGATTTGTTTGATGTTTTTCTCATGGGTAGACTGATGTTATGAGTTTTTGGAAGAAAGACCACAGAGGTGAATGTGAATTACCGTTCTTAACTTGTCAAAGGTTCATGCTATCAGATTGACTTATCAATGACTTTTTTAACCTTGATCACCTGGCTAAGGTAGTGTTTGTTAGGTTTCTCCATTGTATGGTTACTTTTATAATTTCCCTATGCTATCCTCCTTTGAGCCGAGCCACTAAGCATAGCCCACACTGAAAAGTCCACCTCCTTGAGAGACAAATTCCTACATCAATTATTTGCAATTCTTCTGTAGAGGACATTTGTCTGTTCTCTGTCATTTATTTATTAAATTATTTTCTTAAGTCAATGTGGACTCATTTACATTTATTTTATACTTTGGGTTATTAACCAGTATTATGTTATTTATTTTTTTGGTTACATTGTTCCAGCTTTGGACATTGTGAGCTCTTTCATTTGGCCCCTATCTCCCTTTGACATACTTCATCATTTTGTATTTTGAGCACTTCCTTACTTTCTGGCACTGCAAGATGCTTCAGACTAATCTTGTGCTTTTCCTGCTCCACACCTAGAATCAGCCATTTATTTAAGGATTCCTGGTTCCTTTTATAGGAAAAAATTTTTTTTTAACTGTTTCTTTGTTGAGATTCTCTATTTGTTGAATCATTGTCATAATATTTTTTGTTATTTTGACATACTTTCTTTAAATTCTTTGAATATATTTATAGTAACTGTTTTATAGTCTTTGCCTACTAAAACCAACATATGCCTTCATTCAGAGACAGTTTCGGTTGATTGCCTTTTTCCTAAACTAGGTCATACTGCTTTTTTCCTAAACTAGGTCATACTTCTTTGTATGTCTCATAGTTTGTTTGTGATTGCTTCCTTTCCTGTTCTCTTTATCTTTGTGAGTTTATGACTTTTCTATTCCTTTCTTGTGTTTTTAGTGGATTTTTGGAAGGAAACAGAGATAAGTGTATGTTTTCAACATGCCATACTTTTTTTTATTTCATTCATTTTTTTTTTTTTTTGAGGAAGATTAGCCCTGAGCTAACATCTGCCACCAGTCCTCCTCTTCTTGCTGAGGAAGTCTGGCCCTGAGCTAACATCCGTGCCTATCTTCCTCTACTTTAAATGTGGGATGCCCACCACAGCATGGCTTGACAAGTGGTGCATAGGTCCACACTCGGGATCCAAACTGGTGAATCCCAGGCTGCCGAAGTGGAACGTGTGAACTTAACTGCTGTACCACTGGGCCAGCCCCTCCACGTGCCATATTTAAATGATAGTCCCAGAGCTAATATTTAAACCCATTCCTTGGTTCAGAATCCTATTTTCATAACTAATAATCTCTGTTGCTCCCCAAACATTTAATAAGTGGTGTACCTGAGACTTAGTAGGCACTCAGACAAAAATAATTCTAAAGAATGCAGTTGTGTTGCTTAACGTTGAGGATATGTTCTGAGAAATGTGTCACTGGGTAATTTTGTTGTTATGTGAACATGATAGAAGTGTACTTACACAAACCTAGATGGTATAGCCTACTACACACCCAGGCTATCTGGTACTAGTCTTGTGTGATCAGTCATAGATACAGTCTGTTGTTGACTGAAATGTCATTATGCGGTGCATGGCTGTAATAACCTTTCAGAACATAAAGCCTATGTGTCCTAATTGTATTTTTTATCCTCATGAGATTTGTTACTCCAAGCAGTTGAGTTTATAATTTTTACTGTCTTCTTACAGAGATAGGGAAGAACGACTGGCAGCCCTAACCGCTGCTCAACAAGAAGCTATGGAAGAGCTGCAGAAGAAAATTCAGCTCAAGGTAGGGATATTATATATTTCAATTTTTGAAATTTTAGAGCTTGTCAGTGGAGCATGAGCTTAAAATTTTATATATTGAATTAATTGTATGAAAAATTGAATTAATTCGTGTTTCTAGTCTCTGGATTACAAGATTTATATGAGTAAGCTACAATTATTTCTAACTCAACTGTCTTTTCAGACAGTTTAGTTTTCACTAAATTTATTTTAATAAAGTAAAGCAGTTGAGGGAAAAAAATTAAAGGAATTTTAACATTTCTTGTTTTTATTAAGCAATTCATTAATGATTTGAAGGCATTACTACTAGCCCTCTGATATTCATAGATTTAATTATTTAGAAATAAACTAAAAGATGACTATAATTTGTTTCACTTGATTTCAGTGCTTAGGATTGCACAATTGTAGCTTGGGAGATTATGATAAACTGATATTTTCTAGAAAATCTTTGCCAGTAGTATTAGAGTTTCTACCAGTATGAATTTTTCACGTTGTTACAATTATTTACATGTTAGTTCCTCACAGAGACAGTAAATTCTGTAAGGTAGAGGGCTATATGTTACTATTTGTATAGTCTTAGAACTTTATCATTCATTTAAATTTAATGCAGCAAATATTTATTGAGCCTTGTGGTAGGCATGGGAATGCAGAGATGAGTAAGATATGATTCTAAGTTTCAAAAAACTAATAATCTACTGTGAGATTCAGATGCTAAACAGACAATTTCCCTATGTTAGGGGTATACATGGAGTGCTATGGAAGTACAGAGGAGAGCACTTAATCTAACTTGAAGGGTTTCAGCAGTTAGGGAAATAATTTTAGAGAATAATTCCTGAGCTGAATCTTGAAAGAAAGATGAGTTGAATGGGTAGGCGGGTGGGATGGCATTCCAGCCATGTGAAATAGTATGAGCATGAAGTCAGAAGTCTGAAACTATTTTTTTGGTTTATTTGTTTTTTGTTTTCTGGGAAGTCACTGGAGGTGTAGAACAGCTAGTGATAGAGTAGATGTGGGCAGAGTTCTGTTTCATGATGGGCCTTGTCTGCCATGAGGATAAGCTTGATCTTTACCTGTGGGTCACCATTTCCCATAGTGTGTTCTAGGAAGTGCTTCTCAAATGTGTGGTGTAGTCAAATACCTGTGTAAAATGTTGCTTAGTATAGGCTGGGTTTATTGAGTCATAGTGCACTGTGTTAAAAGCCCGTTTAGCTTTAACTGACTACTTTCCAAATGTTTTTTAACTGTAGAACCTCTTTCACAAAAACACTCATTAATATCCCATGGTATAGTTCCATGATGCACAGTGTAGGAAACGTTCTATTAAAGGGCTTTATGTAGATTCTCGTCTTCAGTGTTCAAGTTTACATTGGATTAGGATATTCTCCTATTATTTTAGAAAGTTTAATGGAAATATTATTTTTCAAGTTCTCAGTATAATTTGAATAATTTTTGATATTCTCACACTCTGACTTCATCTACAGCATGATGAAAGCATTCGAAGGCACATGGAACAGATTGAACAAAGAAAAGAAAAAGCTGCTGAGTTAAGCAGTGGACGACATGCAAATACTGATTATGCCCCCAAACTGACCCCTTATGAAAGAAAGAAGCAGTGTTCTCTCTGCAGTGTCCTGGTAGGTTGTCATTATCAATATTGTGATGATATATTATGATTTATTACTAAACTATGGAAGTATATTCTCCCAGTCTTTTAAAATTTATCTATACTAAGGCATCTGCTGGGTACTTGGATTTCTTTCATGATTTTTATGCAAAGTAAGTAGTAGAAAATTAGTATCAGCATTTATGAGTGGCAGCACAAAGTGCCAAAGCATGCAGTTGCTACTAAAATGGATGTATACCTGCTTAATTATAGCCCAAGACAATATTTTTGGGTATTGGGACTGAAAAAGAAAAGAAGCATTCATTTTTTTTTTTTTTGAGGAGGATTAGCCCTGAGCTAATTACTGCCAGTCCTCCTCTTATTTGCTGAGGAAGCCTGGCCCTGAACTAACGTTCATGCCCATCTTCCTCTACTTTATATGTGGGATGCCTACCACAGCATGGCGTGCCAAGCGGTGCCATGTCCACACCCATGATCCGCACCTGCGAACCCCAGGCCTCCGGGAAGGGGAACGTGCATACTTTTAACTGCTGCACCACTGGGCTGGCCCCAAGGAAAGAAGCATTTTTAATGCTGAAACTTGAACCTTGATACTTAAAGGAAATGATATCCTGTTAAGGTTGGCTATGATCACATGCCTTTTTTGACCGTATCTTGTAGAGGATTCTCAGAATTGTGTTCTGAAGAAAATATTCTTATGCCTAATATGTGAAAGAGCGATCTCAACTTGCAAATTGAATGTGTAATATTTAAAATCAGATATAATTATATGTTGATTACATTGCTTTCATTTTATGGTTTTAGATCTCTTCAGAGGTGTATCTTTTTAGCCACATTAAAGGAAAAAAACACCAGCAAGCTGTGAGAGAGAATAGTAGCATCCAAGGACGTGAACTTTCAGACGAAGAAGTGGTAAGCTTTACTTTTGTTTGTTTATGTGTATTGAGTACCTAGTATGTTCTCTTTTATTGTGAAGAATTCCATGTTCATATATATTTGCATGATTAAAACTATATTTAATATTTAATTACTACTACATATAGTACACAAATGTGTCATAATTTTAGTATACATGTTAATTTAACAAAAAACATAAAAATAAGAATTTAGTACTATTATTTATATAATTGCAGTGCAAAAAAAGTCATGGTATTTTGATATTTCAGTAATACAAGAAAAACATTATCTAGTGATGCTCTACATTTCTTGGAAAACCGTTAACAATATAAATTTCATATTATCAGTACAATATTTAGAAATGTTTGGAAATGCATTATTTAACTACCAATAATTATTGTTTACATGGAATTTAGATTGAAATATGTATTTTTATAGTTTTCATTCAACTCTTATGGAGACATAGATTTGTCGGTTCTAGTTGTAATACCAAATTTCTAAAGCTACACAAAGAAGGGAAATTCATGTTTGGTCAAGCATCTTTTAAGATGTCCATGAAAGATTGTTGTGGTTCTTTATGGGCAGTACCTGTGGGTACGTGCACGTGTGTAACTCTTTGTGTTTTTTGGAGTATAGCATATATTAATAGAGTACACAAATCTCAAATATATACCTCAAGTGTATAGATGAATTTTTATGTATGTTCCACTTATATCAAGATATAGATCAATTCTTGCACTCCAGAAGGCTCTGTCATGTCTCTGATGACTAGTACTATCTTGAACTCCATATAAATGGTATCATACAGACTGTACTTTCTGTGTCTGGCTTCTTTCACTCATCCTTAAGTCTGTGAGATTGATCTTTAATGTTTATATGAAGCTCTAGTTCATTCTTTTTTCTTAGATTTTTTTTCCGTGCCTTCCAGGCAAAGACCATTAGGAGCACATCTATAGTTGAATAAAATGGGCTTTATTGATTTGTTCAAAGAACGGAAAATGCACATTATGCGGAGTTATGGGGCTTCTCAATAAGGTGTTAGAAAGGACTTACCGGATTTGGGCTTGTGCTAGGTGATTTTGTGTATGGGGGGGTTGTGGTGTTCAAGTACTTGGAGCTTTGCTGGATTGGATACTGTCAGGAAGTAAGGGTAATTCTGTGGTTGGTTCTTAATAAATTTTACCTAGGTAGGAGGAATGAAGCTACTGTTTTCTCCTAAGTTTCTGGATATAGCAAATGCTTCAGGGGAAATTACACACAGTTACTTGGGCTCACTTCTCTATGATTTCTTCCCTTTGAGGATCTTTGCCCTTCAAGTTCCCATCACTTTGTCAGCTTTAAACCAAATTCTGTCTTCTCAGCTCAGTAAGACTGCCCCTTTCAGGTTGCACTGTTCTCTCATGCCAAAAGTTGTCATAAACCTTTAAGAAAAAATCCATAGTGATTGCGGAGCTCACCTCATGTGCTTTCCCTTCCTTTAGGGATCATGGTCTCTCAAGTCCTGGCTGTGTTGGCTGTTCTTCAATGCCTTCAAACAGATGTTTTGTGTATTTTGTGCAACTTTTGGAGTTGGAAGATTAGTGTAGTATAAGCCAGTTCACTGTGGCTGGAATTGGAAGTCTCCTAATGTTTAATTCCTGTATATCCATTGTTTGACATAATACTCGACACATAATAAGCTATTTAATAAAAGCCCATTGGGTTGAGTTGAATTGAACTGAAAGGTTATACCAAATGACTTTAGGTACTATTAATAAAAATGAAATAAAAATGGAACTAATCATCTATTTTGTTTACCTCAAATAATCTTTTGCCTTTTTCTGAAATTGTATGGGTATTTTAAGAGAGAATAGTATGGAATTTTTCTTTTTACTTGAATCATTCATATAATTATTCCTATTCTCTACTGAAGTTTGCTCTTTAAAACTAGTCATGTATATGTGTGCTCCAGTTTGAAAAAATCCTAAATTGCTTCATTAATTAGAATTTTCATTATTCCCATTATAAAGGAAATTCTTCTACTTATAAAAATTATTTCTCATTAAATTCTCTTAATAAAAAACCTAAATATTATTTAATTTACAAAAACTTATTTTAAAATTTTCAGGAGCACTGCTATTATGTAAACGGAAATCTAAATTTTATGTGTTTTCTAATAAGGAAAGAATATTTAATTCGTGCACTTTGGAAGAAAAATGTGCAATATTATCTAACTTCTGTAGCTATCATAGCATAGTCTGATGTTTAGCTGTTGTGGTTTGAGATTTGATTGACGTGCTCATTTTATGTACTGTTTCAATTCGAAAGAATTAAATTTTCTTTAAGTTCTCACCTAATTCATGTAGTTATTCTTGGTTATAGCCCCTTCTTTCTGAAAACAAGTGTGCAATATAGCATATGAGTTATGTGATATAGAAAGACAATTTTATATTTACTCACGTGGAAGTTTTATTTTTAATCAGTAGAGTTATCTATAGTAAACATACTTATTCTACTTAAAGTTATTACTTGTCAGCTGTGATGTCTTTATATTATATACATCTTGTCTATGTCCCTTCTTCTTTGACATGTAAGATGTTATTTATACCACCTCTGATCTTATGAAATTGTACCTTTGACCTTATGCACTTGTCGTATCAGATAACTTACTCTTGATCTTTGACACATTTTGTTTTAAGCCTGTTAAACATAATAGGTAACTGCCAAGCAAGAAGGGTTTAATGTTTTGTGTTTTTATTGTAATTTGATCAGGAAATTTTCCTTGTATTTCTTGAGCCTTCATAAAAAAGCTGTTACATGTTTGACTTTTTTCTCTTTCATCATCTTAGAATATAGGTGATAAAAGTAAGTGATTTTTAAAGATCTAAACAAATGAGTGCTAGTTTTAATAAGATCCAAAATATAATTTTTTAAATGCATTTAAAGTAGTAGTTTTAATTAAAACTCTGATTTCTTTGTGGTCCTGTTTTCACACTATCTAGAGAAGCTGATAGTGGTTTTTGTGGAAGTTGCAGGAAGTACATTTAATTCTATATAGAGAATGAAGTTAAAAAGTGTTTTTTAAAAAATTTTGAATCCATGCATTTCTGTGTTTCTGAGACTCCTTGGCTTTAAAATCATGTAAATCATATAAGCTCTGTTTGTTAAACTGTGTACTTATATAGAGAGAAAACAATAGTTTATTTTCATTTGATTCATGAAGGATCTTAACTATAATTTTTTGGATGTTTGCAACCAAGTGTGATTTTAAAAATCCCAAAATTAGTATTTAAAATTGAAAAAAATATGTTAATTAGGTGATTGAAGAAAAAAGAAATTTAAAATTAATAAAAACATAAAGACATCACTGTGTTTAATGAACTTACATAAGCTGATCTGTTTGGCCAGAGTGTGCCTGACATTGAGGTAGAAGAAGTAGTAGATGTCTCCCAGAATTGATTACAATCTGGAAAATAATAGATGATTTCTAATAGATCCTTTCATTTCCTTACCTTGCTTACCTTTGTTTGTAGAAGCAGAAGTATTTACTCTCTTTTTATAATCATATTAGAAAAACATCTTGTTTGCCTTTCAATAGAAAATCAAGTCAAGCAGACAAACTAGAACTCATTTAGAATAAATCTTGGTGAGTTTCCCCCCCAATATCTCAATAAGTGTACATTTTAAGTTAGAGAAATGATCTAAAAACAACTTACCCTTCCTTATAAGACATAGCTTTCATTGCCTTCGTTTTCTCTTTAATAGGATGAGAAAATTTTATAGTTGTGTGTGTGTGCGAGAGAGAGAACAAGTATATGTATTCAGTATATAATTCACATATGAATATAGCTGATTGTTAATTTTTATATTTCTTTTAACTTTTGGAATTCTTATGGTGGTAAATTCTCTCACGTTGTAACAAGGATATGCGGAGAATATGTAGCTATCTACCATAGCTGATTTAGTCGTCTTCATTGGTTCAAGGAAAAATTTTTAACTAGGTAAATAGCTTTTTTTATTGAGTTCATAATAGTTTACAATATTGTGAAGTTTCACTTGTACATTATTACCTGTCTGTCACCATGTAAGTACCCTGCTTCACCCCCTGTCCCCACCCACCAAGCCCCCTTCTCCTGGTAACCTCTGAACTATTCTCTTTGTCCGTGTGTTTATCTGTCTTCCACATATGAGTGAAATCATATGGCGTTTGTCTTTCTCTGTCTGGCTTATTTTGCTTAACATAATTCCCTCTAGATCCATCCATGTTGTTGTGAATGGGACAATTTTGTCTTTTTTTATGGCTGTATAGTGTTCCATTGTATATATATACCACATCTTCTTTATCCAATCATCAGTCTATGGGCACTTGGATTGCTTCCGCATCGTGGCCATTGTCAATAATGGTGCAATGAACATAGGTATGCATAAGTCATTTTGAATTGTTGATTTCAGGTTTTTTGAATAGATACCCAGTAGTGGGATAGCTGGGTCATGGTATTTCTACTTTTAGTTTCTTGAGGAATCTCCATAGTTTTCCATAGTAGCTGCGCTGGTTTGCATTCCCACTGGCAGTGTATGAGGGTTCCTTTTTTGCTGCAACCTCTCCAACATTTGTTATTTTTTCTCTTAGTGATTATAACCATGGAACAGGTATAAGATGATATCTTAGTGTAGTTTTGATGTGGATTTCCCTAACGATTAGTGATGTTGAACATCTTTTCTGTGCCTGTTGGCCATTTGTATATCTTCTTTGGAGAGATGTCAGCTCATATCTTCTCCCCATTTTTTGATTGGGCTGTTTGTCTTTTTGTTCTTTAGTTGTGTGAGTTCTTTATATATTATGGAGATTAACCCCTTGTCAGATACATGATTTGCAAATATTTTCTCCCAGTTGGTAGATTATCTTTTTGTTTTGATCCTGGTTTCCTTTGCCTTGCAGAAGCTCTTTAGTCTGATGAAGTCCCACTTGTTTATTTTTTCTTTTATTTCCTTTGTCCAAGAAGACACGGTATTCGAAAAGATCCTTTCAAGATCAACATCAAAGAGTATACTACCTGTATTTTCTTCTGGAAGTTTTATGTTTTCAGATCTTACCTTCAAGTGTTTGATTCATTTGTAGTTTATTTTTTTGTATGGCGTAAGATAATAGCCTACTTTCATTCTTTTGCATGTGGATGTCCAGTTTCCCAACACTGTGTATTGAAGAGGCTATCTTTTCTCCATTATATCCTCTTAGTAATTTTGTTGAAGATTAGCTGTCCATATCTGTGGTTTTATTTCTGGGCTTTCAGTTCTGTTCACTTGATCTGTGTGCCTGTTTTTGTACCAGTACTATGCTGTTTTGATTACTGTAGCTTTGTAGTATGTTTTGAAGTCAGGCATTGTGATGCCTCTAGCTTTGTTCTTTTTTTCTCAGGATTGCTTTAAATATTTGGCATCCTTTTTTGCCCCATATTAATTTTAGGATTCTTTGTTTTATTTCCATCATTGGGATTCTGATTGGGATTGCATTGAATCTGTAGATTGCTTTAGGTAGTATGGGCATTTTAATATCTTTCCATTTCTTTATGTCATCATCAATTTCTATCAATAATTTCTTATTGTTTTCATTGTGCAGGTCTTTCACTTCCTTGGTTAAATTTATTCCTAGATATTTTATTCTTTTGTTGCACTTGTAAATGCAATTGTAAATGGGATTGTGTTCTTGAGTTGTCTGTTAGTTCATTATTAGAGTATAAAAATGCAATTGATTTTTCTAAGTTGATGTTGTACCCTGCAACTTTGCTGTAGTTGATGATTATTTCTAATAGTTATCTGATGGATTCTTCATGGTTTTCTATACATAAAATCAAGTCGTCTGCAAACAGTGAGAATTTCACTTTTTCATTACCTATTTGGATTCCTTTTATTACTTTTTCTTGCCTAATTGCTCTGGCCAAAACCTCCAGTACAATGTTGAATAAGAGTGGTGAGAGTGGGCATCTTTGTCTTGTTCCTACTCTCAGAGGGATGGCGTTGTGTTTTTCCCCATTTAGTATGATCTTGGCTGTGGGTTTGTCATATATAGCCTTTATTATAGTGAGGTACTTTCCTTCTATCCCCATTTTGTTAAGAGTTTTTATCATGAATGGCTGTTGGAGCTTGTCAGATGCTTTCTCTGCACCTATTGAGATGATCATGTGGATTTTATTCCTCATTTTGTTGCAGTGGTTTATCACATTGATTTGCTGATGTTGTTCCATTCCTGTGTCCCTGGTATGAATCCCACTTGATCATGGTGTATGATCTTTTTGATGTATTGCTGTATTCGTGTTGCCAATATTTTGTTGAGGATTTTTGCATCTATATTCATCAGCAATATTGGCCTGTAATTTTCCTTTTTTTGTGTTGTCCTTGTCAGGATTTGGCATAGGAGTGATGTTTGCCTCATGGAATGTGTTAGGAAGTGTTCCATCTTCCCTAATTTTTTGAAATAGTTTGAGAAGGATAGGTATTAAATCCTCCTTGAATATTTGGTAGAATTCACCAGGGAAGCCTTCTCGTCCTGGACTTTTATTTTTTGGAATGTTTTTGATTACTGTTTCAGTCTCTTTCCTTGTGATTAGTCTCTTGAGATTGTGTTTCTTCTTGCTTCAGCTTTGGGAAGTTGTAAGAGTCCAAGAATTTATCCATATCTTCTAGATTTTCTAATTTGTTGGCATATAGCTTTTCATGGTATTCTCTTATAATCTTTTATATTTCTGTGGTATTTGTTGTAATTTCTCCTTTCTCATTTCTAATTTTATTTGTCTGAGGTTTCTCTCTCTTTTTCTTTGTAAGTCTGGCTAAGGGTTTGTTAATTTTCTTTATCTTCTCAAGAACCAGCTCTTAGTTTCATTTATCCTTTCTGCTGTCTTTTTTTTTCAATTGCATTTATTTCTCCTCTGATTTTTATTATTTCCCTCCTTCTCCTGACTTTGGGCTTTGTTTGTTGTTCTTTTTCTAATTCAGTTAGGTGCAGTTTGGTATTGCTCATTTGGGATTTTTCTTGTTTCTTAAGTTGAGCCTGTATTGCGATGAGTTTTCCTCTTGGTACTGCTTTTATTGCTTCTCATGTGAGTTAGTAGGATATGTTTTCATTTTCATTTGTCTCCAGACATTTTTTGATTTCTCCTTTAATTTCTTCAGTGCTCCATTGCTTGTTCAACAGCTGTTGTTTAGTCTCCACATCTTTGTCCCTTTCTCAGCTTTTCTTTGGTAGTTAATTTGTAGTTTCATAGCATTGTGATCAGAAAAGATGCTTGTAATTATTTCGGTCTTCTTAAATTTATTGAGGCTTGCCTTGTTTCCCAACATACGGTCTATCCTTGAGAATGTTACGTGCACACTTGAGAAGAATGTGTATTCTGCTGTTTTTGGATAAAGTGTTCTATATATATCTGTTAAGTCCAAGTGGTCTAGGTTTTCATTTAATTCCACTGTTTCTTTCTTGATTTTCTGCGTGGATGATCTGTCCATTGATGTGAATGGAGTGTTGAGGTCCCCTATTATTATTGTGTTATTGTTAATAGCTTCTTTTAGGTTTTTAATAGTTGCTTTATATACTTTGGTGCTCCTGTGTTGCTTGCATAGATGTTTATAAGTGTTATTTCTTCTTGATGGAGTGTCCCTTTGGTTATTATATACTGCCCCACTCTGTCTCTGTTTGCCTATCTTATCTTGAAGTCTACTTTGTCTGATAGAAATATTGCAACACCTGCTTTCTTTTGTTTGCTATTAGTTTGGAGTATTGTCTTCCATCCCTTCACTTTGAGCCTGTGTTTGTCATTGGAACTGAGATATGTTTTCTGGAGGCAGCATATTGTTGGATCTCATTCTTTAATCCATCTTGCCACTCTGTGTCTTTTTATTGGAGAATTCAATGCCTTTATGTTTAGGGTGATTATCAATAAATGAGGGCTTAATGCTGCCATTTCCTCTCTCGTTTCCTGATTCTCTTGCATTTCCTTCATTTCTCATGCTGTGTATTTTGCTCTATGAGTTTCTTTTTTTTTTTTTTGTCCTGTGTTTCCTTGTTTTCTCCTTGTTTATTATTTGTGTCTCTGTTCTGCTTTTTTCTTTAGTGGTTACCATAAGATTTGTATTGAAAATCTTTTGGGTAAGATAGTCCATTTTCTGATGCTGCCTCATATCCTTGGACTAAATCAATTCATTCCTTTTCCTTGTCCCCTCCTATGTTTTTTTTCTCACATCTATTCCATCTTGGGTTGTGTTTGTAGTTAAAATGACAAGATTATCTTTGTTTTTGGTGATATCCTTCTCTTTATCTTTACTGCTATACTTGAGTGTTTGCTAACCTGTTCTGATTCTCATTATCTACTTACTCCATGATTTGTAACCCCTTTATTCCCCCCCCTTTTTTTTCAAGTCTGTGGGCCGTCTGGAGTATTTCTTGTAGGAGGGGCTCTCATGGCTGTGAACCCCCTTAGCTTTTGTTTGTCTGGGAAAGTTTTTATGTCTCTTTCATATTTGAAGGATATTTTCGCTGGATAGAGTATTCTTGGCTGAAAGGTTTTGTCCTTCAAACATTTGAACATGTCATCTAGTCTCTCCTAGCCTGTAAGGCTTTTGAAGAGAAATCTGCTGAAAACCTGATAGGGTTCCTTTGTAGGTTATTTTCATCTGCCTTGCTACCCTTAGCATTCTTTCTTCGTTGTTCACTTTTGTCAGTTTCACTACTATATGCCTTGCCGTAGATCTTTTTACATTAACGTATTTACTGCTAACTATGTCTGATTGCCTCTTCCACATGGATTTCCATCTCCTTCCATAGGTTTAGGAACTTCTCACCTATTATTTCTTTGAACAAGCTTTCTGCTCCATTCTTCTCTTCTCCTTCTGCAATACCTATAATTCTTATGTTGCACTTCCTAATTGAATCGGCTATTTCTTGGATACTTTCTTCATTTCTTTTTTGTCTTGGTTCTCTCTCATCCTCTATCTGGAGCATTTTAGCATGTCTATCCTTGATTATGCTGATACACTCCTCTATAATGTCTGCTCGAGTGTTCAGGGAATCCATATTTTGTTTTACTTCTTTCATTGTGTCTTTCATCTCTAATATTTCTGATTGATTCTTCTTAATATTTTCAATCTCTTTTGTGGAGTATCTCCTGAACTCATTGAATTGTTTCTCTACATTCTCTTTTATCTCGTTGAGTTTTTTGATGAAAGCTATTTTGAATTCTTTGTCATTTAGATTACATATTTCTGTGTCCTCAGCACTAGTTTCTGGGTACTTGTCAATTTCCAGTCTGGACATCTAAGGTAATATTTCATATTGCTAGAGGGAGTGGCTTTGTTTTCTTTGCATCCTCGTGTTACTTGGTCACAGTTATCACCTGTTACCACTGGGTGGGTGTCAAGAGCCACGTATTCTGAGCCCTTCCCCTTCACCCCAGATCTCAGGCACTGGAGCCAACACTGAGTGGTTGGGGTGAGCTGTGCTTCCTCCTGCTTTGTCTCTGTGTTTTCTTGCCCTGCTCTCACTATCTGCTTTCCTGGGATGTTGGCTTGATGAGGTCACCCCCTGTTAAAGGTTTCTCCCTGGTACAGGGCTTCCCTCTAGCTTGCAAGGGCCCTTGGGGATCCTTGATGTTCCCTCGAACGATTATCACCTCCCCCGTTTCTCCCCTCTCGGAGGCCTCCCGTGGTCCCACATCGCAGTCTTTAGGGGAGGGAGCGAAGTTTTCTCTTACCCCGTTCCACCCTCTTCAAGGGGGGCTCCAGCTTCTCTGACCTCTGTCATATCACTGTGTGTGTGTCTCAGACGTTTTCTGTGTTGTGTTTGGATGTCCTCTGTTGGAGTATGAATGTCCTTTTCATTGTATGGTGGAAGGGAGAGATTACTAGGAAAGCTCAGTCCACCATGATGCTGAAGTCACTCCTCCATAGGTCTTTTTATATTGGCACAGTTAGGAGATCAGGTGGCCTATTTCACCTGGATTTCCATGCACTTCCCTAGGCTGTGGAAGTTCTCTGCTATTATTTCTTTGAACAAGCCTTCTGCTCCATTCTCCTTCTCTTTTCTCTCTGGAATACCTATAATCTTTATGTTGCCTTTCCTAATTTCAGTTGGATATTTCTCAGAGACTTTCTTCACCTGGTTTTAGTCTTAGTTCTCCCTCCTCCGTCTGATGTATTTTTGTATTTCTGTCTTCATTGTTGCTGATTCATTCCTCCATGCTATCAGCTCTGTTGTTCAGGGAATCTATATTCTACTTTATCTCACTGATTGTGTTTTTCATCTCCGATATTTCTGACTGGTTCTTCTTTAAAGTTTCAATCTGTTTTGTCAATTAGCTCTTGAAATCATTGAATTGTATATCTGGAATCTCTTTTAACTCCTTGCATTTCTTAATGGTAGATATTTTGAATTCTCTGTCATTTGGGTTATAGACCTCTGTCTCTGGAGTATTGATTTTTGGGTACTTATCATTTTCATTTTGGTCTGGAGATTTAATATATATCTTCATAGTACTAGCTGCCATGGATTTGTGCTTATGCATTGCGGTAGTATTTGTTCACCACTTTCACCTTTCGTGACTGGTTGGAGGTTATGAACTGTGTATTATGAGCCCACTGGGATCCATGGGACAGCTCCCAGGTGCTGGGCTGGGGCACCAGGCTGGGGGTAGGGATGCTTTCTTTCTCCTGTGCTATCTTGGAGACTTCTTGCTGTGCCCTCACTGTCTGCTTTCCTGGGGTGTTGGCCTCATGAAGACACCCCCTGATCACTTGTCATCTCTGTATGGGGCTTTCCCCTGGGCTGTGAGTGACCTCAGAGATCTATGGTGTTCCTCCAGAGGGCCACCACTCCCTCCTCGCTTTCTTCTTGGAGGCTTTGTGCAATCCCTGGGCTGCTGTCCTTTGGGGAGGAAGAGAAGCTTTCTCTTGTTCCACTTCCTTGGGGTAGGACTCCAGCACCTCCACCTTCCAACATATGGCTGCATGGGTCTCTCAGACGTCTTTTGTGTTGTGTGGATGTTCTCTGTTATAACATGAATATCCTTTTTTGTTGTATCTTAAGAGAGGAGAGTTTTTGGAAATAGCTCCCTCCCCCATGGTGTTGACGTTACTCCACCAGTTTGCTTTACACCTTAGTTTGTTACAATAATTTAAACAGTTCCTCTTGTTTAAGTAATTTAAACAGTTCCAGCTTCTTTTAAATAACAATCCTTGGTTCACATCCACTTGCTCATCTTCTTAAGATGGCACCTGTATTTATTGGAAGAAGAGTGTGGCTTACATGACCCCATGTTAGGAGGCAAAATTGGCATCTTACTTCATGATGTATTCTATAGTCTTTTCTGATTTCAAGTGTGAGTCCCTTGTTTACCTGTACACTTTGTTTTCTGTGGTCCACCAGTCCTGAAGAGTGGTTAGTGAACTATTGATCTGTTCTTTCCACTTGCACAATGTTCCAGTGGAACATCAGTCATTTATTTACCTCTTCCTGACCAGGCCATCCCTCAGTCTTCTCTACCTACATACCTCTGAGTCTTTGACATAATCTCCATTCTGGCCCTTGCCAGGCCTACTGGCTTTATCACAGGGTTCACACTGCATAAGAACTAAGGGCATCTTGGAAAAACTGAACCACAGGGCTTCCTTCTGAGGATATAGCATGGCCATATTAATGGACCACACCCTGTTTAGTGGCAGGGGCAGCTGGAGAGGCAGTTTCTTTTGAGAATCAAAATAACACTTTTGGCATTACTCTCAGTTAATGTGCCTGTCTCCCTTCGGACATACTTTTTTTTTTTTTTTTTAATTTCCTCCTTCCATCTCCAAATTTTTTTTGGCTGGAAAGAAATAAAATTTAGTTTAACATCTCCAACCTCCCTATTCTCACAAAGTAACTAAGACTTAAGGGTAGAAAAGGGAAATTTCTCCATACCGTGGAATAAATGCTGTTCATTTGAATCCTCCAGTCTTGATTATTGACATCCTAAAGGGCAAGGTAAATAAATTTATTAAATCTCAGGATATTGGCTTGGCTTATTAACCTACTGTCTTGTTGTTTATATCTGTTTTGCATTTCTGAAGTTGATTATTATTGAGTGTTTTTTTATTATATTTATTTTAGAACAAATTTTCCTCACCTGTTAGTTGGATTAAGTTGGGAAAAGGCTATGTGCTAAGAAATATAAAACAGATAATCACATTAATAATTTTGGAATACTAGTCCAGTTAGACCTTTTTTTCATACTTTTTAGATGTTATATGACCATTGCTGTTTCACTGCTAATAATCACAGTCTCTTTTCTGTATTAGTTTTCTCTTGCTAAACACTCTGTTTTGAAGATACTGATCACTAATCAATGATTCAGGATGAGAAAGCTAAAGAACTATAATTTTCTTCAGGTTTTTGCTGGGTCTGTGTCATTGGATCAGTAAATTACAACTACATAAAGTTCTCTTCTGTGAATCTCTTGTTTTAAACAGTTGCTTTGTTGTTAAATACAATTTTTCATTGGTAACAAATACCTACAGTTTAGAAACTTCAGCTGTTTAGTTTTTAATAAAACTTTATTCTGTGACTTCTACACAGGTCTCATAATACTATTAAACTAAACAAATGTGAAAAGCTGTTTCAACCATATTTCTCTGCATGAATCCTTGGACCATATATGCTGTAATATATGCTGCTTTTTATTTGCGTTATGGTAGTTGCTTAATTATGCGGGTTACTTAGAATAATTAGTCCTTTTTTTTTATTTTGGCATCTGTTTATTTAGGGATTAGAATGGAGTGTTTCTAGCTATTTTAAATGTTAAAATTTATAGTATGTTTTTGGCAGTTATTTGTAGCTGACACACATTGCCTTTATGAAGTTAATTATATATCTAAACATTAAAGACATAAAACCTTAAACTCTTATTCCAGATTATGGTCGTTTAGAATGACTAGAATTGTGGCTACTTTTATACATCCACCAAGTGGAGACTGATACTTTCTCTTCTGGCTCTTATGTGTCAATTGTGAGGAGTAGTAGAATTGTGGCCTTGCATGGTATTAAAAGACTGGAGCAACTCTGATGATTATTTCACAGCTGCTCTCTTTCAGTTGGATCATCAAGGATCAGAAACAGGGTTACAGTGAGGCAAATTTATATAACTCAAGCTGCTTCTACTTCAATATGCTCTCAAAGTTTTGCAACATGTACTTCTTTATATAGAAATTTTATGTGTGCTTCATCTTGAAATCCACAATATTACAACTTCATGTATGAGGAATAAAAGAAGTGGGTTTATTTATAGGAGTTTATGAGTGAGAACTCTCTTGCCCTGATGAGGGTAGATGGCAAGTTTAGTATTTTACCTGCCTAATTTAGATAATTATCCTATTTTTTCTTTATAAGCTATTGATTATAAATGCTTTTAATTAAGACTTTATTAGGTTCTTTATCTGAAACACAGTGACCATTGTTTTAGTTCCAAAGTAGGTATTTATAGAGGAGCAGGGAATGCCCATCTCTGATCACAATTACTGAATTTTAGTAATAATTGTTTTGTCAATTTGGCCTCTCTCGGAATCAGTGAAGTAGGCATATCTATTGTGTCAGGAAAATCACAAAGCTATAAAACAGAATTTTCACAATCCTACAATTTGGTTCTCTCTCTCAAAAAAAATTGTTTTTAGATTATCAAGTATTTCAACATCAGAAAGTAATGTGGTAAACCCCATACTTCTGCCACCTTGATAATTAGATAACACTTTTTTTCCCCTCCATTTTGGAAGATGGAGTGATATGAGGGATATAGTGTGTAGCTGCTGAGGCCAGGTTCAAGGAATAGAGCTAAATTCTTATGTTTTATGGTGACAAGTCAATAGATAATTCTAAAACTGAAAAATGAAGATGTAGCAGTACAAATATATATTAAAGAATATATAGAAAAAAGATAAAATTATCAGCTTACATCAGTGCCTCTGGATTGTGAAAAGAAGTGGGAGAGCAGAATCATTGACTGTGTAAATTTTGTGCATGGGTAACTTTGATAAAAGCAAAAGCATTAAAAATTTAAAGAAATAAAACACTGGAGATTGTGTACCTGTCCATCTTGCTCAGGAGTCTTTTGCATCCTGTCCATTGTTTTTTATTCATGTTTAAAATTAGATAAATGAATGCATAAAAGGCCTTCATAGTGAAGTTGGTTATTTTGGCCAGTTACAGCCTTATTCCTTTATTCTTTTAATTGTTGCAATATTTTTTGATGCCATTATAGGAGACCACATACTGGATTCTATTTAGGACCACTTTGATGAGATTTGTTAGGTAGGTGCATGTATTCTTAAGTCCATGTTGACTTTTTGGCATCGTAGAATTGCCCCAAGAACAGATAAATTGCGGCATGGATAGTTGACTCTTGCCACCTTTTCATCTGTGTTAATCAATATGTAACATTTAGGTTTACACAGATAGCTAGTTCAGTAACTTGGCATTTTAAGATGAGTGAAATTGACTGGGTTTTTTTTTTGCCCTGTTTCTTTTCTGATTTGCAGTTTTAATTAATTTACAGATTTCTATAAATGGCTTTTATCACGTTAAGAAAGTTCCTGCTATCCCTAGTTTTGTAAGATATTAAAAATAATAAGTATTAATTTTCATTGAATGTTTTCTGGATCTTACGGAAAGGTTGCTTTTTTCATTTAACTTTTTAATGTGATATATTACATTAATGGCTTTTCTGATACTAAACTTATTTCGTCATGATTTAAGAATACATAATTGAATTTGTTTTGCAAATATTTAGGATTTTCCTAATTTTTCTCTTTGCAAGATTATATTAGCTTCATAATTTCAGCTGGCTAGTTTTTCCTGTATTTTTTATCTTAATTTCTGGGACAGGTTGCATAAAATAGAAATAATTTCCTCTTTGAAGGTTTTGCTTAATGTGTCTATAAAATTGTATTTTCCTAGTATGTGTTTTTTGCAAAAATTTTTTTTCTATTTTTTACTTTTGGTAAAATATGTATAACTTAAAATTTACCATCTTAACCCTTTTTAAATGTACAGTTCAGTAGTGTTAAGTACATTCACATTGTTCTGCAGCTATCACCAACATCCATCCACAGAAGTCTTTTCATCTTGCAAAACTGAAACTCTATACCTTTAGTCAATAACTCCCCATTCTCTCTCTCCCCAGGCCCTGGCAACCACCATTCTACTTTCTGTCTTGGGATTTGACTATCTCACATACCTCACATAAGTGGAATCATGCAGTATTTGTTCTTTTGTGACTGGCTTATTTCACTAAGCATAATGTCCTCCAGTTTCAACCATATTGTAGCATATGTCAGATTTTTCTTCCTTTTTAGTGCTGAATAATATTCCATTGAACGTATATACCATATTTTGTTTATCTATTCATTTGTTGATGGGCAGTTGGGTAGCTTCTACCTTTTGGCTATTGCAAATAATGGTGCTCTGGACATGAGTGTACAAATATGTGTTCAAGCACTTGCTTTCAGTTATTTTAATATCCATCCAGAAGTAGATTTCTGGATCATATGGTAATTCTGTTTTTAGTATTTTGAGAAACATCATGCTGCTTTCCACCACAGCTGCACTACTTCTCACACACAGAAAGCTGTGCACGGCTGGTACCAATTTCTCCACGTCCTCACCAACATTATTATTTTATGTTTTTTTGATAGTAGCCATCCTAATTGGTTGGTTAGATTTTAAATTAGTAATTATTTCTTTGAGTGCATTTTGATTTTGTATGATTTACTACATCTGTTTTGGTAAGTTTTCATTTTCTAGGAAATTATATGTTTTCTTCTTAACTTTTCAAAGGTCTTGGCAAAAATTTTTCGTAGTATTCTATGATTTTTATATAGAACTTTAGCTGTATCTCCTTACCATTTATAACATTTTTTATTTGTTCCTTTATTTTTTTTTTCTTGATCATTCTTGCCAGAAGTTTGTCTATTTTATTAGTATTTCCAAGGATTTGGTTTTGATTTTTTTGATTCTGTCTATTGCTTCTTTGTTTCCTATTTCATTAATGTCACCTCTTGGTTTCATTATTTCCTGTTTACTTCATTCTTGGAGTTTATTTTGCCACTCTTTTTCTAACTCCTTAAGATGAATGCATGGCTCATTAATTTTCAACCTTTTTTCTAATGTAAATACTTAAAGGTACTAATTTCTAGGGCTCTCTGAAACAAAGTATTTTCATTATTATTCATTTCTAAATCTTTTCTAATTTCCTTCATAATTTTTTCTTTGCCCCATGAGTTGATTTGAAATTTCCAAACATAGGAGTTATGTCTATTGATTTCTAACTTAATTGCAATAAGATCAGAGAATGTAGTCTTGGAAATCATTTGAAATATGGCATAGCATAGTACATGGTCAGTTTTTGTAAATGTTCGATATTCTTCTAGAGAATGTCTGTTTTCAAGTTGTCTAGTCTATCAAACGTATTAATTATGATATTACAATCTTCTGTATCCATATTGATTTTTATCTGCTGTTTTTTTGAATTACTGATTGAAGGGGTTAAAGTCTTCCACTATGATGATAGATTTATTTCTTCTTCTGTCAATTCTTGCTTTTTTTTATTTTGGGGCTATGTTATTAAGAGCATACTAGTTTGGAATTGTATATCTTCCTAATGAATTTAGCCTTTTACTCTGAAATGACTTTTTAGGATGAGTAATGCTCTAAGTGTATAGTTTTCCTTTTTTTCTGCTGTTGCTTTGGGATTTTAACATCAAGTTCATGATAGATTCACAAAGCAAATTGGGATATTTTTTCTAACTCTGAAAAATATTCTTAGTCTATTTTGTTTGACAGCAATATAGATAGACCAAGTTTCACTTATTTAGAGTTTGCATGGTATATTTTTTCTACTTTTAAATATTTTAGTGAAATTTATTATATACACAGAAGAGTCTGTGAGATAGATAAATAGATAGATACACACTGTTTGTAGAATATTAATGAAACAACTATCTGTGTAGTCACCGCTCGGGTTAGTCAAAATCTCTTGGTAGGAAATTCTGTTTTTATTTATATGTACTTTTGTTTGTGAAAGATATTTCACTGGGTATAGATTTGTAGCTTGACAATTATTTTTTCTAAGAATTAGGTAGATATTATTTGCTGTAGTCTTGCTTCCATTCCTAATAAGGTAAGTTTGTTCCCTTTATTCTTTTTCAAAGTCGCCTTGGCTATTCCTTTGCTTTTCAATTTGTATGTAATCTTTGCAATTAACTTGTTAAGCTAAGAAAATCTTCTTTGAATTTTGATTCGAGATTTTGTTAAAATTATAGATTAAATTGGCATCTTTTAAATATTAATTTTTTCCTTCCATCCAGCAGCATATTTGTCTACTTATGTCTTGCATTTGTGCTTGTGTGTGTGTCATTTAGTAAAGTAGTTTTCTTCATTTTGGCCTTAAACATTTCTTACAGGCTTCTTTTATTTCTAAGTAATCAGTGAACTTTAAACTTTTTTAATTTCAGTTTTTATTTCCTTTTTAAAAAGGTATTTCCGGGGCTAGTATGGTGGCATAGTGGTTAAGTTCGTGTGTTCTGCCTTGGTGGCCCAGGGTTTGCCAGTTTGGATCCTAGGCGCAGACCTACACACTGCTCATAAAGCCATGCTGTGGCAGCATCCCACATAGAAGAACTAGAATGACTTACAACTAGGATATACAACTATGTACTGGGGCTTTGGGGAGAAAAAAAACAGAGGAAGATGGGCAACAGATGTTAGCTCAGGGCCAATCTTCCTCACCAAAAAAAAGAGAAAAGAAAAGAAAAGCAAAAAAATATTTCCAAGGTTATAGATGGCAGTGCTTTTTGTTTTGTTTTATGAATATGAATGCATGTGTGTTTTTAAAAGTGTGAAGTGATTCATGGATTTGATTTCCATCTCGCATAGGGACCAGACTAATCTTCTGTGCGTTGCTTCAGTTTTAAAATATGTGCTGCCAAAATGAGCACTATTCTTTGTTTTTAATTTCAACTTTTATTGCATTATGGTCGGAGATTATGGCTATATAGGTTCTACTTTGGGGAGTTTATTGGTTTTCTTTATAGCTCAATACTTTATAAAATTTTAACAAGAATATATTTTCTCTCTTTGGGTACATATAATATATATTAGATCAGATGTGTTCATTGTTACACAAATATTCTTAGGTTTTTTTTTTTACCTATTTTTTGTGCTCATTAATATCCTTTTCTCAAGAATGGAAAGACTGCCAATATGCTATTATTATTTACTCATGTCTTTTTCTATGTTTAAAATCAAATTTTGTTGTGTATATATCACAAAGTTTTATCATCATGGCCATATTTTTTATCTTACTGATAAATTTTACTTTTTAAGAATATGAAACATCCCTCTCCTTCAAGATTATTTTTGTATGGTATTAATATTACAAACCTGGGTTTGGTTAGTGTTGCTTGATGTGTCCTTTATGTTCTTCTCCTCCCTTTTCCCTCCTTTTTCTCCTGTTCCCTTTATAGTTTTATTTTTGCATCTAGATCTATTCCTAAAAAGTAGACTTTTATTTTAGTTGTTTTCTGCTCTATAAAAAAGTAATATGTAATCTTTTTGTACTTAACTTTTTTCCAAGCAATATTGTAGTGCCTAAATTCATACAAATTGGAAATTTGTTGCTCTTTTTAAAGAGCTTTGAGGTATAACTGTCATATATTAAGCTGTACTTATTTCTAAGTTTACAATTTAATAAGTTTTAGCATATCCATACATCCATGAAACCATACCCATGATAAAGATAGTGAACATATCTGTCACCTCAAAAAGTTTCCTCATCAACTATATCCTTGCTGATTTTCTGCCAACTTTTTTTCTATCAATTTTTGAGAGAGGGATATAAAAATCTTTGATTTTAATTGTGAATGTGTAAGTTTCTCTTGGCCGTTCAATCAGTTTTTGTTTCATGTAGTTTAAAGCTGTGTTCTTAGATGCATAAATGCTAATGATTATTATGTCCTCTTGATTACTTGACCCCTTTATTGTTATGGAATGACCTTCTTTAGTCCAAATAATTTTCTTTGCTACCTTGTATATTATTAGTATAGCTACTCCACCTTTCTTTTATCTAGTGTTAGAGTAGTATATCCTTTTCTATCCTTTTATTTTAACCTATGTATTTATATTTTGGCATGTATCCTTTTCTTAAACATTTAAAAGAAGTTAATAGACTTAAAAGGAATGTTTATTTTGGTGCCATTGAGTAGGATGTGAATCTGCTGATTCCCTCAAGCCCTTCTCACCCAGGGCCATGAAAGCCTCTCACAACTAAGGAGTTCTGTCTCTGTTTCTGAGCATTATTATCCCTTTGATCTTGTATTGAAACTGTGATGTTATTTGTGATCTATGGTGATATTGTCACTGGGATAATATTGAAATGATTTCTAAGGATGAAAGCTGATAGTAATCTAACTTGCTGTATTTGAAATCTGAGAATTCTGAGAAAACACGTTTCATGACAAGGCTTGGTTCAATACAACTTAACCATTCCATGTTGCAGTGTTGAGCTCAGACCTTTCTCCATCTTCACAGCATGATAAATTAAAAGCTTGTTGAATTCTGGGCTTTCTTTGGAGTCATCTGTTAAAGCTCAGATTAGATCAGAAAGGAACATCAGAATCTGCAACAGAAGTCTTTATCTCATTTATCATCTCCACCTACCAGGAAAGTGATGGAGTATTTGTAATTGTCACTGAATGGCAAGGGGACAGATGGTGGACTATCATCCTTATCAGAAGATGGCCTTTTGTCTTTTGCATGGTGTCTGTTTCACAGTATTTTGTTAGGTTCGTTTTTCTCATCTGTCACTTCAAACAAAATAATACATGGTTTGTAATAGATAAAAACAAGTGAATTCTATACCTGCAGAAAGATATCCTGCCAGAGTTGAATCTTTTATATAATTAAAATAGCCTATTAAGCTTTAAAAGTTGTCGTTGTCATATATGTTTTTCAAAATGATACTGTCACAGAGGGCATTGTTTTGATAAAAGATGTTACATTTCAGATTTTCTCAAATTGACTGACAGAATTTTAAATTTTATTTAAATATAATGGAATTCTCAAACTTTTTATTTTATTTTTTTAAGCATTTTTTCAGCACATGCTTGTGTATTCTGCATCAGTCCAGGTGCCAGCAAAACACAGATAATGTCACGGGAGCCAGTCTCTTCTTTTTATGCTGTCTCTGTGATAAATTTCACAGTTTCACAAATCTCTAAACATACTCTTTTTAAATATAAATTAACTAATTTTTGTATGTGGTACTTTTATTTTTGAATAGTATTTGGATAATATCTGTAGATACTTTATTTGATGTGGCTAATGCCATCCAACATATCAGTAATTACAAATCAGCTTTCCTCTGAACTCTTTCTAGAGGATAATCTACTGTAGTAGTTTTATAGAGAGGAGTGATATCTATCAGAGTAATAGTTTACTACAGATTCTTTGGTCTTATTCTGAGTAAAACTGTGACATCCAGAGAATTGTACCTCTTTAACGTAAGCAGCTAGCAGAAACCCTTGGCACATAGTGAGTAATGAATTAATTAAATGTTAATAAATTGTTAATGAGCTAAACTGTAATTTATTATTTTGAATATGCTATCTCTGTGAGGGTGGTATTCAAAATATATGGTAAAGTGCTGTCTAAAAATACTGTATTGTTTTTAGATGAGTATTCCTTTATTTCTTCCCTTCTTTCATCTGCTTCTGCCTCTTTTTCTCTTAATTTTCCTTCTTCTTCTCTTCCTGGATACCTTCATCTCTCCACTCTCCCACTTTCTCCTCACTCCTCACTTTTCTTACCCTTGTCATCATCCAGAGAAACAAGAGAAACAAGTTCCAAGCCTCAAGGCCTCCACCTTTCCCCAGTTTTTGTAGAAGGCAGTGAGGAAATGTAAAATGCCTCCTATTTATCTTATTTGTCATTGTGCCAGACAGGTTTAAAAGATTGGAATTTAAGGAAAAACATTATTTATTCTGGAATAGACCAATATCATTGAATTTCAGATTCCGAAATTGAGAAAGTACAGGATGAGGTTGAGAGAAAAATGTTTTTCCAAACAAAATGTGAAAACCCTTGCTTTAATTGCTCGTTTATTTAGATTAGTAACTTGGCATCTACCCTGCTCTTTAAAGTAAACTTTTGGCTCCAGAGAAATAAGCCTCTTGAGTGTGACATTGGATTTCTATAAAAATCACTTTTGCTTTTCAAATAAAAATACATTTGTATTATTGTAAAGAAATTTTGGTCCTTTTTTTCAAAGGAGACCGATTTAAACCCTTTTGATCTAGGAAGAATAACATCCTTAAAAATTCTCAGTTCTGTATTATAATATTTTAAAATAATGGGAAGCGGATTATATCCTTTGATGTACCACATTTTATGAAATGTGTTTATTCTGAAGTAACACTTGAGAGAACTCTAAAAATAGCAGTTTGGTAAAATCCTATATTGTGTCATTTGTATTTTTCTGCCTATCCTATTTTTAGAACTTCTGCATTCTTTCCCAAAGATCATGAACCTATGTATAGCTTAAATTTTTCTTGTTTCTTTAAAAAAATACGGAATTATGAGAACCTTTAGGGGGAGTCTGATAGTATGTCATGAAAAGTAATTAAAAAAATAAGAAGGGTATAAACTTTGATGAGATCATGTCTGTATAAATATGTTTCCTATATAGATTATTAGTATTTCATATTGTAGCGATATTGTTTAAATCACAATTGTGACTTAAAGACGAGACTTAATTTGCGCGTGTATATGGAATTAGCCATCATTAGCTAGCTTTTAGACTTGTTATGTTGGTATTTAGAATGTTAGAAAAGGGACGACTTCAGAATTTATTGTCTAATCCCTTTATTTTCTTAGTAAGGAAACTGAGACACAGAGAAGTCACTCAGTCATGAGTTGAGGAATTTATCCTGGTATAAATATCTTGACTCAAAGTTCAGTGCTGTTTTGACTGCATCCATCTGCTTTTCTATGCCTAAAGGAAAAACAGTGTCTCCTATCAATGCTTTTTTAGAATTAACAGTATGAAATAGTCAGAATGGCCAATTAAGACTCATTTCTGACTTGTTAGTAGAAAAGTAGGAGTTGCGTTGAGCAGTATTCTGTGAGGGTAGGAGTTGTGTTTTATCAATTATATTGGGAAGAAAGGAGTTCCAGGGGCCTTTGGGATGATTTTTGGTCCTGACTGATTGTTATTTTGAAAATGACTAAGTAGATCATAGATACTGTGTCTCAAAGAGTATATTTTGCTTTTCCTTGTGTCTGTGGCATAATAGTTAGAATTGTGAGTAGACAGAAAAAGATGAGTGAGTTTTTACACAGTTATATTCATTCTCCTACAGCACAAATAAACCTGCAACTATAACCTTATATAGACCAAGCCTCTTATCTTTAAAGAGCTTGCTTTTCCTTGCATTTCCTCATTAGCATTAATTTTACAATAATTAAAATAATACATATTAATTGTAGAAAATTTGAGAAAAAGTAAAGTAATACCTACTGTTAACATTTTGATCTAATTATTTCCTGCTCTTTATATATCAATATGTAAATCTTACACTTATTAACATATAAACTGCATTGCATAGATTTGAATCCTGAATTATTTACCATTATGTGATGAATGTTTTTAATATCATTACTATTGTTTAAAATTAATCAAATATGTATAGTATCTAATCTTAATGCCATAATTTATATAGTCAATTTTCTACTGCTGATATTTTGTTGTAAATCTCACTGCAGTGAATATAGAGAAATATTTTTGTACCTCTCTATTTCCTTATGATAACTTTTCAAAAGTAAAATTATTTAAAGTTTTGGGGTTTTTTTACTGAGCATTTCATTAAATATTAAGTAGATTGGGCTGTGAGACTAGTTGGTTGTTCATATAGAACAGAGACAGAGATACCAATATCTGAAAAGCACCATTTGGGGATGGTTAGAGCTATAGATAACTTGAAGCAAGCAATGTTTCAAGTAAAAGAGATGAGATCACTGTGTTTTTCTGATCCTAGCTAGTTCCTTGGGGTTTTAAGAAAGGATGAAACCAAGGATTAGAGCCCAAAGATGAGGTTCTAGAGTTCAGAGCAGGGCTCAGATCATAGCAGGCATCTAGAACAATGAGTAGGGAGGAAAAACAATTAAGGAACCAAATTTTATGGAATGGACTACTGCTGAGGATAGATTAGGGAGAGAGGGAGTACTGCCTGCCTGTGTACACAGGTGCCCAAGGATTGCTCAAGTATCCTGGATGCTGGACCTTGAGCAGCAAGATTAATTTTGGAACCTACCAGCTAGTGGATGGATCCTGCTGATGTACTTCCTATCATGACAGATTGGGCTCTGGAATTAGGTAAAGAGTATTAGAACCTTCATCTCTAACTGGCTCCATAAAGTAGAGCTTGGCTCTTTTTGGTCAACACTGTTTCTTAGGGGGCTTATGTTACTCATCATTCTGTAATTGCCAATTAACTTTTGCCGTGTCCCATAGTCTCCAACATAAGAAGACCAGGTAAGGAAGATGATTGGATCAATAAAAATATATCACTACTTCTTTCAGTAAAGCACCTCCTTATTATTTCTACTTTTTTGCAGGAGATTGTCTCCTTCTGTCCTTAAAATAGATTTCAAACTTGCAGTACACACTTTCAGCACTCAAATAGTGCATAAACGTGTTAATTTCATTTTAAGTTCAGCTGCTACATCCTTGAGAGATACGAATATTGTGATTTCATTTACTTCTTTTGGCAAGCCAAACATGGAATTTTAAAATTCACATGTACAAATTATTTTTCCTTACAAGATGACTGTTTTCTAAACTGGTTATTATGGAGAATTTCAAACATACATAATGGTAAACAGATAGTATGACAAATCTCCCTGTACTCATCACTTAGTCCTAACGACAGTAAACTCATGGTGAATTCTGCCTTATTGGCGTTCTATCCACTACTCCCAAATCCTTTTTTTTCTTTTTTTTGGTAAGGAATACTGACCCTGAGCTACCATCTGTTGCCAATCTTCCTCTTTTTTGCTTGAGGAAGATTGTTGCTGAGCTAACATCTCTGCCAATCCTCCTCCATTTTGTATATGGGATGCTGCCACAGCATGGCTTGACGAGCAATCTTTATTCATTTTGGCTTATTTTGATATAGAAGGTTACATTTTGATCTATTCTGTGCATGGTTTTTTGGTATGTTTTCATTGTGTATAGTGTTGATATCCTACTTATTTTCCTTTTAATAGTTTTGGCCTTTGATTTTGATACTTTTATGTTGATTATTTTCACGTGGAATTAGTTTTATAAGACTTTTAGAATGAGTCATGATTCCAGGTGGCTATTCTGACTTCATAGAACTCCCTCTTCTACTGTTTTTGTGAAAAATATAGTGACTTGCTTTCTGAAATTTCCTAATTCTGTTTCTCTGCTCTGCTTTTATCTAGGCATTTTTTCCCCTTTGTCTATATTATTCCTGATTTGCTCAGTTAAATTCCTTTTCCAGCTGTTTTTCCCATGGCTCAGTCTCGAGAGTTCATAGGAGCTAGCCTTCGCCAGACTGCTTGTACCTCTTTCATGCAGGCATCTGTCACTCACCTGGTGCTGGAGTGGGCAAATGCCTTTCAGTTTTAGATACTGTTCTCAAATTGGCCTATTGAACTCTTGAGGGAAAACTGATTCCCTTTTTAGAGTTCTCAAGTTCATTATTCACTCTGTTGTTTCCCTCTGATTTCTCCTTCAAAGACCCTGAAACCTTGCTGATCTGTTGGTAGTTTGTCTTCACCCACTTTTGGGGGTTAATTGGAGATACCTTGTCACCTTGTTTTGTTGTACATATTTTCTATGGGTTTTACTTTTGCTATCTAATTGTTCTTTCTATTTTATATGATGATTCAGAGAAAATCTAAAACTGTGCTATCACTGCCTTCATCTTCTCAGAATCCTCTGTTATAAGCATTTTAATGACTAATACTTCCTTATAGCAATATGCTGTAATTTTCTCAAACACTCCTCAGTGTTGAAAAATCTCCTTTGTACATGCTTTCTATCTTCAGAAGCCATCTCAAACCTTCTTCCTGTATAAAGTCTTCATAGTTTTAGTGGAAAGTTGACACTTAATTATCCTATGTCACATCCAAAAATGTGTTTTTTTTTAATCACCAAAAGACAATCTCTCACGAAAAGTAAAAAGAAAATGCAAACAACTAGAAGCAAATATATAAAAATTTGAAATGTGTTTATAGAAAGCTGGACAAGAAACACATTTTAAGCCACAAAGACAAAATACAAACAAATGGTCAAGCATACTAATACCAGTCTTTCAGCTAACAAATTGACAGATTTACAAACAAAACAGAAACACTAGGTACTGGCATATCACTGTGGGAACATAAATTAATTCCCATTTTGGTTGTTGACTTTGGGAATACTTATGAAAAGCCTTAAAAATATATCTAATCTGTGACCCAGGAATTTCAGTTCTATGATTTGATCATAAGGGAATAATAGACTTATATGTTTAAAATTTAACTACAGGAATGTTTGTTGCACTGGTGTTTATTATATTGAAAATAAAAAATTATCCAAATATCTAACAATAAAGCATTTAGTAAAAGTAGGTACACTTATGAAATGGAATACCTTACAGCCGCTGGATTATGTTGTAGAATATTAATTAATGGTAGGGATATATTTGCAATATTAAATGAAACAAGCAAGATTATAAAATATTAAAACTGGTACATCCCATTTTTATAAAAATATATATGCAAATAAAAATGTCTGGAAGAGTATACTCAAATAATTATTTTTAGGTATTAGAATTATAGTATATTTTTACTTCTTAATTTTATTTATATTTTCTATAATTAACGTGTTTATTTTGTATTAAGAAAAAATTGCTATTAAGTCAAACAGAAGTATAAATGTATTCTCATTTGGTTTTAGTTTTGATTTTTTTTTAAAGTTAACGTTAATGTGAGTGCATGATGCATGTGTGTGTTTGTGTGAATGTGTAAGTAAATGTTTATTGTCTTCAAAAGATGTGATTCTTGATAGTTCTGGATAGAGTCCAAACTTTTCCATGTACTGCCTGCATTTGTGTATGAAGATTCTTAATGGATTCTGTTAGATATGTAAATGATGTTTATATACAACTTAAAATAGTATAATTGGACCTTTCACAAAATTGAAGATGTCACTTAGAACGGTGATGGAAATTACATGTCAGACTCACTCAGCCCGCATGAGTAGTGTTGGGGGTTGAATGTGGAGTAATGAAAAAGCCTGTTCTTATGAAGTCAGCCAGTTGTGATTTTGACCTTGAGCTTTGTGACTACTGAACCTCTTCGAGCCTTTGTTGAGTATCTATAAAAGTAAACATATTGCCATCTATTCTATGGGGTTGTGAGTATTATAGGAACTACTGTTTGCAATTTATCTAGACCTTTGCTGATCACATAATAACTACTAAATCGAATGTAAGATGGTGATTTCACATAGGAAATTTGGTAAGAGGACTATCTTTACTTATTTATTTATATTGTTGCTTTCATTTGATTTGAGACCTGAATTATTTTTTCAAGTTGCATTTATATATATATATGTATATGGACTTATGTCACTTTTGATTAGTACCAAGGTATAAAGGTTTTTTCCTTTACAACAGGCCTAGTTTATCAAAGAAAATAATTGCTTCTGCTTTTGAGAGAATATTTTCTCTCTTTGACTATAAAGTTTTTCTTTTGTTTTTTTTGGTAGATTTATGATTTGAAAGGTTTCATTATGAGCAAAATTCTATGGCCCAGACTCATTTTCCAGCCATATCTCTAAAGGTAGTAGTCTAGAGTTAGACACCCTAACCATACTGCCTGGATTTAAATTTAGGCTCTGTCACTTTGCTACGTACAAAGTCGCTCAGTCATGATTTTGACCTAACTTTGGGCAAGTTATTTAGCTCTGTACCTGTTTTCTCATGGTTAAAATGGGAATATAAAAATACATACCTTCTAAGTACGTTCTAAGTATAATTCAAAGTACTAAATGATTGGTTATATGTAAAGTGCTTAGTTCAATGTATGTTACATAATAAACCCTCATGTTTTTTATTGCGATGTAATTAACATATAACATTGCATTAGTTTCAGGTGTACAATATATAATATCAAAATATGTGTATATATAGCAAAATGATTACCACAGTAAGTTTAGTTATCATCCATCACCACACATAGTTACAATTTTTTTTGTGTGATGAAGACTTTTAAGATCTACTTTCTTAGCAACTTTCAAATATACAATACAGTATTGTTAGCTGTAGTCACCATGTTGTACATTATATCTCCAGCATCTATTTATCCTATAACTGGAAGTTTACACCTTTTGACCATCTTCACTCATTTGATCATAAATACTATTATTAGCTTTTATTACATTTCCCTCTTCTCATTCATTTATTTAACACACACTTATTGAATGCCTGCCATATGCCAGGCACGGGACCAGACACAGAAACATCAGTGAGCAAAACAGACAAAGTCATTGCCCTCATGAATTTTATATTCTAGTGCTGGAAATTGCAAATGTATATTTAATGTTAGGCGAGTCCTATGAAGGAAAATAAATATAATAAGGAGATGGCAAATAATAGAGGATGTTACTTAAAGTTGGATGTTCATTTTAGCTGAGACTGTGCAAATACCCAGGAGAAGAATATTCTTGGGTAGGGGAACAACATATATAGAGTCCAGAGGCAGTAACATTTCTGATGGAATGTGAGGTATAACGACATCCTCTCCTCTGTGGATGGAGTGGAGTGAACAAAGTAGAGAGTAGTATAAGATGAGGTCAGAGAGGTCAATGATGTAGGGCTTAGTAGGCCACTTTCAGGACTTTGAATTTTACCCTAAGTGTAATGAAAAGGCGAGATTCTGATAACAGGAGTGATATGCTGTGATTATGTTTTAAAACATCACTGGCTGCTTTTGTAAAGACAAGACTTGTGGATCAAGTTAGAAGCTGGGGGGCCAGCCCGGTGGCGCAGCGGTGAAGTTCGCATGTTCCGCTTCTTGGTAGCCCGGGGTTCGCTGGTTCCGATCCCGGGTGTGGACATGGCACTGCTTGGCACACCGTGCTGTGGTAGGTGTCCCACATATAAAGTAGAGGGAGATGGACACGGATGTTAGCTCAAGGTCAGGCTTCCTCAGCAAAAAAAGAGGACTGGCAGTAGTTAGCTCAGGGCTAATCTTCCTCAAAAAAAAAAAAGAAAGAACCTGGGAGACCAGTTAAGAGGCTATTGTAATACAGATGAGAGCTTATGATGCCTTAGAGGAGGGAATGGTGGTAGGGAGAAGTGATTGTATTTGGGATGAATTTTAGGATATATTTGAAAGTAGAATAGGATTTGCTGATGTATTGGATATGAGCAATTGTGTGAAATGGGGTACCATTTACTGAAATGGGAAATGCTCTGGGAAGAGCAACTTTATGTATATGGAAAGCATAAGAGTTTTGTTGTGGACTCTTATTTTGGAAATGCTTGAGGTGGAAATACTCTACCTAAGTGGAGATTTTCGGGAGACACTTTGATATAGGAGTGGAGTTCAGGGGAGAGGTCATGACTAGAGATAAAAATTTTGAAATTGCCTTTGTGTAAATAATATTTCAAGTCACTGTACTTGATGAGTGAGCTTGAATAGAGAAGAGGGAAGATCTCAGGATAGCTCTGGGATGCTCCAGCATTGGCCAGTCAAGAAGAGAAAAAGGATCCAGCAAAGAAGACTTAAAAGGTGCAGCTGATGAGTTAAGAGAACAATGTGATGTCTGGAAGCCTAGTGAAAAAAGTATCAGGGAGCAGGAAGTGGTCTACAGGGCTAAGGGTGTTAGAAATTTGAGGAGAGGGTCTAAAATAATTTCTAGGAAGGTGAGTGTGGATAAAATAGTCTAAGATTGCTTGATTGCCTGGCGATACTAGAGACCATTTGAGGTGTTATGTCATAAATTTAAAGTGACAGTAGTCAGCATGGTTTGCAATTGTAACCACATTAATCTGCTCAGGTAGGGGCACAGAATAGGGACAGAGTTGGATTTAGGGTTGGGATTTTGCCATGAAAGTATGAAAGAACAAGAGAGGGGCAAGGGAGTTGTGTACATGCAACGGAGTGATTATAGTGATGGGCTGTAAAATCTAAGATGGATAAGGAGGGAAGTGAGGCCAAACTCTGTGTGCTCCAGCCAGACCAATCTCTGTGGCTGATAACCACATTCCACCTTTTTATCTCTGCCTGTGTTTTCTGGGATGTCCTTTTCCTTTCTCTCTCCTGCCACGTTTCCCAACTCGCAGCCCAAACACGCACACACATACCCCATATCCATATGCTCAAATTCATTCCATCCTTCAAAGGATAATAGACCAGGTGTTTCCTTCTTGAAATCTTTCCTCTTCAACCTGAGTGAACTTGTTTCCCCTTTTGAGCTCCTGTAACACTTTAACTCTCTAATTGGCGCTTATTGCTTGGTGTTCCAGATTTGTGAATATATTTTACCTCTCCTACTACGCTGTGCGGTTGCAAGGGACAGGGATAAGTCCTTGTATCCTTAACGTTTAGCACAATTCGGTATGCAGCAAAAGTTTGATGAGTCACTGAAAATCTCAAGTAAATCAGTTTCTTCAATGTTTTCCAAAGCGATTGTGGAAACCAGTGTTTCATAGAGATTACTTTTACTTTCATCTATATAGTCTTTTACGCTCACTGTGGTCTGCAGCAATGCTATGTTATTTTTAATCATCATCATCATTATTATTTTACTTATTTATCTTACAGGAGCACCTTTCATTAAAGAAGTATATTATTGACATTGTGGTTGAAAGTGCAGCTCCAGCAGAGCCTTTGAAAGATGGGGAAGAACGGCAAAAAAATAAAAAAAAAGCCAAAAAGATAAAAGCCCGGATGAACTCCAGGTACCATAAATATCGTTAAAAACAAAAGAAAAACTCTTAGTGATGTATCCTTTTTAATGTAAATCCAAGGAAGACCCCCTGCCCCTAAAAAAGTTTAAAGTTGTTTGCTTCAAGAAAGCTGTGAAATAACACTGATGAGTCTAATTTATAGGCACTTTCTTTGATTGAGAAAGAAAACTGCATATCGATCTGAAGCCCTTGCTTTCACCTGTTAAGAGCTCTCCTTATAATTGGATGCCAGTGCCCTGCCAAACTTGTGCCTCCTCCAGCATGCAGTAGTATGTTTGAGTATGTGTAAACCAAGCCTATTTTTCTTTCCAACTATTGATTTTTAAATGAAATATCAAAGAAAATCAATAGCAATCAACAAATAGAAGTCTGCTGGCTGTAGTGTCAAATCCCATGACTAGGTTTAATCAATTTGGTTGCCTGTCACAAGGAAAAGTTCAAGAAATATCTTGAAATGGAAAGTGAGTTGTCAGACCTGTAGTTTATCATCAGCCTTCACATGACATCTGAGGATCAGACAGCTGTGTAGTACACCATTACCTCGCAGGCTTTGAGCACCATCTGATGACTGAGGATTCTTGTCGAGGACACAAACGCAGCTCCTCCTTAGGAGAGAAGTCTTTGCTGTTTGAAGAAGGATAGCCTGAATATGTTGTTAGACCTTTATTCCCAAATGTCTCAAAAGATAGAGAAACTTAATCCATGGGATCATGGAAATATAGTTCTAGAATAATGATGAATAGTGGTTATCTATCTATAGTTTCCAATTTCAGACTGTAATCAAAGAAAGTGTCCATTTCATCTTATACAGTCAGTGAAAACTACAGAGTACTCATTCAAGCAAAGAATAGAAAAGGCTTTTTTGATTGTATTTTTTGGGCTCTCTCCAAGTTTCTAAAAATAGTTTCACTGTATGCTTCACAGTATTACTGACCTTCATTTCTAGTTTATGCTAAGAACTTGCTGACCTCCGGACACTGAAATGCTATAAAGCCTATTCTTTGGACCTCTTTTTTTCTCAATGTACACATTCCTTTGGTGAGCTCACTCAGTCCTGTGGCTTTAAATATTCTCTACTTGCCAATGACTACCAATTTTATATCTTCAGTTTTACTCAAACTTAGTATGTCCAAGAGAAGCTCCTGCTCTCTCCTCTGCACCACCCTCCCCCGCCCCCCCCCCCCCCGCCCCCCCAACCAAAAGCTCTCCTTGTCGCATAGTCTTCTCTGTCTCAGAAAACAGATACTCTATTCTGGTTGTGTATGCCAAAACCCTTGACATCATCCTTGATCTTTCTCCTTCTCCTACACCTCACATCCACTGCATCTTCAAATAATGTTAGCTTTGCTTTGAATTATATTCAGAATTTGACTACCTCTCTCTAACTTCATTGGTTACCCCCTGGACCATGCCTCCATCATTGCTCACCTGGATTATTGTGGTTGCCCTCTGACTAGTCTCCTTGTTTATTCCCTTGCCTCCTTGCAGTATAGTCTAAACACTAAAGCAAAGTGAGCCTGTTAAAATATGTCAGATCGTCACTTCTCTTCTCAAAACCTCAGGGCTTTTGTACTTCAGGTTTTCACTTCACAGATGACTCTCCCCACATATAGCTGGCTGCCTTACCTCCTTCAGGTCTTTACTCAAATGGCACCTTCTCAGTGGGGCTTCACATAATATCCTTAAGATCCATCCATGTTGCAAATGGCACAATTTTGTCTTTTTTTTGGCTGAGTAGTATTGCATTGTAGATGTATACCACATCTTCTTTATCCAGTCATCAGTCAATGGGCACTTGGGTTGCTTACATGTCTTGGCTATTGTGAATAATGCTGTGATGAAGAAATGGGTGCATAAGTCTCTTTGAATTGTTGATTTCATGTTCTTTGGATAAATTCCCAGTAGTGGGATAGCTGGATTGTATGGTACTTCTATTTTTAGTTTTTTGAGAAATCTCTGTACTGTTTTCCATAGCAGCTGCACCACTTTGCAGTTCCCACCAGCAGTGTATGAGAGTTCCCTTTTCTCCACATCCTCTCCAACATTTATAATGTTTGTGTTTTGTTAATTATAGCCATTCTGACAGGTGTAAGGTGGTATCTCATTGTAGTTTTGACTTGCATTTTCCTAGTAATCAGTGGTGCTGAACATCTTTTCATGTGCTTCTTGGCCATCTGTATATCTTCTTTGGAAAAATGTCTGTTCATATCCTCTGTCCGTTTTTTAATCAGGTTGTTTGTTTTTCATTCTTGAGATGTGTGAATTCTTTATATATTTTGGATATTAACCCATTGTCAGATAATGGTCTACTTTCCTTCTTTTGCATGTGGCTGTCCAGTTTTCCCAACATCAATTATTGAAGAGCCTTTCCATTGCCCACTGTATGTTCTTGGTTCCTTTGTCAAAGATTCTCTGTCCATAGATGTGTAGTTTTATTTCTGGGCTTTCAGTTCTGTTCCATTGATCTGTGTGTCTGTTTTTGTACCAGTATCATGCTGTTTTGATTACTATAGCTTTGTAGTCTCTTTTGAAGTCAGGGATTGTAATCCCTCCAGCTTTGTGGGAGCAATTGATTTTTGCATCTTGACCTGCTACACTGAGACCTTGCTAAGATGATATATGAGCTCTAATAGTTTTATAAGCTTATAAGATTTCTTTATGTAAACAAACATGTTTACATGAAACTGTTTATTTCTTTTTCTTGTTCATTGCACTGTGTTACACCTTCAGCAAAATTTGGAATAGAAGCTTTGATGCTGATTTTAGAGGAAAAGCATTGTTTTTCACCATTAAGTATGATGGTAGCTGTAGTTTTTTGTAGGTGACCTTTATCAGGTTGAGGAAGCTTCCTCCTGTTCTTGGTTTCCTGTGAGTTTTTTTCATAGATCGATATTCCATGTTCTCAAATGCCTTTTCTGCATCTATTAAAAATTTTTTTTTAAAAATTGAAATGTACTTTTTAATTTTATCAGTAGAGTGCATTATGTTGATTGGTTTTAATAAGCAGCTTTATTGAGATGTAATTCACCCATATAAAGTGTACAGCTCTATATTGGCACTTGAATGTTAAATCAAACTTGTATTCCTGGAATAAACCTCATTTCCTCATTATGTATTATCTTTTCTATGTATTGTTGGATTTGGTTTGCTAACTTTTTATAAAATATTGTTACATTTATGCTCGTGATATATATTGATCTGTAGTTACCTTCCAATCTCTTTGTCAGGTTTGGCCAAGAAAATGTTGGCCTCAATAAACGAGTTGAGAACTATTCTTTTCTCTATTTTCTGAAGGAATTTCTATAGGATTGCGATTATTTCTAGTTTAAATGTTAGATATAATTCACCAGTGAAGTCATATTTAATGTTTCTCCTTTGGTTTTGGTAATATGTGTCTTTCAAGTAGTTTTCCCATTTCGTCAAAGTTATTGCATTTATTAACATAAAGTGGCATACGTTATTCCATTATACTTCTTACTCTGCACATAAGAAAGCTTGGAAGTCACCACTCACTCCATCCTAACAACAAGTAAAAATTTGAACAAACTGAAAAATCATCATCTCTTCTTAGCTCTGTAAGAGAAGTGAGGTAGCAGGGCATACTGCTGCCCCAAAAACTGGAGAGAGAGAGAATTACAGAGAATCACAGCTTACCAGGTGAAAAACCCAAAAGCAAAAGCCTCTGTGGATGGCTGGCCCAGTGGTGTAGTGGTTAAGTTCACGTGCTTTGCTTCGGTGGCCCAGGGCTCCCTGGTTTGGATCCCGGGTGCAGACCTACACACTACTCATCAAGCCATGCTGTGGCGGTGTCCCACATAGAAAATAGAGGAAGATTGGCACAAATGTTAGCTCAGGGACAATCTTCTTCAAGCAAAAAGAGGAAGACTGACAATGGATGTTAGCTTCAGGGCCAATCTTCCTCACCACAAAAAGAAAAATGAAAGAAGGAAAGAAAAAAGAAGAATCCTCTGGGCAAGCCAGTACTAGGGCAGGAAAACCTGAATTGTAATTGATGAATCTCTAGAGGCTCAATGTGGACAAGTCTGAGAGTCAAAACTCCAGGTTTCTGCAAACTTTTGTGAGTTCTACCTTCAGGAGCTTGACCAGGTTATCACCGTGAATATCACAGAAAAATCTCATCATGCTTCTATTCTCAGCAGGGAGAGTAGGAGCCATTTTGAAATATGCCAGAGTATTCTATTCTTCTTGAAAATGTCTCCCTCAGGAGAAACTATTTAACCAAAGTCTAACCTGTTGGTGTTTTATCAGAGCTAAACTGACCTGAGGGAAGAGAAATGCCTTCCCTTTAGGCTTCCATGTGGAGGGAGAAAGGAGAAGGGAAATATCCTATTTCAGCCCCCTCTGATCATCCTGTCCCACCTTAAGGAAGGAAGGAGATTTAGAAGCACTTATGAAGTTCACAGTTAAGAGGCATAGGTACAAGAAAAGACTGAGACATAATCATAGGATGATAGAATTCTTCCTCTCCCCCCATACCTTACCACCATATTACCAAAGGCCTATTTATAACAGTTCTATATACCCAGTATATTATGTCTGGCTACCAAGAAAAAATTACAAGGAATACTAAAGGGCAAAACACAGTTTGCTGAGACAGAGCAAGCATCAGAACCAGACTCAGATATGGCAGCAGTGTTGGAATTATTACACCGGGAATTTAAAACAAGTGTGATAAATATGCTGAGGGCTCTAATGGATAAAGTAGGCAGCATGCAAGAAGAGATGGGCAATGTAAGCAGCGAGATGGAAGTTCTAAGAGAGACTCAAAAAAACCCACTACAGTTTAAAAACGCTGTCATAGTAGCTTATTAGTAGCTTGGGCTGGATATGGCTCAAGAAAGAATCTCTCAGCTAGAGGATATCTCAAAAGAAACTTCTAAAACTGAAAGCAACAGAAGAAAGACTGAAAATAACCCTTAATATCTAAGAACTGTCAGACAATACACACTTTGATTGCTTCTGGAATTTAGGTGGAAAGGATCCACAGGTTGGGAGAGAGGACTAAGAAAAGCAAGAATGGCAGTAAAGCTAATTACTAGACTGAGTTTTAGGACAGAGAATGAAGAGATTAAGCAAGAAACTAGACTTTCGGAATAGATTGTCATTGAACTGGAGTTTGAGTAGAAGTAGGAACGGGAGAAGTGAGAGAGCTGCTGGTTAAAACAACATTTGATTGGCTGCTTGGATATCACCTTCAATGTCCAGTGGTAATCACTCAGCTAGTAGAATCCGTATTTCTGAGAATACTTGACTGTCAGGAAGATATATTGAAATGGGGCATGGAGAGAGAGGGGACTATGAGGAGTGTGTGAGTGTGTATCTATATCTAAAGATAATTATATGGGTACATATAAATGAATATATGAGAAATGAAAGTGAATAGCTACCTCGTGTGTGTATATATAGAGATAGATCTATATAGACATACATTTAGATGTACACACAGTCTGTCTTGAATTTGTGTTGAATAGGGTTAATCCTTGGTTCAGAATTGACCAGTGCGCCTAACCTTGGAGATTGAGACCTAAGTTGAGCAGAAGAGAGGCAGGGGAAAGACTTAAGGGCTAATAGCTATTACAGGATTCTGATTTAGAACTTGAAGGTGAAATCTAATGTTAAATCTAATTTTGAAATCTGTTTTTAACACTCATTTATGCATCCTTTCTATGTTTTTGTTATTTACTTTGTGGCCTTAAGGAATGCATTCGACATATATTTGAATATTTGTATTATCAACATACAAAAGCGAATAAAACATAATTTCTCCCCTTGTGACGTTTACAAGGTATTACATTGTATTATTTACAATGTATTAATAGAGATGAATTGTGTATATAAATAACCCTTATAGAGTGTCCAAAGTAGCAGAACAAAGGTATAAATAACTATTAGGTGACTTCCAGGGAAAATAAACTTAGTTATAACTGGGGTGTAGTCATGGAAGACTACTTATAATAATAATGATGATAATGAAAATAAATATATACAAAGAAAATGTGGCACATGTTATATTAAGTTCTTATTATTACCAGATACTGTTCTAAGAGAGGGAATACTCATTATGAGCAAGATTAAAACAGTCTGTGAGTGTTCGTTGTGTTGGTATTCATAAGAGCAAAAACTTGGATAACAGTTTAGATAGCCAATAATAAGGAGATGATCAAGTAAGTATGGTACACATGTTTTTAGAAGAATATGTAACATGGGCATGTGCTTATGATATATAATCTGAAAATGAATAAATCATAAATTGTAATATAAAGTTGTCTTTAAAAATTCGTAATGTATAAAGAGAAAAAAACTAAAAGAAAACACAAAAGTATAGTTTTGTGTGTGTGTTTTGACAATAGGAATTAGAAAAAAGTTTCTATTTTTATAAATTTGTGTATTTTCTTTAATGGAGCTGTGTTGCTTTTGTAAAAAAAAAAATAATAAAGCAAAACAAAGCAATTATAAAACTTTTAAAGCAGGAATGTCCTCAAGTACATGTAAGCAGTTAAGGTTTTGTTCTGGGGCTTGTATGGAACCTTTGAAACTTTCTTGGGCAGGAAATGACAGGCTCTGATAATATGTGTAATTTGACTCATATCATTCTCCTAAAAGCAGGTAAAGCAGTTCTCAGACTTTTTGGATTTTGCATTTGTAAAAATTATTGAGGACTCTAAAGAGCTTTTGTTTATCTGAATTATACTTACCAATATTTATCATATTAGAAATTAAAACTGAGAAAATCTTAAAATATTTATTAAATAATTTTAAAATAACAATAAAACTTTTATTGTTCACATGAATAACATATTTTTTTTATTAATGTTATGATAGATTACAACCTTGTGAGATTTCAGTTGTACATTTTTGTTAGTCATGTTGTGGGTACACCACTTCCCCCTTTGTGCCCTCCGCCCACCCCCCCTTTTCCCTGGTAACCTCCGATCAGATCTCCTTGTCAATATACTAACTTCCACCTATGAGTGGAGTCATATAGAGTTCGTCTTTCTCTGACTGGCTTATTTCGCTTAACATAATACCCTCGAGGTCCATCCACGTTGCTGTGAATGGGCCACTTTTGTCTTTTTTTATGGCTGAGTAGTATTCCATTGTGTATATATACCATATCTTCTTTATCCAATCATCAGTTTCTGGACATGTAGGTTGGTTCCATGTCTTGGCTATTGTAAATAATGCTGCGATGAACATAGGGGTGCAAGGGACTCTTGGGATTTCTGATTTCAGGTTCTTAGGATAGATACCCAGTAATGGGATGGCTGGGTCATAGGGTATTTCTATTTTTAACTTTTTGAGAAATCTCCATACTGTTTTCTATAGTGGCTGTACCAGTTTGCATTCCCACCAACAGTGTATAAGGGTTCCTTTTTCTCCACAACCTCTCCAACATTTGTCGCTCTTGGTTTTGGATGTTTTTGCCAATCTAACGGGTGTAAGGTGATATCTTAGTGTAGTTTTGATTTGCATTTCCCTGATGATTAGCGATGATGAACATCTTTTCATGTGTCTATTGGCCATATTCATATCTTCTTTTGAGAAATGTCTGTTCATGTCCTCTGCCCATCTTTTGATCGGGTTGTTTGTTTTTTTGTTGTTAAGCAGTGTGAGTTCTTTGTATATTATGGAGATTAACCCTTTGTCGGATAAGTGGCTTGTAAATATTTTTTCCCAATTAGTGAGCTGTTTTTTTGTTTCAATCCTGTTTTCCCTTGCCTTAAAGAAACTCTTTGGTCTGATGAAGTCCTATTTGTTTATTCTTTCTATTGTTTCCCTCAACTGAGGAGTTATAGTGTCCAAAAAGATTCTTTTGAAACTGATGTCAAAGAGTGTACTGCATATATTCTCTTCCAGCAGACTTATTGTTTCAGGCCTAATCTTTAGGTCTTTGATCCATTTTGAGTTTATTTTGGTGTGTGGTGAAAAAGAATGGTCAATTTTCAATCTTTTGCATGTGGCTGTCCAGTTTTCCCAGCACCATTTTTTGAAGAGACTTTCTTTTCTCCATTGTAGGCCCTCTGCTCCTTTGTTGAAGATTAGCTGTCCATAGATGTGTGGTTTTATCTCTGGGCTTTCAATTCTGTTCCATTGATCTGTGGACCTGTTTTTGTACCAGTACCATGCTGTTTTGATCACTGTAGCTTTGTAGTATGTTTTGAAATCGGGGATTGTGATTCTGCCGGCTTTGTTTTTCTTGCTCAGGATTGCTTTAGCAATTCGCGGTCTTTTGTTGCCCCATATGAATTTTAGGATTCTTTGTTCAATTTCTGTGAAGAATGTTCTTGGGATTCTGATTGGGATAGCATTGAATCTATAGATTGCTTTAGGTAGTATGGACATTTTAACTATGTTTATTCTTCCAATCCATGTGCATGGAATGTCTTTCCATCTCTTTATGTCGTCGTCAATTTCTTTCAAGAAAGTCTTGTAGTTTTCATTGTATAGATCCTTCACTTCCTTGGTTAAGTTTATCCCAAGGTATTTTATTCTTTTCGTTGTGATTGTGAATGGGATTGAGTTCTTGAGTTCTTTTTCTGTTAATTCATTGTTAGTGTATAGAAATGCTACTGATTTATGTATGTTGATTTTATACCCTGCTACTTTGCTGTAGTTGTTGATTATTTCTAATAGTTTTTCTATGGATTCTTTGGGGTTTTCTATATATAAGATCATGTCGTCTGCAAACAGTGAGGGTTTTACTTCTTCATTACCTATTTGGATTCCTTTTATTTCTTTTTCCTGCCGAATTGCTCTGGCCAACACCTCCAGTACTATGTTGAATAGGAGTGTTGAAAGTGGGCACCCTTGTCTTGTTCCTGTCCTCAGAGGGATGGCTTTCAGTTTTTGTCCATTGAGTATGAAGTTGGCTGTGGGTCTGTCATATATGGCCTTTATTATGTTGAGGTACTTTCCTTCTATACCCATTTTATTGAGGGTTTTTATCATAAATGGGTGTTGGATCTTGTTGAATGCTTTCTCTGCATCTATTGAGATGATCATGTGGTTTTTGTTTTTCATTTTGTTGATGTAGTGTATCACGTTGATTGACTTGCGGATGTTGAACCATCCCTGCGTCCCTGGTATAAATCCCACTTGATCATGGTGTATAATCTTTTTGATGTATTGCTGTATTCGGTTTGCCAAAATTTTGTTGAGGATTTTTGCATCTATGTTCATCAGTGATATCGGCCTGTAGTTCTCCTTCTTTGTGTTGTCCTTGTCAGGTTTGGGGATCAGAGTGATGTTGGCTTCATAGAATGTGTTAGGGAGTACTCCATCTTTCTCAATTTTCTGGAACAGTTTGAGAAGAATAGTTATTAAGTCTTCTTTGAATGTTTGGTAGAATTCTCCAGAGAAGCCATCTGGTCCTGGACTCTTATTTTTGGGGAGGTTTGTGATTACCGTTTCTATTTCCTTACTTGTGATTGGCCTAATGAATAACATATTTTTTATGAAAATGACTATTTTCCAAAACAAAAAAGTTTAGTAGTAAGAGTCACATTATTTTACATTTTTGCAAATTTCCTTAACGTCTGGCTTAATAAAGAGAACTGGATTCTCACATCTGCTTCTATGTTGTAATATCACACGCCAGGTAGCCTCAGGCATTGTGTACCTGTAAGAGAATGAGAGTGACAAAGTTATGACTTCCTCTGTCTCTGAAAGACTCTCTGAGACCCAATGGATCAGAGCACACTCTAAAAATTACTGGCCTCCTACATAAGAAAAAATGCAATAAATGATAAACGTTAATGTTACTTTGTTAGTATGAATCAAATCATGAAACAGGACAGTGATTTTTCAAACTGTAGTCCTCAGACCCTTTGCATCAGAATCACTCGAGATCTTTTTTAAAAAGGTAGATTCCTTGGCTTCAACCTGTTAATTCCGATTCACTTGGTCTTCGGGGATGGGATCTACATCTTAACAAACTTTCAACTGCTGCTAATATACCTAACATTTGATGCCTATTGTTTCTAGGAGTTTAGAATCATGGAATCTTAGAGCTAGCCATTATTGTGACCTAGTACAGGCGTGCTGACACAGACACTGGGAGATGCCATTGGAGTTCTTCCTCTGGCCTCTTAGCTCAGGGTCTGCCCTGCCCACTAGAGCACTGATTTAATCCAGCTCCGCCAGGGCAGGCAGCCTGCCCTAGGGACTAGCCCCACCCAACAAGAAGCCCTTGGGCAACTTGTGGGCCTGTATAGGCAGGGTGCCTGGATCCTCTACAGGCAGGCAAGCAGGTCCACATTTGCAGTGCAGGGTGTGTGCAAGGAGTGAGTGGAATGTGCGGGATGTTGGTGGAGTGTGTGGGGGCCTGTTCAGTGGGGCAACTGGGTCAGTTTCAGGGGTTCAGGACGTGTGCATGGGCCAGCACTGTGTAGGTGTTGTGTGTGGACCTGTGGACCATGGTGCTTCCCAGCTGTGGAAGACTTGTGCTTTTCAAACAGTCATGTAGGAGATTGGCCCCACCTTCCAAAGCCTGAACCCTTTGGGTGCTCCTGTGCCTGGGGCCAGCCCCACTCAGCTGCAATCCTGACAGAGCTGACGACAGCCTTGTAGGCCAGGGGACTACAGCAATTGTAAGTCCCTGAGCCTAGCAACTAGCCACACTGGGGGCCTACTCACTTAACAGAAAAACTGCAACAGAAATGTGCTGTTAGACCTTGAAGCCAGCTGTGCTGGAGCTCCCCAAACCTGATAAAGTAACTGAAGGGTCCACATCAGCCACACACAGCTGAGAATTGCAACCAGCTGGTCAGGGGGACAGCCTAGCCTCCCTGGGCATCTGCAGCAAGAGCAACACTGTCACAACAGAAGGATACACTCAGCCCACACAGGGGTCACTCCTGGAACATTTGGAACTGGTGATGAGATGGAAGCACACTGCTGGGCCTCATAAGGCATCTCTTATATAAGGCCACCTCTCTAATATCAGAAGATGTAGCTGACCCACCTAATACATGGATATAAAGCACAAATAAAGAGGCAAAATGAGGAGGCAAAGGAATATGTTCCAAGCAAGGGAACAGGACAGAACCCCAGAAAAAGAACTGAATGAAACAGAAATAAACATTCTACCTGAGAAAGAGTTCAAACAAAAAGTCATAAGGATGCTCACTGATCTTGGGAGAAGAATAGATGAACTCAGTGAGACCGTCAATAAAGAATTGGGAAATATAAAAAAGAACGAGTCAGAAATGAAGAATACAATACTGGAAATGAAAAATTCACTAAAGAGACTCAGTAGCAGAGTAGATGTTACAGAAAAACAGATCAGTGAGCCGGACGAAAGACTAAAGGAAGTCACCCAAGCTGAACAGATAAAAGAAAAAAGAATTAAAAAGAACGAGAACAGTCTAAGGGACCTCTGGGACAACATCAAGTGCACTAACATTTGTATTATAGGTGTCTCAGAAGGAGAAGAGAGAGACAAAGGGCAGAGAATCTATTTGAAGAAATAATAGCTGAAAACTTTCCTAACCTAAGGAAGGAAACAGACATCCATGTACAGGAAGCACAGAGAGTGCCAAACAAGATAAACCCAAAGAGGCCCACACCAAGGCACATTATAATTAAAATGTCCAAACTTAAAGAGAGAATCCTAAAAGCCACAAGAGAAAGGCAACAAGTGACATACAAAGGAAACCCCATAAGGCTGACTTCTCAGGAGAAACCTTACAGGCTAGAAGGGAGTGACATGATATATTTGAAGTGCTGAAAAGAGAAAACCTACAGGCAAGAATACTCTACCCAGCAAGGTTATCATTCAGAATGGAAGGAGAGATAAAGAGTTTTTCAGACAAGCAAAAATTAAAGGAGTTTATCATCAAAAACCAAGTTTTACAAGAAATACTAAGTGACTTATTTAAATGGGAAAGAGAAGACCACAAATAGGAATAAGAAAATTATCAAACAAACAAAAAAGACAATAAAATCACTGGTAAAGGCAAAAATACAGTAAAGGTAGCAGATCAGCTACCTATGAGAATAATATGAAGGTCAGAAGACAAAAGTACTAAAATTACCTATTTCAACAATAAGAGGGTAATGGATACACACACAAAAAGAGTTAGATATGATATCAAAAACATAAAATGTGGCATGAGGGAAGTAAAAGAGTCGAGCTTTTAGAATGAGGTCAAACTAAAGAGACCATCAACTCAATATAGATTGCTATATACATAGGTTATTGTATGTGAACCTCATGGTAATCAGAAACCAAAAATATCTAATAAGTATACAAATAATTAAGGTAAAGGAACCCGAACATAATGCTAAGGAAAGCCATCAAACCACAAGGGAAGAGAGCAGGAGAAGAAGAAAGGAACAGAGAAGAACTACTAAAACACCCAGAAAAAAATTAGCAAAATAAGTGCATAGCTACTTTAAATGGTAATGGACTAAATGCTGCAATCAAGAGGCAGAAGGTGGCCGGTTGCATAAAAAAAAAAGAAGACCCATATGCATGCTGCATACAAGAGACACACTGCAGACCTAAAGAGACAAAAGCTGAAAGTGAAGGAATGGAAAAAGATACTACATGCAAATGGCAATGAAGAGAAAGCTTTAGTAGCAATATTTATATTGGCTAAAATAGAGTTTAAAACAAAAACTGTAACAAGAGGCAAAGAAGGGCACTACATAATGATAAAGGGAACAATCCAACAAGAGGCTGTAACACTCATAAACATCTGTGTACCCATCATAGGAACACCTAAATGTATAAAGCAATTATTAACAGACATAAAAGGAGAAATAGATAGCAACACAATAATATTAGGGGACTTTAATGCTCCACTTACACCAATGGATATATCATCCAAACAGAAGATCAATAAGGAAACATTGGCCTTATACAACACATTAGACCACATGGACTTAGTATAATAAACGGAACCTTCCATCCAAAAACCACAGAATGTACATTCTTTTCAAATGCACATGGAACAGTCTCAAGGATTGATCACATTTTAGACCACAAAACAAGTCTCAGTAAATTTAAGAAGACTGAAGTAATTCCAACCATCTTTTCTGAACACACAGTTATGAAACTAGAAATCAACTACAGGAAGAAAATCAGAAAAGCCACAAATATGTGGAGATTAAACAAAATGCTGTTGAACAATGATTGGGTCAATGAAGAAATCAAAGGAGAAATCAAAAAACACCTGGAGACAAATGAAAATACAACATGCCAAAATCTACAGAATACAGCAAAAGTCTTTCTGAGGGAAGTTTATGGCACTACAAGCCTGTGTGAAAAAACAAGAAAAATCTGAAACAATATCACAGTGCATGTAAGGAACTAGAAAAATAAGGACAAAGTAGAAAATCAGCAGATGGAAGGAAATAATAAAAATCAGAGCAGAAATAAATGAAATAGAGACTAAAAAGACAGTAGAAAAAATCAATGAAACCAAGAGCTGGTTCTTTGAAAAGATAAACAAAACTGACAAACCTTTACCTAGACTCACCAAGAAAAAAAGAAGGCTCAAATAAATAAAATCAGAAATGAAAGAGGAGAAATAGATAAAATAGATAGATAGAATAGTATGAAAAGCTATATGCCAACAAATTGGATAATCCAGAGGAAATAGATAAACTCTTAGAATCATATGATCTTCCAAAACTTCATGAATCAAGAAGAAATAGAGAATTTGAATAGAGCACCAGCAAGGAGACTGAAACAGTAATCAAAAACCTCCCCAAAAGTAAAAGTCCAGGACCAGACAGCTTCCCTGGTGAATTCTACCAGACGTTCAAAGAAGACTTAATACCTATCCTTCTCAAATTCTACCAAAAAGTTGAAGAAGAGGGGAAGCTTCCTAACTCATTCTATGTGGCCAACATTACTCTGATACCGAAACCAGACAAGGACAACACACACACAAAAAATTACAGGTCAATATCACTTATGAACATTGATGCAAAAATCCTCAACAAAATACTAGAAAATTGAATACAAGAATACATTAAAAAGATCATACACCATGATCAAGTGGGAGTTATTCCACATATGCAAGGATGGTTAAACATTCGTAAATCAATCAATGTGAATCACCACACTAACAAAATGAAGAATAAAAATCACATGATCATCATAATAGATGGAGAGAAAGCATTTGACAAGATACAGCATCCGTTGATGATAAAAACACTCAATAAAATGGGTATAGAAGGAAAGTACCTCAACATAATAAAGTCCATAAATGACAAACCCACAGCTAATATCATTCTCAATGGAGAAAAACTGAAAGGTATCCCTCTAAGAACAGGAACCAGACAAGGATGCCCACTTTCATCACTCTTATTTAACATAGTATTGGAAGCCTTAGCCAGAGCAGTCAGGCCGGAAAAAGAATTAAAAGGGATCCAAATTGGAAAGGGAAAAGTGAAACTGTCACTCTTTTTAGATGACATGATTTTATATATAGAAAACCCTAAAGAATCCACTAAAAAACTTTTAGAAGTAATAAATACAGTAAAGTTGCAGGATAGAAAATCAAGATACAAAATTCAGTTGCATTTCTATATACTAACAATGAAGTAGCAGAAAGAGAAATTAAGAATACAGTCCCATTTACAGTTGCAACAAAAAGAATAAAATACCTAGGAATAAACTTAACCAAAGAGGTTAAAGACCTGTACACTGAAAACTATCAAACATTATTGAGAGAAATTGAAGAAGACACAAAGAAATGGAAGGCTATTCCGTGCTCTTGGAGTGGAATAATTAACATAGTTAAAATGTCCATACTTCATAAAGCAATGGATAGACTCAATGCAATCCTTATCAAAGTTCCACCATTTTTCACAGAAATAGAACAAAGAATCCTAAAATTTATATGGAACAACAAAAGACCCTGAATAGCCAAAGGAATCCTGAGAAAAAAGAACCAAGTTAGAGGTATCACATTCTTTGATTTTCAAAATATACTACAAAGCTACAGTAATCAAAACAGCGTCGTACTGGCACAAAAACACACAGATCAATGGTACAGACTTGAGAGCCCAGAAATAAATCCACAGATCTAGGGACAGCTTATTTTCCACAAGGGAGCCAAGACCATAAAATGGAGAAAGGAAAGTCTCTTCAATAGACGGTAGTGGGAATACTGGACAGCCACATGCAAAAGAATGAAAGTAGGCCATTATCTTACACCATACACAAAAATTAACTCAAAATGTAAGACCTGAAACCATTAAACTTCCAGGAGAAAACATAAGCAGTATGCTCTTCGACATGGGTCTTAGTAGCATATTTTCAAGTACTATGTCTGAATGGGCAAGGGAAACAATAGAAAAAATAAACAAATGCCATTACCTCAAACTAAAAAGCCTCTGCACAGCGAAGGAAACCATCAACAGAACAAAAAAACAGCCTAACAATTGGGAGAAAACATTTGCAAATCATATATATGATAAGGGGTTAATATCCAAAATATATGAAGAACTCATACATCTCAACAAGAAAAACTAACAACCCCATTGAAAAATGGGGAATAGATCTGAACAGACATTTCTCCAAAGAAGATATACAGATGGCCAACAGGCACATGGCAAGATGTTCAACATCATTAACTATCAGGGAAATGCAAATCAAAACTCCAATGTGATATCACCTCATGACCGTCAGCATGGCCATAATTAACAAGACAGGAAACATCAAGTGTTCGAGAGGATGTGAAGAGAAGGGGCTCTCTCATACACTGTTGTTGGGAGTGCAAACTTGTGCAGCCCCTATGGGAAACAGTATGGAGACTCCTTTGAAGATTTAAGAATGGAACTACCATATGATCCAGCTATTCCCCTCCTGGGTATTTGTCCACAGAACATGAAAAGATGAATGCATGCAGTTATATGCATCCCTATGTTCACTGTAGCATTATTCACAAAAGCCAAGACTTGGAAGCAACCTAGGTGCCCATCAAGGGGTGAGTCGATAAAGATTATGTATATATATATATATTATATATATATATATATTATATGTATATAATGGAATACTAGTCAGCCATGAGAAGTGATGAACTCGGACCATTTGTAACAACATGGGTGGACCTTGGGGAGAAAGTCAAATACCCTATTATCTCACTCATAAGTAGAAGATAAAAACTGACACACACATAGAAAAGAGGTTGGATTGGTGGTTACCAGGGGGAAGTGGAAAGGGCAGAGGGCAAAAGGGGTCATGAGACACATGGGTGTGGTGATGGATTTTAATTAGTCTTTGGGTGGTGAACATGATGTAATCTATACAGAAATCAAAATATGACACCTGAAATTTGTATAGTGTTATAATCCAGTGTTACCACACACACACAAAAAAAGACAGTGGTTCAGGAAGGACCAAAATTAAATGCCAAAATGTTTGTCACAGATATATGCTGGAGGAGATGGATAGGAGAAAGAAATCTGAGATAGATTATGTGGATATCCATATTTGGGAGAGAGAGAGAGGAATAAAGTGCTGGTGACCCTGGAGCATCTAGCTATATGCTGATGTTCTTGGTAGAAATAGGGTCACCCATAAAAAAGCAGGAAATTTTGCCATTTGTGACAACATGGATGAGCCTTTAGGATATTATACTAAGTGAAAGAAGTCAGACAGAAAGACAAATACTGTATGGTCTCACTTATATTTGGAATCTAAAAAAGCTGAACTTACAGAAATGGAGAGTAGAATGGTGTTTGCCAGTGGCTCAGGGTTGGGGGATATGGGGAGATGTTGGTCAAAGCTTACAAACTTATAGTTATGACATGAATAAGTTTTGCGGATCTAATATACAAGTTGGTGACTATAGTGAACAACACTGTAACTGCACAAAATTGGGCTTCTTTGCCCAGTGTGCGTCAACAAGCCAATTAATTACAGCATCTGCCTTTGGGAGAAGAAATCGGCTTTATTCTGCAAAATCAATGGGCAGTGAGAACAAGAGGCGTGTGCCCTTAAATCTGTCTCCCCAATTCAGGATGTGTGGCAAAATTTAAGAGGTTAGGGCGAACAGGCAGGCATGCAGAGATGCTGGTGGGACAGGTTTTGATTGGTGGGCTTCAACCATTTATAGTAATGTTTTAAACATTTCTGATAGGGTTCTAAATTCTAAAGATTTATGTTGAGGCTCTAAACTTTCATGATAGGGGTCTAAACCTTTTTTTTTTTTCTTTTAATCTAAGGAAGATTTTCCCTGAGCTAAAATCTGTTGCCAATCTTCCTCTTTTTGCTTGAGGAAGATTCACCCTGAGCTAACATCTGTGCCAGTCTTCCTCTATTTTGTACTTTGTTTGCTGTCACTGCATGGCCGCTGGCAGTTGGTGTAGGTCTGTCCCCGGGAATCGAACCCAGGCTGCTGAAGCAGTGTGGTGAAGTTGACCACTAGGCCGTGGGGCTGGCCCCTTGTGATAGGGTTCTAAACATTTTTGATGAGGTGGGGAATGAATTTTAACACTAGATCTTCCTGAAGGAGGGACCCCTTGCTTCTGATAAGAGTCTGACTTTCAAGTTCCGGTCATGTCCCAGTCCTTGTGTTGCATGAGAAGGAGGATCTTTGGTTCCTCAGTCATTTCAGGTTACGGTTTCTTCTTTTGCACATGCCCTACCCATGTGACTTTGCAGATTTTCTGAAAGGCAATTTTTAGTTACTCTGTTGATAAGAGATGGTGTCAGTTGAACTATTCCTGGAGGGCCCATGGTTACAATACTATATTATATACTTAAAGATGCTAAGAAAGTAAATCTTAAATGTTTTCACCACACACAGAAAATGTGTGAGATGATAGATTGTTAACCTTATTGTGATAAACATTTTGCAATATATACATCTATCAAATCATCACGTTGTGCACCTTAAACTTGCACCTTGTTATCTGTCAATTATATCTCACTAAAGTTGGGGGAAAAAAGAAATAGGGACACAGATAGGGATAATTTGGCTGAAGCTGTAAGTGAGTGGGTTTGAGCTCTCCAAGGGATATCCCAGAGGAACTGGTAGAGTGTTCCCTTGTGTAATCTTGTTAAATGTCTACTTACCCTTTTTAATTGATATTTGTTTTCATAAAAGTAATAATTTCCTCCTATTTCTTGCCTTCTGCACCAGTCTGTGAAGGTATTAATCAAATTATGCTGCCCCCTGGCAGTAATATCCTAACTGGTGAAATGTCTCAAAAAAGGCTCAAGAAAAAAGTCTCAAAATGTCTCAGAAGTGGACCATGCAAATCCAAATTTATAAAATGCAGATGATAATGTCAAAAATATAAAGTATAAAGAATAGATAGAATAGGGTCAAATTATGGAGAGCCTTCGATACTAGTTAGCCAGTTGATGAGATATTTTGGAAAGGAACCACTATAGATAACCAAGAGAATCACATCAGGAAATGAGTGATTTGGGAAGATTTGTCACTTGTGCTATGCTGTTAGGATTAGAAGGTTGAGAACTTAAGTGAATAGAAGAATATTGTTACTAACCCAGGCATGAAGTGATAGGGCTTACATTACAATGTACTGTAGAATAAATTAAGAGGAAAGAAAGTAATCAAGAAGTATTTTGACATAATGTTAATATTTTTGATGATACATTGATTATTTGAAAAAAGAAAATGAAGAATAGAAAACAATTTTGAAATTTCAGTCCAAGGTACTGTTTGAGAAATAAAGTGAAGTGGATGTACAGTGGTCAGAAGGAGTTTGGTTTGAAAGATAATAGAGGACAAGATGAAAGTTGAACTTCCAAGTGTAGAGCTTGAAGAGTGTGAAATTTGGTCTGAAATCTAAAGTTATGTATTTAGCATTAATTATTATAATATTAAAATTACAACAATGAGAATAGATAACAATTATTAAATAGAAGTTAAAGGAGATCAGGACTTGAAAACAGCAGTGATAGTAAGCTGTAAAATATAGTGGAAAAAAGGTCCAGGAGAATGAATACAGAGAAAAAGCCATCATGTTTCATACTAACAGAGATCACTGATGACTTTCAAGGAAGCATTTTAATGTCATAGCATGTTTATGTAATCATAATATTGTATTTGTTTTTCCATTTCTGCCCTTCTGTTCCTTGAATACACCTTAATGTGTTGGTACTGGATGTTCCCTCTACTCAGTCCGAGCTGTTCCCAGATTTCCCTGGAACCGGCTCCTTTGCATCATTCAAGTTTCTGCTTAAAGACTTCTCAAACACCTTCCTCCATTATGCTGTCTGTAAATGCCACAACTCCTCAACACACATACATATATTCAGTCACTTTATATTATCCTATTTTCTTCATAGTATCTATTTTCCACTATTACCTTACTGATTTATTTCCCCCACTGTAAACTCTGATATAAGAACAGTTACCTTGTTGACCTTTTTATATACTATATGTTTAATGCTTAGAATAATTTTTGACACGTAGATACTTAGTAAATGTTTTAATGAATGAATAAATGAAAAAATGAATACATAGAAGCTATCTAAAGAAGAAATAATAGTATTAGATTTCGTTTAGTTTTCTGTGAAACTAAAATGATTTGGGTATTTTGAAAATTGGCAAGATTAAAAATGAAGAATGGTGGACAGGAATTTTAAGTCTACGCAAAAGTTTATTTCTGTAATAGCATTTGTGTTGTTTGTATATCTCTGTAATAATACTAATAAATCACTTACATTATATAAGTAGAAAAACCTTTGTCTCATGTTTTGAAAGACATTTCAAACTGCATTTAACATGTAAACATGTGACATCTTTTATGAATATCCCATATAGTACACTGTTGGTTCCCAAAATACCCAATAATGGAGATGGGAAATTGAATAATTTGATTTAGAGTCTGTTTTGGTCAGCTCCTTTTCTTAGAACAAACAGCTAGCTTTAAGTTGACTGGAAGTTAAGATTTACTTTGGAAAGGAGAGATTTTAAAAAACCTAATTGTTACCTTAGAGCTTGAGCTATTGCAAGGAAAGAGACAAATCTTTATGTTTCAGTTATATTTTGATGAACTTTGTACTAGTCTTAAATTGCTGTTGAATAATCCTTCCCAGTGGCTAAATCTCATGTATAATGAGGCTACCTTGAAGTGTGTGGAAAAAGTATTATCAGTAATCTTTTAAAATAATTATTATTAAAAACCATGAATGTGTTGTGGAGGGAAATTTAGAATAGATTAGAAGATAGATACTTCGATAAGAAATGTGGACAATCAAGAAATCAATTATAATTGTTTTTGATGTCTGCATATCTAGGTGTAAATATAGATTTCATTTGTCTGGGCCTTTATAAGATTTCGAGAGTAAAGAGAACTATCATTTATTTGGTTTTCTCTCTGGGCAACATATTTTTCAAACATTTCCTCATGGATTCCTTATAATAATTCTGGGAGGTTAACATTATCCTGCTTATTTTAGATTTGACAAGACTGTAGCTCAAAGAAGTGACGTGACTAAGGCTTCATAGCTATTAGGTGGTAGAGTCAAATTCGTTTTTGTCTGTCTGTCTCTGATGTCCATGTTCCATGACATCATGTTGTTCTTCATTTAGACAAAATAATTTAAAAAGTAGCATGTTGAGGTGATAGTTGTGATGATGATCAACTCAGGAGAGGTTGTCCATTTCCCTTGTCTAATTCTTCCTTGCCTAACTCTCAAGTTTTATCATGCTGCATCTTTGTTTTAATTCCAATTGATGTTACCAAAAAGCGAATGTTGTTCTCTACTGGAAGATAATTTCTTTGATCCCTAAAGCCGCCTTTTCTAGTTCCTGCTGGGTAACCAGGTAGCCAAAGTCTTGTTTATTTTGTTGGGAGAGTTTTTAGTAAACAAGAATTTGAAAAGAAACTGTGTCCTTAGACAATTTGGGTATAGGTTTGATTCAGTTCTTTTAAAAGTAGAATTCCAGTATGTGATCAGTTTCTTTATTCTAACATACTGTGTCTCTCTGTGGCAAAAGAGCTCTGTTTTTCTTCCTCTTTACCCTTACTTCCTGTTTTCAAAAACAAGACAGGTGTTTCCTATGAGATTTTGGCTCTAAATATCCTGGGTTTGAATCCATCTATGTATCCAATTTGAATACAATCTATGTCATGTTACCTTGAACAAGCTTCTTAACTTTTCAATGCCTCAGTTTTCTCATCTATAAGATGGTGAACTAACTCATAACTTTTTTATGAGGATTAAATCAAGTTAATTCATGTAAAGTGCTCATCATATGATAAATGCTTTATAAGAATTTAGAATGGCGCTATGAATAGTTTTAAAGGATACAGCCAAATACATAAATGTCCCTAATTTATGAATAAGCAATGACCTATAATTTGTCATTAACATAGTTCATAGCCTTGAAGAAAATGCCAGTTTGTGTTTATTGGAATGCTAGGTTGGTTGAACATTTAAAAATGAATCAGTTGGGGCCACCTGGTGCCACAGTGGTTAAGTTTGCATGTTCCGCTTCTCAGCGGCCCAGGGTTCGCCGGTTCAGTTCCCAGGTGCGGACATGGCACCCCTTGACACACCATGCTGTAGTAGGCATCCCACATAGAAAGTAGAGGAAGATGGGCAGAGATGTTAGCTCAGGGCCAGGCTTCCTTAGAAAAAGGAGGAGGATTGGCTGCAGATGTTAGCTCAGGGCTAATCTTCCTCAAAAAAAAAAAAAAGAGAATCAGTATAATTTACCATATTAATAGAATAAGGAGAAAAATCCTGATTCTCTCAATGGATCTAGGAAAAGCAATATATTCTTTCAAGAGAACAACTTTAGCAGAATAAGATTATTGAGGGAAATTTCTGGGATTTAATGAGATTTCCACCAAAACCTTAGAGAAAATATCATACTTAGTGATGAACTATTGAAAGCGTTCTCATTCAAGAATAGACAAGGATACATCTGCTACCCACTTCTGTTTGATATTGTACTAGAGATTATTTTCAATTCACTAAGGTTGGCGGGAAAATATAAGGGTCAGAAAGGGAGAAACAAAACTGTCATTTTTTGTGGTTGTTAAGACTGTGAACTCTTGGTTGAGTAAAACTGATTTGGATAAAGAAAAAAGCATAGAATGTTTGGGTCAATAAATGAAATTATAGAAAAAAACAAAAAGAGATGACCTTACTGAACAGAAATTATAAAATAAAATGGTAAGCAATAAAAAAAGGTAAACTGGATTACATCAGAATTCAAAATGTGCTTGAAAAGATACTATCAAAAAAGTGACAACACGCAGTGTAAGAGATTTGCGAATCATATTGCTGATAAGGGAATTATATCCAGAATATATAAAGAACTCTTGCAGCTCACTAATAAAAAGACAAATGGCCCAGTAGTAAATGGGCAAAGGATCTGAGTAGACATTTCTCCAGGAAGATATACAAATGGCCAATATAACCATGAAAAGATGTTCAGCATCATTAGTCATCAGGGAAATGCAAATCAAATCCATAATGAGATGCCACTTCATGCCCACTACGATGGCTATATTTAATAAGACAGACAATAACAAGGATGTAGGGAAATTAGAATCTTTATACCTTGCTAGTAAGGTATGAACTGCACCCAGTTCCAAGGTTGTTTTGGGTGGGGTATGGGGAGCTTCCCAAAACACAACAACAAACAATTCTAAGACACCAGCAGGATGTCCAAGAATTCAACTCAATTCTGACACTACCGAGAGATAGCATCAGATTCCACATGTTAAGGGTTCAGTCCTACAAGACGCACCCCTCCCCCCAACTTCAGTTGCCAGTCACTAGTCCAGATTGTTACCTGTACTTCTGACGAACTGGCTACAAATCGGAGGTTTCCAAGACCTCTCTGGATTCGATTAATTTGGTAGAATAGCTCACGGAACTCAGAAACATTTTGCTTACTAGATCACCAGTTTATTATAAAAGAATATAACTCAGGAACAGCCAGATGGAAAAAATGCATAGGGAAAGAGCACAGAGCTTCCATGCCCTCTTCAGGCATGGCACTCTCCCAGTCCCTCCATGTGTTCACCAACCCAGAAGCTCTCCAAACTCCATACTTTTGAGATTTTATGGAGGCCTTATCACATAGGCATGATCAGTCATTAAATCCATTTTGAGCCCTTCTCTCTTCTCAAGAGAATTGAGGTCAGGGCTAAAAATTCCAAGCTTCTAATCATGGCTTGATCTTTCTGGTAACTAGACCTTATACCCAAAGAATTGTAGTTATTTGTTTTGATCTGTCTGATGATTCTCTGAAGGACTTGTTCTAAGAATTTGCCTTTCTTTCACCTAATGCAGAATTTTCCCAGAGCTAAGTAGGCTACCTGGGGAGTGACTGTCAAAAACAATATCAAGGCAAATGTATTAGTCACTGCTGCCTAAGGCAAGGGAAAATAGGACAAACAATAAACTAATCAAAAAGCTTTGGGGGAAAGGCTGAAGATTGAGATGGTTTGGGGAATAAGGACTTTGAACAGCTCCCACATACTTTGAAGAATCTAGAAGGCCACACGTATGCCCAGGGTTGGGTACATGTTCAGAAAAGACCCGAGAGGGCCCTGAAGTCTTTTGTCTGGGTGACGATCAGGCTTCTATGCAAGCAGAAAGTGAAGGCTAAAGCAGAGCTGTAAAATGCCTGAGTCTTGTTGGCTTGCCCTAACACACACACACAGCCTATCTGCAAAGATTAGATTAGAACTTTTGTTGTTGTTGTTCCTGGTGTTTAAGGAAATCTCTTGAATCACTAGTTGATCCATAAACTTAGTGGAAGAGAGTCTTGAGTGGCCATAATGAGAAAGAATGCAAACTTTAGAAAATTAGTTCAGGAAAGTTACTAAACAAATATATAACTACATCAAGTAGCAAAAACAAACCCTGGGGAAGGAGGAGAATCTCATTTCCAGAGTTGCCCTGTTATAATATTTAAAATGACTAGTTTTCAACAAAAAGTTACAAGACATGCAAAGAAAAAGAAAATTGGTCCATTCACAGGAAAACAAAAATAATAGAAAGTATCCCTGGGGAAGCCCAGACATTGGCCTTACTAGACAAAGACTTTAAAATTTTTTAATATGCTAAATGAACTAAAGAAAACCACAATTGGAGAATATTAATAATGAGATAAAAAAATTTTTTTAAAGAATAGAAATTTTGTAGTTGAAAAATAAAGTGACTGAAATGAAAAATTTACTTGAAGGGCTCAACAGCTAATTTGAGCAGGTGAAAGAAAGAACCAGTGAACTTGAAGTTAGGACAGTTGAGATTATCCACTCCAAGGAAGAGAAAGAAAAAAGAATGAAGAAAAAGTGAACAGAGCCTGAAAGACCAGTGGAACATCATCCAGTCTACCAACGTATACATAATGGGAGTCCCAGAAGGATAGTAAAGAGAGAAAGGCAGAGAAAGAGTATTTGAAGCAATAATGGCTAAAAGTTTCAAAATTTAATGAAAGATATGAATCTGCACATCCAGGAAGCCCAACAAAGTCTTAAGTCAGAGAAACTCAGAGGTCCACACTGTGACACTTTATAGTCAGACTGTCAGAAGATAAAGACAAAGAGAGAATCTTGAAAGCAGCAAAAGAGAAGCAACTCTTCATATATAAAACATCCTCAATATACTTAACAGCTTAGTTCTTATCACAAACTATAGAGGCCAGAAGGCAGTGGGATAACATATTCAGTTTCCTGGTAGAAAAAAATAAAAACAAATTGTCAATCAGAAATTCTGTATCTGGCAAAACTTCAAAAATGAAGGAGAAATTAACACATTTCATGATGAACAAAAACTGAGAGAGTTTGTAGCTATTAGACCTGCACTTGAGGAAACTTCCTAATGAAGTCCTTCAGGTTGAAATGAAAATACAGTAGACGGTATCTTGAATCCACACAAAGAAATGAAGAACAAGTTTGTAAAGGCAGCTACACAGATAAATATAAAAGTCAATATAAATGTATTTTTGGTTTGTAACTCCTCATTTTTCTTATTTGATTTAAAAATCAACTGCACAAAACAATAATTTTAAACCTGTGTTGATGGACACACATGTATAAAGATGTAATTTGTAATGAGAGCATAAAAGAGGTAAAGAACTATATAGGAACAATGTTTTGTATACTACTAAAACTAAGTTAGTATTAATTCTGTTATTACGAATTAAGACGTTAGTTATAATTCCCAGGATGACTGCCAAATAACTAAAAATATGTATATGCTAGAAAAAATGAGAAGGGATTGAAATTGGTACACTAGAAAATATCTGTGTAACACAAAATAAAGCAGTAATGGAGGAAGTGAGGGACAAAAGAGATATCATACATAGAAAATAGCAAAATGGCAGAAGTCAGTCCATCTTCATAGGTAATTACATTAAATATTAGTGCATTAAAGACTCCAGTGAAAGGCACAGATTGGCAGAATGGATTAAAAAAAATGATCCAACTGTATTCTATCTACAAGAAGCTTGCTTCAAATATAAGGACCCAAGTTGTTTAATGTGAAAAGATGGAAACACATATTCCATGCAGAGAGTACCCTCGGCAAAATAATATAGTTGAAGTAACTATATTAGTATCATACAACATAGACTTTAAGATAAAAATTGTACCATAGAGAAAGAAGGATATTATATAATGATGAAAGGGTTAATCCATCAAAAAGATATAACAATTACAAACATATATTCACCTAACAGAGCCGCAAAATATATGAAGGAAAAACTGACAGAATTGAGGGGAGAAATAGAAAGTTCAACAATAATAGGTGGAGACTTCAGTACCCCACTTTCAAAAATGGATAGGACAACTAAACTGAGAATAAACAAAGAAGTGAAAGACTTGAATGACATTATAAACCACTAGACCCAGTGGATGTATAGAGAACGTTCTATGCCAAAACAGCAGAATACATATTATGCTCAAGTGTACATGGAATATTCTCTAGCATAGACCTTATATTGGACCACCAAACAGGTTTCCATACATTTTAAAATATTTAAATCCTATAAGGTATCTTCTCTGACCACAAGGAGATGAAGTTAGAAATCAGTAACAGAAAGAAATCTGGAAAATTCACAAATATAAGGAAATTAAACAAGATACTCTTCAAAGGACTAAAGCAACTAGAACTCTCATACTTTGCTGGTAGAAATGCAAATTGGAATGACCCCTTCAGTAAATATTTTGGTAGTTTAAGGTTTAGCACATGCTTATCGTATGACCCAGAGATCCCACTCCTAGGTATTTATCCAAGAGAAATTAAGACATTTGTCTATGCAACCATTTGTCTACAAGTGTTCATAGTAGCCCCAATCTGGAAAGAAGTGAAATATCCAACTGGTGAATAGGTACATTGTGGTGGCCAAACAATGGAATACTACAAAGCAGTAAAAAGAAATGAACTAATAATATATTCAACAGTATGAAAGAATCTCAAGAGATTTATGCTAAATCAATTAATCCAGACATTATAGAATATGTATGATTGTAGTAATTTGATATTCAGAAAGCTGTAGTGGTAGAAAGCAGATGAGTAGTTGCTGGGGCAAGGAGGTGAAGAAGAAAGTGACTTCAAAGAGACACAAGAAAATTTTGTGGGGTGGTGGAAATGTTCTATATCATGACTGTGGTTTCAGTTGTATTGGTAGACATAATTGTGAAAACTCATCAGATTATTCACTTAAAATTTAAAGTTTTTTTTTATTTTATGTAAATGGAACCTCAGTAAAGCTGTCCCTCAAAATGAAAAAAAAATTAAAAAGATGAAAAAAATGAATACTTTGGGACCAAGGGTTTGAGGGGAGGGAGAACACATTGTTTGACTCAAAAGTTTTTTAGGAGTAAATCAAAATAGAAATTAGAAGCTATTTGTAATTTGTGACAGTAAAAGCATGAATCTTATGGAATATGGCCAAAACTTTACTCAGAATGAAATTTAGTCTTAAATGATTTTATCAGTTGCGGTAGAAATGGCCTAAACAACTCAAGGAGCTAGAACAGTATTCACATCACCCCCTCGGGAAATAGGATATATGTATTTATTTATTTATTTCCACATATAGCACTTAGGATGTATTATATCTTTTGAGGATAAAAACAAATAGAGGTTGATAAGATCTGATTCTTTGAGAATACTGGTAAACTGTGAAAGGCTAACGAAAATTAAAATGGAGTAAACAAAAATATCCCGCATTATGGCTGAAAAAGAATATAACCAAGATGACATGGAGATTAAAAACGAGGGAATGCAGTATTCAAAATCTTAATAAAGTGGGTCGTTATCTAAAAAGTAAATCATCAGAATTATAGCGTATCTGAAAGGATTCTTTTCAGCCTTCTCTCTCATTATTCCCATATTTTGATCTTTTGCTCCAGCAAAACTGGACTGTACACTGTTCCCTTAGTATAACTCATATTTTCCTACATGTTCAGCATCGTTTGCTCACTTTTCTCTGCTATTAATGCCATTTTCTCTTTTTTTGTGTATTCAGATGCTACCTATCTTTTAAGCAAGTACACGTTTCATTTCCTTCAGAAAACTTACTGTGGCATCTTAGCTGGAAATGTGCACTTGTGATAATACTCATCTGTCACTTACTCTGCTTTGTAGAATTCTGTATGTTTTAATGCTGTTATGTATTCCTCTTCCTTATGGAGAGTAAATACTTTGAATATTCCCCGTATGTATATACCTTATCTCTGCTATGTATATACCTTTCATTATCCGCCATAGTCTAGTTTAGTTTATAGAGTAGGGACTCTGAAAAATGAATATTTAATCGATTGTTAAAAGTGAATCAAGATTCAAGTTAGGAAAAAGTGGTTAACTGCCATTTCAGGTAAAGTTAAGATTTTTTGGGTGATAATTTCCTAGTTATGTATGCATGAATGAGGGAATGGATTTAGTCTTTCCAAACTCTGTAAGCCCTAGATAAATGTGTTTTGATATAACAGGCATCTTCCTAAGCCTCAGTTTTTTCTTTCTAAGATGGGGATAATACCATATCGAATTTTTAGGACTGTATGAGACAATGAGTATGTAGCTCCTGGCACAGTGCTTGAAAAATAATTCAGCCCTGCATAATTGTTATTTTTTACACCTTTCGTATGAAGTTGTAATTACTTGCAACTACAAAATGGTTATTTCCCATCTTGATATGCCTTAGTATTTTGCCTGCTGGCAATGAGCATGCATAGATTGAAACACTATGTAATTTAATGTTTACTTCCAATTTAGTTATTCCTTCATTCCCAAGCATAACCTGTGCTAGTTTGCTTTTTCCTCGTTAGGCCTATTGTAATTTGCATCTTTCACATTTTTTGTGAAGCAATGTTTATTTTTTCACCTGTCATTGCTCTCTGGATTGGTATACATTGTGACTAATTCTGTCATAGGTCACTGGACTAATTCTTTAAGACTAGGACCCTTTGGGTGAGCAGTTAAAATATAAAGTAACGTTTTTCTTTTTTTCCTCCAAAAGGAGAAACTGACAAATTAAGTCAATATTAATGGATTGCTGTAGTGACTCCTGCCTTAGATCGATTACCTGTTGACGACTATCACCTGGTTCAGGCAAGCTAGAGCATAATTAGACAGTGGCAGAGAAGTGTTATCGCAGATTTTTCCAGACCTTTGGTATTTAGTCAGTATAAATAACAAAACCAAAGCAAAATAAATATTTTATTGTCTGGTTATTTCCACTGCCTTTTAAATTATTTCTAAAGTTAAATGACTATTCTATACCTGTATTTAATTTTGCATCATATACCTCTTGAAGTACGTAGATATTCAACCACCTCAGCTACCTTGTAGAAACTCAATTTGGTTTCAGATTTAATCATCATGATTTTACCAGTTCTGACAAATAAGCACCATTCTGTACCAGGTGTGTAATCTCAGCAGTGTTTTTATGAATCTGCACTCTATCCTGTGAGAAAATATGTATTTTTCAGTCTTTTTTGATAACATTTATAGTATTTTAAAGAAGCAATCTCAGAAATCAAAGTGTTAAAATTAATGTGGTAATGTTCCTAATACTGGGATAAGAAAAACACAGCCACAGTTTTAGTTTGTTTTAAAAATTAGCAAAATAACAGTTATAAAACTTTTTTCTCTTTAGGGCCAAGGAATATGAGAGTTTAATGGAAACAAAAAATTCTGGCTCTGACTCACCTTATAAAGCAAAGTGAGTATTTTATCCTACACTGCCATTCTCTATCTCTTCAATCTCTGCCGGTAACAAAACTTTATCTGAATTATTATTGTATGCCTGTCATCATAGGCTTTGTATCTGATGCCTATAAGTTCATTCTCCTAAGACAATGGTATGCAACTGGGGATGATTTTCCCAGGGGACATTTGGCTTTGTCTGAGGATGTGTGATAACATTTTGGTTATCACAACTTGGGGAGATGGTGCTACTGCCATCAAGTTCATTCAGGCCAGGGATACTGTTAAATATTCTTCAGTGCACAAGACAGTCTCCCCCAGCCAAGAATTATCTCACCCAGAAGCATCAATAGTGCTAAGGTAGAGAACCTCTGTTCTATCAGAACAGGTTCTGGCAAGGCTGTGCTGGTTCTTGCTCTGAGGAGATCTCTTTCAGGATTGTTGTGATGGCTACTTGACAGAAAAGGATTTAGACTCCACCATTGGGTGTAAGTGTAACTACACAATAGCTAAGTAAACAAAAACATCAACATTTTGCTTCTCTCAAATATACTGCCAATAGAAGTGCAGTGAGAAAGATACTCACATACGCTGTCAATGTGAGTGCAGATTGGTGTAGTCTTATTGAAAGGCAATGTGAATCCAGAGCTTAGGACATCCACTATAAACTTCAGGCTGCTTAGTGAAATAATGCAAAATATGCCCAAATATTTGTATATGGAGGTGACTGGTTTAGTTATTTACTTATTTATTTTTCCTGAGGAAGATCAGCCCTGAGCTAACATCTGTGCCAGTCTTTCTCCACTTTATATATGAGTCGCTGCCACAGCGTGGCTGATGAGTGGTGTAGGTCTGCACCCAGGAGCTGAACCTGTGAACCCAGGCTGCTGAAGTGGAGTGTGCTGAACTTAACCACTATGCCATGGGGCAGGCCCCTTAATGTGATTTTTAACAGTGAAAAAGTCAAGAAACAGCTTAAATGCCACAAATTGAGGAATATCTTTAACCAGTTTATGTAGATATGCTATAGCATTTTAATGTAGCAATTATTTACAATAGAAATATTCTTGCCTGTCAGAAATAAAATACCCATCAGGTAATTACTTTTATTTATTATTGTTCAGGAACTATTAGCCATTGCTATTCTAAAAGAAAAAATATATAAAATATTAAAGAAGTTAACAAAATTATCAAGATTATCATGATACTGCATTTCTGGAAAACCCAACAGAATCAAGTGAAACACTAGCAGAAACAAGAAAATCAATTCAGTAAGGTGGCTGATTACCAAATTAATGTGATAATATTAATAATAGGTAATGTTTACTGAGCCTTAACCTTATGCCAGTCTCTCTACATGTATTGACTCATTTATTCCTCACAACAACTCAATGAATTTCATTAGGGAAACTTAAGCCCTAGAGAGAGTAAGTAACTTGCCTGAGGTTATGCAACAGCATATCCAGAATACAAAAATTGATAGCCTTTCTTTCTGATAATTGGTTAGAAAATATAAATATAATTTACAAAAGCACTAAAAGAGTAAACTATTTAAAAATAAACTCAACAAGAAATCTGAAGACTCTATAAAAATAAAACCTTAAAATACTAACAAAGGATATAAAAGGAGACTTGTATAAATGGAAAGACAAATTATACTCTTGGAGAAAAGACACACTATAGTAAATTCTCTATATGTTGTCCTACAAATATAATGTAATCCCAATAAAATAACAGAGTTTTTAAAAAGAGATAGAATCATTTTAAAGACTATATGGAAAAATAAATAAGAATTTCTAGGAAAAAGAATTTAAAAGAAGGGAGTATGAGGTAGGACTGAGTTAACAGGTATGTAGTTAAAATAATTTGGCTTTGGCATGTGAATAATAGTACAAATTGATGGAAGAGATTTTTAAAAACAATCTAGAAATAGATCCAAATGTTTGAGGAAATTTAATATATGACTGTAGTGTTTACAAAGATGGTCAAAAGTTGAGCCATTTCTGGAGGCGTGCCCCTTTGCAATATAACTTCTCCATCAAGAGGTGAACTCTGTTTTCCTTCCTCTTAATTTGTTCTAGCCTTTTGACTTGTTTTGACCTACAGACTACTGTAGAAACAATATGTGACTTCTGAGCCTTAGCCTCAGAGATCTTGAGGCTTCTGCTCTGAACCTCACTTTCTTGTTCCCCTGTGACTGCCATGTAGGGAAGCCTGCCTCAGCCCCCTTGAGGATGAAAGATTACTTAGTCATAGTAATCAATTCTTTTAATATGCTGTTGAATTCATTTTGCTTGTTTTGTTGAGGATTTTTGCATCAGTGTTCATGGGGGATGTCAAATCTTATCAAACCTCTGCTTGTGTCACATTTCTTATGTCCCATTGGCCAAAGCAAGTCATTTTGCCAAGTCCAGAGTCACTGTATGAGGAGACCATACATGTCACCACTAGCAAGACATAATTCAACCAGGGCCTTTAACGTAACAATCTACTACACAGCTTTCTCTGGATTCGTCTCTTACTTGACTGGTTGCTCTTTTTCAGTATCTTTTGTGTGGTTCTTTCCCATCTTCTTAACCTCTAACTTTAGCATGTCTTTGTCCTGAGAATTCAAACAGAATTACTCCCTTGGTAATCTCATTCAGTTTCATGATTTTAAACAATCCAGACCTCTCCCCAGAACTCCAGACATATCCAACTTCCTATTTAGCATTTCCATTTGGATGTCTGTCTGTTCATTTTTACCCTTCAGGTGAACATGTGCAAAGTTAAATTCCTGAAATTTTCTGCCAAACCTTACCCCTCATATTTTTGCTCATCATAGAAAATGGCAAGTCCATCCTCTAAGTCGAGGCTAAAATCTTTAGAGTAATCCTCTCTTTTTCTCACTTTCAGTCCATCAACAAATTCTGTTGGCTCTATCTTTAAAATATATTCAGAATCTGGAGGCCAGCCCTGTGCCTGAGTGGTTAAAGTTCTGCCTGCTCCGTGTTGGTGGTCTCGGTTCACGGGTTTGGATCCTGGGTGCGGACCTGCGCCACTCATCAGCCATACTGAGGAGGCATCCCACATACAAAATAGAGGAAGACTGGCACAGATGTTAGCTCAGGGCTAATCTTCCTCAAGCAAAAAAAGAGGAAGGTTGGGGCTGGCCCCGTGGCCGAGTGGTTAAGTTCGCGCGCTCCGCAGCAGGCGGCCCAGTGTTTCGTTGGTTCGAATCCTGGGCGCGGACATGGCACTGCTCATCAGACCACGCTGAGGCAGCGTCCCACATGCCGCAACTAGAAGAACCCACAACGAAGAATACACAACTATGTACCGGGGGGCTTTGGGGAGAAAAAGGAAAAAATAAAATCTTTAAAAAAAAAAAAGAGGAAGGTTGGCAACGGATGTTAGCTCAGAGCAAATCATCCTCACCAGAATAAAATATATTCAGAATCTGACCACTATTCCTTACCTCCGTAGTAAGTATTCTAACCTACCATTATGTCTTATCTGGATTATTGTAGCAGCCTCCTAATTAGTCTTACACTGCTTCTGCCGTTGCTCACTACAGTCTGTTGGCCAAGGGACAACCAGGATGTTCTTTTAAATTGTAAGTCTAGAAAAAATGGCAGTAGCAATAGATATATAATTTTTCAGTATTTTTAAATCCTTACATAGAAACCAGCTAACTAGTTAAGAAAACCAGAAACCCATGGCAGCGTTTACAACAAAACCACATTACCAGATATCTCCATGAAATCCAAAAAACAAGTGGATAGAAACAAACAGCCACAGACCTGCATGGTATTGACAAGGATGTGAAAGAAAGCAAAGAGAAGCAACTAGGGTAACAAATGCAAGGAAAGGAGAACCCCAAAATAACTAACAGGTTTTCACTGGAAAGTACAGGGAACCACTTTGAGAAAAGCATCTGAATTTCATTCTCAAGTGAAGGGTGCGTGTGAACAATGTTGCCTTAGTTTTTGCTCTTGCACATTGATAATTTTATGCCCTCAGAAATCAGTGTTGCCAGTTACAAATCCTTGATCCACATTTTCATTTCTTTTCTTGAGGATCTTAAATACCAATAGAGAATGAACTTTAGGCAATCAAAATTATTAAACACACATCAACATAAGGAGTAGTGATGAACACTCAAGTTATAGTTTCTTGTAGAACTAAGACTAACTGATGGCTAGAAAGAAAAAAAACTGATGGCTGGAAAGAAAAAGACTACATGATAGCTGTATCTCAGATAATTTTATAGTATAACTAGAAAAAAGATCAAGGAGAATGGGGGAAACATATGCTAAAAAATTAACCGTTCTCTAATTATACTGGTGATATTATTAGTAATGTTATTCTGAGTCTGTTGTGCATATAATATGGGATAAAGTAAAGGAGATTATGGAGATTAGAATTCTTTTATCCCCTGTGTTCCTGAGAACCTGAATTCTCAGTCTGGAAGAAAGGAGATAGATATAGTAGAGATCAGGTAAAACCCCTGTAGGACTGAATTTGAATTAAATTAATTTATGAGGCATTTTATCTTTTAAAAAGTGTGTGTGTGTGTGTATTTGTGTATGTATACGTATTTGTGTGTACATATATACATTCACGTGTATGTTCGTATACACATATTTATTTATTTCCTCACTCTGTCCGTTGAAGAGACCTAGAAACAGTGACCAATGCAGTAGCGGTGAGCATCCCTTGTGCTCACTGATTTAGGACTTGAAATATCATTTCTCGTAAAAGAGGCAAGAACTTCTTGGAAAAATGCCTAATTCTAGATCTGAATGTCCTGTCATACTAGATGGCAGGGAAGCTCTCGAAGACTGCTAGTATTGTCAAAGGACTCAGGAGCCAACTTGAAGAGTTTCCTACAGAACAGAGATAGAACAGTTTGAGCTTCAGAAAGGATAATTATTATAACTGATTGAACTTGATAACCAAATAGTAAATGAAAAGAAATGTCTCCATATAAAATTATTGTAGCTAGTGAATGAAAATTACTCTTCCTCTCATCTTCCAGTTTCCCCACCCCTTCCCAGAAAAATCCAGTCCAGAAGCCATTAGATGAGAGAGCACCATCTGCGTTGAGGGGATGGCTGGAGGCAGCAGTGGTGCAGTGGAAGGCGTCAGAGCCTGAGTAGGCTGAGGTGGACATTTATGCAGGGGGAGAAGGGTGTGGCCAGGTGTGGAGACTCAGAGCCCAAGCCAAGTGAAGGGAGCTTCCATGTGGTAGAGGGCACCATTCTCTGGGTTGAGGATCAGAGCAGAGTGAGGAGGGCATCTCTATGGAAAAACATCCTGGCACAATCTATCAGAGTCCAAGTAAAGAGGGAGGCAAAGGGTGTCAAAATACAGGCAGGGTGAGAAGGGTAGAAGAGCCCAGAATGGGGAGTCAGAGCCCAAGTAGAGACATAATAGCATACCTACAGAAACAAAGATGGATGGTATGTTACATGTAGAGGGATTGGTCAAATAAATAAGTATATTAAGGATGATGGGAGGCAGGTTGCTCATTGCTGGAGAAGAGAGTTAAAAATAAACTCTCTTGGGGCCGGCCCCGTGGCGCAGCGGTTAAGTTCACGCGTTCTGCTTCAGCTGCCTGGGGTTCGCCAGTTCGGATCCTGGGTGCGGACATGGCACCGCTTGGCAAGCCATACTGTGGTAGGCGTCCCACATATTAAGTGGAGGAAGATGGGCACGGATGTTAGCTCAGGGACAGTCTTTCTCAGCAAAAAGAGGAGGATTGGCAGCAGATGTTAGCTCAGGGCTAGTCTTCAAAAAAAAAAATAAAATAAACTCTCTTTTCCAGTAGGAGAATATACTCTGTTCTCCACCAGGAGAGTAGAAAAACCCCATGGTGATGACTTGGAGTTGTAGGTATCAGTTTTAACTCTTATTTCCCAATATATATAAATGGAAATAAATATAGATGTAAATGTGTAGGGATATGGATATATTATAATATGTTACTTTTTAAATATTTATTTATAAAATAATATACACATATTTCCTAGCTCATTCTAATGAGAGTGAGAGTCTGGGAGCAGCAACACCCTAATAGCACTGAGCACATCTAATATACCCATGTAAGTGTGAGAGCGAGGTAGTTCCCTAAAAGGGAAAGAGTTCTTTCTCCACAAGAAGCAATGTTGACAGGCGAAAATGAAAGATATCCAATATAGGAAGCAATATATGTATACTGTTTTTTCATCTTTTATAGGGATTTCTTAGGTTCTTATATTTAGTGTAAGCATATTATTTAAAAATAGAAAAGGAACCAGAAGCCCTAAATTTAGACCGGGTACCTTTCAAATAGAGTGAAAGGAAAAAAAGTTAATGTATTTATATCTTCCTGTCCATCTCACTAAAGAACAATGTTATTTTCTAAAATGAACACAGTCCCCTTTCTTAAACTTTACAAATCTTCCCAGTGATGCTGATGAACCCACCAAACTTTACTGTGATAAAAATGAGGGCTCCTTACAGAGGTGCTTTCACATTTCACATTTACCAGTGACAGATTTGAATTTAGTTGTTGTTGGAATTTGTTCAATTTTGAGAAGAAAATATCTGACCTTACAACATTCTCCACAAAGCCATTTACCTCACAGATACTTCTTTTGTTCTAGGCTAGGAGTTATGAAGCCTCCATTCGTTCTTTTCAGGCTAGAAAAATTATCTGCCACAAGTAACTCAAATAACAATTTCTGTGTTAAAAAACTGCACCCTCTAAACAGCTCCTGTTCTTGCTCTGTAGGGAAAATATAGTTTTCAGGGTTTGAGTCCTGTGACAGTCTCTAATTATTTATAGTATAAATCAAAATCTGGTGCTGTTTTCTTGAAAGGGGCTATATTATTTGTGGTATTTCTGTGGAGGCAGGGAATGAAACAGAGGTTTAGCTCATGTTACCAAAGCATCCCCTTGATTTGGCATTCTTCCTTGAAGGGTAGGTTCATATGAATCCCAGATTTGATTTACCTCAGGGTGAAATACAAGCCCCTTGTATTCTGTGAATTAAAATGGTCCTTGTACCTCCCTAAGTACCCCTGGTTTTCAGGGGAATGTGAGCATTCTTGGTAAGAATACTGCTAGAATCATATGCATCCATTGCTATGGCTGGATATTTAGTTACATTGGTGTGCAGGCCTTACTCAGCCAAAAGCTAAAGTGGCTACTTATCTATCACACAATGAAGTTCACTGCCAATATTCTTCCACATGATAAGGTTGGTAACTTTAATCGGATGGGACTCTAGCCCATATTTGATCAGAAGGGAAAAGAAGTATGTTACTCTTACTCTATTTTTGTATTTTTTTATATTCCCTTTTTCTGTTTGTTAAATTGAGACCTTCTGTCAATGAATAGTAATAATAGTTGATCATTTATTGAGTGTTTAGTGAATGGTGTTAAGTATATTACTTTAATTATCTCTGATCTTCAAAAGCTCTGAAAGGAGATATATAGAAATATATATAAAATCTCTACTTTTAAGATGATGAAATTGAGATTCCGAGTAGTAACCTCACCAGGGTTTACATACGTGGTAGGGCTAGAGCCAGAATTCAAGTATAGGTATTTCTGATTTTAGAGTTTGTATTCATTCTTTGACTTAATCAAAGTAATCTTCATATGGATAGCTTAGGTTTAACATGGAGTTCACCAGTGCCTTTTTGAACTGTATTTGCTGTCTCATTCTTTGAGAAATTTTAAATTTTTACATAACTATGTTTTTAGATTAAATTGTATTCTGGGATATTATTCATTTGTGAATAAAATTTCCTTATTTGAATTGATTAATAAGGTATGGAGGCAAAAGCATGAGATTTGAAGATCAAAGGCCTAGATTTCTAGTCCCACTAGTACCTTTAACCAGTTGTGAGATCTTGGGAAAGTCACCTAATTTTCCTGAGACTTAGTTTCGTCATTTTTCAAACAAGAATAATACTAATGGACAGTGTCTTTCAGAGGATTAAATAATATCATGTACATGAAATTTTTGTAACCTATGAGATTACAGGTATTATTAAGATTAGTGGGGGCTGGCCCCATGGCCGAGTGGTTAAGTTTGCACGCTCCGCTTTGGCGGCCCAGGGTTTCGCTGGTTGGGATCCTGGGTGTGGACATGGCACTGCTCGCCAGGCCATGCTGAGGCAGCATACCACATGCCACAACTAGAAAGACCCGCAACTAAAATACACAACTATGTACTGGGGTCTTTGGGGAGAAGAAGGGAAAAGAGAAAGATTAATGTAAAGAAGAAATTTCTACTTAAGCCATTCATCATTAAATTTCTTTTGAATACACTTTCTGGAGGTAGTATATTAGAATAAGGCAGTGAACAGGTAGACAAGAACCTTCTCTCACGAAGTTAATACTATGCTTCTGCACTGTCCAATATCATAGCTTGTAGCCACGTGTGGCTATTTAAATTTAAATTATTAAAATTAAATACGACTGAAAATTCAATTCCTCAGTCACACTCTATTTCAAGTGAACAATAGCCACGTTTGGCTAGCAGCCACCATGTTGGACAGTACAGATATGGAACATTACCATCACTGCAGAAAGTTCTGTTGTAAAACTCTGCATGGGAGAGACTTGTGATGAGTGATTTGAAGGAATAGTCAAAAATCAGAGAAAGTAAAGTTTAAACTAAAAACTAAGGGATAAGTAGGAATTTTCTAGATAATGTGGAGTTGGAGGAAGCATTTCAGAAGGAATGAATGAATAGCATTTGCAAAGGCACTGAAGCAAGAAGAAGAGAGGGATTTAGATCCAGAAAGATATCATGCATACAGAGCCTGTGTGTCAGGATTAGCCCTACATGGGAGGAATCAGTCTTCCTTGATTGTAATGTGACAAACAAAGGGAGAATATGGGTAAAATGCAGATAGGCTTGTAGATTCTGTGGCAGAAAGTAAGGATTTTCCTGTTTCAATAGCTTATATTTTCTCTATGAAATATAAGATCTTCTTATGAGAGCAAGAGAGAGAAAGTAAAGTGGAGTTTTGAAGAGACTGGGGAATGTATGAAACAAGTCTTTGTGGAGAGTGGGAGAGTGAGCAGACTAGACAGATTTAGTGAGATCCTGAATCTATACTCATGCCAGTCTTTGTTATGGTATGACTTTTTCTTAGGATCAGAAATGGAAAAGGCTGGCAGATGTTCATTAATCCAGCTAAATAAATTGACATGTGCAAGGTACTGAGAATGGTGCCTGGCCCACAGAAAGAGCTAAACAAGCATTAGTGTTTATTTCCACTGCTAGTGTTTGGCTAGTAAGAGTAACAAACAGAACAACAGAGAGGGAATGTAGCACATTTAGAAGGAAGTGATTATAAAGATGGCCTATGAAATCTGTCATAGATAAAGACAGAAGTAAGATAATAGGGTGATGATGTATAGGGGAAAAGTGGAGAGATCTGGGAGAGTGTCTGGTGAGTATCTGTTGGTGGAATGCTCAAGCAAATAAGTGGAAAGGAGAGAGGATTGCTCAAAGAGTGAGATGTATGAAACAGAAGTAAGGACTACAAAGAAATGCTACACACAGTCCCCTTACTAAAGAATCACATAATCTAAATAATATATAGTAAAAAGCAAATAATTGCTCTATTATCTAAGTAAATGACATCAGCAATGGCAAGCATTCCCCAAATTGCCTGTAAATTGGAACATGGGGAGTTTGACATTCAAGGAGTTTGACATTTTGAGAGTTTACAGTGCTTATAACACAATATCTAAGTCTACCTTGAAGATTTAAATCAATATGTGAAAACGTGCTCAGTTTCTTATACTCATTTTTTTCTGCTGTCATACTCTCACCTTCTTCCATCTCCAATTCTGTTCAGGCTTGAGCACAACGTGGAAACTGATTGCAGCAATTGCTCCAGCTTAATCCGTGGATGGACAGTACTGCCCTCTAGTTCTGTTTTGTGCCATGAGGACTAGATTGGTGTTTGTGAATATAAAGTAGTACCAGCCTTAGGAGAGGTTTGTTTTTTCTTCCCCGTCAGGTGCTCTGTGAAGCAGTTTCTAGTACAATAATGAAAGTAACTTTTATTTCAAAATGTTGAGGAAAATGAAGTAGTATAGTCTAATTCCTTAATGTCATTCTTCCCTTTCATTTTGTATTGCAGACTTCAGCGATTAGCCAAAGATCTTCTAAAACAGCAACAAGTACAAGACAGTGGCTCATGGGCAAACAATAAGGTTTCTGCTTTAGATCGGACCCTAGGAGAGATCGCTAGAATATTAGAAAAAGAGGTATGTAACTATCACTGGCCTCTGGCCTTAATCTTTGTTGTTCTTTCTATGACAGGACATAGGGCTATGAGGCAGACTCTCAGTATATGCATTTCTTCTGTGTTTTCCAAAAGCTGGTCAAACCGTTGATGGATGTTTTTTCCTTTTGTTAATGAAATTGAAGTTGTTTTCAATTGCTTTAATTGAAGTCCTCAATAGCAAAAATGTATTCTTTTAGGTCATGGTTTTCTTAGTCATATTTTTATGCTTACAAACAAAATGAAATTATTTTAAATGAGATCATAATAATAAAGATAAACAATTTTATGGCAGAAAATATAAAACTTTCAATTATAAAGCTCATAAGTCACAGATTTCCACACCAATTTCCTTCCTGTTTCCAATAGAAGATTTGGCAGGTTTCTTTAATGACTTAGAGTCGGTAAATGTTTTGATGACAGTTAAATCCTTAATGGTTTTAAAAGGATTTATTATTCACTATAGAAAATTTTAAATGTACAGAGAAGACATAAAACTCCCTGTAATACCCACTGTTGACATTTTATTGTATTTTCTTCTAATCCTTTCAATGTACATTTTTTACATTCTTTTATCTGGCTAATTTTATCAAAAATATTTTGTAATATCTTTAAAAATTCTTTGTAACCGAATGAACATAGCACAATTTATATCACTTAAGTGGTTTCTAACTTTTCTATTTCAGGTTATGACCATCTTTGTTTATTACCTGCATTTGTTTTTCATTTTCTGGGTTTAAAATTTATTATATAACATTTGGCGTATACAAAAGAATTTAGTGATTAAAATAACAAAAATACAATGAACACCTGTGAACTCACCATCCAACTTAAGAACTGGACTCTTCATAGTACATTTATGGTTCCCAGTATGATCCTTCCTCACCACATCCTCCTACCTCTGTTCCCCCTGCGGGAAATACTGTACAGAATTAAAGGGGTATCTTTTCTTTGTTTTCTAAAAGTAGCTTTATTGCTTTATCACATAAATGTACTGTTAAAAAAATGTGTTATTTAGTTTTGCTTATATTCGACCAGTATAAAATATCATACTGTAGACTTCTGTGACTTTTTTTCAATCAAAGTTATGGTTCAGAGTTTTATTTAAGCTTATAAAATATAGCTGTTTTTCATTCATTGTCTCTGTTGTATCTTGAGTACTTCATTGTGTTAATACAGAATTTTTTTATCCATTCTCCTGACAGTGGACATTTGTTTTCAAGATTAGACTGGTGTGTGTGTGAGGTTGGGGCCGGGGGTTGGAGACAGTGCTGCTCAAACATTCTTGTATCAGAACAAATGGACAAGAATTTCTCTAAAGCAAGGAGCCTCAGACTTTAGTCTGCATCTGGATTACCTAGAGGACTTGTTAAAACACAGATTGCTGGGCCCTACTTGGATTTCTGAATCAGCAGATCTGGAGTGAGTCCCAGGAATTTGTATTTCTAAGAAGTTCCCAGGTGACACTGATGCTGCTAGTCCAAAGACCATACTTTGAGAATCATTGTTCTAGTCTGCAGCATATACCTGAAGGGTGGAATTACTGGCTTCTCATGCTGTAACTGACCAACTTTACAGGATGGTGCTCAGCTGAATTTTGGCATCAGACAGTATAATCCTCTGTAGGAACTGTGAGCAGCGTATTCACTGTGGTATCATGGCAGAGCCACATAGAGTCAGTTCTTCTGTATAACATAGCCCTTTCAGAGAGTATTAAAAAAGTTCCTAAGAAACTGATAGTTGTCAGACTTTTGCTAGATGGAGTGTTTGGAGGTTTGATATGCTTCCAAAATCTTTTTATTTTGGAAAAATCTTTATTTAAAAATTAGTACATACCAATTATTTTTATTTTTATAAAGAGTACTTATACTTTGAACTAAAAGGCATTTGCTCAAAGATACCACCATGTGCACCTTATCTCATGAATATTGTTTTAGATTGAAGTAATCACAGAGTTTTTAAGAAAAAAGTAAAATGATCTGTATAAGAAAGATATTTAGTATGAAAAATCCAAGCAAACTTATTTCATTCACAAAGGGGCAATTTACTGGAATACCACTGATGCCTTGTAATTTTAGGGAGAAAAATTTAGTCTGGCTCCCAGTCTAAATGGTCTGTGTCAGGAACTTCGCTGTAAAGCTGTCCTCAGAGTATACACTGTAGGACCACCTAAGAGTCTAAACTTGGCCACAATAAAATCCTTTTGCTACTTTTATGACTAAAATCCTTTTTTACTAAGCCAAGACAGACTCACTTTATGTAGAATTCTGTTCATAGAGTTATACTGATGTTTCAGTGTAATTCAGCTGATGATATTTATGATTTCAGTCTAGGAATTGTAAATAACCATTCCTTTTTGTTTGGAAAACTGCCTGAAGTAACAGAATCATTAGAGCCAATGCCAAGTACCCAGTGAAGGATTTTAAGACAACCTAGAAGTTACAAGGGTGAGACTGGTGGAATTTGGACAAGCACTCACTGAGGAATTGTGAGTGATGAATCTTGAGGTTGTTATCCTCTTAATTTAGACCCTAACACACTGATACTTTCTGTTACTAATTTGACACAAATTTCCTTAGTAGTTTTCTGAAGTTCTGACACTGGTTTAGAGCTAGCAGGTTGAACTTGTAATGCACAAAAACTCTTGTAATGGAAGAGAGCAGGAAACTGAGGAGACCCAGGGTTTGTAGTGCTTACTGTGTGTCTCAGGTCCCTTTTGGCTTTTTGAGTTCTCTAGATTCCGTTCAGAAATAAAAAGTTTATAAGCTGTGTTGCATATCTTATGCATTTTAACAAACTTCAGGCACTTCTGTAAGAAATATGGTGGTCTAGACTACTTGTACCAACTTTACCAACAAAAAAAGGAGTGATGTCAGCATCGTGGCAGGGTGAACTTTCATGGTAATCTCTCCCCTCCATCATACAATGATAAAGACATTCATACTCCAACAGAGGACAATCCAAACAACACAAAAGACATTTGAGAGACCCACACAGCCATGTGACAGAGGGTGGAGAGGCAGGAGCCCCCCTTGGAGGAGGTGAAAGGGGTAAGAGAAAACTTCACTCCCTCCCCAAAAGACTGGGATCTGAGATTGCAGGCAGCCTCCAATAGGGAAGGAATGGGGGAGAGGACATTCATTCACGGGAACATCAAAGAGCCCCAAGGGCCCTCGCACCCTAGGGGAAAGCCCCTACTAAGGTGAAAGCTAACACAGGGGTGACCTCATCAAGCCAACACCCCAGGAGGGCAGATAGCAAGGGCAGAGCTAGAAAACTCGGAGAGCATGTAGAAGATCCCCATGCACCACCCTCCCCGCCCCAGCTGGCTCCAATGCCTGGGATCTTGGCAGATCACAGAGGGCTCAGAATACTCTGCTCTTGACCCCCATGCAGTGGCAATTGGCAGTAACTGTGACCAAATAACTACCACGGTGCACCGAAACAAGAGCCATGCCCTCTAGTAATACCAAAAATTGTATTAAATCTCCACACCAGAGAGAAAATGACAAGTACTCAGAAATCATTGCTGAGGACACAGAAATGTGTAATCTAAATGACAGATAATTTAAAATAGCTATCATCAAAAAACTCAACAAGTTAAAAGAGAATGTAGAGAAACAATTCAACAAGTTCAGGAGCTACTTCACAAAAGAGATTGAAACTATAGAGAAGAATCAGTCAAAAATATTAGAGATGGAAGAGAGAAAACAAAATATGAATTCCCTGAACATGTGAGCAGATGTCATAGAGGAGTATATCAGCATAATCGGGGAGAGACATGTTGAAATCCTCCAGAGAGAGGAGGACAGAGAGCTAAGACTAAAAAGAAATGAAGAAAGTCTCTGAGCAATATCTGACTCAATTAGGAAATGGAACATAAGAATTATAGGTATTAAAGAAGGAGAAGAGAAGGAGAATGGAGGAGTAAGCTTGTTCAAAGAAATAATAGCAGAGAACTTACCAAACCTAGGAAAGGAGATGGAAATCCATGTGGAAGACTCTACCAGATCTCCTAAATATGTCGATATAGAAAGACCTGCAAGGCATATAGTAGTGAAACTGGCAAATGTGAATGACAAAGAAAAAAATACTAAGGGCAGCAAGACAGATGAAAATAACCTGCAAAGGAACCCCTATCAGGCTTTCAGTGGATTTCGTTGGAAAAACCTTACAGGCTAGGACAGACTGGAATGACATATTCAGACCTTTGAAGGACAAAAACTTTCAGCCAAGAATACTCTATCCAGCAAAAATGTCCTTCAGATACAATGGAGAAATAAAAGCATTTGCAGGCAAACAAAAGCTAAGGGAGTTTGTAGCCACAAGACCACACATAAAAGAAATCCTCAAGAAGGCCCTCATACCTGGGGGAAAAAAAAGGGAGAAAGGTGTTACAAAGCGTGGAGTAAGGAGATAAATAGGTAGACAAAATCAGAAAATTGTAGCTATACATCAGAAAAGGTTAGCAAGTACTCGAAAGAGAATTATAGATAAAGGGAAGGAAAACACCAAAACCAAAGATAATCTTGTCATGTTAATCACAAACTCACAACACAAGATGGAATAAGATGTGAGAAAAACAACTTAGGAGGGCAGGAGGAAAGGGACTGAATCAGTTCAGTCTAAGGAAATAAGGGACCATCAGAAAATGGACTATTTTAACTATGGGATTTGAATACAAAACTATGATAACCACTAAACAAAAAAGCAGAACAGAGACACAAGTAACAAGGAGAAAACAAAGAAGTACAACATAAAAAACTACATAGCTCAATTGGTAGACCAAAATACACAGGACGAGAAACAAAGGAAATGCAGGAAAACTTGAAAACAATTAATATAATGACAGCATTAAGCCCTCATATATTGATAATCACCCTATATGTAAATGGATTGAATTATCAAATAAGAAGACACAGAGTGGCAAGATGGGTTAAAGAACAAGACCCAGCAATATGCTGCCTCCAGGAAACACATCTCAGTACCAATGACAAACACAGGCTCAGAGGGGGCCAGCCCAGTGGCACAGCGGTTACGTGCACACGTTCCACTTCTCGGCGGTGCAGGTTTCACCACTTTGAATCCTGGGTCTGGACATGGCACTGCTCGGCAAAAGCCATGCTGTGATAGGGCCCCACGTATAAAGTAGAGAAAGATGGGCATGAATGTTAGCTCAGGGCCAGTCTTCCTCAGGAAAAAGAGGAGGATTGGCAGTAGTTAGCTCAGGGCTAATCTTCCTCAAAAAAAAAAAAGCAGAGGCTCAGAGTGAAGGGATGGAAGATGATACTCCAAGCTAATGTCAAACAAAAGAAGGCAGGTGTCACAATACTTATATCAGACAAAGTAGACTCCAAGATAAGACAGGAAAAGAGAGACAAAGTGGGCAGTATCTAATGATGAAAGGGACACTCAACCAAGAAGACATAACACTTATAAATATCTATGCGCCCACCACAGGAGCACCAAAGTACATAAAGCAACTATTAACAAACCTAAAAGAAGTTATTAATAATAACACAATAACAGTAGGGGACTTCAACACTCCACTCACATCAATGGATAGATCATCCAGACCGAAAACCAACAAGGAAACAGTGAAAGTAAATGAAAAGCAAGACCAGTTGGACTTAATAGACATATCTACAACACTCCATCCAAAAACAGCAGAACACACATTCTTCTCAAGTGCACATGGAACATTCTCAAGAATAGACCATATTTTGGGAAACAAAGCAAGCCTCAATAAATTTAAGAAGATTGACATAATAACAATCATCTTTTCCAATCACAGTTCTAGGAAACTAGAAATTAATTACAAGAAAAAAACTGAGAAAGGGACAAACATGTGGAGACTAAACAACATGCTATTGAACAAGCAATGGAACATTGAATAAATTAAAAGAGAAATCAAGAAATATATGGAGAGAAATGAAAATGATAACATACCATACCAACTCATATGGGGTACAGCAAAAGCCATATTAAGAGTGAAATTCATTGCAATACAGCCCACCTTAACAAACAAGAAAAGTCCCAAATAAGCAATCTCAAACTACACCTAACTGAATTAGAAAAAGAAGAACAAACAAAACCCAAAATCAGGAGAAATAATAAAAATCAGAGCAGAAATAAATGCAATTGAAACAAAATAAGCAGTAGAAAGGATTAGTGAAACAAAGAGCTGGTTCTTTGAGAAGATAAACAAAATGGACAAACCTCTAGCCAGACTTACAAAGAAAATAAGAGATAAAGCTCACATAAATAAAATTAGAAATGAAACAGGAGAAATATCAACGGATACCACAGAAACGCGAAGAATTAGAATACTATGAAAAGCTCTATGCCTACAAAATGGACAGTCTAGAAGAACTGGATCAATTCTTAGACCTTTACAACCTCCCAAAGCTGAATCAGGAAGAAACAGAGAATCTGAATAGACCCATCACAAGTAAACAGGTTGAAACAGTAATCAAAAGCATCCCTAAAAAAGAAGCTCAGCACCAGACAGCTTCCCTGGAGAATTCTACCTAACTTTCAGAGAGCATTTAATACCTATCTTTCTCAAGCTATTCTGAAGTTTAGGGAAGATGGAATGCTTCCTAACACAGTCTACGAGGTCAACATCACTCCGATACCGAAGCCTGACAAGGACAACACAAAAAAAGAATACTGCAAGCCAATATCACTGATGAACATAGATGCAAAAATCCTCAACAAAATATTGGCAACCTGAATTCAGCGATACATGAAAAGTATCATACACTGTGATCAAGTGGGATTCATACCATGGACACAGGGATGGGTCAACATTGGCAAATCAATCAATGTGATAAACCACATTGAAAAAATGAGAGGTAAAAACCACATGATCATCTCAATAGATGCAGAGAAAGCATTTGACAAGATCCAACAGCCATTTATGATAAAAACTCTTAACAAAATGAGGATAGAAGGAAATTACCTCAACATAACAATGGCCATATATGACAAACCCACAGCCAACATCATACTCAATGGGGAAAAACAGAATTCCATCTCTCTGAGAACAGGAACAAGACAAGGATGCCTACTATCACCACTCTTATTCAACATAGTACTGGAGGTTTTGGCCAGAGCAATTAGGCAAGAGAAAGGAATAAAAGGAATCCAAGTAGGGAGAGAAGAAGTGAAACTGTCACTGTTTGCAGATGACATGATCTTGCATATAGAAATCCCTAAAGACTCTATCGGAATACTATTAGAAATAATGAACAACTACAGTAAAGTTGCAGCGTACAAAATCAACTTAAAAATGCTGGAAAAAATAAAACGTAATTTTCTTAAAAGCATCGAATTGTTAAGAAGAAATTAAATAATTACCAGACCAAAGAAAGTGCAAGAATCTAGAAAGTCATGCTTATAACTGAATGCCGGAAGAGTATTTGCCATGGAGGCAAATGCGATTATGATTTTGCAAGCCCCATGGGATAAGGGGACAAAAGTAAAAGCTTAAGGGCTGCCTGAGATATGAAGTCTAATAGGTTTTCCCTTCACAAAGATAAGACCACCATAGCCTACTCCCTGACATAATTATGAACTCTCTCACTTCATCCTCAGAGTCTGCAAAGAAATTATGTTGCCATAGTGTGGAAATTAGAACCATAATCCAGCCTTGGAGTAGATTTGTAGCCCAAATTCACATTACATATTATTTCAAATGGTGAAGTGAGTTTAAAGTAGTCCAAGGCTGATTATTGGTGTCCTAGGAACCTAGCAGAAAGAAATGCAAGTTCTCATTGGAAGAAGATAACTTTATCCTAGACTGTAGATAATTTCTGTGCAATAATTTTACAAGAACAAGTAGCCACAGTCAAAAAATAAGCTCAAAAGTAAATAAGTTGTTATGAGGAAGAGCATACAGAAACTAAAACTGCAAGGCTTTGTAAATATCAGTCACAGATCATAAAACTATGTTTTTTTCTTAAGGGAATAAAAGACAAGTTGAAGGTATCTACAGTCATAGACCTAACCGTAGTGATGAAGTAGGTAATTCAGAACAGTCCTCCCACCAATGACACTTAGTAAAACTAGAGAAAATATAAACTGGAACTGAATTGCTAACATTCTAGTAAAGAATTACCAGGCCAAGATCTGGGAACATGACATTTTTGGCTGAGTACAACTGGTGATCCAAAAGGGGTGGATGAGAAGCTGAGTTGTTCTTTTCACATTGTTTCAGAACTGGTGGGGGAAAATGTTGAAGTCTAGGACTATCAGTGGTAGAGACTGTGCCCTCAAACCCATGTTTTGTTTTGAGATCTTAAAGGACTGAACTAGGAGTCAGGGTAGACAGGAAGTATGCCAGTCATTGCACAGAGTACTGCTCAACTTCAGAGTGGCTGGGAAAATCCCAATCACTGAAAAAATAGTAAAGTGATTTTGAATTGCTAATACCCCCGGTGCCTAACAGAAGCAAATGGAAAATCTACTCTGGAGGAAGATAATATCAACCTAAATCTCAAACTGTTTCAACACAAGAATTTTCAAAGCCAGTATCTGACAGAGAAAAATAATTAGGCATAGAAAGGAGCAAGACAACATGCATCAAAATCCATAGAAGTAGACTAAGAGGGGCTCCAGAAATATGCTTACTATGTTCAAGGAAATAACCATTAATTATTATTTTTTTTAAAGATTTTATATTTTTCCTTTTTCTCCCCAAAGCCCCCCAGTACATAGCTGTATATTCTTTGTTGTGGTCCTTCTAGTTGTGGCATGTGGGACGCTGCCCCAGCGTGGCTTGACGAGTAGTGCCATGTCCGCGCCCAGGATTTGAACCAATGAAACACTGGGCCGCCTGCAGCAGAGCATGTGAACCTAACCACTCAGCCACGGGGCCAGCCCCCCATCAATTATTTTTTTAAATTTATAGCATATTTGAAAGAAAATAGTAATTTGATAACTGGACATTTTAGTAATCAAAATTAAGAAAACTGTAGATGAGATAAGAAAATAAAGCAGGTGAGGAAAGAATAAGTGTACTGTAAGATAGGTCATAAGAAAGAATGCAGACTGAATCATGAGAGAAGAACATATGGAAAATGTAGAAAAGAGTCTAAGAGTCATAAATATATATTGAAAATGCCTAATTTATGTATAATTATTTAGAAGGAGAGGAGAAAAGAGAATAGGGAAGAAACAGTATTTGAAGTGATTATCATTTAGTATATTCTGAAACTTAAAAGTCAATCCCACAGATTCAAGAAGCCCAATGAAGCCCAAGTATGGTAAATAAAAAGAAAGCCACACCCATAGACATCATAGTGAAACTGGAGAAAATCAAATTACAAGCCAATCTCATTCATAAACTTGGATTCAAAATTCCTAAACAGAATTTTGGCAAACTGGATCATGCAATGTATAAAAAGAATTATATATCACAACCATGTTGGATTTATTTAAGATATTCAAGTTTAGTTTAACATTGGGAAATCAATCATAGTTTATCATATTAAGAAAAGATAAAACATATGGTCATCTCAAAAGATGCAGCAAAAGCACTTGGTAAGCTTAGCATCAAATCAATTCATGATAATAGACCAGGAATAGAATGGAATTTCCTTAATCTGGCAAACTGTATCTATAAAAAAAAAGTATAGTTAATATCATAAACTAATAAATAAATTTAACAAGACTACAAGATACAAGGACAGTATATAAAAATCTATTGTATTTATAATATCAGAATATTAAGTATCTAAGAGTAGATCTGTCCTGTTCATGGGTTGGAATACTCACTATAGTAAATATCTCTTTTCTCCTGATTTGTAGATTCACTGCAATCTCAATTAAAATTCTTTGTATTGTGAAATTAAAATTTTTTTGGTGGAAGTTGAAATGCAAATTCTAAAATTAAAATATGGAATTTCAAAGAGCCAATAATAGCCAAGATACCATTGAAAAAGAATAATATGGGAGAATTTGCTCTACTAGGTATCCAAATGTACTATAAAGCTGTAATAATTAAAATAGTGTGCTGTTGGAGTGTAGATGGGGAAAGAGATGGAACATAATTGAATTCATAAGTAGTTCTATTCAAATGTGTATTCTTGATGCATGACATGTGAGACACTTGTTTATGTTTATATGGAAAAGGAGGCACTGAAAAGCATTAGGAGAAAGTATAGTTTGTTTTGTGAATGATGTATAATGATTGAACATCCTTATTTTTAAAAAATGAGACTTGATCCTATGTCACATCATAAACAAAAAGTAATTCTGATGGACCTAAATGTAAAAAGAAAAAACAAACTTTGAGGAGATAACATAGAAGAATATTTTCTTGACTTTGGGGTTTTCCCCGAACAAGAAATGGACACAAAAAACATTAACCATAAAGAGAAATGTTGATAAATTTGCATTAAAAATAGGAACTTTTATTCATCAGAAGATACCAGAAAAAGTAAAAAAGACAAACAACAGAATGGGAGAAGGTCTTTATATGTATAACCCACAAAGAAGTGGTATCCAGAGTATATAAGGAATTTCTACAAATTAATGAGAAAAAGACAATCCAGTAGGAAAATGGTCATGAGACAGGCATTCCAAAAGAAGGAATCTAAATAGCCAGTAAATAAATGCAAAGATAGTCAGTCTCTTTAATAATCAGAAAAATCCCAATTAAAAACTCAGTGTGATACTGTGATTCACCTGTCAGAATGGCAAAAATTAAAGACTGAAAATACCAAGTATTGTCAAAGAGCTAAAGCAATGGGAATGCTCAGACACTGTGATAAGTTGGTACTACCAGTTTAGCAAGCAGTTTGCTTTCTAAAGGTGTTTATCAGCTAAAGTAGTTTATCACCTAAAGTTATAGACATGCATATCATATTTTACTTCTAGGTCTATACCTTAGAAAAACCAATGCATATATGCACAGGAAACATATACACAAACGTTTAATGGCGGCATTATTTATAGTTACCAAATATGGAAAATAGCCTAAGTATCCATCAACAGCTGAATATATAAATTATGGTATGTTCATGTAATGGAATATTATTCCACAATAAAAATGAATGAACTACAGCTATGGATAGCAACATGGATGTATCTCACAATGTTTAGTGAGTGAAACAAGTCACCAAAATAAATAGATAAATATTTATTTTTAAATACATAGACATGTATGCTATTACAGTTCTAGTTATATAAAGTTCAAGAACAGACCAAGTATCTATATTATTTTGGAATGTCTACATAGGTGATAAAACTATAATAGAAGATACAGAAAATATTTCTTGTAAAAACCAGGATAATGATTATTCACAGAGGAGGGTGGTAGGTATGATAAAGAAGATTTATCTAGGCGGCTTTTTGAGTGCTTCTGGTCTTCTTTTTCTTGACCAGAAGGTGATTATGTGATGTTCCAATTATAATTATTCTTTAAATTGTACTTAAATGTTTTCTGATTTTTCTGTATGTTTGTGTTTCACAATAAAATTACATTTAAAAATTCAAGTTAAGGGGCTGGCCTGGTGACGTAGTGGTTAAGTTCATGTGCTCCACCTTGGCGGCCCAGGGTTCGCTGGTTTGGATCTTGGGCACGGACCTGCTCATCACTCATCAGGCCATGATGGGGCAGCATCCGACATAGAACTAGAAGGACGTACCACTAGGATATACAACTATGTCCTAGGGCTTTTGGGAGGAAAAAAAAAAGGAAGATTGGCAACACATGTTACCTCAGGGCCAATCTTCCTCACCAAAACAAAAATTTAAAAAAGCATACCTTAAAAAAAAATCAAATTAAAATGCTCCAAAGACCCTTTTGTTGCAGAAATGTTTCATTATCTCAAATAAGTTTCTAAAATCGTTCTTGTGTATGCAAAGGCATTTTCCTCATTCTTGCCATTGTACTAAATTTAGTCCAAGTGAGTGTCATTTGTATTTGCTGTGACTTTTCTCGTTACTCTGTGATGATGAACATTACTTTTAAGTTTGCATAATAACAGCATCTCAGAAGCATTCTGTGGTTTATCAGAAACATGAGACATTTGTATGCTGTTACTATAGGTAAACAGTTTAAGCAGATGTATTGGACATGGAGTTTTTCCAATTGCCTTTCTTGACATTCTTTTTAAGACTCTTTCCAAATTTAAATAGAGATTCAGCTGTGAATCTCTTGAACCTGAATAAGCAAACCCCGTAGCTGGTAGCGTTCATAATTTGAACTGAAGTGAGAAATGTCAAATCAGAATTGACTTTGTCACACCTATAACAAACTCTGCCATACTTTGGTGTTTTCCTAATTTACCTTGCAAGATTCCATCAACAGGTAGAAAGGTAGAAACTCTTTCCCCACCCTCTTTTTTTCTGCTTTTTGCCACCTGAGGTTCATGGCTATTTAACACATGCCTAGACTCAGAGGAGAAAAACGGTTAATCCTGGACACAATTTTCAACCTAATCGTGTTCAGGTCCTCCTACACACCACCTGTTCTCCAAATCTCATGATTTCATTTGGTTTTGCTTCTCTTGTTTTCATCTGGAATTCTTCAGCTGAGAGGAACTAGAAAACATTTAATCCTAGGAACCTCTTATTTTGATCCCCTGACTTACTGTGTTCTCTATTTATGTAGCTGTTTCCTCATAGCAGCTGATAAATAACTGTTTATATCTTGTATGACATCCATATTTTGTCAGAGGGTAACAAGTATGTTATGTGGCCCAAAGTAAAATCAAAATGTTTCTCATACCTTCTTCAGCTAGCTTGCATTAGAAGACTAATATATGGAAAATGGAATTAATTGTTATTTCAAGAATCTGACAGAGGTTTAATTTAGGTATGGTTTGTATTTTTTAAAAAGCAAAGAAGGAAGAAGTGCTTGTGTATTTTAAGTGATGGTTACATAGGTGTGTGCAGTTGCCAAAATTCATCAAACTGAATACCTAAATCTGTGCAGTTTATTGTGTGTTAACTATATCCCAGTAAAAAAAAATACAATTAGATAATAATGATTCCAAAGTAGTTGATGTTATTTTTAAGATGGTGAGGCTTGACTTTATAAAAACACACTGTTTTAGTCCTCACATTTGAAATCACTTGTTGTGGCTTCTTTGTGAAAAGTACTCTTTTAAAAGCAAGTAAATTTGTTATAAAAAACTTGATGAATATTGACAGTGCTGGTATATAGGAATTTTTACACACAGTTTGTGATATTTTTTAATAGAAGTTATGGAAATTATGCAAATTATTTGTGGACTGTCTTAAAATTATTCTTTATTTATGTATATAACAGAAGTTTACATAAAACATACTCACACAGAATAATGAATATAATGGCAAAAACTCCAGTGACTGCTAGTTGAGAAATAGAGTGTTGCCAGCATCCCAGAACCTTCTGACCTACCCACATTTATTTTGCCAACATTACCTTTCTCCTAATATTTAGATAAACTGTTACTTGGACTTTTTGGAAACTACTTTTTACTTTTCTTTATAGTTTCATCCCCTAAGGGTCCATCTATAAATAATATGTTAAAGTAAGTCTGTTTTTGAACTTTATATAAATGGAATGCTACTCTCCGTAATTCAGTGCCTTGCTTCTATCAAGATTATGTATTTAAGAATTTATGTTGTTTTAGAGGGTTTTTTTCCATTGCTATATACTGTTCATTGTATAAATTTACCACAGTTATATTTATCCATTCCACCATTGGTGGACATTTGGGTTGTTTTTATGAAAAACTTGCTTCTAAACATGTATCCTGGTACTCATGTGCAAGAATTTCTTTAGGGAGTGGAATTCCTGGGTCTTAGGGTTTGTATACCTTTAACTTTTATTGATAACGCTAAATTGCTTTCCAAAGAAATTCTGCCAATTTGCTCTACTACCAGCAGAGTATAAAAGTCTTGTTGCTCCCTTCTTTTCTAACACTTGATATTATCAGACTTATAATTTTTACTAATCTTGTGGGTATGTAGTAGTAAACTTGCTGTAGTTTTAATGTGCATCTGTATTGACAGACAGGTTTGGGCATCTATTCATATTTATTGGTCATGTGAATTTCTTCTTTTGTGGCATGGCTGTTTAAATCTTTTGCTCATTTTTTTCCTGCTTTGTAGGAATTCTTTGTATGTTCTGGAAACTGATCCTAGGTTGCTCAGATATATTCAAGATACCTACTCCAATTATTCAGTTGTCTTTTTACTCTCTTTTGGTTCTTTTGCTGAGCAGGAATTCTTAATCTTAATACGGGCAAATTTGTCAGTGTTTTATTGATAATAGTTTTTGCTCTTCTTTATTAACTAACTGTCCCAATCCAGAGTCAAGATCTTTTCCTGTATTTTCTTCTTGAAATTTTATAGTTTTGCCTTTAATTTTAGCCTGTTCTCCATCTGGAATTAATTTTTGTGTTTATTGTGAGGCAGAGGTTTAATTTCATTGTTTTTCCCATCTGGATGCTTGATTTTCTGAACATCATCAATTGAAAAAGGCAGTTTTCCCTACTGTTCTTTGTTGCCTCCTCTATTATAAATCAAAGGTTTATAAATACGTGAGTTTTTTCTAGTTTCTCTCTTCTTCTAATTTATTCTTTATCCAGTTGTCTCTGGTATACTCTTAAAACAGTCCATTAAATTCTTTAATTTTAATCACAGTGTTTTATTTTCCATGTCCAGAAAGCAAATTTGTTCTTTTTCAAATCTTCTGTGGCCTTTTTAGTAATTTCTTGTTCTCTGCAGATATTTTCAAGCTTTTCTTTTATTTATACTCAGATATTATACTTATCATTTATTTATACTTTTATTTATACTCTGATTGCAATCAATTTGCAAATAGATACAAATTGTTGACAACTTTTGCATCTATATTTATAGGGGTTACTAATTTATAGTTTTCTTCTGATGTCTTTGTCTAGCTTTGATATCAGGATGATTCTGGCCTCATATAATGAGTGAGGAAGTGTTCCTTCTACTTCTATTTTTTTGGAAGAGTTTGAGAATAATTGGTGTTTTCTTCTTTAAATGTTTGGTAGAATTCACTAGTGAAGCCATTTGGTCATGGCTTTTCTTTGCTGGGAGTTTTTTGATTAGCATTTCAATCTGATTACTTGTTACAGATCTATTCCACTTTTCTGTTTCTTCAGTTTTAATAATTTGCACGTTTCTAGGAATTGATGCACTTCATCTAGATTACGTAACTTGTTGGCATATAATTGATGATAGTATACTCTTATAATTCTTTTATTTCTCTACAGTCAGTAGTAACATGCCCCCTTTCATTTCTACTTTTAGTCATTTGAGTCTTCTCCTTTTTCCTTAGTCTGGCTAAAGGTTTGTCAATTTTTTTACCTTTCCAGAGATCCAACTTTTGGTTTCACTGTTTCTCTATTGTTTTTCTGTTCTCCGTCTTGTTTATATCCACTCTAATCTTCTTCATTTGCTTTAGCTTTGGCTTAGCTTTGGGTTTCGTTTGTTCCTCTTTTTCTAGTTCCTTAAAGTATAAAGTTAAGCTATTGATTTGAGATCTTTGTTCTTTTTAATACAGATCTTTACAGCTATAAACTTCCCTTTGAGGCCTGTTTTCACTGAATCCCTTAAGTTTTGTTATATTGTGTTTTCATTTTCATTTATTTCAAAATATTTTCTAATTTCCCTTGTGCTTTTTTCTTTGACTCATTGGTTGTGCAAGAATGTACTGTTTAATTTCCACATATTTGTGTATTTTCCCTTGTTACTGATGTCTAATTTCATTCTGTTGTGGTCAAAGAAGATACTTTGTATAATCTCAGTCTTTTAAAATTTATTTACACTTGTTTTATGGTCGTTGTATTGTATTTGAACAATTTTTAAGAATAATTTGAGACAGTATGATGGCGCCTTCCTCTGGAAATATTTTCTTTTACTTTTGGTAGATGGCTAAGAGTACTAGTGTTTCTAGAACCATCTTAATCCAAGTTCAAGGCTTAGAGTTCCCTAGGCTGCTTGAATGTCCTAAACACAGGCTACCAGTATGTCAGTTGGCGGGCTGACTTCCATTTCATGCTTATTGTGAGGATGAAACTCTTCAGAGTCTTGTTTGGAATGGTTTACCTTGTGTCGTTTGTAAATGTTTCACATGGATCAGCAAAAGCAGCTTTGAGGACTGCACATCTGTCTCTTGGTTTTCACTTTCTCCTGTATCTTTGACTTGCGATTCTCTCTCTGGTAGCTTTAATTTTTTAAAGAAGATTAAAAAATGTTTTGTTCAGCTTTTTTAGTTGTTTCAGCAGGAGGGCTTATCTTTATTGCCTGATTTCCATTTTTGAATGAGATAGTTCTTCTAGTATCATTTTAAACCATATTTTCCAAATAGGATGGAAGGATATTAAAATAATGTCTGTAAGATCAGAATTTGGGGAAATGGCCATTCCAGTTAACTAGTTGTGTAACTGAGGATCAACTGGTTTCATATCAAGACGTGTTGCAAATCTTGGAAACCAGCTGTATGTTGTCTTCTACTTAGTAAAGTATCACACATAGAGGATTTAGTTAAAAAGAGAATGAAATCTGTCTTTACTGACTGAGTATAGTGCAGGTCCTCATTCGGAAAAGTGTTCATTGACTAGAACTGTAGAACATTAGACTAGAGTTGACTTTAAAACTAAATCACAGCTACACACTTTTGGTGGTTGTTTGTTATTTTATTATTTCTTCTTAGAAGTAGAGAGATTATGGCATGCCTAGAGAAAGCCAAGTATGAGAAGTCGAAACCAAATTCACTACTCATCTACCTAGGTGAATGCCTATACACTGTGATTAACCACCTTTCCCTAGAACATTGCTAAGGGAGGTTACTCAAAGCTACTAGATACAAAAGTACACTTCCCTAGAGTGTCAGTTTTATTCAAACATTAGAGGAAAAAATCATTAAAAAAATTTTTATGCTAAGGTTTCTGTCTATACCTGTGCAAAAGACCATTCTAATATCTCTTTAAGAAAGATAATTTATAAAATACATTGTGATAAAATAATTGATAAAGAAGCTTTCAACAAGGCATCTCAATTGTTAAATTGGGCAATTCATAAAAATGAAGTTTGGGTGCCAAAAATAAGACCATGAATTATTTAATCTTAATTTATTTCATTGCTAAAATTGACATTGCTGCTGATAAAATTAAGAGCGAAATGTTAGAGTTCTTTCTTCACTAATAAAGTTATTTATTGAATACATCACTGTTACAATTAAAAATAAATAAATGGATAATACTGTGTAAGAGACCCTTATAGCCCGGCATATGGCATGAATGACTTCACCTCTCAGTAAGGTGATGTGCTTAGTAAAGCTTCTGCCCATAGCATCCTGACGGTATTCCGTCACGCCCCCTCTTTGGCAATATTCTGCTCTTGGGCTCACCTTAGTGATTGATTGCTTGATGCAGTGAATAAACACTTACTGTTTTTAACCACATTTATATAAGTCTGAGTTCTTGGAAATAGTGACACTAAAAAGCAGGAAATTGCCTGTGTATGGACATTGATACTAGCTGTCTTCAGTTTAGCTCAGTTCTTTTACATTAGTAGATGCCGTGGCAGATACCTTGTGTATTAAGTAAGGCAGGTAGAAGACTCTTTTTTTCCCTCAATAGTGTATAATATGAAACATTATTTTCTGGTTAAAATTAACATAGATGATATCATAGAAAAGAATGCAGTTTTTTTTACTTTTGAAATAAAATACTCATGAAACCTTAAAGATGTTTCCTGCTGTTACTAAGTGTATTCCTCTGACATCCGTGGGAATTCACTTTTTTCTGACAGTAGAGAATATTCAGTGGACAGTTGGAGAAACTCTGCCTTAGAATAAATTAAATCATCTAACTTGACTTCTATTCGAATCCCAGGAACTGTGAAGAAACAGGATAGTTGAAAATTACATGTGATGGGGTAATAACTCGGCCATCAATGGGAAAGTATTTAAGGAAGCAGATGAGAGTAATGTGAACAGCATAGACGTAGAACCTGCTACTTCTTTATTGTATGACACTGGACAAATTCTCTCTGGGCTTTAGTTTCCTTATCAGTAAAATTTATGATGTTGACACGTCCCAAAGGATTGTGGCTATCAAATGAAATAGTTTATGTTAAAATCCTGGCAATCAGTAGACATATAGCAGATGTTGATACAATATAATGCAGCAGTTAAGACCTCAGGCTTTGTAGTTATGGGCCTGAATTCAAATTTCAAATCAGCCATGTAGTAGCTTTGTGAGTTTAGCCAGACTATTAACCTTTGTAGGAAACTTCAGTTTTCTCCTTTGAAAAATATGGATAGGATTGTATATATATATATATACATATATACATATATATATATATAGCTATTTCAATTGTGAGAATTAAAATTTAGTAGCAACATAATCAAGTAGTGTTTATTACAGAAATGAAAGGATGATATAACATCTAAAAATAATATAAATTATCATTTTTAAGAATTAAAGGGGAAAAACAGTATCAATAAAAACAGATAAATTAAAATTCAACACATTCCTAAGTTTTAACAATTTTAAAGATTTAAGAAGAATCTAGTAAAGGGTGATTACAAAAACCTGCAACAAATATCATATTTAATAATGAAACATGATACACTGTCCTGGAGGGCCTGGCCAACTCGATATAACAAGAAAAAGCAGTGCTGATAACTGTCTGATGTGCACCAGTACAGCCATATGGATTGGTTAAAGCCAGTGCTCCGTACTGATTGGTTGATATCTGTGAGGTGTGTTGCTGACATAATTTGAACAGCATGCCTGAATAAGAGATAAGCAGGAAAGAAACAAAGCTGAGTATATTTGCTGATAATGGTCTTGTCTATGTTGAAAATTCAAGAAAATACACAAATTCTGAAAACCAAAATGGCAATAAAGATTCCTAGTTACAGGATCCATTTACCAAAATAGTGTTCCTAGACACCAGTGACCAACAATTAGAAATGTAAAAAAGAAGAAAATTTTAATGTCATTCCTAATATCAGCAATAATTATTATATGCCTAGGAATATTTTTTAAAAATTAACTTTTCTTTTAGAGTGTTTCTTGTGATATGTTTATTATTAATTTTTTTAATTGAGGTAACATTGGTTTAAAACATTATATAAATTTCAGGTATCCATCATTATATTTCAATTTCTGTGTAGATTACATCACATTCCTCACCAAAAAACTAATTACCATGCATCACCATACACATGTACCCAGTCACCCCTTTCAGCTTCCTCCCTCTCCACTTTCCCTCTGATAGCCAGCAATCTAATTTCTATATCTATATGTTTGTTTGTTGTTGTTGTTTTTATCTTCTATTTATGAGTGAAATCCTATGGTATTTGACTTTCTCCCTCTGGCTTATTTCATTTAGCATAATACCCTCAAGGTCCATCCGTGTTGTCACAAATGGCAAGATTTCATCTTTTTTTGTGGCTGAGTAGTATTCCATTCTGTATATCTACCACATCTTCTTTATCCATTCGTCCCTTGATGGGCACCTAGGTTGCTTCCAAGTCTTGGCTGTTGTGAATAATACCGCAGTGAACATAGGGGTGCATATATCTTTACGCTTTCATGTTTTCGTATTCTTTGGATAAATATTCAGCTGTGGAATATAGCTCAGTTGTATGATATTTCTGTTTTTAATTTTTTGAGGAATCTCCATACTGTTTTCCATAATGGCTGCACCAGTTTGCATTCCTACCAGCAGTGTATGAGGGTTCCCTTTTCTCCACATCCTCTGCAACGCTTGTTATTTTCTGTCTTGTTAATTATAGCCATTCTGACGGGCATGAGGTGATATCTCATTGTAGTATTTTTGTTTTTGTTTTTTTGGTGAGGAAGATTCACCCTGAATTAACATCTCTGCCAATCATCCTTTATTTTGTACTTTACTTGCTGCCACAGCATGGCCACTGACAAGTGGTGTAGGTCCGTGCCTGGGAACTGACCCGGGCTGCCAAAGTGGCGTGCGCCAAACTCAACCACTAGTCTACGGGGCCAGCCCCTCCTTGTAGTTTTGATTTGCATTTCCCTAATAATTAGTGATATTGAACATCTTTTCATGTGCCTGTTGGCCATCTGTATATCTTCTCTGGAAAAGTGTCCGTTCAGACCTTTTGCCCATTTTTTTTATTGTGTTGTTTGGTGGTGGTGGTGTTGTTGAAATGTATGAGTTCTTTATATATTTTGGATATTAACCCCTTATCAGATATATGGTTTGCAAATATCTTCTCCCAATTATTAGGTTGTCTTTTTGTTTTGTCGATGGTTTCCTTGTTGCGCAGAGGATTTTTAGTGTGATGTAGTCCCATTTGCTTATTTTTTCTCTTGGTTTGCTTGCAGGTCAGACATGGTATTTGAAAATATGCTGCTAAGACTGACGTTGAACAGTGTACTGCCTCTCTTTTCTTCTAGAAGTTTTATGGTTTCAGCTCTTAACATTCAAGTCTTTAATCCATTTTGAGTTAATTTTTGTGTATGGTGTAAGATAGTGGTCCACTTTCATTCTTTTGTGTGTGGCTGTCCAGTTTTCCTAGAGCCATTTATTGAAGAGACTTTCCTTTCTCCATTGTATGTTCTTGGCTCCTTTGTTGAAAATTAGCTGTCCCTACATCTGTGGGTTTATTTTTGGGCTCTCAGTTCTATTCCATTAATCTATGTGTCAGTTTTCATGCCGGTACCATGCTGTTTTGGTTGCTATGGCTTTGTAGTATAATTTGAAGTCAGGGAGTGTGATACCTGAAGCTTTGTTCTTTTTTCTCAGAATTGCTTTGGCTATTCAAGGTCTTTTGTTGTTCCATATAAATTTTAAGATTCATTGTTCTATTTCTGTGAAAAATATCTTCAGAACTTTGATGGGGATTGCGTTGAATCTGTAGATTACTTTAGGAGGTATGGACATTTTAACTATGTTAATTCTTCTAGCTGGAGCACTGAATATCTTTCCATTTCTTCATGTCATCTTTAGTTTCTTTCAACAGTGTTTTTATAGTTCTCAGTGTACAGGTCTTTCACCTTTTTGGTTAAATTTGTTTGTAAATATCTTATTCTTTTGGTTGCAGTTGCAAATGGAATTGTGTTCTTAATTTCTCTTTCTGCTACTTTGTTGTTAGTATATAGAAACACAACTGACTTTTGTATGTTGATTTTGTATCCTGCAACTTTACTGTATTCATTTATTTTTGCTAATTTTTTTGTGGATTCTTTTGAGTTTTCTATATAGAAAATCATGTCATCTGCAAATACTTACAGTTTCACTTCTTCCTTTCCAATTTGAATCCTTTTTATTTCTATTTTTGCCTGATTTCTCTGGCTAGGACTTCCAATACTATGTTAAATAAGAGTGGTGAAAGAGGGCATCTTTGTCTGGTTCCTGTTCTTAAAGAAATAGCTTTCAGTTTTTCTCCGTTGAGTATGATATTAGCTATGGGCTGCTCATATATCACCTTTATTTTGTTGTGATACTTTCATTCTATACCCATGTTATTCAGAGTTTTTCTCCACTGAGTATGATATTAGCTGTGGGCTTCTCGTGTATGCCCTTTATCATGTTGAGGTACATGTTATACCACCAGACCAGCCCCTGTATTGTTGTAGATTTGCTACTATTTTGTGGAGGATTTTTGCATTGATGTTCATCAGTGATATTGACCTGTAATTTCCTTTTTTTGTGTTGTCCTTGTCTGGTTTTGGTATCAGGGTAATGATGGCCTTGTAGAATGAGTTAGAAAACTTCCTCTCTTGTTCAATTTTTTGGAAGAGTTTGAGAAGGATTGGTAGTAAGTCTTCTTTGAATGTTTGGTAGAATTCACCAGGGAAGCCGTCTGCTCCTGGACTTTATTTTGGGGGGGATGTTTTTGATTACTGTTTTAATCTCCTTACTGGTGATTATTCTATTCAAATTCTCTATTTCTTCTTGATTCAGTTTTGGAAGGTTATATGATTCTTACATTTATTCATTTCTTCTAGATTATCCAATTTGTTGGTGTATTTCCTTTCATAGTATTCTCTTATAATCTTTTGTATTTCTGAGGTGTCCATTGTAATTTTTCGTCTTTAATTTCTGATTTTATTTATTTGAGCCTTCTCTCTTTTTTTCCTGGTGAGTCTAACTAAAGGTTTGTCAATTTTGTTTATCTTTTCAAAGAACTAGCTTTGGTTTCATTAATTTTTTTCTCCATTGTTCTTTTTAGTCTCTATTTCATTTATTTATGCTCTGACTTTTATTATTTCTATCCTACTGATTTGGGGCTTTGTTCTTCTTTTTCTAGTTCCTTTAGGTGCACTGTTAGATTATTTATTTGAGATTTTCCTTGTTTGTTGAGAAAGGCTGGTTTTGCTGTAAACTTCCCTCTTAGAACCACTTTTGTTGTATCCCATAAATTTTGGCATATCATATTTTCATCTTCTTTTGTCTCCAGGTGTTTTTTTTTTCTCCTTTGATTTCTTCATTGACCTAATCGTTGTTCGGTAGCATTTTCTTTAATCTCCACATATTTGTGGCTTTTCCAATTTTATTCCTGTGTTTGATTTCTGGTTTCAAACCATTGTAATCAGAAGAGATGCTTTGTATTATTTCAGTCTTCTTAAATTTATTGAGACTTGTTTTGTGGCCTAACATGTGATTTATCCTGGAGAATGTTCCATATGCATTCAAAAAGAATGTGTATTCTGCAGTTTTTGGCTGGAATATTCTGTATATATCTTTCCAGTCCATCTGGTCTAATGTGTTACTCAAGGCAAATATTTCTTTATTGATCTTCTGTTTCGATGATCTATCCATTGATGTAAGTGGAGTGTTAAAGTTCCCTACTATTGTTACTATTTCTCCCTTTATGTCTGTTAATAATTGCTTTATATATTTGGGTGATTCTATGTTTTCTATGTTTGATGCACAGATATTTACAAGTGTTATATCCTCTTGTTGGATTGTTCCCTTTATCATTATGTAGTGCCCTTCTTTGTCTCCTATTACAGTTTTCGTTTTAAAGTCTATTTTGTGTGATATAAGTATTGCTACCCTAGCTTTCTTTTCTTTGCCATTTGCATGGAATATATTTTTCCATCCCTTACTTTCAGTTTGTGAATGTCCTTAGGTCTGAAGTATGTCTCGTGTGTGCAGCATATATATGGATCTTGTATTTTAATCTAATCAGTCACCCTCTGTCTTTTGATTGGAGCATTTAGTCCATTGACATTTAAAGTAACTACTGATGAGTGTTTACTTATTGCCATTTTGTTACTATTTTCTGTGTGTTTCAGTAGTTCTTCTTTGTTCCTTTCTTCTTCTCTTGCTCTTTTCCCTTGTGGTTTGCTGGCTTTTTTAGTATTATGTTTGAGTTCCTTTCTCTCAATTTTTTGTGTGTTTGTTAATAGATTCCTAGTTTGTGATTGCCGTGAATTCCTATATAATAACCTACATATATAGCAATCTATATTGAGTTGATAGTCTCTTAAGTTTGAGCTGTTGCTAAAAGGTCTACTCTTTTACTCTCCTCTTCCTACCTTTTATGTTTTTGATATCATATTTAATCTCTTTTGTGTGTGTGTATATCCATTACCCTTATATCATGGAAATAGATCATTTTAGTACTTTTGTCTTTTGACCTTCATATTAGCTTCATAGGTGGTTGATCTGCTACCTTTACCAGTGATTTTATTGGTTTTTTTCTTTTTTGGTAATTCTCTTATTCCTACCTGTGGTCTTTTCTTTTCCACTGTAATAAGTCCCTTTAGCATTTCTTGTAAGGCTGCTTTATTGGTGATAATCTCCTTTAGTTTTTGCTTGTCTGGAAAACTCTCTCTTTCCTTCCATTCTGAATGATAACCTCTGCTGGGTAGAGTATTCTTGGCTGTAGGTCTTTTCCTTGCAGCACTTTAAATATATCATGGCACTGCCTTCTAGCTTGTAAGGTTTCTGCTGAGATGTCATCTGAAAGCCTCACTGGGTTTCCTTGGTTTGTAATATGTTACCTTTCTCTTGCAGCTTTTAGGATTCTCTCTTTATCTTTTTCTTGACATTTTAATTAGGTGTCTTGGTCTGGGCCTCTTTGGGTTATCTTGTTTGGTGCTCTTGGTGCTTTCTGTACCTGGATGTCTGTTTTCTTCCTTAGGTTAGGAAAGTTTTCAGCTATTATTTCTTCAAATAGATTCTCTGCCACTTGTCTCTCTCTTCTCCTTCGGGGACACCCATAGTATGGATATTAGTGTGCCTGATGCTGTCCCAGAGGTCCCTTAGACTGTCCTTGTTCTTTTTCATTCTTTTTTCTTTTATTGGTTCAGCTTGGGTGATGTCCTATAGTCTTTCATCCCCTTGCTGATCCATTCTTCTCTATCATCTACTCTGCTACTAATTCTCTCTAATGAATTTTTCATTTTCCTTATTGTGTTCTTCATTTCTGATTGGTTCTTTTTTATATTTTTCCAGTTCTTTGTTGAAGTTCTCACTGAATTCATCCATTCTTCTGTCAAGATCAGTGAGCATACGTAAAACTATTAGTTTGAACTCTTTATTCAGGTAGATTATGTCTGTTTTATTTAGTCTTTTTTCTGATGATTTGTCCTGTTCCCTTATTTGGAACATATTTCATTGTCTCCTCATTTTGCTTCTTTCTCTGTGCTTACATCTATGTATTAGATAGATCATCTATGTCTCCCGATCTTGGAGAGGTGGCCTTATGTAAGAGATGCCTTATGAGGCCCAGCAGTGTGCTTCCCTCTTGTCACCAGTTCCAAATGTTCCAGGAGTGTCCCCTGTGTGGGCTACATGTGTACTTGTGTTGTAGCCAGGTTACTCTTGCTGCAGGTGCCTGGGGAGGCTAGGATGTCCATCTGGCTGGCTAGTTGTAATGCCCAGCTGCATGTGGCTGCTACAGTCACTTTATCAGGCATGGAGGGACCCCAGCACAGTTGCCTGCAACGTCTAATAGTACATTTCTGCTGCAGTTTTTCTGTTAAGTGTGTAGGCCCCTAGCATGGCTACTTGCTAGGCTCGGGAGCTTAGAATTGCTGTAGGACTCCAGCCTGCAAGGCTGTTGTCTACTCTCTCAGTCATGTAGCTTGGTGGGGCCCACCCCAGGTGTCACTGCACACAGTTGTTTCAGGTGTTGGAAATTGGGGCGAATCCCTTATGTGGTGTTTGAAAAGCACCAGTCTGCTGCAGCTGACAAGCCCCACTGCCCGCAGGCCTACACACCCCATCAACACAGTCCTGTCCTTCATGCACGCCCTGCCCTACAGAGGTGGACCCACTCGCCAAGCTGCAGAGGTCCCACACACTTGCCTGTGCAGGCCCATAAGTTGCCTAAGGACTTACTGTTGGGTAGGGCCAGTCCCTAGGGTGGGCTTCCTGCCCTGACTGAGCTGGGTTCAATCTGTGCTTTAGTGAATGGAGCAAACCCCTGCGTTAACCAGTTAGGGGAAGAATTCCAATGATGTCTGCCAGCGTCTGTGTCAGCACACCTTTCCTAGATCTCAGAAATGGCTCCTGCCAATGTCTCAGTCCCTGGGGAGGTGGTCCCAGCCTGCGGAGGTCTCACGTGTCACCGAGATGCTCCCAGAGCCTATCAAGTGAGTCTCTTTTCACCAAAGGACTATGCATCTTTCTTTCTGGTGATTTTAGGTTGCTTTCTGAAAGAGGTGAACTTGTGCATGGGCCCTTTAAGAGCAGGCTTTTTCTTTCCTTGTGTTTCATAGCTTTTCTGGGGTTATTCCCCATTGTTTTTGATAGCCAGCAAAGCCAGATGTTACAGCACCTGTCTTACTTGTGCTGAGTCCAAAAGCTGCTTATTGTGCCAAAGTTCTCCTACTCAGATCCCCTGCTCCTCCAGGGAAAGCTTCATACCTTCAGATTGCTCCTAGACATGAAGTGCCACAGCTAGAAGATGACTTTTTCCTCTCACGAAAGGAATTTCTGCCTTTTCCACCTCAGTCAGCACTGTACCTTGTTGTGTGGGTCCTTTTTATCCAGTTTTCAGTTCTCTCTCGGGCAGTTGTTCCAAGGGTAGTTGTAAATTTGTTGTGTCTGTGGGAGGAGGTGAGTTTAGAGTCTTCCTACACTGCCATCATCCCAGAAACAGCGTAAATAAGAGTTTTATTGATAAAATTATAAAACTCGACTGAAAGAATATTTAAACAAATGGAGATACATGATATTTATGATTGGGAAGACTAAAGATGTCAACTGCTTACACATTAAACCAGAAATAAAATTCACTTAAAACCATAATAAACTTTTTCATTGATTATTACAAGATGATCCTAAGAGTCATTTAGAAAAATAAGATGAGACTAACTAACCCAATTTTAAATAAGATATAAATGAAAGTTGGTGATATCATCAACATGACGAGATAAGCATTTTCTATGGTCTTATCCCCAAAGAACACCAATATAGACAATCATTCAATCCAGGAGTCCATCAGAGAGGTTCCAGCACATGGCTAGAGCAAAAAAACTTGAGATTGGATCCATTGAAGAGGAGAAGTGGAACACTTTCACTTTACCAGTGTCACCCCTCCCCCAAGGAGACACAGCTCAGTACCACAAGAGACCTCCTCAGCCTGTGATTTCTCTAATGGGGGAAAGTGCAAGCCTGTTAGAGCCCAGCTCTCCCATGGGTGTCGGATGCCACTGAAGAGACTTACTTCTTTCTAGCCCTGTCCAGGATATGGAGATGTGTTGCCTGACTAAGGGATGGAGTGTGGGTAGGAGAACAGCAGCCAGTGCTCTTGGAGAACATCATCAGATGTGGATCCTGATAACCACATTGTGGAGTCCGTTAGGAAACCCACCTTCAAGATGCTGCAAATCCTCCCCACTGGCCTATGGGCATCCCAGTACTTTGTGCACTGCACCCACACACACCCTCACCCCATGGCTAGTTCCCTCTATGCATACCCCTGACAGCAGCAAGAGAGGGAACCATTGCAGATAGCTAGTGAGCATGCAGAGGAAAGCAGGCCAACTCTGCAGGATTAGGAGAAGCCACACAAACTTGAACATTCAACACTACCATAGGGAAAGCAAAAAGGAGACTATCAGCATGTGTCCTGGCTTTGTGGGATCAAGAGAAGGAATATAATCTTAACAGTTCCTTCAGAAGAGGCAACAAAATGTGTGAAGCAAGTGTATCTATAGAACAGGTGTGTAAAAGCCTTAGAATCCTTAACAGGGCTGATTGAATCTATTTCTTTTCTGAAGCCAGTCACTAAAGATGGGAGGAGGTGACAGCTTCTTTAAATGTGAAAATAGCCACACAAAACATCAAGGAAACATGACACCACCAAAGGAGCACAATTTTCCAGCTCCTGACCCCAAAGACATGGAGATCTGCCCAATGAAGTATTCAGAATAGTTGTTTTAAACAAGCTCAGTGAGCTACAAGAAAACACAGACAATTCAAAAAAACCAGGAAGACAGTACACAAACAAAATGGACAGTGTAATAATGAGATAGAAATCATAAAAAAGAACCAAAAAAATTCTGCAGCTGAAGAATACAGTGAACGAAATGAAAAAATGGAAGAATGTGAACCACAGACTACATCAAGCAAAAGAAAGAACCTATGAGATAGAAGACAGGTCATTTAACATTATCCAGTCAGAGAAGAATAAAGAACAAATAATGAAAAAAGAATGAAGAAAGCATATGTGAACTATGGGATAACATTAAGAGAAAGAGTCTGTGTGTTATCTTAGTTCAAGAAGGGGAAGAGTGGGAGGAAAGGATCTCTTGAGAAAGTTTATTTAAAGAAGTAATGCCAGAGAACTTCACAAATATGGGAAAAGATTTAGGCATCCAAATTCATGCAGCTCATATGTTCCTCCAAAATTTCAACCCCAAATGATCTCCAAGGTACATTATAATAAAACTGTCTAAAGCCAAAGGCAAGGAGAATTTTAAAAGCCGCAAGAGAAAAAAAATTCCTCACATACAAGGGAGCCCCCTTAAGGCTATCAGTGCATTTCTCAGGAGAACCCTTGTGGGCCAGGAGAGAGGAGAATTATATTTTCAAGGAACTGAAAGAAAAAAACTGCCACCCAAGAATATTTTACCCTGCCAAGCTATCCTTCAGAAATGAAGGAGACATAAAGACTTTCTCAGATATACAAAAGCTGAGGGAATACATAACCATTAGCCCTGCCTTATAAGAAATGCTGAAAGGAATTCTTCAAGCTGAAATGAAATGATGATAATTAGTAACAAGAAAATATAAAACTCATAAAGGTAAGTTTAAGGCCAAATTCAGAATAATAATGAAATAGGGTGGAGTATTAATCGCAAACCTCTAGTATAAAAGTTAAAGGACAAAAATATCAAAATTAACTATAGCTACAATAATTTAATTGATACACAAAATAAAAAGAGGTAAATTGTGACATAAAAAACATAAAATGGGAGAACAGGAATAAAAAGGTTGACTTTTTGTATGTGGTCAAAATTAAGTTACCAGTGTAAAAGAGACTATTATGTCTGAAAGATGTTTTATGTAAGCCTCATCATAACCACAAAGCAAAAACCAAAAAATAGTACATATACAAAAGATAAAGAGAAGCATATCACTGTGGAAAATCATCAATTCATAAAGAAAAGCAGCAAGAGAGGACGAAAGTAACATGGGAACTACAAAATATCCAGAAAACAATAAATGGCATTAGTAAGTCCTTACCCATCAGTAATTATAGTCATGTGCCACGTAACATTTCAGTCAATGATGGACTGCATATACAACAGTGGCTGCATAAGATTATAATGTAACTGAAAAATTCCTGTCACCTACTGGTTTCGTAGTCATCATAACATCATAGCACAACACATTACTCATGTGTCTGTGATGATGCTGATGTAAAGCAACCTGTGCTGCCAATTGTATAAAAGTATAGCACATACAATTATTTACAGTACATTATACTTGATAATGATAATAAACGACTCTGTGATTGGTTTATGTACTTATTGTACTATACTTTTTTATCTTTATTTTAGAATGTACTCTTTCTACTTAGAAAACAAAAAAGTTTACTGTAAACCTATGCCATTTTACACCAGCAGCAGCCTCATACATCTTGTGTTTACAGTGTCTCTTGATTGCATCACTTTCTCTTGTGCTTGATTTAATCTCATTTTGTTGATCATGGCCCCTAAGCCTACAGAAACCACTGCTCAGGTTACCAGTAAGAGGCTGTGTTGAGTAAATGACCTGTAAATGAAATTAAAAGTGATTAAGAACTACAAAGGTGGAAAATCAGTGATGATTATCTCTTGCCAGTCAGGCATGTCCCATTTCACCATAGCTATGATTTTAAAGAACAAGAACAAAGTGATGGAAGCTGTGAAAGGATCTGCTTCATTGAAAGCAATGAGACTAACAAAAATTCAAGAAGGGCCTATATCAGATGTGCAGAAACTTCTGATCACCTGACTTGAAGACCAGACACAGAAGTGTATCCCTCTCTGCACCATGACGGTCATAGCCAAAGCAAAAACTGTGTTTGTGATGTTGAAAGAAAAGGCTGGACCCGACTACAATGTTGAATTTGCTACTAGCTCTGGGTGGTTTAAGTGACTTAAGAATTGTTATTCATTACATACTGTGAAAGTCGAGTGATGAGTCTGCAAGTGCTAATGTGAAGGCAGCTGAACAACTTTTAGAAACTTTAGATAAGCTGATATGGAAGAAAATTACTTGCCAGAGCAAATATTCAGTATGGGGAAAACCTCCCTACCCTGGAAACGGATGCCTGAGAGGACTTTCATCCATAAGGAGGCCAAGTCAATGCCAGGTTTCAAGGCTCTTAAGGACAGGATAACAGTCTTGCTTGGGGCTTCAAGTTGCAGCCTTAAATTGAAATCCTTTGTGATCTGACATACTGAGAACCCCAGGGCCTTCAAGCATATTAATAAGCACACACTGCAAGTATATTATGGGAACAGTAAGAAGTCATGGATGACCCAGCTCCTTTTCTAAGATATCCTCCTGAATTTCTGTGCCAGTGAAATGGGGAACTTCTGTTTGCAGAATAACGTATCTTTGAAGATTTTGCTTATTGTTGATAATGCTCTCAGACATCCTCCTTTTGTTAATGATGTTCGACTTAATATTAAAGTGGTGTTTCTCCCTCTAGACACTACCTCTTTGATCCCAACCAATGGATCAAGGAGTTATAGCAGCTTTTAAGGCATACTACCTAAGGAGGACCTTTGTCCAGGCTGTTGCTGCAACTGACAAGATACTGATGCAGTTCTGGAAGGACTACAACATCTGTGACTTGCATCAAGAACCTTCCTTCGGCTTAGGGTGATGTCACCATAGAGTGTATGAATGGCATCTGGAAGAAGACACTCAAGAGGTTCATCCATGACTTCAAAGGATTTGCCAAGGATGAGAGGTTGCAAAATTCAACAAGGCTATGGTTGAAATGACAAAGAACTTTAACCTGGCTATGAATGATGTTGACATTGAGGAGCTCCTAGAGGTGGTTCCTGAGGAACTGACTAATGAGGAGTTGTTAGAACTGGAACAGGAACACATAGCTGAGGAAGAGGCAAGAGAATAGGAAATTGCAGGAGGAGAAAAAGAACAATCCCCAAGAAATTCACAGTGAAGAACCCATAGAGCAGAAGCTTTTGCTTTTGCAGATTAAATTCTCCAACCAAAAGGCATAGAGTGGCTGAATGGATAAAAAAACAAGACCTTACTATGTGGTACCTACAAGAGACTCACTTGAGCTTTAAAGACACATATCGACTGAAAGTAAAGGAATGGAAAAAGAAATTCTATGCAAATGGAAACCAAAAGACAGCAGGGGTAGCTGTACTTATTTCAGACAAAGTGGACTTTAAGTAAAAAATTGTACTAAAATACCAAGGTCATTATAAAATGATAAAAGGGTCAAATAATCAAGAGGCTCTAACAGTTATAAATATATTCATATTTTTGGAGGCCCTAAATATGTAAAGCAAATACTAACAAATCTGAAGGGAGATATAGAAGACAATACAATAATTGTAGGAGACTTTAATACTCTACTTTGAACATGGATAGATCATCTAGAAAGAAGATTAGTAAAAAAAATTGGACTTAAACTGAACTTTAGACCAAATGGACTAACAGACACATGAAGAACATTCTATCCAATAGTAGCAGAATACATGTTCTTCCCAAACACGTATGGAACATTCTTCAGGACAGGTCATATACTAGGTCACAAAACAAGTCTTAAAGCAAGTATAAGAAAGTTGAAATCACACTAAGTATCTTTTTCAGCTACAGTGATATGAAACTAGAAATCAACAACAGGAGAAAAACTGGAAAATACACAAATATGTGGAAATTAAACATCAGACTTCTAAACAATCAGTGGGTCAAAGAAGAAATCAAAAGAGAAAGTTGAAAATATCTTGAAACAAATGAAAATAGAAACACAGTTTATGAAAATTCCTGGGATGCCACAAAAGCAGCTCCAAGAGGAAGTATATAGTGATAAACACCTACATTAAGAAAGAAGAAAGATCTCAAATAAACAACCTAACTTTATACCTCAAGTACCTAGAAAAAGAAGAAACTAAGTCCAAAGTTAGTATAGGAGGGAAATAACAAAGACCAGACCAGAAATAAATGAGACAGAGAAAAACAATAGAAAAGATCCATGAAACTAAGAGCTGGGTTATTTACAAAGATAAACAAAATTGACAAATGATTAAGTAGACTAAGAAAAAGAGAAAACTCAAAATCAGAAATGAAATAGGAGACATTACAACTGACACCACAGAAATACAAAGGATCATAAGAAAGCACTATGAACAATTATACACCAAGAAATTGGACAACCTATAAGACTGGATAAATTCCTGGAAAATATACAACCTACCAAGACTGAATCATGAAGAAATAGAAAATCTGAACAGAAAGATAAGCAGTAAGGAGATTGAATCAGTAATCGAAAATCTCCTAACAAATAAAAGCCCAGGACCACCAGATGGTTTCACTGGTCAATTCTACCAGACATTTAAAGAAGAATTAATGCCGGTCCTTCTCAAACTATTCCAAAAATTGAAGAGGAGTGAACACTGCCAAACTCATTGTATGAGGCCAGCACTGCCCCATTGTCAAAACCAGATAAGGACACTACAAGAAAACTATATGACAATATCTCTGATGAATTTAGATCCAAAAATTCTCAGCAGGATACTAGGAATTCAACAGCACATTAAAAGGATCATACACCATGATCAAGTGGGATTTATCCCTGGGAAAAAGATGGCTCAGCATACAAAAATCAGTAAAAGTGATAACACTCCATTAATAGATTAAAGGTAAAAATCATATGATCAATTGAATAGATGCAGAAAAAGCTTTCAACAAAATTTAACATACTTTCATGATAAAAACTTTCAACAAATTGGGGATAGAAGGGCAAATCTTTAGCAGCAGGAAAAAACAAAAAGCTTCTGCACAGCAAAAAAACAACCAGCAAAAGGAAAATGCAGTCTACTGAATGGAAGGAAATATTTGTAAACCATATGTCTGATAAGGGGTTAATATCCAAAATATATAAAAGGAACTCCTACAACTCATTAGCAGAGAAAAGAATCTTAAAAAAACGAGCAAAGGACCTGAATAGACATTTTTCCAAGGAACACATACAAATGGCCAACAGATTCATAAAAAGGTGCTCAGCATCACTTATCGAGAAAATGCATAACAAACCCACAAAGAGGTATCATCTCACACTTGTTAGAATGGCTATTATCAAAAAGACAACAATTAACAAGTCTTGGCAAGGTTGTAGAGAATAGAGGAGCCTTGTGCACTGTTGGTGGGAATGTAAATTGATATAGCCATAATGGAAAACAATACAGAGATTCCTCAAGAAATGAAAAATAGCACTACTGGAGGACGTCAGCATCAAGGCGGAGTAAGCTTGCCTGGGACTCTCTCCCCCCAACATACAACAAGAAGGAGCAACCATATTCCAACATAAAATATCCTAATACTACAGGAATCCTCGGAGACCCACAGCAGCCAAACGACGTAGGGTGGAGAGGCTGGAACCCCCGTTGGAGGAGCTGGAATGGTGTAAGAGAGAACTTTGCTCCCTCCTCTAAAGACTGGGATCACTGCCACGGGTGGTTCCATGAGGGAAGGAGTTGAGGAGGGGTCACGCGTCCACAGGATCACCCAGAACTCCCTGGGGCTCTTGTAGTTCAGACGGAAGCCTTCTTACAGGGCAAAAGCTTGCATGTGGGGTGACCTCATCAAGCCAAATCCCAGGAGACCAGATAGCGACAGCTGGGCAGGGAAACCAGTCTGTGTGCCAGAGAAAGTTCCCCTCCTCAACCCACCTGTGCCACGCCATCCCTCAGCTGAAGGGGGAGGGCTCAGAATATGCTGCTCTTGACCCCCACCTAGTGGCGACAGGCGGTAACTGCAACTGAATAATATCACTAAGCAAAAAAAAAATTCTAGCATCAAAAAATTCATAAAAACTCCAGACCAGAGGGAAAACAAGCACCTAGAATTATGTCCTGAGGAGTCACAAATAAGTAAACTAAATGACAATGAATTCAAGATAGCTATTGCCAAAAAACTCAATGAGGTAAAGGAAAATATAGAGAAACAAGTCAACGAGTTCTGGAGTTACTTCACAAAAGAGATTGAAATTATAAAGAAGAATCAATCAGAAATACTAGAGACGAAAACTACAATGGAAGAAATAAAATGTAATACGGATTCCTTCAATACCCTCGTGGACGCCATAAACGAGCAAATCAGCATAATCAAAGATAGACAGATTGAATGGCTCCAGACAGAGGAAGAGAGAGAACTAAGACTAGAGAGAAATGAAGAAAATCTGCGAGAAATAGCTGAGTCAATGAGAAAATGCAACATAACAGGTATCCCTGAGGGTGACAAAAAGGAGAACGGAGCAGAAAGCGTGTTCAAAGAAATAATAGCAGAGAACTCCCCAAAGCTAGGGAATGAGAGAAACGTGTGGAGGAAGCTTTCAAATCTCCTAGATATGTCAATGTAAAAAGACCTACTGCAAGGTGTATGGTAGTAAAACTGGCAAAAGTGAAGGACAAAGAAAGAATACTTAGGGCAGCAAGGCAGAAGAAGATAACCGACAAAGGAACCCCTATCAGACTTTCAGCAGATTTCTCTACAGAAACTTTACAAGCTAGGAGAGATTGAAATGACATATTCAAAACTTTAAAAGATAAAAATCTTCACCAAAGGATACTCTATCCAGCAAAAATATCCTTCAGATATGAGGGAGAAATTAAATCTTTCCCAGACAAACAAAAGCTAAGGGACTTTGTAGCCACGAGACCCCACCTACAAGAAATCCTCAAGAAGGCCCTCACACCTGAAAAAAGAAAAAAAGGAAGATTGGGGTCACAAAACACAGAGTAAGGATACAAATAGATAGAATCAGAATAGGATAGCAATTATTCAACTATAGCATTAGGCTATGGAGAAGGGAAACACCAAAAACAAAGACAATCTTGTCACTTTAACCACAAACTCACAACACAACTTGGAATAAGAGATTACAATAATAACTGAGGAGGGGAGGAGGAAAGTGACTGAATTAGTTTAGGCTAAGGACACCAGAAAATGGACTATGTTGTGCACGAGATTTGATACAAACTTCAGGGTAGCCACTAAACCAAAAAACAGAACAGACACACAAAAAATAAGGAAAAACTAAGAAACCCAGCATAAGAAACTGCAGAAGTCAATGGGTAGGCTAAAACACACAGGACAAGAAACAAAGGAAATGCTGTAAAACCAGAAAACAAGTGACAGAATGACAACATTAAGCCTTAATGCAGCAATAATCACCCTCAATGTAAACGGATTGAACTCTCCAGTAAAAACACACAGAGTGGCAAGATGGCTTAAAGAACAATACCCAACAATCTGTTGCCTCCAGGAAACACAGCTCAGCTCCAATGACAAATACAGGCTCAGAGTGAAGGGGTAGAAGACAATAATGTAAGCTAATGGCAAACCAAAGAAAGAAGGTGTCACAATACTTATGTCACACAAAGTAGATTGCAAGATAAGGCAGGGAAAGAGAGACACATAGAGGGCCAATACATAATGATCAAAGGGACACTTCATCAAGAAGAAATAACGTTTGTAAATATCTATGCTCCCAACACAAGAACACCCAAGATCATAAAGCAACTATTAACAAACCTAAAAGACGATATCAAAAATAACACAATAATAGTAGGGGACCTCAACACCCTACTCACATCATTGGACAGATGATCCAGACAGAAAATCAACAAGGAAACAGTGGAATTAAACAAAAAGCTAAAACAGTTGGACTTATAGACATATATAGAACACTCCATCCAAAAACAGCAGAATACACATTCTTCTCAATTGCACATGGAACATTATCAAGGATAAACCATATGTTGGGAAAAAAGCGAGCCTCTATTAATTTAAAAAAATTGAAATAATAACAAGCATCTTTTCGATCATAATGTTATAAAGCTAGAAATTAATTACAAGGAAAAAACAGAGAAAAGGACAAAGATGTGGAGACTAAACCACATGCTATTGAACAAGCAATGGATCATTGAAGAAATTAAAGGAGAAATCAAAAAATATCTGGAGACAAATGAAAATGATAACATACCATACAAACTCATATGGGATGTGGTAAAAACTGTACTAAGAGGGAAATTCATCGCAATACAGGCTCACCTTAACAAACAAGAAAAGTCCCACATAAGCAATCTCAAATTACACCTAACTGGATAAGAAAAAGAAGAACAAACAAAGCCCAAATTCAGCACAAGGAGTGAAATAATAAAAATCAGAGCAGAAATAAATGCTATTGAACCAGAAAAGGCAGTAGAGAGGATCAATGAAACAAAGAGCTGGTTCTTTGAGAAGATAAATAAAATCGACAAACCACTCGCCAGACTTACAAAGAAAAAAAGGAAGAAAGCTCAAATAAACAGAATCAGAAATGAAAAAGGAGAAATAACAACAGATTCCGCAGAAGTAGAATGGATTCTAAGAGTATACTACAAAAAACTATATGCCAACAAAATGGCTAACCTAGAGGAAATGGATAAATTCTTAGACTCTTACAATCTCCCAAAGCTAAGTCAAGAAGAAGCTGACAATTTGAACAGACCAGTCACAAGGAAGGAGATTGAAACAGCAATCAAAAGCATCCCAAAGAATAAAACCCCAGGACTGGACGGCTTTCCTGGGGAATTCTACCAAACTTTCAAAGAGGATTTAATACCCATACTTTTCAAGCTATTCCAAAAAATTAGGGAGGATGGAACACTTCCTAACACATTCTACAAGGCCAACGTCATGCTGATAACAAAGCCTGACAAGGACAGCACAAAAAGGAGAACTACAGGCCAATATCGCTGGTGAACATACATGCAAAAATTGTCAACAAAATTTTGGCAACTCAAATTCAGCAATACATCAGAAGGATCATACGTGATGATCAAGTGGGATTCATACCAGGGACACAGGGATGGTTCAACATCGGCAAATCAATCAACATGATACACCACATCAACAAACTGAGGAATAAAAACCACATGATCATCTCAATAGATGTAGAGAAAGCATTTGACAAGATCTAACAGCCATTTATGATAAAAACTCATAACAAAATGGAATAGAAGGAAATTACCTCAACATAATAAGGGCCATATATGACAAACCCACAGCCAACATTATACTCAGTGGGTAAAAGCTGAGTGCCATCCCCCTGAGGACAGCACTGAGACAAGGATGTCCTGTATCACCACTCTTATTCAACATAGTACTGGAGGTTTTGGCCAGAGCAATTAGGGAAGAGAAAAGACTAAAAGGAATCCAAATATGGAGGGAAGAAGTGAGAATCTTGCTGTTTGCAGATGACATGATCCTATATATAGAATACCCTAAAGGATCCATTGGAAAACTTTTCGAAATAATCCACAACTACAGCCAAGTTGCAGGGTATAAAATCAACTTACATAAATCAGTGGCATTTCTATACTCTAATAACAAACTAACAGAAAAAGAACTCAAGAAGACAATACCATTCACAATCGCAACAAAAAGAATAACATACCTCCAGGTGAATTTAACTAAGGAAGTGAAATACCTATATAATGAAAATGATGCTTTCCTGAAAGCAATGGATGATGATATAAAGTGATGGGAAGAGACTCCATGAACATAGATTGGAAGAATAAACATAGTTAAAATGTCCATACTACCTAAAGCAATCTACAGATTCAACGCTATCCCAATCAGAATCCCAATGACATTCTTCACAGAAATAGAACAAAGAATCCTAAAATTCATATGGGGCAAAGAAAGCCCCCAAATTGCTAAAGCAGTCCTGAGAAAAAAGAACAAAGCTGGAGGCATCACAATCCCTGGCTTCAAAACATACTACAAAGGTATAGTGATCAAAACAGCATGGTACTGGTACAAAAACAGGTGCACAGATCAATGGAAAGAATTGAAAGCCTAGAAATAAAACCACACATCTATGAAAAGTGAATCTTTGACAAAGGAGCTGAGGGCATACAATGGAGAAAAGAAAGTCTTTTCAATAAGTGGTGCCGGGAAAACTGGAAAGCCACATGTAAAAGAATGAAAATTGACCATTCTTTTTCGCCATTCACAAAAATAAACTCAAAATGCATCAAAGATCTAAAGGTAAGACCTGAAACCATAAGGCTTCTAGAAGAAAATGTAGGCAGTACACTCTTTGACATCAGTATTAAGAGGATCTTCTCAGACACCATGTCTTCTCAGAGAAGGGAAACAATAGAAAGAATAAACAAATGAGACTTCATCAGACTATAGAGCTTCTTCAAGGCAAGGGAAAATAGGACTAAACAAAAAAACAACCCACTAATTGGGAAAAAATATTTGCAAGTCATATATCCAACAAAGGATCAATCTTCATAATATATAAGGAACTCACACTACTCAATAACAAAAAATCAAACAACCCAATCAAAAAATGGGCAGGGGGTATGAACAGACATTTCTCCAAAGAAGATATACAGATGGCCAACAGGCTCATGAAAAGATGCTCCCCATCACTGATCATCAAGGAAATGCAAATCCAAACTACCCTACGATAGCACCTTACACCCATTAGAATGGCAAAAATAACCACACAAAAAGTAACAAATGTTAGAGAGGTTGTGGAGAAAAACGATCCGTCATACACTGCTGCTGGGAATGCAAACTGGTGCAGCCACTATGGAAAACAGTATGGAGGTTTCTTAGAAAATTAAAAATAGAAATACCCTGTGACCCAGCCATCCCACTACTGGGTATCTATCCAAAGAGCTTGAAATCAGCAATTCCAAAAGTCCTATGTACCCCTATGTTCATTGCAGCATTATTTACAATAGCCAAGACAAGGAAGCAACCTAAGTGCCCATCAACTGATGATTGGATAAAGAAGATATGGTGTATATATATATATATATATATATATATATATATATACGGTGGGATACTACTCAGCCATAAAAAAGTAAAAAATTGTCTCGTTCACAACAACGTGGATGGACCTTGAGGGAATTATGTTAAGTGAAATAAGCCAAGTAGAGAAAGACAACCTCTGTATGACTCCACTCACATGTGGAATTTAAACATGTAGACAAAGAGAACAGATTAGTGACTACTAAGGGGAAGGGGGTTTTGGGGGGGGGCACAAAGGGTGAAGGGGTGCACCTACAACACGACTGACAAACAATAATGTGCAACTGAAATTTCACAAGATTGTATCCTATCATTAACTATTATAAACTCAGTAAAATTTAACTTAAAAAGGCATAGTCACTTACAGCCACCTACTCTTAGACTTACTTTCTAAATGCCAAGTACTTATCTAAGATTTTTATATGAGTCAGCTGAATCTATAAAGGAGACTCTTTTGGACTCAACAATGCAGTACAACAGAGCTCACTGTGCAAGCCAGCCAGCAAGCAGGAGCATAAAGTGCAGGCAGGACATTGGGCAACAGAAGCATTTTAAATCCAAAGAAACAAGACCCCCAGTGATGATGGTCAATGACCTGGCACCACACTCATGGCACCAACAGCAGTTGACACCAGGCAAATGCAGAAAGATCCTACCAAAACTTGATATGGTTGTCCAGGCTGATAACACAAGCGTGAGAAACACATAAAGAGATTAGGTAAACTTTTGTCACCTCCACTATTGAGGTGTCTGTTGAGAGCCAGGCAGCCCTTTCAAGCACATCAGAAATGGCTTGATGTAGCCAGGGAAGGAGACTGGCTCAGCGATTTTGTTGTGGTTAGTCATGGAGGAGGAGTAAGAGTTCTGTTCACAGGAGGGGCTCCTGCAATTTCAATGACCCACTAGCACCAGAGGAGGGAGAACCATTTCTTTCTTATATTTGCCATGTTTGGGCAAAGAAAGAAGAGGAGGGAATGAGCCTTACTATATCAACAACCAAACATCAAAAAGTGCTCTGAATACTTCTCCCAGTTAAGACATATAAAAAATGAATGAAAAAAAGAGATAAATGACAATGGTGAGTAGAAAACAATTTGAATTTATCGATAGTGACAATGATTATTTGTAAGCAAGCTTAATAATAGTAAAATAATAGTAGAAGTAAACAGAGATCTTGGACCAATGTCTGGGATAGAAGCTGTCCACCATCCAAAGTCATCAGCTTGTCCTGAAGGTCTTGGGTGAGCTTTCTCCTTCCAAGGATCAGAAGCTTCTCCAGGATCTATGAGAATCCTCAGTTTGAGTTTGTTCACTTTGTTCTGTTGGAGTAGTCTTCGAAGTGAGTGGAATTATGAGTGATTATTTAGTTGCTGCTATGGCTAAATATCTGTGTTCACTCAAAATTCGTGTGTTGAAATCTAATGCCCAATACAGTGGTATTAGGAGGTATGGTCTTTGAGATGTACTTAGGTCATGAAGGTGGATCCCTGATGAATGGGATTAGTACCCTTATAATTAGGACTGAGGAAGCTCTCTTGCACCCTTAAGCCAAGTGAGGTTACAGTGAAAACACTGTGGTCTGTGAAGAGGGATCTCACCAGATGCCAAATCTCTTGACACCTTGATCCTAGACTTCCTTGCCTCAGAACTTTGAAAATTAAATTTTGTGTTTATAAACCAAAAAAAAAAAATAGCACTACCATCTGCTCTAGCAATCCCACTTCAGGGTACATAGTCAAAGGAAATGAAATCTCTATCTTGAATAGATATCTGCACTCCCATATTCGTTGCATCATTATTCACAATACCCAAGACATGGAAACAACCTAAATATCCATAAACAGATGACTGGATACAGAAAATGTGTATATATCCAATGGAATATTATTTGGCCATAAAAAAGGAGGAAATCTTACCATTTGGAACACGGGTGGATCTTGAGGGCTTTATGCTATGTGAAATAAGTCAGAAAAAGACATACTGTATGATCTCACTAACATATTGAATCTAAAAAAGCTAAACTTTTAGAACCAAGAGAGTAGAATGGTGGTTGCCAGGACCTGGGAGTAGGGTAAATGGGGAGATATTGATCAAAGGGTATAAACATCCAGTTATCAGATGAATAAGTTCTGGAGTATAATGTATTAGTTAACAATGCTATATTATATACTTAAAAATTACTGAAAGAGGCTGGCCCCATGGCCAAGTGGTTAAGTTAACGTGCTCCGCTGCAGGCGGCCCAGTGTTTCGTTGGTTCGAATCCTGGGTGCGGACATGGCACTGCTCATCAAACCTTCTTATATAGATAGCATCTTAGGGTAACCAAGTAACTGGTATTAATAAATTCATAAAGAATGATGAAGATAGAATATCACTACTTTTTAAATTGTATAATGAAATGAATTTAGGTAACAACCTTCAGTGGAAACTAAAACTATTAGGTGTATGGTTAATTGCAATCTTAAACACAGAGACACACAACCTTAAAGAGACATAATTTGCTTACCATACAATTCATGTATTTAAAACATAGAATTCATTGCTTTTTGTCATATTCACAGAGTTTTGCAACCATTACCGCAATTAATTTTAGAACTTTTCCATCGCCCTAAAAAGAAACCCTGCACCCAGTAGTAGTCATTCCCCATTTCCCCCTAACCTCACCATCCTGGGTAACCACTAATCTACTTTCTTTCTATATAGATTTGCCTATTCTGGAAATTTCATATAAGTGGAATCATACCATATGTGGACTTCTGTGACTGGCTTCTTTCACTTAGCATAATATTGTCAAAGCTTTTCCACATTGTATCATGTATCGGTACTTTGTTTCTTTTTATTGCTGGATAATATTCCATTGTATGGATGTACTACATTTTATTTTGTTGGTAGACATTTGAGTTGTTTTTGCTTTTTGGTTATTATAAATAATGCTGGGGCTCGCCCAGTGGCACAGTGGTTAAGTGTGCACGTTACTCTTCGGCAGCCCGGGGTTCGCTAGTTTGGATCCCGGGTGCAGACATGGCACTGCTTGGCAAGCCATGCTATGGTAGGCGTCCCACATATAAAGTAGAGGAAGAAGGGCACGGATGTTAGCTCAGGGCCAGTCTTCCTCAGCAAAAAGAGGAGGATTGGTAGCAGGTGTTAGCTGAGGGATAATCTTCCTCAAAAAAAAAATTAGTTAATTAATTAAAAAAAAAATGATGCTAATATGAACAGTCATGCACAAGTTTTTGTGTGGCCATATGTTTTCATTTCTTTGGGGTAGGTGTCTAGGAGTGGAATTGCTTAGTTGTATAGTAAATTCTCTATTTAACTTTCAAGAAACTGGCAAACTTGTCCAAAGTGGCTGCACCATTTTACATTTCCACTAGCAGTATATGAAGATTCCAGTTTCTCCACATCCTTGTTAATTTCTTCTTTTTAAGAAAATAAATGTCACAACTGCACTAAGATATCACCTTACACCTGTTAGAAGGGAAAAAATAACGAAAACAAAAAGTGAAAAGTGTTGGAAAGGTTGTGGAGAAAAAGGAACCCTCGTACACTGCTGGTGGGAATGCAAACTGGTACAGCCACTATGGAAAACAGTATGGAGATTTCTCAAAAAATTAAAAATAGAAATACCATATGACCCAGCCATCCCACTACTGGGCATCTATCCAAAGAACTTGAAGTCAGCAATTCCAAAAGTCCCACGCACCCCTATGTTCATTGCAGCATTATTTACAATAGCCACTACGTACAAGCAACCTAAGTGCCCATCAAGTGATGATTGGATAAAGAAGATATGGTGTATATATATACAGTGGGATACTACTCAGCCATAAAAAAGTATAAAATCATCCCATTCGCAACAACATGGATGGACCTTGAGGATATTATGTTAAGCGAAAGAAGCCAGATAGAGAAAGACAATCTCTGTATGACTCCACTCATATGAGGAATTTAAAAATGTAGACAAAGAGATCATATTATTAGTTACCAGGGGGAAAGGGGGGTGGAGAGTGAGCACAAAGGGTGAAAGGGTGCACCTACAACACGACTGACAAACAATAATGTACAATTGAAATTTCACAAAGTTGTAAACTATCATAATCTTAATAAAAAGTAAAAAAAACCTACAAAAAATAAATTAAATAAATATCATAGTGGGTGTGAAGTAGTATCTTGTGATTTCAATTTGCATTTCCCTGATAACTAATGAGATTGAACATCTGCATATGTGTATGGGCAATTTGTATACCTTCTTTGAAGAAATGTTTATTCAAAGCTTTTGCCCATTTTTAAACTGAGTTATTTATTGTAACTGTTGAGTTGTAAGTGTCCTTTATATATTCTGGATATGAGTGCCTTATCAGCAATATGATTTGCAGATATTTTCTCCCATTCTTTCGTTGTCTTTTCACTTTCTTGATAGTGTCCTTTGAAGCATAAAAGGTTTAATTTCGATGAAGTCCAATTCATCTGTTTCTTCCTTGGTTGCTTGTGGTTTGGGTATCTTAATCCAAGGTCATGAGATTGAAGTCTTAGTTTTCATGGCATTAGGGAATTCCCTATCTTATTAGTACAAGCTTTCCCAAAACAGAAACCAAAAAACTCTTTTTCCAGCCTTTCTTGCACCTTGGTGCAGGCATATGATCTAAATTCTTCCAGTTAGAAGTACCCATGCTAGATTGTGAATCAGAGTCTAGAGAGGTAAGAAAGAAAGGCACTACACAGAATCCATTCTAGTAAGGGGGTAGCAGCAGAAACGTCCAGTTTCCGGATTTCCACATTGGTGGGAGTTAGAGGTAGTAGTCAGTTCCTTCTGTCCCAGTGCAAACTATAGTGCTGTGCCCAGCTATTCCAAGCACAGTGTCTACACTGAAAATCTCCCTGTTACCGTCAGTGATCCATTCCTGAAATGAATTTATTATGTGTGAGAATGCTAACTGGGAGGCTACTTCCCATTATTTTAATATTTTGCATTGCATGCAGTAGCATGTTACACATCCCCATTGCTGACAATGCATTTTTTCAAAATGTCTACCTGTGATCCTGACATAGCACAAGTTCTCTTTGGAGTATAATTCAACTTGCTTATCACTGCATTTAAAATGTACTGAGTTTGGTGTGTATATAAATTTTTCTGTATATGTATCACCTGAAAAACTTTCTCTTGAGAAATAAGTATGCTTTATGAAGTTTTGGTACTAAAATCCATGTTTCGGTATTAAGATCCAAGAGGCATTCTACCAGGAAAATGTTATCCACAGAAACATTCTTCTGTTTTTATTGAGTACCTGTAACATCCTGGGTACTGTACACGGGTGCAATTTTTGCCTACAAGTTCATATTTTAAGTAAAATATGGTTATGTTTTCTAACCCTGTCCTAGATAACCTGAAAGTTATGTAGAGGATAAAAGAAGAAAAAGTCTTCCCTTTCTTTACCCATCTAAGCTCTATGTACTCCTCTCACTTTATCGAAAATTGTATAATATCTCTTCAGATGAGTTCTGGCATCTAATCCTAGCTCTGTTCAGGTATAACCCTAGGCAAGTGACTTAACTTCCCTAGGCTACAATTTCTTTATAATATGAGAAGGTAGATTGTGTTAGAAGATCTCAACGGTTCTCTCCAGCTCTAAAATTATTTGATGTTTTGCTTCAAACACATCATATATGCAGATCATATAAGCAGAAAATATTCAGATCAGTGAAACAGTTCTTGAAGCTTCTCCCTTCTAGAGTGTTCAGATTTTTCCTAAATAAATTTTAGACTTGTAATCACTCTCAGAAAAACTTTTGTACTGTAATCACTCTCAGAAAAATAACCCAGAAAAAAAGGTGTTCACCTTTTTTAGAAATTATGTACTGATTTTACAGAGTAGGAAGACAGTGATCAAAAAGTGTTTTTATATCTGTTTATTTTGTTAATCTTAAATATGTTACCAGCAAGTATTAAGAAAAAGCACATGAACCACAAAATTGATTAACTTTTTATCATGTATGTTTCTAGGTGAATTTTTGTAATAGGAAAAGGGCAATGAGAAGATAAATTTGGCAGTGTTAATAGGCAAGCCCTCATTGGAGTATTTTTTTCTTTTCCCAAGAATTACTCTACCACCAGTGAAGTCTCATTATTTCTAAGTGTCCTAATCAATAAAGTCATGAAAGATTGATTTCAGGAGCTATCCCTGTGTGTATGACAAGAACCATATAGAGTCATTTATAGGAGTGGGCAGTAATTCTCCTGTTAACTAGCAAGTCAGGGAATCAGTAAGCCCGTTTTACATGTCTTTGGTGGTGAAGAGAATCTCAATGGTGCCCATCAATGACTGAGAAGAAGACTAATATTGTTAATTGAATTTCCCTAAAGGGAACAAAAATATACCATCGTGTAGGGGGAAGAGGTTATAAGAAGCAAATCCATACAAGTCTCCAATATGTGTGAGTTGGTTGCATTGATTTTCCTTTGCTAATGGCCTAGGATGGATACAGAATTGTCCTCAGAAAATATAAAGCTGATTACAGCAGCTCCTTTCCACTTGAGACTTTCAGAATTGCATCTACCAATGATTAAAATAAAAGTATATGTATTTAAATGTATATAATTTTGAAATCAAACATTTTAGTTTTATTCTATTAATGTGTGTTGCAGAAAATGTGTAACATGTAAACATTTTCTCATTTTTTCTTATGAATGTGATTTTAAGGACCACACAATATTATGTCATATAAGAATATATATTTGGGGTATATGATTTATTTGGCTAATCCTCTGTTTGGGGGTCCTTTAGGTTCACAAAGCCTTTTTTAAAGAAAAATAATTTTTATTTCTATAATACATGTTCATTGTTAAAAACAAAATTAAGCAGTACAGGAATATATAAACAGAATAAGTGAAAGCCCTTTCCCCTCTAGTCCTTCTCCTTAGACACAGCAACTGTTAATAGTTTGGAAAATATCCTTCCTTTTTTTTTGTCTGTGCATATTCCTTCATATATACATATACACACTTTTTCTTATTAAAAAAAATCAAGCTAGCTTATTATGAATATTATTCCATGTCAGCACATGAAGATGTACTAAAATTCTTTTTTAATTAGCTGGATTTATTTTTGAATTAAAAAAAATGTCTGAGCTGACCAGTGTGGGAAGAACTAGACGAGGTAAACAAATTCCTGCTTTTGTCTTTGATTCTATAATTGCCTGTTTTACCAAATGAATCTAGTGGTTTTGATTTAAAATATAATGATACAATATGAATAAAGCTATGTCAGTTTTTATTTTAGTTGATATGATCAAGGTAAAATATACAGATTCTTTTGTTTTCATTTGCATAGTAGAAATATCTCCCTTCTTCAATCATTTTTTTAAAAAAAGAGGTCTTTGCAATGCAGTTTACGTATTCAAAATATTGGCAGAATGAATAAAGAAGAAGAAGAAGAAATCCCCTAGAAAAAAATTAAGACTTTAATTTCGCATATAGCACAGTAGGAATTGCATTATATAAAATGTAGAAAATAATTTAATATTTATTGTAGACTGTAAGAAGCCAAGTCCTTGGTTTTGGACTCTGAATTAATATATTTGTTACTGAGTTTTGAAATGACCTCCATTCCATTTTGTAAACACATTTTTACATATTTAGAAATAAAAACTTTAATATATCTATTCTTTATGTTAAAAGTCATTATTAGACTCTTAAGTATATGTAGCCTAGGAACATAGATGTAGGAATTGTAAACTTTTCTAGACTGTCATAAAAATTCAGCAATATTCTAACCTTTTAATTTATGAATGTAATTTAATTTAACCTTATAATTTGTAATTATAACATAATAGAATTTGGTTTGAAGTGCCATCTTAAATAAAAGATAACTTGAAGTCTTCCAAAGAACTGGACTGGACTTGCATAACTTTTGAGGAAAGCTATACAAAGAGATAATGATAATTATTTCTCATAGAACTGAGGAAATGAAAGAATAAGATTCATTAAATTTTATTGGAAATTAGAGTTAAAAATTTCATTCCATACTCTTCCACTTAAAATCTTTAAAAAAACAAATTAAGGTTAACAGATTTTAAAATTCTAGTCCAATTAAAAATTGTTATTTAAAGAGAAAATTTTACCCTTTTTCTACTGGTTTCTAATTCTTTTGTCTCTCCTATTACTTATTCTTGCCTCAACTAAGTTGTAACAATATCTTTGATGCATATTTTTTGAAGACTGATGACAACACTTATGACCTTCCCAAGCTACTCCCTTGGTGACCACTAATGGTTTATCTAGTGTCAAACAAGATCTTTGTTTTCTTGATTTTAGATAAATTTGCAGCCCGCTGCTTCACCAGTCATGATGTCAGTTGTTTACATTTCAGCAAAATGTTTGTCGTAACTTTCAAATACTGGGGAACTGTAGACAGACGGTGTTTATCACGTTGTAGAGACTGTCAGAAATGGTTGGCCTCAACATAACTGAGCTGAGTTCATGTTTACATTTTAATCTGCAAACTATCAGGCCTGCTCACTATAGTGACCAATTGCAGCATGAGAAGATGAATAGCACAGAATTTTTATACTGGTTGCCATATATTGCTCTGAATTAGTTTTTTCAAAAAATGTGCTTTACAGATGATGGCTGAAGGGTGAGAAGAAGCCATTCCAGCTTTGGAAATGATAATATTACTATTTTGGTTAATGACCCTCTTCCAAAAGAGAAATGTGGAAACTCACAAGCATAATGTGTTTCCTGTGGTGATAATTCTTTCCTATCATCTCCAAGCTAGGTCAGAAAAATGTGCTGACAGGTAGACAGAGGAGCAGTTCTTAAAAAGGGGGAGTGGCCCTTTGCTTGCACTGTGGTCATGTTAACTGTTAGAACCAATTAAAGTCTGTTTCTCAATTTCAGACATTCACTCAATCATTTATTGAGTGGGGTGAGGGAGAGTGTATAAATTTAATATTGCTCAAGATATGTTTGTAGATCACATATATGTATGTAAATATTGACATACTGAATTTTTAACAGTACACTTCATTCCTGATTGCCTACATGCCGTTTCCTCTTCTGAAGCACCTACTCCCTGAAGCCAACCCCTATTCATTCTTCAAAACTAATCTCAGTGATCTTCGCCTTTAGAAAGCCTTATCCCTGTCCACTGTTTGACTTTAACATCCTTGCCCAGCTTTGTCATAGCCACATAACACAATTTGTCATTTCTACTATATAATGTAATTACTGATTTTCTTGTTTGTCTCTCCTACTAAAACTGAAAGCTCCTAAAAGGTAAGGACTGTTTTATTTAACCATGCATTACTAGTGCAGAGCAGGCTGTTTGGCATGGTGCTAAATAAATGTTGAATTATTTAATTTAGGGCATCATATTCCTGCTCTAGAACCGTAGCATTTATGGCCTCCCTCACTTTGTTCTTTCATTCCCACTTCTCCAAGGGCATCATCCCTTGTTGATCGGAATATTATCCTCTGTATTGTACCTGCACCGTCCTTCCTTTGTGCATTCCCTTGGGATGTTGCTTCTGTAATAGGACCCGTTTCCTCTGCTTTTCTGTGTCTATTGTTTTCTTCAAGATCACATTCAAGACGCATTTCCTTTAGAAAACCTGCGATTAACTCAATTTTTGATGCCTTTGAAAGTATAATGAACAGTTTTAGGCCCTCAGGATACTTAACTGAAAAAAATGAATGAGTCATAGATAAATTGATGAATGAAAAGTCAATATTAGTCTGCAGACTTAAAAGAGAAAAAATATGGTAAACAAAGAGGAAAATAAGTGATGGGGAAAATAACCTTAATGGAGCTGGAATATTAGTTATATATTCTTCTTACTACCAGTGTAGCCATCTCTATGACAAGGGAGAGCAGTGCCACAGAAATAATAAGCCTCAGCTTCTTACCCCAGATGTGTCATTACCTGAATGTGTGTGCTTAGGAATGACAAAACCTTTTAGCCTCAATTTCCTTATCTATGAGGCAGTAGTTTTGAGGGTTCTTCCAGCTCTCCAATCTTGGACTCTTACAGATAAGTGAGAGTGGCAAAACTGTTTTCTGGGTGGAACTATTTGGAAGGCTGATTAAAACTTAATTAGTGTGTGTCTCTGGAACCTGCCTGCTGAAAAAGTTGTATAGTCATGGTGGGGGAGGGGGAATTTAAGTTATTATTTGACTAAAGAGGACAAGCATTGTAGGATTTCAAGACAATGGTTACATCATTCAAGGAGAATTAATTTTTTTCCTCTGATTGCCTCAAAGCAGGATTATAGAGAAGTAGAATATGAATTAGAAAGTTTTCAGTAAGCAGAATTAGAAGTTGGGGGAATCTCAGAATAGATGCACCATTTCTCCAACCCCGTAATATTAATACCGGTTGTATTTGTAGACTACATCATGGTTTCCAAAGAATCTTTTTCACTCCATCCTTCGTATGAGCAGATCCTCTTACAGAAGTTAGACCAAAGCTGATGAGCCAACAAGAGTTGAAATGAGGACAAGGAAACCAAGGGTACCTGGTTGGGGGTGGCAGATGGGAGAGAGCTTATGTTCTATTTACTCCATCACAGAGAAGATGTGTATTGTTGTTGGGGGATGATTTTGATGATCTGTGTTTTCTAACATGCCCTGATGCCAAAGGGGCAAAGAATCTACTGAGTAAAAGAGCATGGACACAACCAATCAACCAGTTCATTGACTTTACTAAAGATTGATAGATAGGCCACTAGCTCTCTCTGGGATGCTGAAGGCTTCCTTTACTCAGAGCCAGAAGATACTGGAAAGTAGTAGAAAATATCTCAGCAATATGATTAAATAGGTACAGACTAATAATCATAATTAACACTTATTTTGTGCCAGGTACCATTCTAAGTTTTTAACATATGTTAACACATTTAATCCTCACAGCAACCCTGTTGCTATTCTTATCCTTATTTTACAATTGAAGAAACTGAAGCACTTGTCCAAGTTCCCACAGCAAATAAGTGGTGAACCAGGAGTTGAAAACAGATAGCTTGTTGACAGAGTCCTTGCTGTTAATCACTACTGTATACTGACTAAAACAAGTTGATATTTATCTTGCTGCCTCTTGCTTGCCTGAGCGTGCATCTGGATGTGACTGTCCCTAACTCCCTTGTCATAGAGCATTGGGACTGTCTTCACACTTTCTCATAAGCCACAACTATAAGTCATATTTCAGGCTCAGAAAGATATCTTTTTGTAGGGAGTGTTTTTCCAGTCCAGTAAGGAAAAAAAGTCATCTCATCCCAAGTGGTTTGATCTTCTGCTTTCCTCTCCTAACTTTCATAGATTCATCTAGAGGGTTTTACTTAAGGATCTACATGCCCTCAACTTTTGCTAATACATTCATGAGAAATACCAGTATTCTTGAAGGCTAACATATTTATAATCAACTTTTTTATTCTGAAATTTACAAACTCCTACCCTAAATTTTTGTTACATTCAACTAAATAATTGCTTTTATCTTTATAGTCCAAAATTGATTTATAGTTATATTCTTTGTGGTTTGGGTTAAATATATATATATACACACATAACTTTAAAAGTTCTTTGATTACAAAAAATATATCTTCTGGATGTTTTCTTCCATCATTATATACCTCCCTCCCTCTTATCTGTCCCTTCTTTTTTTTTCCCTTTTCTCTTTTTCCTTCCCAGCATTGTAAGTTCTGTGAACAATGGTACGTAATTAATATATGATAGTGATGATTTCCAGATACATAGCCCATTCACAGGAAACAGATGCTGTCTAGTTCCCCTGGTGCAAGCTCAGAAACCACGTGCAGATACACACACTCACCAGGTTAAGTTATTTAGAAAAACCATAAGAACAAGATCCTTATAAGTAAGTATGACTTATAAAGGGGTTGGTAAATTTGCGCTAGTGTCTTTGGAACAGATCTTTCTGGACAGTGGAACCCAATACATGATACCTTTAAATTTTTTTTATTTTTAGGTCACAGATAATTTGAGTTTGAAAGATTCAGAACATGGGTTACAAGTTGGCAGTGCCCACTCCTCTTTCAAAAGAGTACAGTTACCAGAAAGTAAATAGGGTGCCTGAAAGTAGGATTCACTTGGTCATTGAAATTGAAGGAGTCACACGGTCATTGAAGCATAAAGATAAGTTATAGCATGTAGATAATTTAGTTGATGGATGCAAACTTCATTGTGATGTATCCTGCTTTCACTTTGGAAGGATATTTCATCTCTCTACTAAAAAGCATACAATGTTTATTATGCAATATGTTCCTATGAGAGCATGTTCCTCCATTCCTGAAAATGATATTAAAAAACAGATCTTTAGGAAGTAGATCATTCTTTCAACAAATATAAATGCCTAAACTATGTGTTAGACCCTGCCCACAAGGTTCTTCCTAATAGCTGATTGCAGAAAACGAAAGAGGAATTAAAATACAAGATAATAATCTGTACCATAACAGATCTCCTTGCTTCTATCCTTGCTACTTTCAGTCTGCTTTCTACACAGTATCCAGAGTAATCTATAAGTCAGATTACATCACTTCCCCACTCAGTCTCCTCCAGTGGCTCCCCAACTTATTTGGAGCAAAAGCTAAAGTACTTATAATGGCCTAGAAAGCTGTAGATTTGCTCCACTCTTTACATCTTTAACTTCATCTCTTACTACTTTCCCTTTCACTCCAGCCTCATGGGCCTTGCTATTCCTCAAATATGTCAGCACTCTTCTGCCTTAGGCCATTTGCACTTACTCTTCTCTCTGCCTGAAAAGCTCTGCCTCCAGTTAGCTGCATGGTGATTCCTGACCTCTTTCAGGTCTTTACTCAAATGTTGTCTTAGGAGGCCTTCTTTTACCACTTTATTTAAAATTGCAACCCCTTTCCCTCCACAACGCCATCCCCTTTCTCTTTTATTTTTCTCTGTAGTCCTTATCACCATCTAACATACTTATTTGTATTCTTAATGACTTTCTACCCCAACTGGAAAATAACTTTCATGAAAGTAGAGATTTTTGTCTGTGCTTAATAAATACTCACTGAATTAATCAATGAAGAAAAGTTAAATACAAGATGGTCTGAGAGTACATAATCCAATAATAGGCATCAGAGAAGACTTTTAATTTCCAGTGAAGCTAAGATTTGACAGATGAGCAGGAAGTTTTTAACAAAGTGTTTCAGGCAGAGAGAAGAGCATTTCCAAAGACCCAGAGAAGCACAGAAGAGCATGTGGTGCTCTAGTCATTCATCATGAGCGTAGAAAGGATGGGATGTGGTAAGCAGAGAGGTTGGAGAGATAATCAGGGACCAGATAATAAAGGGTCAGATAAAGACAATGTGGAAGCCACAGAAGGATTTCAAACAAGGAGTGAAGTGATTAGATTTGCTAATTCTTTTGTAAAGAACCTTCAGGCTACAGTGTGACAAGTAGATTGGAGGAGGCCACCTTGTAGCAGGAAAGCCTTTTAGGAAGTTATTTTGGATATTTAAGAGAGATAGTGGCAGACTGAGGTAAGCTGACAGTGGTAGGAATGAGAAATAGATACATTTAAAAGTATTTAAGAGACAGAATCGTTATTGGCTGTGAAAGGAAGAAGCTAGAAGTGGAGTTGATGATGCTGCCTTCAGGATCAGGTTTATAAGAGAGGAAAATAAATTTAATTTTGGACACGTTGATATCCTTGTGGGACATCCAAATGGTAGTAAGATATCTAGTAGAAAGGAAGCTATAAAAATGTGGGGCTTTGAAGAGGCACCTAGGCTAGAGATATAGATTTGGGATCATCAGCTTAGGTATAGTGGAGAAACAGTAGAAATGGATAATAATTTATAGAGTAAGGAAAGGATAGAACAGAGGAGAGAAATCTGAGGAATAATGTTATTTACTGCAGAGTTTGGCAAACTATAGCTCATGGACCAAAGCTAGCCCACTGCCAGTTGTTTAAAGGCTTACAAATAAGAATAGCCTTTGCATTTATTAATGATTACATTTTACGTAGCCTTGATTTTGCCTCTTAGCCTGCAAAAACATAAAATATTTACTATCTAGTCCTTCAAGAAAAAATTTACTGACCCCTGTTTTAGGCAAAGGAAGACAAGCCTGCAAAGAGAAAGATTAATGATAGTGATAGTGATGGGGAAAATCAAGAGTGAGGTGTCATATAAGCCAAGGGGAAAGACAGGGTTTTCAGATAGTAAGGAAAACTTTGGGTCATGTTGGCATAGTAAGTTTATGCACTGACTCATCTCTTCTGCTTCAAATACATAACAACAATAAAAAGTATTTTGGGGCTGGCCCGGTGGCGTAGTGGTTAAGTTTGCATGCTCCATTTTGGCAGCCTGAGGTTCACGGCTTGGATCCCAGATGCAGACCTGCATACCGCTCATCAGGCCATGCTGTGGCAGCATCCCACATATAAAATAGAGGAAGATTGACACAGATGTTAGCTCAGGGACAATCTTCCTCAAGCCAAAAGCAGAAGATTGGCAACAGATGTTAGCTCAGGGACAATCTTCCTCACCAAAAAAATAAATAAATACTTAAAAAGGAAACTAAGAGAACATAGCCAGCTCAAATCCAAAATTGGGATTTCTGTGGACAAGAAATGGAATGAATGGGAACACAAAGTAGTAAAAGGGGCAGAAGCCACAAATCTGTGGCACTCCCAGTCCAGAGGCACATGGGGACCAGGACTGGGCTCTGGCAGACTCAAAGAGGGCTAAATGCCCCATACAAAGCCGTGGTCACAACCTAAGGTCAGAGCTTGAGTAGGGATTTTTCCACTCATGAAAGGAGGTTGAATAAAAACTGCTGCTGACTACTGCCCAGTACCGTAGCTTACAGGAAGCTTCAGGCCTAGGGAGGAAGAGAACACACAACCTCACAACCAAGAATTGAACCAAGCCACCTGCTTGCTCAGTGACTGAATCTACAGTATCTCCAGTGTCATTGCTGGATCTCCAATCTTTGAATTGTGATTTATGTGACCTGGAGCCCTGGGTACCCAGGAGAAGCAACTATGAAGCTGCTAGATAAGGGAGCATAAAGTGATACACAGAATAAAACAAAACACCTCTACTCAAAATGTGCGCCCACAAACCAAAATTACAGACATGAGTAAGTCAAATGTTAGGAAAGACAGCCATGACACAGTTTTTTAAAATGGAACAAGAATTTATAACAGATGGAATTAATTTTACAAAACTGTCTGAAAAAGACTTTTAAAGAAATGTATTTCGTTTGCTCAAGGAGATAAATGAAAGCATTCATTTAAAATCAACAGGAAAGTATGAAAAAGTAGACAGAAATGAAATAGTAGGTAATATGAAAAAGAACTAAAAGAAATCTAGGAAATAAGAATGTAGTTTTTGAAATTAAAAAATAAACTCAACAGGGTAAAATCTAGATTGGAGGAGAGAGAGAATTAATCAACAGCTAGGGAGATAGTTTTAAGAAATATACCCAAAACACAGCAGAAAAACAGATAAGAAGGGTGATAGAATGGTTAAGAGTTATAGAATGTAGAATGAGGTGTTCCATAGCATTCATTTAGAGTTCCGGAAGAGGATGAAGAGACAAATGGAGTTCCTATTCAACACTGAACACCTGAGTATTTTCAAGAATTGGAGAAAGGCATGAATTCACATCATAGTGAGACTGCAGATCAAAGAGAAGAAAGTATTTATAACTACTAGAATAAGTCAGATTATCTAAAAAGTACAGTTAGACTGATAGCAGACTTCTTGTCAGCAGTAAGAGGTGCCAAAAGACAACACAGCAGTATCTTCAAAATGTATAATATCAAGCAAGAACTCTGTGCCTAGTGAAACATGATTCAAGAATGAAGGCAAAATGGCAATATTTTCAGACATTCAAAGACAAAGAAATAGAGCTACTATAGGCCCTCACTAAAAGAGCCATTAAAAGGTATACTTCAGCAAGAAGAAAATGAGTTCAGTGAGAAGGCATGGGATACCTCACTGAAATATGGTGAACCTAGAAACTGTAAAAGTGCGTCAGTTTGTTTCATTAACCATTGACAGTGTTAAAAAAAAAAACACTACTTTTTTATTACAAAAAAGGAAAAGGAAGAAAAACTAACCCTTTAGTTTATCATAAAAAGATAGGAGAATATATAATTGGAAGTTTAACGTATGCCGGACCTTATGATAGAAATGGTAAAATGAGAGTTGAGAAGAGTGAAGATTTTCAGTAGGTTACTATTCCTATGAATCAAATTTACTGCATAAGCATAATGTCATAATTGTAAGATTGTATTCTAGACTAAGGATTCAAAATCAGATAAATCATCAACGAGGCCAATGATGTCATAAGGCAAAGATAACATTACTTTAGCCTTGAAAATCATTAACAGGATAAAATTCTAATGGTGGTTAATTAAATGAGCACCTAGATAAGGGATAGCTATATTTTTTTATAGAAAATATTCTATATATTTTTTATAGAAAATCCAACGTTACCAAAAAATAAATTCTACCTAGAAAATCCAACGTTACCAAAAAATAAATTCTACCTTACAGTCATATATTAGCTTAGTCAATATTAATATGACCAGTAATTGTTTAATTTTTCATAATTTAAGGGGCCTGTGATGGATTATTTTAATGGTAAGTCTCTTAGAAGATCTTCCCTCCATGTAAACCTATCGTTAGTGGAGGCATTCATATTTTTCTCCTTGAGATCTTTCAAAATTAGGTTCAATCCTCATTTTATTTCATGAATATTCTCTCATGTATTGGTAAGTCTCTACATGAGTGATAAAAACACTCCAGAAACTGTTAATAGCTGTCTTAAATATCCCAAAAAGTACAGAATGAACATCTCTAAGCCAAATGTGGGATGGTCCTCATTTCCTCTTTCTGAGTATCATAAAAATAATACAGAGGCAAAAATAAGTATGCAGTAAAGTATAAATAATAAGTGAACATATTTAAAAATATTCACTTAGATATATGTTGTTCTTGTTTCTAATAGAATGATCCATAAAAACCTAGTAATCCAAACGAAAATATCTCCCCAGGAGTAATGATATCTTTCTTCTTTGAGCTCTAAAACACTTTGTCTGCACCTCTCTTAGGACAAGTACCAATTTTTGCTTTAGCTTATAGCTACTTGTCCTGAATTCTATCTCTTCTTATAGTCACTAGTCTTCTTGAGGTCTCATACCATGGCTCTCTGTACTCAACAGGGACTAGCAGAGTCTATACACACAGCACACAAACGTTGCATGAATGGCCGTTTCATATATCTGAGGGGTTTTTTTTGGTTTTTAGTATAACAGCAAAGCGTTTAATTGTATGTTGTCTTGCAAAGCTACTTACAGAGCTCCAAATTTAGTAATTTGAATATTATCATTTTACTTTTTTCTTCCAAGTATAAAACTTAAAAATTAGTATATTGTTTGAAGAGCAACCACTACTTTACTGACAGAATTAAAATGAGCAGTCTTTCAGCTGACTCACTGCCAGTGAATCCACAGTGATCATGAAGATATCTCTACGCCACATTCAAATTGGAGTAAGTCATACTGGATGAATCTCTCTCTTAGTTTGAATTATGTATATTCAATTCATACTTCTTGACCTAAATTGTTCTTTTTCATAGATTTAGACAATTATAAGAAAATTAAAGTTAGTCACAAAGCTCTTTGGATTTTTTAGAGTAGAAAACCGTGAATGACAAATTATGTTACACACTAAATAGTCTATTTTGATGAACAGAAATATTACATAAATTGCTTGTCAGAAACACACGAAATGATTTTTTTTATCTGTCATTTACACTAAATTCTTGCTGGCACATAGCATTTTCTGAATTAACGTCTCTGTAGACAAGCAGTAAAATGCATAATGTACTTATGAATAATACATCAACAGCCTTATAGCCAAGATCAGTGATAAACAAATTGGTAGCCTAGTGTCTGGGGACTCCTTAGACTGCTGAGTCCATTTGATATAGGACTTTTTGGACTTGTCTACTATCTTTCTATCAAGTGCCATAGAAACTAATGTAATTAAGTTTCTTATCTGATTCATTTCAGGATTTAGGTAAATCTGTGATGAGGCTATGCAGCTTCTCTGAGATCATCTTTGTATGTGCTTTGTGTACCTTTTGTATACCCTTTGCATACCCTTTGCATAAGTTGTATCATTAATGTATTCTTGTGATACCTAATTGTAACTTCAGGGACAGAAAGGGTTATTAAAGTACAACTATGAAGGGTTGACTCCTCTTATCACTTTGATTTATTACTAGTAAAAATTACTTTTATAGTTTGACTAACAAAGCAATAAATTTAATTTTAGAGGTTCTTTCTGATTAAAGCATGCAACAGTAAGAATTGAGTAGTACTTCATGATCTTACTTTCTTTGAGTTTATAATCCTTATATATTTGTGAATAGAGACTAATTATACCAGACTAGAATGTTAGACTGTAAATTCCTTAAAGGTATGGACACGTCTGTTTTATCTATCCCCAGTAGCTAACGTAAGAATGTAATGGTCGCTTGATAAATGATTGTTGAATAAGTGAATGAAAATACTAAGCAACAGTGGGCAGTAAGACAGGACTAACGTACTGGATACTTAATGTCTTGGACAGTATCCAGTCAGGAAAATAGTAACTGCCCTAGGTATTCAAAAAGAGGGGTATTTAAAACAAGGATTTTGTTACAAAAATTATTGGACAGGCTGGAGAAGCAAAATGAAGAGGGTGATGGTTCCCAGAGAGTAATAACTGCAGGAAGCTTTTCCTGTCTACCCCCATACCACCCAGAGCTGAAGGAGTAAAACTGAAATGTGTTATTGCCTAGAACCTATTAAGTCCACACTGACCACTGGCAATATGGGAGCTCTATGTCTACCTTTTAAAAATAATGTTTCTGAATAGTTATAATGGATGCATTGTATGTATATATTGTAAAATTGCAACTTTAAGTTCTGGTATAATGTTTATTGGGCAGAGCAATCTGTATAGAATATAGTTCTTCTGTGCAGCTTATACATTTTGGTATTTCATATATTTAGGGACTGCAATCTTCTGATTTATTCCTTTATAGGCTGGGAGGTGTTTTATTAGTACAAAAATATGCATTTATTAATTCAGTAAATATTTAATCAATATTTACTTGATGCCAGGCACTATGTTAGATATTAGGATTATAAAAATTCATTTTTAAAGTGCAACTTGTAATATGTAAGTAAATTTATCCTATTGACACTCATATATTTATGTAAATCTGTTCAGAGCATGTATATAAAGTGTTTGAGCTTGCATAGAAATTTTTAACTTAACAGTTTTGACTTGTCAGTTTACCTTGAAATAGTTCTAGTTCTTCCTATGAAGTTGTGTTGTTCTTTAAAAAAAAAGAAGGGGTAACATAACTCCATATCTGCTGCAGTCTACTGATTGTTAGGCAGTGCCACTGATAGGCCAACTGAAATATAACTGTATTTCTTGCCAGATTAGAGAAAAGGTGACTTGGCAGAAATAGATTTACTTAATAAAATGCACATCTGGAGAAGAAACAATCATGTCTGTGGGTAGCTAATGGATTACAGAGCTTAAACATACACTGCCTCTGAGCCTATGGATGCTAGCTGAGGCTTGGAAAACATGAGCATAAAAGCATATAAAAATCATTATTAGGTTCTAGCCACCTCTTTGAACAGTTCCATGTTCAAACTGTTCCATGCTCTGTGCTTTGGTGCAGATTATAGTGGCCTGTGATGTAGCCCCTGCTGCTGTGTTCAGAGAAGACATACCAAACCAGTATCTGCAAAACCTTTAGAGAACAATGGCACCTATATTGTGATGCCACAGGAATCCTTCTAAATTCAAATTAAGGAGAAAGAAAAGTAGGCTTTTTTGTTCAGTGTGCATGGCAACCAATATATGACATCCATTGGAAGAAAAATTGCCTTTCCTAGAAAAAGCAATGTATCTTCTGTTTCTTCCTCCCCCTCCTCCTTTTTACTCCTTTATCTTTTCCACAGAATTAATATTATTGAACAGTGAGGCTAATTAATGACAAATGCAGTAAAATCTGTCCAATCTTCAGTCCTATGTACACATACTCAGTTTGAGCTGCCATTCCATTCACCAGGTTATATATTAAAAATCAAAATAGTTTTTTAAAGTGTTTTTCTCTTGGCATTATGAAAAGGAGGCATGAAAGCTCTCCCTCTCCTGCCCTGCGTGAGCCCTGCATCCTGTGACTGCCACATACTCATTTAGCACTTAAACATTACCTTGAAAATCATTAGATTCTTCTTATGCCTAGTTTACCCAACTGAATTCTAAGCTCTTTCATGCAGGAGGCTCTGATTCTGTACCAGACCAGTTTGTATCCTTTATGTCTTAGGCATAAAAGATGATTGGTAAATTGACTCTTCTTTCTCCCTCCCCACATCCAATCAGTAACCAAGCCTGTTGCTTTTACTTGTAAATACAGCTTTTAGCCAGCTATCCTACTTTTCTATTTAAATTGTCATTGATGGTGTTTGGTCCCTAATCATTTCTTAATTGAAATACAATAACCTCCTATTAGATGTTTTGGGTTTTGTCTTGACCAGCTCCAATCTATCCTCCATTTGACTTCCAGAATGTGCTTTCAAAAGTAGAATTCTGGGTGTGTCACTCTCTGCTTTTTAAAACCTTTTGGCCGCTCTCTATTGCTTTAGAATAAGATTCAGACTCTATATCTTTGCATAGAAGATCCTCTGCAAAATCTGTTCTCTTCCTACCCTTATGGCATCATCTCTCCATGTTTCCACTCTCGCATGTCACACTCTAACCATTTTCAGTGGTTTATAGTCCCTTGAAAGGGCCCCGCACCCTCTTATCTCCATATACCTCATCCCCTAGAACACCTAGCTCTCTCTCACTCAGTCCATTTGCCTCCCCCACCCCCCACACGCACATATCTGCCGTTACCACATAAACAGTACTTTTACCTGGATGGCTTCTTGTTTTTGAGCAACTCTTGTTGTGAACAACTCAGGTGTTCCCTCCTCTAGGAGGTATTCCCTGTCATTTCCCCGATCTTCCCCCAGCCAGTTTAGGTACCTACTATGTAAGCCCAAGGTGTACCTTGTACCTCCATCATGATAGGACTTTTCACTATATTGCACTAATCTCTTTTCAAATCTTTCTTTCTCAGAAGAATGTGAGGTCCTTGAGGGAGGATCCTGATCCTCTGTGCTTCTGTATTTCTACCACTTAGCAAGCACCAAGCACATAGTTGGCAGGCAATAAATGTTTATTCAAATAAATTAAATGGTTTTTTTGGCTTGTCTTCCAGTCCATTCCTTGCCTTAAGGCAAGCAAATGCCTAAATAGTCAAGACAGATGCTTGTCTGGGCCAAATAGCTTACTTTACAGAAGTAACCAACTTGGCAGATTTGGTGATACCATGAAAGAGTTAGTTCTGGAAATTACATCACAAAGTCAGTCTATTCAGAGGGAAAAGTTGGTGTTATCTTAGTGTTGCATTACCAACAGTGACTGTTTCATTGTGTTTGCTTTCATTTACATATCTCATTTATTGTACTTATATCAAGGACCAGAGGAAGCTGGAAAATAAATTTTTATCTCAAAAACACCTATAATTTATATCATTTATTTCTTGAATACAAAATTCAAAGTACAGATATCAGTTATCCTTAGATTTGGTTTTTTGCTCTCCTTAGATTTGGTCTTCTAAAGCAACAACCACAGTTCCTTATGTATTCCGGGTACTAGATAGATTGTTTGCTGAATTGATATAACAAGCAAGTTGATAAATGAATCCAAGACAATGAGTTGTAAAATATACCATGAAAACCTAGTAAGATTACAGAGCACATAACTTTTGCCAGACTACCTGAAATGGCCACCTTAAAACATTCTATGGCACATCTTTGCCATCTAACTTTCATAAGGGAATTTGATCATTTTCAAGTTCCTTTCTTAATATAAAGTTCTTAGGTTCTGTAATTCTTTTCTGTCTCTTACCATTTATTCTTAGCTACTTGAATAATGTCCCTTTTTCAAAGCTTTTTCAGTCGCCTTTCTCTCAAGAACAATATAGAGCCATCTCTAATCTAGAAATTTATCATATTTGTAGTGTTATCATCCTGTCTAGGGAAGCTTCCCAGCACTGACACGGTATCATTACACACCCCTTACTGACATTTTATTTTAGTGAAACAGTTTTGTTTTTCAGTGCATACTATGCAAAGAGACAATGTAGTGTGATGGTTGAAGCTCAGATTTTAGAGCTACCTGAATTAGCTCTAAAACAGTCAGGCATACCTGAATTTGATTCCTGGATCAGCCATTACTAGTTACATAATCTTAAACATGTTACTTACCTTCTCTGAGCTTTAGTTTCCCCCTGTAAATGGGAATGGTAATTCTGTCATCCTCATGCTGTTGTATTATATGAGACTGTGCTTGCAAGGCAGCACTTAGAGTGCCTGGTGCGTGTGTGTGTGCACACTCAACAAGCGTTGGTGATTTTTTTATATGCCAGGCACATGGGAAATAGCAGTATTTAAGTCAGATATAGGCCTTGCCCTTCCTGGTAATTGAACAGGTAATTAAAATAAAGAGCAATGAGTGTTTGAGGAAATGATTGAGGAAATACAGAGTTGTTCATGGGTGTAGTAGGAAGACTGAATACAACCTAGAGGTCAGAGAAATCCCCTTATAGGAAGTGACATTGAGGCTGAGGCTTACAGGTTGAGAAGGTAGACTCTTAGCTAAAATAAAGGTATTTGTGAGAGAAATCATATTTTAGTGCAATTTTGAGATCCCAGGATATGCCCCCTCAAGAACTTTAAGGGTCTACTCTTATGGCTACTGCTTATCATTGAATGAAGTGGAAGTGAAATGTGAAGTCTAGAAAAAGCAAGAACCCTTAAGGGGTAGGAACTAAGATTTATTTGATAACAGTATGTTAGGTACTTAGAGAAGGGGGGCAATATAAAGAAGAAGTAGATGATGATCACTAACGTTTATGCAGATACATGTATTTAATCCTCTCAGCAATCACTTGAGGTGGGAATTTTGTGCCCTAATTTATGAATAAGAACACTGAGGCATCCAGAGGATAAGTAGCTTGCCTGATGTTGTGTGGCTAATAAGTGGAAGAGTTGGGATTCAAAGCAAGGCAGAATTATTCCATAGGCCATGCTGCGAGTTTCTAAACAATGAATAAGACCCAGTTTGTGCCCACAAGGAGCTCACAGTCTAGAGGACAGTAATTTTCTTGGCTACAGCTGCTAGGGCAAGAATTATTTTGCCTTCCCTTATATCACAAAGTTAAGAACCTTAAATGGTTTTTCTACCTGTTTCCCCCTACAGTACATCATTTCTGCCTTTCTTTCTCAGATCCCTCTGTCTCCCCCTCCCTGCTAAAGAGGCCTCCTAATGTTGTATGACATTAATGTTTATGCATGAATGTCTTCAGAAGTACAGATTCTTTTTAGGATCTTTACATTTCTTTTCTATATGATAACTTTTTTTATCCATCTTGGGAGGATATGGACTTGCATGCTGACGTAAAACTAAAACCTGTTTCAGACTTCAGCCTAAAGACTTTGTTTAAATGTAAATTGATCATCAAATTTCTCTTCAAATGAACTTGAGTATTCATTATAAAGAGAAAAGGATTTTTGTTTTTCTTGTTTTTAGGAAGATTAGCCCTGAGCTAACTGCTGTCAATCCTCCTCTTTTTTTGCTGAGGAACACTGACCCTGAGCTAACATCCATGCCCATATTCCTCTACTTTATATGTGGGATGCCTGCCACAGCATGGCCTGTCAAGCAGTGCCACGTCCGCACCCGGGATCTGAACTGGCGAACCCTGGGCCGCTGAAGCGGAAGGTGCGAACTTAACCGCTGCGCCACCAGGCCAACCTCGAGAAAGGGATTTATATTTGCCTTTTCATAAAGAAATAAGATTCTGTAATGATCTGGTGTTCTCCAGACTTAATGACTCCTCTGAGTTTTGTTTGCCTTGAATACGCAGACTTTTTAAACATTGTACTTCATCTTTAATAAAGGTCTTATCTTATTCCCACTAGTTAAAAGCAGTAGCACAGGGCAGCTCCAATGTTAGACTCCAGTGGGGCAGCATTAACTCTTCAGTAAACATTTGATGATGTATGCTTTACCAAAATCAAGAAGAAAGACATGACATTCTGAAAAAGCCTTTCACACTGTTCTCAACGTAAGAAGGTATTGTTTGCAACATTTTAATGGAGAACAGAAGCTCTGCGTTGTTAAGCAGTTTTCATCCATGACCAAAGTATAAGTTAACATGATTAACCTCAAGTCCAAAATCTGAAGGACTACTCCTTTTTTGCCTTCTTCCTTGTCACATTTTTTATCATATAGTCTCATAAGTAACAGATTTTGCACTGTTTTTGTCTCCTCTGTTTTCCCTATATACCTTTAGATGCTAGAGAACAGCAGGGCCTAAACCAGAGGGCAGCCTCCAGATAATCCACCTGAGGAAACATTGCCTATCACTAGCCATTTCCCTTGTCTCATTTCCTCTTGACTAAATTAAGCAGACCCAATGCTTCCTAGCAGGATCATTTCTAAAATCAGCTGTACTTGACTTTCCTAGTGTCCCATCACAAGGCTTTTTAACCTAGCTGCTTATTGAAAAATAATCTTGCAGTAAATATCCTATCATGGGCACAGGTGGAGAAAGCGTACTCTAAAGACTTTGAAGCAGTATCTGTGCTGAAGTTGGAAGCAAAGCCTGCAGAGATTTCACTGACATTTGGAAAGGAAAGAGTTTTGAAAGACTGCCCTGGCTGAGAAAGTGTTGAAGGCCATTTGGGACTGGGCATGCAGGGGGAGCTCATGTTGGGCCACCTGGAATCTCTTCTAACCCTGCTCCCATGTTCCCTCCCTCCTCACCCAAAGCCTACTTCCCTCCTGCTGTGTGCACATTTCTTCCCATTTCCTGACAGTCTCAAGAGCTGTATCACCAATTAAAAGAACTACTCATATTTCAGTCTCTTAGAATCTAGTTAGCTCTCATTTCCTTTTTTATTTACTTGTGATGGTCAGACTTGGCATTCCTTTCCATTCTCTGAGTCTGGATTATTTCAAGATTTTTTTTCCATTGCTAGTGAATGCTAGTATAAGAGAGCTCAGGATCCCTTCTCTAATGCTAAAAGTAATTTCACCTTGTCTTCAAAACAGTATTGAGCTAAATGCAATGTGGTATTCTAGATTTGATCCTGGAACAGAAAAAGGCCATCAGTGGAAAAACTAGGTGAGATCCAAATAAAGGCCACAGTTTAGTTAATAGTATAGTTTAATGTAATTTCTTAGTTTTGATAAATGTACCATGTTATGTAAGATAGTTACCATGAGGGAAAGCTGGATTAAGGCATACAACACTCTACTATTCTTGAAACTCTTTAGTAAATGTAAAATTATTTCAAAATTTTGTTTAAAAATTTTAAATAGTACCAAGTCCAAGATTTTACGAAATTGAGATATTTGGTGATGTGTGCCAAAAGTCAAGCACATTCTTACAGCCACACACTAGATTTTCCCACAAAATTCTTTGTATAGATCCATCATCCACTCTGAAGTCATATAAACCTACATTCAATACCCAGTTCTGCCACTTACTAGCTGTAAAAACTTAAGCAAGTAACAACTCCTCTAAGACTAGTTTTCTTATCTGTATAATGAGATGATGATTCCTATCTCACAGAGTTCTTGTGAGAGCTTATATGAGATAACAGCCCACAGCCTGCTACATGGTAAGCCCTTGAAATGTCACTCTCAGTTATCCCCCCAGGATGGCACTTTGAAAAAAGTAAAGTTTGCATTCCTACTCCCTCCTCAAGTTTGTCTTCACTCCTTAAAAGTGCTCTCCCCCTCCATTCTTAAGGACATAAATGTGTCTAGGTCACTACTCTCCTTGAGAACAGGGCAAAAAAATTAATGCCAAGATGAGTACAGCAGGACATAAGCAAAGATGGTTGGCAAAGACCCTGCAGTTGGCCTTGACATCTCTGGCCTCTCCCCTCTGGGCTCATCCCCTTCAGGAAGACCTAAGACCAGGGTATGCCTTGCCTTTCCTTCTCGGCATAGGCAAGAACCAGTAGCCTCTTGCACAGTTGCTAGTTTATTTGTACCCTTTGCTTGACTTTCCCAGGCAGAGGGGTGTTTCTCAGCCTTTTCTTTCTCATGATGGATTGATGAGTTTTCTCTAAAGAGAATTTCTGATGTTAGAACCCCAGAAAGTAGACTGTACTTTTATTCTTTGATTCGGCAACTATTTACTGAATACTTAATTTTTGCTAGATCCTGTATAAAGATAATCCCAGCTATTAGAGAGCTCACAGACCACTTTGTGATTAAGTAAATAGATAATCAGTATGATCTATTTACAATGAAATAATAGAAAAATCAGTCAAGAACTACAATTGCATTGATGGAGAGAGAGCAGAGTGCTTTAGGAATACTCCTCTCCCTTTCCTTGCCATCTCCATGGAGAAGAGCCTCTGAGCCCTAAGGTCCTGCTCCCTGGGAGCGCCTAGACCTGAAGGAATTTGTCCATGTTACCAGCTTTTGTTCATATCACTCCCTTGCCCAAAATAGATTCTCCTTGGTCTCATGGTCCTGAGTTTCATTTGCCTCCCAACTTTAAAACATCCAGGATACTTAAGATGCAGGAACAAGGAAAACAAGGGCACTGTTGTGATAAGACTCCTCAAGTTCTGCTGTAAACCAGCAGGTAGCCTGAAAGTTGGGAAAGGTGAGAGAATAAAGGAGTTGCACAAGGAACCTTGTATGTAGGTCCTTGACTTTGGGTCCTTTGTCTTTTAATTTGATAGCACGATAACTCAGAAAAATGTTCACATTGACACCCATTGTGTCCTGAAGAACTAGTCAAAGGAACCATTTCCTTCATGTGCGTACAGCTCTTTGTACATCCCCTCATTGTAGCACTTATCTCACTACTGCATTTATCTATTTTAAGTCTATCTCTCACAATGAGTGTGGGCCTGGCCCAGTGCCTGCCACCTGGCAACTTTGCAGAGCTTGAGGTTGAGGGAGATCAAAATAACTTTATTGTTAGTTTTGTTGGATTGAAGTAATAAATTCTATATGCTAATCTTTGGTCGTTTCTCTCTTAACAGCTTAAAGAGAAAGAACAAGAGCACTCAGGTCTTGTGTCCTGCATTCATCCTTTAGTTCCTGCACCACCCCCTCTCACTCACCCTGCCCTCGTCTCACTTAGTCCAAACAGGTCAAAAATGGCACAATTCACCTCCCTTAGGGAGAGCCTTCCAAAGGGTCCAAGTTCTGATTAGCATCACAAAGGAACTGTTCCTCTCATCTTAAGAAAGCTTTTCTAGCCTCTCTCAGCCCCAGTTACCTCATTACCTAAGCCTTCAAACTGTACGTTGAGATTTTTCTCTTTTTGGCACCACATTCCTACAAATTTATAATTTCCTTGTGACATTCTTGACGCCAGAACCTGCATCCTTTCAAGTGTGTCTACAGCTGAAAAGCTGAGCCTAGACATTTCTGTAGATTATGGGAATATGAAAAAGACAACATTAGAAGGCTTAGAAGGGAAAACTTATAAAATAGAATAAAGAGTATCAGCTCATTAGGCTTACTTCCTTTAAGCTGACGATAACAGGTGAAGATAGTAGATGAGTAGAGATGGTGTCCTTTAAGTGTTAGGAAAGTTTTTCATATGGGCAAACAACCATTAAAAAATTCACTCCATGGGGCTGGCCCCATGGCCAAGTGGTTAAGTTTGCGTGCTCTGCTTCGGCGGCCCAGGGTTTTGCTGGTTTGGATCCCGGGCATGGACATGTCACCACTCATCAGGCCATGCTGAGGTGGCATCCCACATAGCACAACCAGAGGCACTCACAACTAGAATATACAACTATGTACTGGGTTGGGGGGGTGGGGGGCGGTGAGGAAAGAAAGAGAAAAAGAAAAAAAAAAAGAAGGAAGAAAAGGGGAGAAAAAAAGAAGATTGGCAACAGATGTTAGCTCAGGTGCTAATCTGGAAAAAAAAAATTACTTCAGGATCTTCTTATCTTTGTAAATTGCGCTGCTGAGTTCTAAATTTATGGACTTGCCAAAACCGACTTGTCTCTCTAAACAGGTCTTAAGGTGCCACCAGATGCTCAGAACAGATCTAGCCTATCCTGCTAATGAACATACAAACAGTTTTCCCCATCTGCCACTTCTGTCTAAAAGGCTAGAAAGGCCTCCTCTCTGATCACAAAGAACATAATTACTGTCTGTAGAGAAGTCAAGTACAAAGGCCACCAGCCTTTGCAGGCTACCAAAGATTAACAGCTGCCTCTCCTTTGATTGGGAGAGGTAATAACAGTTACTCTAGTTAATAATTGAATGGAGTCCCAGGCCATGTAATTCAGATTGAAGCTGTCATTTTTTGCTGGCCTTTAACTAAGCTGAGTTATTAGAATGGAGCTGCTAATCCTATTAGTCAGTTGTCAGTCTTGCAGTGGGACAGAGCAGAGGAAGGCAGAGCTATTAAGGTGTTATGCCAGGTACGTAAGTAAAGCCACACATTCATCTTTAGAGGTATTTCTTCCTCACTCAAATCAGAATGATAAAGCTCTTTATGAAAGTTCCAGTTTCATGTGTCTGAATACAGAGTATTTGGCAAAGGAGTAAAAGGAAAAAGGGAAAGTGCCTAGTTCACCATTCTAGATGAGATATTTTCACTCATTGAACAAACTTTGCTTGCTGCCTACAGTGTGGGCATCCTGCGCTTGACCCTGATTTAGAATGCAAAGACAGGAGAGTTTAGGTTTTACAGTCTAGTACATGGGCACAAATAACTCTGGGATAATGTAGAAAGTGATGTGAAAATTAATAAAGGAAACCCCAACTAAAATTGGAGTCAGGAAGGCCTCTAGAGGGAGCTCTCATGCCCTACATTTGTTGTGCATCTCCCAAAGGGAAGGTATTTCTACTTTGCTACCCCAACAGGAGGAAGGAAGGTTTTCTTCTTGCCTAGCAGTGGAAAATGCCACAGCTCAGTCAATAAGAAACCATCGTCACCTGAACTTTCACTTTCCTCCAGTGAAACTTTCATTTTTCCTTTGCTAATGACTTCCTCGTCCCTCCCCCCTTTCTATAAAAGCCTTCCACTTGTGTAATTCCTCAGAGTATCTCTGTGCTTGCTAGAATAGGTGCTGCCCCATTCATGACTCATTTGATAAAGCCAATTACATCTTCAAATTTTCTCAGTTGAATTTTATTTTTTAACACTGATGAGGGCCACAAGACAAATACAGTTAAATACAGACACCTTTGACTTTAGTTGAAAGGGATCAGGAAAGGCTTCATGAAAGAAGCAACATTTGATCTGGGGCTTAAGGATTGAGAGCTAGCAAGTTAAGAAGGTGGCAGTTTGGATGGAGAAAATAATTTGGTTAAGCATTTTTAGCATACTTTAATTTTTTTTTTAGACATTGAGAGGGATAGGAACAAGTATAAGATGATGGATTTGAGGAGCATCCAGTCTCATTGTGGCGTTAAGATGTCCAGGAATATAAAGAGAGCAGTGTACAAGAAGTACCAGATGATTGGCACAAGAAGTTAGTATGATGGAAATAGAGAGGAAGAGGAAATGAGAGGCTCTCTGCATCCTTTAAATCTACCTGGATTGTGTGTGAAAGTGATTTCATTGTTTTTTTTTTTTTTTTTTTTTTTTGTATGTAGAGTGTTTAATGCCACATGCTTAAGAAGGTAGTTTTTTCTTTTAATTTTAACATTTGGGCAGCTCATCATTGGGCTTGAGTTTCCCTTTCTGTCCTCCTGAGTGGAAAAAAAGTCATAGAATATCAGAGGATTGTTTCATCTCCCTTTAGATGAAGGGAGGAGAACCATTCATTTTCGTTGTGTTAGGCAATGGGATCCAGTGGGAGGGGTTTCTGCTTGTTATGCCCACAGCCTCTATATTGCGTTAATCTGTCATATCTCACAGGACATTTTTGCTGTCTGAGAAAAATCTTTTCATTTGTTCATCCTTGTTTTCAGTCACTCATCCATCAGATACTTACCATTCCTGTTCTGTGCCAGGAGTGGGGGTGCAGAGATGAATCAGCCACCACTCTTAAGGAGCTTGCAGACACAGAGAATGAGGTCCTGAGGCAGAGCAGAGATGATTGGATGAATAGGAGTTGATGTGGGACATGAAGGAGAAGTTACTGAACAATGTTTCCATCTGTCCATGCTCTATGGAAGAGAATTCAGAAGTGGCTTGTTGCAGCTCTAAACCAGAAGTGCAGATAACCAGAATCCTCCTTGATTCTAGGGGGATATTTGTGGGGGTTTTTATTTTGCAGTTGGTTTTGCTTTTTGTTTTATTTCCTTGGAAAGCTACAAATGATAAATTAAAGCTTCAATTTTCATTAATACCTTAGTAAAAAATCGGCTTTGAATGGCCTTTATCTTCCTGAAATTGGCTTATTTTTTCCTGCTTAATATCTGTTAGAGCCTGTGTCTTAAGTTTTTCAAGAGGTCACATCCATGTTGTTGGCACTGCATAAAAGGCTTTGAGTTTTGTTTTTAAGGCATTGATGTGTACATTAAAGTGGTCTGCTTCTCCTCAGTCCTTTCCCCCTCCGCCTGTGCAGTGTTGAGCTAGTTCTCTCCCATTGTGGAAAGGTCTACAAGAACAGCAGTGACACTGCTCAGTTTCCCTGTGGACAGATTTCATCAGCCGGTGCATCTGCTTGGCTTGAGGTCTGATGTACTTTGTTTTTGAATCGAGAGATATCGTTATATAAAGGCTTTGCATTGAAATGGAGTATGAGTGGAGAGTATAGTTCCTTCCTTGGTGGTCATTAAGGAGGTGCAGGTTGAGCATGTCCTTCAGTCTTAAAAACCGAATTTCATTCTTTGGTCCTGATGTTCAATTCCCGTGAAACACTATTCTACAGGCACATACAATGACAGAAATGGAGGATTTTATCCTGGATCATACCAGAGAAGTTATTGACTCTCTGTGTTTTCGCAGTTAAAATCATGTAAAAGTATCTTTATTAGCCTTCTTTCTCAAAACTGTCACTCAACAACTACTGATGGAGCACTTTCTGAGTGCATTCCCCTCTGCTAAGTGTTGGGGATGTGGTGTTGAAACAGACATAGTCCCTGACCTCAGGAAGCTCTGAGTTTAGTGGGGATACAAAGATGAAAAGCTAGAGAGGATCATCCCTTCTAGGAAGGAACAGCATATGCAGTAGCACAGAGGCACGAAAGACCGTGGGCCATGGGGGAATTTGGTTGAGAGAAAGGCAGGAGCATGGCAGGGAAAGAGGTTGTTAGAGAGAGATCAGATTCTGAAGAATTGTGCTGAGGAATTTGGGCCTCATTCTGTAGACGGTGAAGTCATTCAAGTGTTTTAAGCAAAGAGAGACATGATCACTTTTACTCTTGAGAATATTATACTCATTGTACATACAGGTATCCAGAGCAGGACTACTCAAAATGGAGTCCATGGGCCAGGGCCAGGCCACTGTCACTAGAGCATAGTGAGATAAATACACAAATCAAGAGTAAGTTTTAGCAAATTGACAGAGTAATTTTATGTCTGTTGCAGCTAATACTTTTAAATGTGGGCTCCTACTTAGTACATCTTTTTTTTTCTCATTTGCTCATTATTTCATTTGTATTGTATTTCACAAAAGTATTGGTCTACAATGGAGTGAAAATGAAAAATGAAAAAATCTCTGACTTTTATCTTAGAATGTTTGGGAGCATTGCTCTAGGGAATGGGCTGGTGTGGGGTGAGGGTGGATCCAGAGGTACTCCTTAGGGCATTGCTGCAGTACTTCAAGCAAGAGACCTTGAGAGCCTGAACACTCTGAGGAGGCATGGATAGAAGAGGCAAAAGTTAAGACCTGTAACAGAAGTGGAATAACTGGAACTTGGAGCCAGAATCAGGATGAAAGCTGAAGAAGAAGGAGGAGTCTAGAAGGGCAGATATTCTTTTAAGAATCTGCTGAAAGTTGGACCCTTTCCCTATAAATTACAGTGGGCTTTTCCATCCCTGTGTCACAGAGATGTTTCGTTTATTTTTTAACATGGTTATGCCTTTTTAATATTATTAAATACTTTATAATTCCTATTTCTTTTGAGTGTAAGAAGAAAGGAGATGTATGTATGTATGTGTTTACTTCTCTGTCTTGACTCAGAATCCCTCTGCCATTTTCCCTAGGCTTCAGATGTTTCCATGGTGCCACAGGCCTGGTTTTGGTAAAACTGCTGGTGGGATAACTAATCACTACCAGATTAAATTCCCAAAATATTCATACATACTATATGATCTCATTTATGTGAAAGTCTACAATAGACAAAACTAACCTATGGTGCTATAAATCAAATCAGTGGTTGCTTCATGGAGGAGGGATTGACTGTGAAAGGGGCATGAGGGAACTTTCTAGGGTGGTGGAAATATTTAGGTCTTGATAAGCATTCATCAGATTTAATTGAATGGTATACTTAAGATCTGAACCTTTCACCCAATTGTAAAGTATACCTCAGTTTTAAAAAAAAGCCAGTAAACATAAAGTATTCAACTCTGTTGATTATCAGGAAAAGGCAAATGAAAACCTCAATGAAATGCCAGTGCACACCTATTACAATGGCTAATGTTAAAAACAAATGGTAAAACCAAGTTTTGGTGTGAGTATGGAATAACTGAAATTACCACTGCACTGCAATGTGTACACAAATTGCTTTGAATACTTTTGAAAGCTGTTTGGTCACAATAAAACTGAACCTATGCATACTCTGTGACCTAGCAATTCCACTCTTAAGCATATACTGAACACAACTGCATGTCACATGTGCCCAAATACATGTGCCAAAATGTTTAAAGCAGAATGGTCCAGAATTTCAAAGTGGAAACAACCCAAATGTCAGTCAGCAGTGAAACATTTAAATTGCAGTATATAATCAGATGAAGGAATATTATACAGCAAGGAAAATGAATGAACCACTGCTACAGGCAGCAATATGGATGGGATGAATTTAGGAAGAAAACCAATCAAGCAAGAAAAGCTAGATACTGTAGAATTTTTAAAGTATGGTTCTATTTTTATAGTTCTGAAAAGTAGGCAAAAGAAATCTGATTTTAAAAGTCAGAATAGCCTTTACATTTGGGAAGGAAGTAGAGATAGTGGGATGGGCACCAGAGATATTATGGCATATTATAAAGCTTAATGTTTTAATTCTGGAGTTGTTACAAGGTGTATTCAGTTTTCCGTAATTCATCCAGCTATATAATTATGATTAGTGCATTTTTCTCTGTGTACGTTATGTGCTAATGCAAAAGTTATTATTTTCTAATTATATTGACATCCTAACATAAGGAGAAAGAATGGTAACAGCATTATGGTTTTAAATAAATTACTGAACTGGGTTTCTCAATATTCTGATTGTTAATTCTATTGCAAAGAAACATTTTTTTCATTGATAGCAAAATAAGTTACTAATTTTTAATCTTAAAAGTGTGAGTTCTTGTCTGAAATTCACAATGAACTTATTGTAGTCTCAAACTGTATTTTATTGTGTGCAAAGTGAGTAATTGAATGATTAAGGTATTACACTACCAAACTCCAGACATATTCTAGAGCCAAGAGTCTACATCAAGCAGGCAGAGCATTGTGGTTAGAACATCAGAAGGTTCAGGCAACCATGTTTCACAAAGCCTGTGTATAACTCATCTCTCTCTTCCATGCACCCTACCCCTCAAAAGAACACCTTAGTATTTCAAAGAAATTTCAAGGCTTGATGAACTGTAGAATGCTGTTAGAAGTGTAAGGTGGTGTTGTAATAGAGGAGTTGTGTATTAGTTTGCTGGGGCTGCCATAACAGTACCACAAACTGGGTAGCTTAAGCAACAGAAATTTATTTTCTCGTGGTTTTGGTGACTGGAAATCCAAGATCAAGATGTTAGCAGGTTTGGTTTTTCCTGAGACCTCTCAGTTTGGTTTATAAATGGCTGCCTTCTTGCTTTGTCTCCACACACCCTTTTCTCTATGCACATGCATCTGTGGTGTCACTTCCTCTTATAAGGACACCAGTCATATTGGATTAGGGACCACCCTAACAGCCGCATTGTAACTTAATCACATCTTTAAAGATCTTATCCTCAAATACAGTTCTGAGGTACTAGGGATTGGGATTGCACCATAAGAATTTTGGGGGGACACAAACAGCCCATATAGATTGCTATCCTATTTTTTACATATATGATACAGTGATTCTGTGTATGCTTAAAAACTAATACAGTGTACCACAGAATCACTCTTGCCCTCTTCATGCCAGAAGAATGCAAAGAGCATGGAGAAGTTCCTTCCTAGAAGAGTTGTAAACAGATCAGGAATTCTATAGAAATAATCATAGGCTGAGTTCTAAATGTTTACTTCATGTTCTCCCTAAAATAGCTGAAGTGGTAAAATATATATATATTTAGCTAAATGGTTAGATATTAGATTATCTTCTGTTACTGAAGAAATAAGTTCTAGGAGGAGAAATCTTTGTGGAAGTCCATTTGTCGTGTTAGGTGGTAATTAACATTACAGAATGATCTGGGTTCTTTAAAGTATTGCTAAAAATTTCTGTATAAAATCATTTTTCCCTCTGCCTGAAGTGTGCCATCCCTTTCCTTTTTCTTTTATCTGTCTTAAAACCTCAACTTTCTCAGAGGAACCTATGCCAACCTCTTCCCCAATATATAGTTCGTTCGCCCATTTGTCTCATAGAGCATCTTTCCTTATTCTTCAAGGTACTTATCATAATTGAAGTTATTTTGTTTATAGTTATTTGATTAGTGTTGGTCTCATCCACTAATTTTAAGCTTCATGGGAGCAGCAACCGTGTCTTTTGTGTTCACCACTTTCCACCTACAGTTCCTAGCACTGAGTAAGCATTCAATAAATATTTGTAGAAGAATTAAATGTTTCATACTGCAACTAAATATTTCATTTGGTTATAATGTTATACCTGGGAAATTGGACTGATTTCTGTTTGTATTTCTGTCTAGAATGTGGCAGATCAGATTGCATTTCAAGTTGCTGGTGGATTAACAGCGCTTGAACACATTCTTCAAGTAGTGATCCCAGCCGCAAATTTGAACACAGTTTCACGAATTCCTCCTAAGTAAGTATAGTTTTTTAATTTGTCTTTCACGTTTCATTTGTGAGTCATTTCTGCCCTATGGTTTCCATATGGAGGACCACAAGAAAATTGTATGGATATTCAGGCTTGACTAGCAAAAGCTTACACTCCCCATTAGCGAAAAAACAGAGGTGCTCAACTTCACTTACAAAACTGAAATTGAGCCTAAAAGACCTTATAAAGGAAATCTTTTTGGTGTATGTCCTTCTCTAATCCTAAATCAAGAAGAATTGATGAACTCCTGAGCAATTCTAACTGCTTAGAGAAATGAACAGAAATGAATAGTAGTAACAGAAGCTAACTTTTTGTGTTATGTACAAAAAAGAAGTACATTAACAAAGGCCTGAGCTGTGAACTTTGAAGTCCCTAACATACAGAAGAGCAGTCTGAGGCAAGAACTGCTCTAGTCTAGAGTCCCAGCCAAATAGCTGGAAACTAAATTACAGTTTGGTTTTTAACTGCAAATTGCTCTTTGTCACAAGGATCCTGTGCAGGCTTTAGACCTAAGATCTGCTGTCCTATTCTCTTAAGTCACCCTTTGGTACCTGGCCACCTGAGATGTAGTAACAAACAGCATTATTTCAGAAGTATTGTATTTCTCAGTTGTAAGATGCACAATTTCTGGATTTTTTGGAGACTCTTATTTACAGAGTTTAAATGAGAGGTTTTGATAAAAGTTTATTTCTGTCACTGAGAAAACTTAAGTATTTAGTTAGCCCAAGAAGTGAGTGCTTCATTTGTCCATTAAATACCACAGGAAAAAAATTCCAAGAATATGTTATCTTTTTTCCTGGGAGACATTTCAGTAAAATAGAAATAGCACTGGCTTTGGAGTCACACGAACCTGGATTCCAGTTTTATCTCCAGTTACTAGCCAGGAGAATTTGGGCAAGTGCCTTAACCTTGTTGCATCTGTCTCCTCATTTGGTTAAACAGGGGTAATCGTATTCACTTCACAGTGCTGCTGTGGGGATCAGCTGAAATAATGTATGTGAGAGTTCTTTGTAAACTTTAAAGTGTTATGTAAATATTAGGTGATGGTTTTTAAAGTAGTGCAGTCATGTGTCACTTGATAACGAGGATACATTCTGGGAAATGCATGATTAGAGGATTTCATCATTGTGCAAACATCATAGAGTGTACTTACACAAACCTCGGTGGTATAGCCTACTACACACCTGGACTATAATGGTACTAATCTTGTTGGACCACCATTGTGTATGCAGTCCATCGTTGACCAAAATGTCATTATGTGGCACATAACTGTAGTCTTGCCTGGTTTAAGACAGTATTGTCTATTTAACATGAGACATTTCTAAGTACAAACTCTCTGATACTGGAGTTAGTTTGAGTTCCTTTCCTCTACTGACAAAGAGATTATTGAAAGAAGGTATAGGTATCCTTTAAGTCAGGATTCTTTCTGTGGAGCAGAAAGCTCCACATCAGGCAGTTATAGCATTCATAGAGGGTTTTAACCCGGGAGAGTTGGTATTTCTTGCCAAAATGGACTTTATTGACAGTATGTTGCTTAGCATGTCATCATTACTCAGTGTGTGTTAGTTGGCAGTGAAGGAAAGACTGAAACGCATAATAAATATTTCAGATAAAAAAGGAAATGGCATTTGATTCTTTGGGACAGTGCTTTGATAACTGTTAATTCATATTGTTCATCTTAAGTGCACCTATAGTTTTTCGTTTTATTTTTTTATTTTTTTTAAAAGATTTTATTTTTTATTTTTCTCTCCAAAGCTCCCCAGTACATAGTTGTGTATTTTTAGTTGTGGGTCCTTCTAGTTGTGGCATGTGGGACACCGCCTCAGTATAGCTTGATGAGCAATGCCATGTCTGCGCCCAGGATTCGAACTGGCGAGAAACCCTGGGCCGCCAAAGTGGAGCACCCGAACTTAACCACACGGCCACGGGGCCAACCCCTGTTTTTTTTCTTTTTTTGTGTGTTTTTTGTTTGTTTGTTTTCTGGTAGGCTTCAGCATGCATAACACTGAGCTCTGTGACTGGTAACCAAGATTAAATGCCTGTTTCCCAAAAGCTGCTTTTGTCATTGTGGCAAAGAGTATGTTCTGGTGCTTGTCTATACCTCTCATTTAGGGAACAGAAGAGGTTTCCACAGTTCCTAAAAAGACCTAAGCAAAAATTAGCACACCCACTTTGGAAAGGAGCCATGGAATCCTGAGAGTCCAGACCAGTGCTCCTCTCATGGCTACCAGCTGACGACAGTGCCAGGATTGAGTTTGTTTCTTCATCTCACCTTAGGCCAATAGATTTGTGTTTTCAACTGGACTGCTTACTGAGTGAGGCCAGCACTCAGAGCTGTGGGCATCTAGCATTGATTCTAAGATTCTTCTGTCTTGAGTACAAGACTACTTCTCAGAGCTAAAGGATTAAGGCTATGAGAATGTCATACTGCTTCCTTGGAGAGGGGCAAGAGAAGTTTCACAGCTATGTTAGATTTAGATGGAGACTCGGAGCACACAGGTGGGCATGAGTCAGTGGCTTAATTCCAAAAGTATTCTTTCTCATATTTCTTCCAACCACTCTTCTGCACAAACCCCTGCCCTGGCCTTGGGCCTTCCATAGTCCTTGGGTATTCCTTTGTTCTCAGCCTGCCCACATCCTCCCCTTCCATCCTTGACGAGCTCTCACCCCTTGGCTCCATGAACCTTCTGCCACCTTAGCTCATTTTATTTTCTGCCTCCTGTGGCATTTCATGACTCTTACCTAGAGAGACTGGTTTTTTACTTTCCTGCATTAGTTAATTTTTCTCAGTAATAAACAACAGAGAATGAGAACTTTCAGCCGCTCTCTGGTAACATTTACCATGTGGAGCCTCTAGACATTTACCGTGGAAACCTGATGTTTCACTGCCCCTGCAGCCCTGAGCTCTGTGAGTGGATAAACCAGCTCCTTGTTCTTCTTTTCTTACCACCCTGCCCATCTCACTTTTCATTCCACATGGTACCTCAGCAGTTGTCCTATAATTATTGCTAGGTAACTTCCTATGAATATTTGCTTCCAGCAGATACTTTTAAATGTGAAATTGGAAATTATACTCGCTTCTGAAAATTTAAATTTTTGAATTAATTAATTTGAGTTGAATTAATTTATGAATCTTCAGTGGGTTGTTTTGCTTTTGTTAGAACCAGGGAAAGCCCATAAGACTACTTGAATTCTTTTCAAATTATCTTTGCAAGGACTTAGGATGTGGTATTCCAAAATAACCTTCTTAACAAATATGCTCCAATAAAATTGTTTTCAGTGCGAAGAAAGATCACCCTGAAAAAGGCAATTTTCATTTCATGTTCTATCTACTTTTGGGGTGACCCATGTTAGTCTGCTTCCTAACTTTATTGCAGAAAGAATAGTGCAAAAGAATAAATGGCATTATTCTAGCCCTTTCTTTGTTTTTAGGCTAATAAGAGTTGTTTAACGTAGCTTTTACTATTTGAAAGTAAATAGTGGTTTGTCATTTTCTTTTGGCATAAAGAATGCCCCATATTAGGTAAATAAGAAGGTGAATCTGCTGAGACTAGAAGCTGTGGCCAAAATTTTGTGTTGTGTTTTTTAGTATATTTACACACTGGCAATGATAATAAAAGTGAAGAGTTGGCACTTTATTAAGGTACTATCTTGCCAAGCACTCCAATTGTTGTACTGCCATCTCCCCCAATATATTGTAATTCCTTGGGATCAGAGACCATAGTAAATACATTATTTGGAAATCATATGGTATCTTAATAAATATTTGAATATGTGAATGAATTCTATTTCCAATAAATGGAAGTAAAGCAGTAAAAGAGCACACTACACCAAATATTTGACTCTATGGACTTTAACTGTGATCACATCTCAGCCAAAAAGGGCCCTCCTGATTTTGACCACTCTGTTAGCTAGACTTTAAGCAATATATATATTTTTTAATTCTATCTTTAAATTTCTTTGAATTTGTGAGTATGTCATGTATCTGTAACTGCTACTTATTCAAAAGGCCAAAGGGAATGCTAGAACTGTATTCTTGGTTGTTTGTCCTTATCACACTTTCAGAAACAGAGCACACTGGTGTGTATAAGATTGCCCCTATTTTAACCTATGATGAAAAATAGATTTTTCCCACTGCTGTGGCCTTTATAAAGTATACCTATCTATTCATATCAAACAAATTAATTACATTGCTTTTTTTGCTTCTTTGTAGTATACACATTTGTCTGTAATAAATCGGTCTTACTCAGGTAAAACAATAGTCACTGAATATAATAAAAATAAATAAATTCAGAATGATTTGAGGTAGAGCTTTGCTTACTAGGAAGATCATTTATAAGAAGATATCACACATTTATTCTCCAAAGTAAAATAATGTGAAACTTGTTACTTTTATGCAATTTATCCACTAGGCAATATTGCATTTCCTCAATCCTTTGAGTTGGTGAGGAGACAGAATTTAACATTTATAGAATGCATCCTCGATACCATTCACTAGGCTATATGCTTTGTGTGTATCACCTTATTTACTCCTCATTGTCACCAGCAGCCATGTATGTGACCCACTACCAGAATGAGGGTTGGGAGCAATCATGTTTGGGGCATGACAGCAACCTGAGAGAGCCATGATATCCCTTTTGAAAGAATGTTTATTCTTTTCAAATGGCAGACAGAATGTTCAGAGAGAATGTTGAGGTTTTATCCCTAAAGGCTTCTGTTCTCTTCTCTTGGTCTTGTGATAGTCACAGGGTAGAGACAGGTGCAGTTCATCCTAGAGTGGGAAAAAGACATCTTGTATTTCAGAAGCAGGTAGATGATCTAGGGCTTCCAGTCCTGATACCTAGGGAAGCTATTTTCTAGGGATTCCCTTCTTGGGAGCAGTTGTGTGCACACATGGACATGGGAATGGGATTGCCACATCTAAGAACCATTTGAAATAGTCCCTGTCCTTAGGGAACTTACAGTCATGGGAAATGAGATGGATCAAACTCTAAATATCATTAGTAGTATCCTACTGTATTGCCTTTGTTTAACAACCACTCTGGTGGTATACACAAACTCTTCATAAAAGGAATGGTTTGCTGCATATCCAATGTCTGCAAGCTTAGTTTCCTAAGATGCCTGGCCTCATGTGCTCTATAGCTTTCTTCTTCTTCCAGTCTTTTTTTTTTATTATTATGATTTTATTTTTCCTCTTTGGGGCTCATGTGCTGTTAAATCTTTGCCTTTCTTTTCAATTTGTAACACAATCCAGACCGTTAATTCAGTTTTCACCATAAGCTTCCTTTCGTCTTACCCTTTCATCTCTTCTTGGCTTGCCATACTCACTTCATGTTCACCTCAGCTCCAGTCCTATTTGTTGTGTCCTCCTTTTTTTCTAGATGTTATGAAAATTTCATGTTCTACACATTGTATCAGTGCCTCCTCTATGCAGCCATATTTTATGCCATGTGATGCTTCCCTCAATGGCCATAGTTGATCAAATGAAGAATGGACATTTGACTTAAGAGCAGCGAATCCATAGACCAGCCAGCAATATGAGACTTAAAACCCAGCTTAAAATGTTAAAGTGGGCCAGTCAAGTTTCTCTTTCTGGAATTTGCAGTTGGAAAATTGTAAAACTCCAACTCATTTTGTGTATATGTATTTGAATTTGAAAAATCAAGTAGAGTAACTTCTGGGATAGGCGTTACAGGGCTACGTTCACTCCAAGTTTAGCAGGACTAACGAAGTCTATTAGGGAAAAAGGAGGAGACCAGAATTGCTTCATGAGAGAGAAGGGGGCTGGAAATGAGAGCGGGTCCAGTCCACAGAGCTGGCATTGTTTCTGCCTTCCTGAGGTCTGGGAGTTCATTTTCTCCTGGATTCATGTGAAAGTTCCCAATAGCTTTACAAATGCCTCTTTTTATTTGAAATATTTTGAGTGAGTTTCTGTCCCTCTCAACCAAAAGAGCCTGATACTTTTAAATCCAAATATTAAAATTTTTTAAACTCTAGATTGGGCTGAAAATATTTGACTGTGTTATAGAGCCTTCCTTGTGACCTCATAGTTGTTTTTCTAAATTCTTTCATATCAGGAAAGAATGAATGCCCACAGTTTAAAGTAGAAATACAGAGAGAAAGCATGCTCTACAAGCTCTCTAGGGTATAGTTTTGTATGAACATTAAATGTTTCTGCAAGCTGGGATTGGCTGAACTTTTCTTTTTTCTACGAACCCCAGTTTGGAGAATCTGTATAGAAAATTATGTACACTAAACTTACTGTTCGTGGATGCTAAGGTACACACACTTAAAGTAACATCAGAATCAAAGATAGGAAAGTGTATTATATATTGTTCTTCAAGAACAATATGTAAGTTCTATAAGAACAAACAACAGTACTACTCATATTCTTTATAGCTTTCAAGTGTTAAGTTTGTTGGGGGCCCTTGAGTCTGAGATTGGTTACCTCATCATTTACTTTATAATTAGAATTTACTTTGAATTTCAGTAACATTGTCTTATGTTTACAAACAACTGGAAAGTGTATTTCCTTAGACCCTGCTCTCTCAGACTTGATCATAGTGGGCCATAGTCTAACTTTTTAATAAAACAATAAGTTTTTTCATGAGGAACTTAATGATTTTACCAATTATTTTCTGAAATTAGGAACCAGTTGCCTATTTTGAAGGTGAGGTTAAGATGTTTAGAAGGTGAGAAGATTGCAAGAGCAGTTATCCCTCCCAACCACCTCAAATCCTGGCAGCATGATGCAGCTCAGAACATTAATCCTGCACTATAAGATAAAGCTTTATTATATTTTGAAGAACTGAATAATGTGCCTTTATTATTAGATTTAACAGTGCAGTTTCAACTACTAGGAGAAATATACAGCATTTGTAAAAGACAAATTATCCTGTTTTGTTAAATCATTTAATATTACAAAAGGAAGAAAAGTGTTGGCTTATATTATTTCAGGGCAAGCTTTTTTGGAATTGCAGTTTTGTTCCTCACAGGGAAACTAAGCAATATCTCCATATTGTTAAACATCTACCCCAAAGCAAGACTTACTCAAGAACCTGATACAAGTTTCAGAGCATTGCATCGTCTCTTATTCTCTCCCTCACCCAATAAGAAATGCAAAACTTCATTCTAGATGGACTTGTTGCTTTACCAGAAGTACACTGGTAGATGCTACATTCATATTTTCTGATAAAAGTAGCCCTTTTGAAACTTTTTTTTCTTAGCCCAGTCTACATTAAGGGCATTTGCTTTCCATGTCGAAAGCTCTCAAGTGGTACTTTGTGGGTTCAACATTTTTCTTTACCTGTCTACTTAAGAAAAATTTTTAACTTGGACTATCATTGTTAAATCACTCCTGGGACATTACTCACAACTTATCTGAGGCTCTAACTTGCTTGCCATTTCCTTTACACTGATGCCTTCTCCAGGGAATTACTTTCATCAAGCCTAGCTATTGACTCAGAGATCAGGTTATTGCCTTATTGAAAATCAAAATCTGTGTAAAACATTCTCTGCATTGATGTTTGCATTAATGTAAATATAAATCCCTCTCACTTTTTCAAATTGATGCAGTCCAGCAAAGATGGTTATAAAGCTACTAATTTCTATTAAGTGAATCCAATTTTCTTATTTAATTTCCTTTATAAAATCAGCAAGTATTTCTGTGGGGAAGGTGTTGATGTATTAGACAACTGATGTAGACCTTGTGGCCAAGTCCTTGGGTATTCTAGACATTGTAACAGCAGTCTTATTGAAAACACTGCAGCACTTTTTGTAACCTCTTTTCTCTTGTCACCTTCTGAGACTTGGATTCTTGAGAAACATCTACATAGGATGAAGATTATAATATCATGTTTTACAAATACTTACCACAGTCTAACATGTATTGTATTTTAGGCTGAAATTTACTTATGTAAACATATTCACTTTCCCACTCAGTTAGTTCTCAAGCCAGAAATATCTGTATTTAGAATTAAAGAAAAGGGAATATAATGCATTAATGGATTAAAACTAAGTATAACTATAGAAGTATGCACCAAGTACAGAAATAGCACAAAGGATGGAGTAATTAACTGCAAGAGGAGGACAGAGTCTTTCCTGGAGGACATAATATCTGAACTGAGTTTTAAAGAATAGATTCAGAGTTTTCCGGATTAACATATCCTCCTAGGCAGAGAGCAGCATGTGCAAGATCATGGAAGCCTGAAATAATTGGATGTGCTTGGGGAGCTGTAAACATTTTGGGTGGTATTAGGACACAAATGTACTGAGGAGTGACATCAGCAACATGGCAGAGTGAGCTGTTCTCTTCATCTCTCTTCCTCTGAGTTACAACTAAACAGAGATTCACTGACCAGCAGAGGAGAACCACACAGCACACCAAGATGCCTGAGAGACTCACACAGTTATACATCTGAAGGTGAAGGGACTAGATCCCTGGGAAGCAGTGGAGATAGGTGAGCGCACCCCTCTCCCTACCTGGCAGCAGCAAGCCAAGTTGCGGAGCCTCCCACAGCAGCTGGCATGACTCTAAAGAGGAGACAGGAACAGTCCAGACTGCATGCAAACACTATCCTGTCCTGCAGGAGTGTCCACCATGCTGCAGCAGCCCTGCCAGTGGGAAAGCTCTCCAATGAGTGGCTGTGGCTTGGCCCCTACAAAAGAGCCCTGCCCATCAAGCACAGTGGCCCACGTAACTGTAAGAGGAGGTGAGGGCAGTCTGACGCACACATGAAGGCTATCCCAGTCTGCAGGAGCACCCACCATGCTGCAGCAACCCCACCAGCAATAATGCTCCCCATCACACAGTACAAGCACATGCCAGTGCAACCCACCCACTGAGCACAGAGGCACAGAGGGACTGCCCCCATGAGAGCAGCCACTGAGCAGCTGTGGCCAACCTACGCAAACAGAGAGCAGCTGTACTCACTCAACTTCCAGCAGGGAGGGAGGAATCAGAAACACAGTTCCTGCTCCCCCCAACGGTGGCTGGTGGAATCTGCGACCTGATACTACCACAAATGCACTGGCAAAGGTGGCAAATGTACCATCAAACAGCATGAAAAACTACAGTAACACTTCAGAGCAGAAACAAAACAAGTCTCCAGGAACCAATCTTGAAGTCATAGAAACTTACAGTCTGAATGACAGAGAATTCAAAATAGCTGTCATAAAGAAACTCAACAAGTTACAAGAAAATGCAGACAGTTCAATGAATTCAGGAATAAAATTAGTGAGCAGAATAAATTCTTCACCAAAGAGAGTGAAACTCTGAAAAGAAAAAAAAACAAATTCTGGATGTGAAGAACAGAATTAATGAGATAAACAATAATCTAGAATCCAGGGCTTGCCCAGTGGCACAGCAGTTAAGTGCACACATTCTGCTTTGGTGACCTGGGTTTTGCCAGTTCAGATCCCAGGTGCGGACATGGCACCACTTGACAAGCCATGCTGTGGTAGGCTTCCCGCATATAAAGTAGAAGGAGAAGGGCACGGATGTTAGCTCAGGGCCAACTTTCCTTAGCCAAAAGAAGAGGATTGGCAGCAGATGTTAGCTCCAGGCTAATCTTCCTCAAAAAAAAATTTAGAATCATTAAAAAATAGAGCTGACAGTATGGAGGAAAGAATTAGTGATTTCAAGGATAGAAATAGAGATACGCTTCAGTTGGAGGAGGAGAGAGCACTAAGATTTTTTTAAAAATAAAGAAGTTCCTTCAGAAGTATTCAACTCAATTAGGAAAAGCAACATAAGGATTATACATATTCAAGGGGGAGAAAGGAGCAGAGAGCTTGTTTGAAGCAATAATAGCTGAAAACTTCCCAAACCTGGGGAAGGAACTGGACTTACAAACACGTTAAGCCGATAAAACTCCTAATTACATCAGTGTTAAAACACTTTCTCTAAGGCATATAATAGTAAAACTGGCAAAAGTCAATGACAAAGAAAAAATATTAAGCACAGCAATGTAGAAGAAAATAATCTACAAAGGAACCTCTGTCAGGCTCCTAGCAGATTTCTTGGCAGAAACCTTACAGGCTGGTAGAGAATGGAATGATATATTCCAAATACTGAAAGACAAAAACTTTCAGCCAAGAATACTCTATCCAGCAAAACTATCCTTCAGATATGATGGGAAATGAAAGCTTTCCCAGATAAACAAAAGCCAAGGAAGTTCATCACCACTAGACCTCCCTCATACCTGAAACAAAAAGACAAAGGTTTACAAAGCTCTTTGCAAGGAGATAAATACACAGACAAAATCAGAAAATTTCAGCTCTCTTTCAGAACAGTTAATTATAACTTAAAAGATAAAGGGAAGGAAAGCATAAAAAAAACTATAAACACTTCAGTTTAGTCACAAACTCACAACAGAAGACAGACTAATTTGTGACAACAATACCTGAGAAGGGGAAGAGGAGAGGGATGGAATCTGCTTAGACTAATGGAGATAAGACGTTTTCAGAAAATGGACTATCTCATCCACGAGATCTTTTACACAAACCTCCTGGTAACCACTAAACAAAAACTCAGAGCCACAATTCATAAATTAAGAAAAAAACATCACAGAAAACCACCAAACTGAAATGGCAGTCAGAATACAAGGGAAGAGAAACAATGGAAATATAGAACACTGAAAAACAAGAAGTAAAATGGTAATGTTAAGCCCTCATATATCAGTAATCACTATAAATATAAATGGATTGAATTCTCCAATCAAAAGACACAGAGTAGCTGGATGGATTGAAAAACAACATCCAACAATATGCTGCCTCCAAGAAACATGTCTCAGCTCTGAAGACAAATGCAGGCTCAGAATGAAGGAATGGAAGATGATACTCCAAGCAAATGGCAAACAAAAGAAAGCAGGTGTTGCCATACTTATATCAGGCAGAGCAGACTTCAGGATAAAAAAGTCAATGAGAGACAAAGAGGGACAGTATAAAATGATAAAAGGGACATTCTACCAAGAAGACCGAACATTTATGAATATTTATGCAGCTAATTCATGAGGACCAATGTATATATAGCAACTGTTAACAGACCTAAAGGGAGAAATTAACAACAACACAATAATAGTAGGGGACCTCAGCACCCCACTTATATCAGTGGATAGATCATCCAGATAGAAAGTCAACAAGAAAATAGTGGATTTAAATGAAACGCTAGGTCAGATGGACTTGATAGATATATAGAGAGCCTTCCATCCAAAAACAGCAGACTTCACATTATTCTCAAATGTACATACATCATTCTGAAAGATAAATCATATGTTGGGAAACAAGGCAAGCCTCAATAAATTTAGAAGATTGAAATCACGTCAAGCATCTCTCCAACCACAGTGCTATGAAACTAGAAATCAACTACAAGAAAAAAGCTAGGAAAGTCACAAATACGTGGAGAAAAAAACAACATGCTACTGAACAGCCATTGGATCAATGAAGAAATCAAAGGAGAAATCAAAAAATACCTAGAGACAAATGAAAATGAATATACAATATGTTAACTCTTATGGGATGCAGCAAAAGCGGTTCTAAGAGGAAAATTTATAGCATTACAGGCCCATCTCAACAAACAAGAAAATCTCGAATAACTAATCTACAAACTACACCTAACAACTAGAAAAAGATGAACAAACGAAGCCCAATGTCAGCAGTGGGAAATAATAAAAATTAGACCAGAAATAAATGAAATAGAGACTAAAAGACAATAGAAAGGATCAATGAAACTAAGAGCTAGTTCTTTGAGAAGATAAACAAAATCGACAAACCTCTAGCCAGACTCACTAAGAAAAAAAGAGAGAAGCCTCAAATAAATAAAATTAGAAATGGTAACAGAGAAATTACAACACATACCACAGAAATACAAAGGATTATAAGAGAATAGTATGAAAAACTATATGCCAACAAATTGGATAATGTAGAAGAAATAGATAAATTCTTAGACTGATAGAACCTCCTAAAATTGAATCAAGAAGAAATAGAGAATCTGAATAGACCAATCACAAGTAAAGAGATCTCAACATAAAGAATAAAATATCTAGGAATAAATTTAACCAAAGAAGTGAAAGACCTATACACTGAAAACTATAAGACATTATTGAAAGAAATTGAAGAAGATATAAAGAAATGGAAAGATATTCCATGTTCATGGAATGGAAGAATAAACATAGTTAAAATGTCCATATTACTTAAATCAATCTGCAGACTCAATGCAATCCTAATGACATTCTTCACAGAAATAGATCAAATAATCCTGAAATTTATATGGAACAACAAAAGACCCCAAATAGCCAAATTAATCCTGCAAAGTAAGCTGGAGGCATCACAATCCCTGACTTCAAAATATGCTACAAAGCTATAGTAATCAAAACAGCATTGCATTGGCGCAAAAACAGACACACAGATCAATGGAACAGAATTAAGAGCCCAGAAATAAAACCACACATCTATGGACAGCTAATCTTCAACAAAGGAGCCAAGAACATACAAAGGACAAAGGAAAGTCTCTTCAATAAATAGTGTTGGGGAATCTGCACAGCCACATGCAAAAGAATGAAAGTAGACCATTATCTTATACCCTATACAAAAATTAACTCAAAATGGATTAAAGACTCAACAAAGTAAGATGTAAAACCATAAAACTCCTAGAAGAAAATACAGGCAGTACACTCTTTGAGATCAGTCTTAGCAGCATCTTTTCAAATGCCATGTCTACTTAGGCAAGGGAAACAAAAGAAATAATAAACATGTGGGACTACATCACTCTAAAAAGCTCCTGCAAGGCAATGGAAACCATAAACGAAACAAAAAGACAACCCCCCAACTGGGAGAAAATATTTGTAAATCATATATCCGACAAGGGGTTAATTTCCAAAATATATAAAGAACTCATACAACTCAACAACAAAAAAAGAAACAACCTGATCAAAAAATGGACAGAGGATACAAACAGACATGTTTCCAAAGAAGATGTACAGATGACCAGCAGGCACATGAAAAGATGTTCAACATCACTAATTATTAGGGAAATGCACATCAAAACTACAATGAGATATCACCTTACACCTATCAGAATGGCTGTAATTACCAAGACAAAAAATAGCAAATGTTGGAGATGATGTGGAGAAAAGGGAACCCTCATACACTGCTGGTAGGAATACCAACCGGTGCAGCTACTGTGGAAAACAGTATGGAGTTTCTTTAAAAAATTAAAAATAGAAATACCATATGATCCAGTTCTGCCATTACTGGGCATTTATCCAAAGAACCTGAAATCAACTATTCAAAGAGATTTCTGCACCCCTATGTTCTTTTCAGCACTATTCACAATAGTTAAGATGTGAAAGCAACCCAAGTGCCCATCAACTGATGAATGGATAAAGAAGATGTGGTGTATATATATACAAAGGAATACTATCCAGCCATAAAAGAGACAAAATCATGCCATTTGCAACAACATGGGTGGACCTTGAGGATATTAAGTTAAGCAAAATAAGCCAGTCAGAGAAAGACAAACACCTTATGATTTCACTGGTATGTGAAGATAAACAAACACATGGATAAACAGAACAGATTAGTGGTTACCAGGAGGAAGGGTCGGGGCGGGGGAGGTGAAAGGGGTAAAAGGGCACATAGGTATGGGGATGGATACAAGCTAGACTATTGGTTGTGAGCACAGTGCAATCTATACTGATCAAACTGATAAATAGTAATCTACACCTGAAATTATACAAGGTTATAAACTATTATGACCTCAATAAAATAATTGGAAAAAAACCAACAAATGTTCTAATAAGAGGAAAAATATTGGAACACTGTCAGACAGCATCAAAAAATATTTAGGTGTGAGTGAATTGGGCAAAATGACTAATTCAGGTAAAACAAAAGTATTCATTCCTATTTTATTTCGTATTTTAGGGAGAAAAGTTCATATCGGTTTCATTCACTCATCTTTCTTTTATTGCTGCCACTATCTTAATTTAAGCCCTATTGCTTATGCTATTTTAACCAAACACAAAGAACAGTCAGTCATTTAACACTTTTATTGCCATGTACTTAGCACTTTGTTTAGTACTGTGGATGAAAGATGAGTGAGAGAGGGAACTTTTACAAAGGAGATGTTCTGAACACCTGCAAAACACTTGGCTTTATCAAAAATACAAGAGTAGTGAAACAATTTTATAAATGTATTATATTTGTTTAACAGAGTCTTTTGCATGTCTTCACCAATTTATCACATATAAATGAAGAAACTAAGGCTTAAAAAGACTGAGTTATTTGTCATCAGTCATCAGATTGGCAGCTAGGACCAAGCCTCCTGTTCTGGTATTCTTCCTTCTATACCTTATTTCCTGCCATCGTATCATCAAAGAGAGGTATTATCAGTCTGCAAGTACTTGTTAAATTTCTTCTGTGTTGAGATATGTATGATTTTTGTCTTCAAAGAGTTTATGTCATGATTGGAAAGCTAAGACTAATCAATAAGTTATTCTAGGGGCCAGCCCAGTGGCGCAGCGGTTAAGTTCGCACATTCCACTTCTCAGCAGCCCGGGGTTTGTCAGTTCGGATCCCGGGTGCGGACATGACACCGCTTGGCATGCCATGCTGTGGTAGGCGTTCCACATATAAAGTAGAGGAAGGTGGGCACAGATGTTAGCTCAGGGCCAGCCTTCCTCAGCAAAAAGAGGAGGATTGGCAGCAGTTAGCTCAGGGCTAATCTTCCTCAAAAGTAAATAAATAAATAAATAAGTTATTCTATACTACACAACAAGATTAAATTATTGAAGGCGTAAGCAGAAAGTGCTATTTAGTTCAGAGTTTGAGTCTATGGAAGTCCTTGGTGTATCTCTTACAAAGTTGGTATTTACAGGGTGATGTTGGCTGGAATTTTGTTTCTGATATGTGAACATTTAACTTTCACTATTTTAATAAAAATATTTCATTAATATAAAAAATTACTCTCATAATTCCCGTGAGTTGCTAGGATTTTTTTGTTATTTTGTTTGTTTAGTTTTTGACTTTCAATAGGGCAGGTATTGTTTGATTGATTGGTTTGGGGGTTTTAGTTTAGGATTTTTTGTAGTGGTTTATTGGTGTGGCTACAGGAAATGGTTGTGGAGTCATTTTTCCCACCTAACAGGCTAGGAGCCAAACAGGGACAAGAGGAACTGATCTAACAGATATTGGGCAAGATGAGCCAAAACCACATGTAACTATTTGTATATGTGAGACAAAATGTTCAGGAAAGATCTAGCAATGAAGTCTAAAAAAAAAAATACAATGTTTCCATGTTACCTTAAACATCCTTTTCAGAACTTAAATCAGGTGGCAAATATGAGGTAAATATATCATGGAATTCACTTCCCATCAATAACAGATGTAGATATTATGGAGTTGGAAACCATGTTCTACCCCATCTGCCCACTATGTCGTAGGCCCTCAGTAAAAGTTAACAAAATGTATTTACCAGTGTGGGTAAAATTTAGAATACAATCCATTGTTAATAAACAACTCGTCATTTCTAGGCCAGATTATTTTAATATAATTCTAAATATCTGTTTTTAGATCAAGGTTTGTTAAAAGTGAATAACTTTCCCCAAGACAATAAAAGTAAAAAATTGTTTTGCAATCTAATTAACCATAGTAATTGATAAATACTCTTCTCCATTTGACATATTGAGGCATTTTGTTTATGTCTCAAAAGGCTGCACAGAGATAGAGTTGACAGCTGTTATACCACTAATAAGATTAAAGTAAAGAAATTAGTTGTGTCGACTTTAATCTGCTGTTTAACACTGTAAACCACCTGGGGTCTTCTCCAGAGCCAACATGTAATTGTGAATTTAAAATTACATAACCGGATCCTACCTAAGAACATATCTAAAAACTTGCTAATCGTAACTGTCTTGTAATTAGACAAGGTAGAGTTTAGCACTAGAGTTTAAAATAAATGCTTTAATTTGATGCTCACCCTACATTTTTAAATGTATTATTGCACTAAAGTTTAACATTAATGTTTGAATTTGATGCTCACTCTACATTTTAAAATCTATTATTGTTATCTTTGAAACGTAACACCTCAGTTGGAGATTAATTTTAGGAAGTATGGAAAGTTTAATTAGTTGGTACTTAAAGTATATATGGTTTCCCAGCTAAAATTATATGTGTCTGTGGAATAACTAAACTGCCTATTCTAATTCTATCAAATTCACCAATTAAACAAAAACCCTTGAAATAACACATCTAGTTGAAGATTTCTTACTCCTTCCTCTGAGGCGTCATTATAATTAGAAAAATTGTTTAATTTAAAAGTTAATTTTAGTGGTATTAAAATGTACATTGTAGAATATGATATGCAATGTAATAATCATTTGTGATTGTTACATTGAGTTTTGATGCAAACTGAAGTATAGGATGCATATAATTTGCATCCCCACAGTGAAGACTGGTTGGTCAGGCCGCATAATTAGCATCTCTTGAAGAGCCCTGTCTTGAGCTGAGATTTGCTGTTCCTAGATGTTGGCTCCCCCACCATCTCCATCCACCGTTAAGTGTTCTAGCATCAGAAAGGATGAAGCTGAAGGCAGGGAAGACAGTGTAAGTTTATGCTAGTCATCACAGCACCAGTGGGAGAAATTTTCCTCTTCATCCACAGCTTACACTGATCCAAATGTCCAGTTGTCCACTGCAGAAAAAACCTCCCAAATTCTGTCACAAGTCCACCTTCTCTTTGGTCACAAAAATGTCAAGACTGAATTAATCTCTTCATTGTTAAATTTTCTGCATCATTCTTCTGTGTTCACATTTCTTGCTACGAAGACATTTTCTTATTAACGAAGACTTTTTATCTAATTGTACTAATTTAATATCTTTTAATTTTATCAACAAAATAATAACTCTTAAAGATTTCCATATATGCAAGAGCACATACAGGACTTCTTACAAATACATTTTCCATGTCAAATACCATTTTTCTCTACTTTTATTCAATATATTTTATTCTGATCAGTATTATATATCTAAAATATTTGGTACAACAGACCCAATGAACATTATTAAAATGAGACTGCATTTGAAAATTTTCTCCCTTGCCACCATAACTAACTTTATAAATGCAATCAGATAACACTGTCTTAGCAGTCTTTTAAGCACTGTATGTTGTTTTCTAATTTGAGATTGATTGGTTCAATAATATACACTAGAATATTTCCCCTTTCTGTAGAGGTGAGCTAAGAGATAGATCTGTTACTATCATCTGGTTTGCAAATGACAGCTGATTTTACTTCCTTTAAAATTTTAAGGATCATAAACTTTCCACATGTTTTCTAAGCTAGGTAGTGTGATTTCTTTACCTCTTTTGGGTGAGGAAAAGAGTATTATATTCATTCATTGTGTCAGTCAGTGTATATTTTTGAGTTCCTGCTGTGGACCAGCAAGTGTTTTAGGTGCTTTCTATACATCACAAAATAAAAGTTAATAAATATGCAAAAGATTTGAGTAGATACTTCACCAAAGAAGATACACAGATGGCAAATGAGTGTGAGAAAAGATGCTCAACATCAGTAGGAAATACAAATTAAAACCATAATAAGGTACTTTGTCATCACCTGTTAAAATTGCTTTAAAAACAAAACTCATACTACCAAGTGCTGGTGAGCATACAGAGCAATTGCAACTCTCTTACACTACTGGAAATGCAACATGGTACAGCCACTTTGGAAAACAGTGTGTAAGTTTCTCATAAAGTAAAGCATACACTTACTATATGGCCCAGCAATCCCACTCCTAGATAGTTACCCCAGAAAAATAAAAAAATATCTTCTCACAAAACCAATAAATGAATGTTTATAGCAGCTTTGTTCATAATTGCCCCAAACTGGAAACCACCCAAATATTCCTCAACTGGTGAATGAATAAGCAATCCATAAGCATAGAAAGTATCCATGCAATGAAATACTACTTAGAAATAAAAAGGAACAGACTACTAATGCATGCAACAACATGGATGAATCCAAATGCATTGTGCTAAATGAAAGAAGCCAGATTCAAAAGGCTACGTATGGAATGATTCCATTTACATGACATTCTGAAAAAGGCAAAACTATTGAAATAGGTAACAGATATATGATTGTCAGGGGTTGGGAGAGAAGCTGACTAGAAAGCAGCTGCCCAGGGGAATTTTTGGAGGTGATGATTCTGTTATCTTTATTTTGGTGGTGGTTTCACTACTGAATGCATTTATCAAAACTCTGTACACTAAAAAGGGTGAATGTTAACTATGTATAAATTGTACTTCAATTTTAAAAATTACATATTGAAAGAGCAGAAAAGAGCACATGATTTATAAGGAAAAGAGAATTAATTTATCATCCAACTTTTCAATAGCAATACTTTATTTCAGAAGATAATAGAGTAACACTTTTAATATACTGTAGAAAAGAAGATATATGCCAAGAACTTTATAGCCAGCAAAATCGACCTTCCTTTTTAAAAGGCACAAACACACTGTTCTCAACATGCAAGAACTCAGGGAATATCGTTCCCACAAGACCCTCCTAAGGAATCTAGTAGTGAACAAGCTTGTGACAAGCAAATAACTACAGATACATTTACATATGAACTGGTAGTGAGCATTAAATATGTAATTATAGCAGTAAAACTGAAGAAGATTAAGAGGGAGAGTATGGTATGAAATGACTGTATGTTCTGATAATATAGCTAGTACAACCTCTTTGGAGGTGAGGAATGGGTACAGCGTATGCCAAAATGTTTTTAACTTTTTTAGTAATCATAATTAGTGCTTGTACTGTTAGTTTTGTTATTCTGAAACTGGTATGTGTTGTAATATAGCATAAAAAAATGAGTAATTACGGATATTCTAATTCTGTCATCCTTGTTGCCCTGGAGGACCAAGATTCTCAGTGTCAAAAAAAAGGAGAGAGAGCTACTGTATAGAAGAATTTAAAGAAAAAAACTCTTAGTCCTGAATTTGAATCTGAAATATCAGTATGTATTCACAAGATATTTTAAGTAGGGAGCATGGTTCCTACCTCTGTTCATTCTAATGAGTGTTAAAGTAGAATAGTGGAAAATGTGGTTAATTAATGCGTTACATTCTGCTTGAAACAAGGAAGATAGTTGTCCCTTCATTAGACATCCCTGTGCTCAGCCATCTCTGTGCTGCAGACTGTGAGGGCCCCAAAAGGGATGAATCAGGCAAGGACCTTACCTGGAAGTAACTTAGAGTGGTTAAGTGATATAGCTAGAGTGTTCAGTGATTTGACACGAGTCTCAGTTTTCAGCCTCAAGAATTGGCATATGCAGCCTTTAGGTGGACCACTCCTGCAGAGCCAGGCGGAGATTACAGGTCCTGTTCTGTGATGAGGCCACTCATTTGGTGGGTCCAGTTAGAGCATTAGAATTCTAACTGCAAGTAGATCCCCCTAGTTTCAGATAATGCTTTTTAATAATATCTAAAGAAGTTCTTTTCGTTTGGAGTTTTATAAAGACAAAGCATATTTTGAGAATGACAATGATATGAACCATATACCATTTATTAAAATGCTTAGTGTGAACCAAATGTACTTGATAAATTATAATATGTATTAGGACTCTACTTATAACATTCATTTCTCCCTTTCCTAAGGAACTGATATTACTTCAGGTCTGTGTGGTCTGGTTCTGTCTAGATAATCTTTCCTCAAACTAATCCTATATCATTTGCTAACCGTCCTCTATATTTTGTGAGAATCTGTCCCTTTTCTACACTTACCCACATCAGGCCAATCTCTTTCTTATGTAAGGGGTGAAACAGTAATTGATGAAAATTCTAAGTTTCTCTTTGCAGCTATATTAATAATGTGACTATGATACTTGCTGTGCCTACTTGTCACAGAATTTTTTTCTGCAGGAACTTAAAGGTGTTCACTCTCCCCCCATGTATGTAAACTATGTATCATTTATTAAATGGTTAATGCAAACCAAAGGTATTTGATAAATTATAGTATATTTTGAGACTCTGGTTTTAAAATGCTCATGGCAGTTATTTTAAAATGAGTTGTCTGCTCTCTTGACACAGGTGTAAGATGGTGGCTTTTGATAACAGTGTTTTCTGAAAAGTCTTAACCACCGCAAACTGCATAGGGATATAGATTATATACTTCCTAAGTTATATTATCAAATCCTCGTAGGCTGCAGCCACCTGGGATTTTTCTATTTAACTATGTCATAATTTCTTAGGTAATAATCTTATATTTAATTTCTGTCCTTTTTGTATGTAAATATGTTCCCACACTTATTGCCACAATACTCAGTTTTGTGGTGCCTTGTCTATCCTCTGTTTTTCAGAGGAAACATTTTCAGTGAGAAGACTTACTGACACAAGATTCACTCATGTAGTCATGATTATTTGAAGCAGAAAGCCTTTATCTCAACCCAATCACAGTGTGCTTTTGACAAAATGGACAGTAAGATTTTCATGTCTTCTCAGAAGACACTTTTAAAATCTGGGGCTTTCTATTTGATGTTAAAAAGTACTTCCAGTTGTTTGAGTTTTAAATTACAGGGAAAGCTGCTTGGGCAGACCACCCAGGCTGGGTTCAAAGAGGAGATCTTTCTAAGACAGGTGCTCTTCAAATAGAGATTGTCTTTTCAAACAAGTTTTACTGAGTGAAAAAGTTTTTCCTGACCATGAGATTTTTGGTCCCCCGCTTTTTTTTCTCCTCAGAAAGTAGTTTCTTTGTGGAAGTTCCTTGGGAGAGTTTTGTGAGCATATTATTATATGGATGCACATTCCTCACTTCGCCAATAACGCCTTTTCTTTAATGTGAAGCACAGAGAGCATCAGGACAAAATCCTATACTATGTGTTGTTTGGTTTTTTATGTGTATGTTTAATTATGCCTTATGATAACCCACAAAAGATTTTAGACAAGTTTTAGGGATTTTAGTGACTAAAACAGAAAAATAGAAATTAAAAATCAAGGCTATAAAAATTATAGATCAAAACCAAAGGGAAAATAGGATACAATTACAAAGCTGTAAAGGTTATAGTCGTTCTAAATGTAGTACCCTCATTATTTTTAAGCCTTTAAGGTTCTACAATTTTATATATTAATCCTACAATAAAGCTTCAGTACACAAAACAATGTGATATAGGTGCAATGCTTGACAAAATTATCAATTAGGCTAGGAAACTGGGAATATATCCTCTACACAGTTAGGATAAAGGTGGCATTTCAAACCAGTAGAGAAAAGGTGGAAATAAATTTAGGCTTCTGCCTCATACTACACATCAAAATAAATTCTAAATGACTTGATAGTGAATTGTTAAACCATAAAATTACCACACCTAGTGATAATTCAAGGAAAAATAAATACAAATGGCTAGATAGAAATGTATAATTACCTCATCTCATAGTGAAGAATAACTTTTTAAAGGATAGGAGGAAGGGAAGAAAAAATAAAACCATAAAAAATTGTTAGACTACATAAAATTATTTGGCTTCAGTACATAAAAAATACCTCAAAAATAACGTAAGCAAAATGAAAGGCAATAGGTAAACTGGAAAAAATATTAACAACATGTATTAACCCTTTGTTATATTTATAATGAGAGAATCCTTATAAATCATTAAGAAAAAGATGAAAACCTCCAAAACAAATTTGAAGTAGAGGATAAGAATATTAACAAAAATAATAAAGCAAACCCCTACCTTATACCTTATCCCACAATCAGTTTTGTATCATGGATTTAAATGTAAAATCTATGAAAATATTAGAAATAAATTTAAAAGAATATTTTTATAATCTTGAAGTGAGAAGCTTCTTCTAAGTCTGACACAAAAGCCAGATGTACTAAGGGAAAAGTTAGAAAGATTTTATCAAATAAAAATAAAACACTCTTTATGAAGAAAAGCAAAAGAAATTTAGATAAGCAACAAACTGGAGAATTTATTTACAGCATACTGTGATCAAAGGTTAACATCTTTATTATCAGTAAAAAGTCTTATAAATCAATAAGAAAAAGGCAAACCCCCCAATAGAAAAATGGCTAAAAAGTTCACAGTGATGATTCAAGAAAATATAAATACACGTAGCTAATAAGCACATGAAAATGTCTTTAGTCACACTAGTAATGAAACACAACCTTTAAAAATACCGTTTTTAGTTGTCAAACTGGTAAAGAATTTTTAAAATGAGATTATCCAGTGTTGGTGACAGCATGGAGAAACTCTTTTTCTGGGAGTATAAATTGGCTTAAAATATTTTCTTGTGGAGGGCAATTTGAATTTGGCAGTTCTATCAAAAATCTTTAAAATGTTCATATCCTTTGACCCAAATTATCATTACTGGAAATTTACCTTAAGGAAGCAGAATGATTTGTCCAGTATAGCTAATGTGATCATGGGTTATGCTGTTGAGCACATCCCATGTTTGCTGTTGAGCACATCCTATGTTTGTGGAGTTCCCAACCATATAAGGTAGCCCTCCCACTACAGAACCTGCGAATGCCAGATATTTCCTTCCCAGTCTTCGTTGTGTCTAGGATATGGGCTTCTCACTTAGGCTTCACAACCCAGCATACCCATTCCAGACTTGTACTCTGAAGCTAATGAAGTAAACAAGCAAGGACATCACAAACTTTCTTCTTTTGACATTTGGAGGCAGCTGCATCTAGTGTCCAAAGTCACAGTGTGAGTTCAATCTGTGGCATATGGCGCCCAGTAGTTTTTTTCAGCGGATCAGTTGGTAGTATGTGCTTTGGGTATTGGTCATGGCAGTGTAACTTCTACGGCTGTGTTTTATAAATCCTATGATATACCAATAACCTGGCAGTTGATTCCCTTTCTGTTTAAATCAGCCAGAGCTTTCTTCTTGTGGCTTGTAACTAAGAACTCTGACTGTTAAAATAGCATTATTTATAACATTGAAAATTAGACACAATAGTAAGGGATTGGTTGACATAAAATCTTATATTCATAGGATGACACTGTTCAGCCTTTTAAAATCATGCAGTTTTTCTCAGTTTAAGTATTTTAATCAGGAAAGGAATTTAGAATAAGACGTTAGATGCTTACAAAATTGTTGGAAGGGGTTGTAGACCTGGATTGACTCCAAAACAATACCAAACATATCCACTGGGGGGTGCTTCTCCCTCTGGGGCCAATACAAGTAAGGAAGGAAATAAGCTAATACCACACACAACTGTCTCTCACACTCAGGAAACCACAGAATGGGTACCTGAAGCTGCAGATGAGAGATTATGAAATCAAATCCAGTAGCACAAGTTATCCCACTGGTTCTTGTCACCCAGAAGCTGAAAAATAGAACCTGGAATGCTGCTGCAGGAAAGCCTGACATTTCCAAACCTTGCTTAATAGCAACAATAGCCAAGAGCCACAGGAAGATGGACTTGATTTACTTCAACCTCCAAATCTTATATGATACTATTTGTGTAGGGGGAAAAAACTCTTACATATGCATAGACTCTCTCTGGAAGGATTGTAACCTAGTAACCATGGTGATTTCTAAGGTGGGAAATTGAGTGGCTGATGCACATAAGTAAGAGAACAATGCTTTTCACCATATACCCTTTTTGTGGGCATATGTTGTACTATGGTCATCACTCCTGTTCAAAAAGTTACCAAGTTAAATTTTCATTTAATTTTAAATGTAAATAATTTGAATTTAAATCAAAGCTCAGTAGTTTTTACTGTACTCCAAGGGAATGCACTTCCAGGCCTCTGAGGAGCCCTTCAAGGCTCTGTGAGAGGAGGGAGCAGAGTAGGGCCCTGGGTCCACCGCTTCTGTTTCAGTCAGAGCAGCTCTGAGTTTATCTGTTCTATAGTTTACGCTTCTGAGTAAGAGTTTGTAAGCTTTTAAGCTTCTAAGGAGGCATTCTGCTACTTTTTTAAAACTGAAGACACTGTTCACTCAGCATAATACCCTCAAGGTAACGAAAAAAAAAAGACCAGTGTTACAGAAGAATATTAAGTGTCATGGAGAAATATTCATTATATATTTGTTAAATAAATATATATAAGAATATAAAGCCTGGAAGTACAAATATCAAATTATCTCTTGATAGTTTTTTACTATTTCTTTGTGCTTCTCTTTCCCAAATTTATTACAATTATTTTTATAATCATAAATACATGCTATTTATTCAATTTTAAAAAAGAACTGTCTTTGCAAAATCTAGATATGTTATCTAATAAATGAAATGGTGCTTATTTGCATTTATGAAGGATTTGCTTAGTAGAACCTCTAACCAAGGGTCATAATGACTTACCTGTGTACCAAGGTTTTTCTGTACAGCCCTCAGTGATTGAATGAGGCCAGACAGAGCTGAGTCTCCTCCTGGCTCTCTTCAACTTAAAGTTCTTTCCATTGTTCATGCCAGCATACCTTGAAAAGATTTGGGAAGCAATGTGCTTTATTAACCTGGAAATAATAGCTTCTATAGCATGCTTTATTTGATTCAATTTATTAATATTTCATTTGTGCCTTATTCATAACAAGAATAATACTAATAACCCTAATAAAGGCTATAATTTATTAAGTATTTCACCATTTGCCAGGCACTGCCCTAAATATTTTACAGATATCATGTCATTTAATTCTCATGACAACCGTGTGAAGCTTAGGTAATATTATCTCAGTTTTATAGGTGAGAAAATGGATGCTAAGATGTTAAATGAGTAAGTTACTAAAATCTCAAATGACAGAACTGGGATTCTAACCTAGATATATCTTATTCCGATGTCTCTACTCTTATACCCTACCAATAGAGTATATACTCATACTCTACCAATAAACCCTATTATGCCCAGTTCTCAGGGACCTATCAATTATGTGAAGCACAAGATACAACTATATCAGTTAAACAGATGGTTACAGATACAACAGGGGCTCTCTTCACCATCTCTCTCCCACTACAGTGTCAGTTCCATGAGGACAGAGAGCCTCCATGAGGTCTTGTCCACCTAGCATAGTGCCTGGAAAATCCATTGACACGTAGACGTTTGTTGAGTGAATACATACTCACATGGTAGTTCTTAGAACTGTACTTCTCAACTCTGGGTGCACCTCAGAAGTGCCCATAGAGCTTTTGAAACATGCAGATGTCTGGAGCTCACCCATCCCCCAGCTATCATCTCCAGGGGAGGAACTCAGGCAAGTATATGTTTTTAAAGATCTATAGGTAATTTCAGTGCTCAGTCAAACTGTAGAACCTGACTTTTAGAGCAGTGGTTTTCTGACTTAAAGGTGCATCAGAATTACCTGTAGAAGTTGTCAAAGCACAAGTTGCTGGAGTTCAGCCCAAGAGTTTCTATTTAGTAGGTCTAGGATGAAGCCTAGGAATTTGCATTTCTAAAAAGTTCCCAGTTGATATTGATGTCACTCGTCCATGGATCACACTTTAAGAATTATTGTTCTTGAGGACTGATTAGAAGAGACTAAATCAAAACATTTGTACATGGAACTTAAGCAGGAGATTTATTCAGGCTAGAATCAACATTGAACACTCAGGCAATGCAGGTTTTAATTAGAGTCTTCAAAGCACCCAGAAGAGTGCTCATTGAGTTTGTTGCTCCAAAAGTTTCTTTAAACAATGAAATATAATTTTTTTTCTGGTGAGGAAGATTGGCCCTGAGCTAACATCTGTTTCCCATCTTTCTCTTTTTGCTTGAGGAAGATTGTCACTGAGCTAACATCTGTGTCAATCTTCCTCTATTTTGTATGTGGGACGCTGCTACAGCATGGCTTGATGAGCAGTGTGTACGTCTGTGCCCGCGATCTGAACCCCTAGACCCCGGGCTGCTGAAGTGGAGCTTGCAAACTTAACCACTATACCACCTGGCTGGCCCTGGCATATACTTTTTTTAATCCCTAAAAGAAAGCATTTCTTTGACCACTTTGACCTTACACTGTTGTACTCTCTAGGTCCTCCTCTGCTGAGGCACTCTGGAACCATGTCCACACCTCCAAGCAGGTGTGTTGCTCACTCCTCAGAACTCTGCAGTTCTTGTCTCACAGGGAAAGCCTCTAGTTTCTCCTCATGTGTGCTCCCTCCTTCTGTCATTTGCCCTTTTCTTGGACCAGAAGATCTGGCAACAGAAGCTTTGACAGACCCTTTTTTCTGGGTTTATTCCAAGAATTTTAGATCCCAAAGTTCCTGGGTAATATCTAATCTTAGATTATTAAGATATTATCAGATGGACTGGTAAATATGTTTCCATTGTCTGCTGCTGCAACTAAGAAATTAATAAGAGGCAAGTACTAGGTACAAATGAACACTGGACTTTGGATAAAAATTATAAGCTTTTATGTCTAGCTGATGGTCCTTGTACCTAATAGTATTTGGCTTGGTTTTTAGAGTGTCTTCCATCCCATGCCTCTTGCTATTGTACTATTCATTTTACGTATTCTAAATTGTTTAGAGAAGAGCTGCTCAGGTTTTATAAATGATGTTTTTCTCCTTCTATTAGGTCTCTCTGCAATGCAGTCAATGTTTACAACCTCACCTGCAATAATTGTTCAGAAAACTGCACTGATGTTCTGTTTAGTAACAAGATTACCTTTTTAATGGACCTCCTGATACACCAGTTGACGGTATGTAAGATTATTGCTTTGAGTTAGAAGCAGTTAAGGTTTGAAAAATATTCCCTGTGGAGAAAACTAAAAGAATTTAGCTTATTTACTCTTCAGATGGAAAAAAGTAAAGATCATTGGAAGAGTTAAATAGGGACTGGCAAAGAAACCACTTAATTTGAAAATCTCATATTGGATTCTCTTTAGTTCCAATATTTAATGGATAATATACTTGTAACACTTGCCAAGATCACAGATTTACATGGTTAGACTGAAGCTTTGGAATCGGCTAGACTCAAAGCCAAACCTCTGAAGCCACAGGAATGAGTGTGCTATAGAAGAGAAGAAAGCTCAGAAAACCTCAAAACCTCTCTTGCTAGCTCAGTTAAAAGGGTTAGTTTAAAAAGGACTTTTTGATGGCCATTGATTTTATTTTTTAAGCAAGAAAGTCCTCTGCCAGAAACGGACAAACCTGTTATACTTTTGAAAGTGGAACAAGCAGCCAATTGTAGCCTTAAATTTTATTTTAGTTCACAGATGTTCCAAGAGGTAAGCTCAGTGTAATATCTAAAGGTTTAGGTCTGTGAACTGCAGTCTCCAGAACACAGCCCTGGGGCCAGAAGTTTCCTGGTGAAGTTTCTGAGCCCCTGAGGTATTGGCACAAAATCATTCTCAAGCTGCAAGTTTACAACATAAGAGATTTATTTTTCAGAACCGATCTACTTTTACTCAGCACATAGTTCTAATAGCTCTTCCTAAACTACATGCCTTTTGCTCTCTTTCCTCCTCCATCTGGTTAATTTCTACACATTCTGCAGACCTTAACTGAGACATAATGGCTCCTTCTTCATGAAACCTTCCCCAGCCTGACTCTTTCCCCAAGTCTAGGTGTTAGGTATTCTTCTTATATGCTCTAGGCATTACATCTTTCGTAGAATTGATCACATTAGCTATTTACTTGTCCATTTTCTATGTTAGACATAAACTCAACAAGGACAGAAGGTAACTGAACACTCTATCCAAGATCCTAATACAGGGCCTGGCAGTAGATTCAGTCATTGATGAATATGTGAGTGAATAAATGGATCCCCACGTGTCTCAAGCTGAAAATCAGAAAGGAAATGTATGAAGCCCTTACAGGGAAGTGTACTGACAATGAAAGGGGACAGCAATGAGAGAGAACAAAGACACAGACCTAGAGCTGTTACACAGTTACAACAATGGGTATTTATAATGATGATACTGAGTCATCACTTGAGGGCTAAATTAAATATGGTTTATCTATAAAAGAAAGGAATAAAATATTGGTAGGACGTTTTAGCAAAAAATTCTGTCAGAAATAGTTGAAAGGCAGGGACAAGGAGAAAATACTTAGCATTTTAATATATATTGCCTCATTTAATTTTTAAAACATAAAGTCAGTATTATTGTCCAGTTTTACAGATGAGGAAACTTGAGTCCCAAAGGGATTGGCTTGCCCAAAGATACATAAATAGTAAGTCACAGAGCCAAGAGTCAAACTTACATCTGTCAAACCCAAATTGAGGGATATTCTACACAATAACTGGCTGATACTTTTCAAAAGTGTCCATGTCATGAAAGACAAGGAAAGATTGGGGAACTGTCACAGATTGGAGGAGACTTAGGAGACCTGACAATTCAGTGTAGTATGGGATCCTAGACCAAAAAAAGGACATTAGTGGGAAAATTGGGAAATTCAAATAAGGTCTATAGAATAGTCAGTTTTATTGGCTCAATGTTAATTTCCTGCTTTCCATAATTATACTGTGGTTTTGTAAGATGTTAACAGTAGGAGATAGTAATTGAAGGGAACTCTACTATTTTTGCAATATATCTGTTAGTTTAAAATTATTTCAAAATAAGAAGTGACAAATAAAAAACCAAATCCCATGCTCTTCCCCTGTTCCATGCTGCATCATCTGGAAGAATTTACTTCGTGAAACTTATTCTGTATTGGTAATGGAAGAAGAGACATTAGTGTACTTTGAACAGAACAAGTAATGAAAGAGAAGGGCATTTGAAATGTGAAGGAATGAAGAAGATGACTTACGGACAGTATCTTCCATCCTAGTACTTCATTCTTTTCTGGTCAAAACCTATTTTTATTGAGAGAGATCATATGAGGTAGTTTATTTATTCTCTCATTTAATAGTTAAGTGCCTGCTATTTCCAATTCCAGAGAAGCATAGGATATGATCCCAACCATCCAGGAAATCCCTGCTTAGGAGTGGGAACAGATATTTAGGTTTCATATGGTAAATGATGTGATGGCAGCCTATACAGAGTACAGTGGAGAGGAGAATACAGGAGAAGAAGGAGTTCACTAGTTCTGCCTGGGACATCACAGAGGAGGGACATTTGAGCTAGACCTCAGTTCCTTGAAATAGCTATCATTTTTTTTTCTGCAGTAACATTGGATTATATAGCTTTCAGATGTACATCATAATATATTTCAACTTCTGTGTAGATCACTTCATGTTCACCACCCAAAAACTAATTATAGTGCATCCCCTCACATGTGAGCCTAATCACCCCTTTTGCCCTCCCCTCTCCCCTCTTCCCCTATGGTAACCACCAATCCAATCTCCATTGCTATGTGTTTGTTTGTCATTATTGTTATCTTCTACTTATGAATGAGATCACATGGTATTTGGCTTTCTCCCTCTGACTTATTTCACTTCTCATAATAACCTGAAGGTCCATCCACGTTGTCACAAATGGCTGGATTTCATCACTTCTTGTGGCTGAGTAGTATTCCATTGTGTATATATACCACATCTTCTTTATCCATTCGTCCCTTGATGGGCACCTAGGTTGCTTCCAAGTCTTGGCGATTGTGTATAATGCTTCAGTGAACATAGGGGTGCATGTATCTTTATGCATTTGTGTTTTCAAGTTCTTTGGACAGATACCCAGCAGTGGGATAGCTGGATCATATGGTAGATCTATTCTTAATTTTCTGAGGATGCTCCATACTGCTTTCCATAGTGGCTGCACCAGTTTGCACTCCCACCAGCAGTGTACGAGGGTTCCCTTCTCGCCACATCCTCTCCAACACTTGTTGTTTCCTGTCTTGTTAATTATAGCCATTCTGACCGGAGTGAGGTGATACCTCATTGTAGTTTTGATTTGCATTTCCCTGATGGCTAATGATGTTGAGCATCTTTTCATATGCCTGTTGGCCATCTGTATATCATCTTTGGAGAAATCTCTGTTCAGATCTTTTGCCCATTATTTAACTGAGTTGTTGGTTACATTTCTTTTCTTTTAAGTATTGGTGAGCTTGGACAGGACCCACAGGACCACTCACCCCATCAACGCAGTCCTGGTCTGTATGCATTTCCCAGCCCCCTGGAGCGTACCCTGATGCCCCACTGCAAACGCCCCCACCTCTCCACTAGTGCCCCCCACAGTTACCCTGGTCTTCACACAGGTCCCACCACACAGAGGTGGACACACTCACCTGCCTGTAGAGGATAAAGGCACCCAGAAAATGCAGGCCGACAAGAAGCCTGAGGGCTTACTCTTGGGTGGGGCGGGTCCCTAGACTGGGCTGCCTGCCCTGGCTGAACTGGATTAAATCTGTGCTCTAGTGGGTGTGGCAGCCCCCTGGGCTAACAGGCCTGGGGAAGAACCTCAGTGGCGTCTGCCCAGGGTCTGTGTCAGCACGCCTGGACCGGGTCAGAACAATGACCCTGACCAATGTCTCAGTCTCTGGAGAGATCCCCCCTCTCATCGAGATGCCCCCAGAGCCCACCAGGTGAGTCTCTTCACCAAAGGACTGTCAGCCTTCTCTCTGGTGATTTTAGGTTGCTGAGACGGGGAAGTTTGTGCTTGGGCCCTTGAAAACCCGGGTCTTTTCGGCTTTCGCCCGATAGCTTTTCTGCGGATATTCCCCGCTGCAGTTAATGGCCAGCGAAGCCAGATAATGAGACCCTCGTCTCAGTAGTTGTGTTGAGTCTGAAGGATGCTTATAGCAGTATAAGCCCCCACTCCGGACCTCACTCCTGCAGGGAGGACTGTGTACCTTAGGATGGCTCCCGCTTGGGCGGCTGAGAAATTCCGCTGCTCCCAAAGGTGACTTTTTCTCTCTAGCAGGAATTTCTGCCCCTTCCACCTTAGTCAGGACTGTCCCTTGTTGTGGGGGTTCTTTTTATCCAGTTTTCAGTTTTCTATACAAGATAATTTTTCCAAAAATAGTTGTAACCTGGTTGTGTTCTTGGGAGGAGATGAGTTCAGAGTCTGCTTACGCCGCCGTCTTGACGAGATCTCTAATGGACTTTGAAATAGCTATCATTTATTAAGCATCTACCATGTACAGGGAGTTTGTAAGTAGCTTGATCCTCTCCCTTTTCTTTGAAAGCCCCAGTTTCTTTTGAATAATATTTCCTTGCTTGTGACCTCAGGGTTTCTTGACATTCAGAAAAGCTTTTAATCTCCCAGCCAATGGATTTCATCACATTCTGTGTTTATTTTGCTCAATATTGAACTGGGATCCTGGGACATTTGTTTGCCAAACACATTTTATTCCACCTTTCCTTATACGTGGCAGTTCCTGGTTTTTAAAGTTCCTTTTAGGCTCTTTATTCTCTAGCTGTCAATTCTAATACTGCTGTGACTGAGTTTGTGGCAGTTGGGAGAGGTGGGTGTGTTTCCTAATTTTCAGGAGGTGGAGGTGGTGGTGGCTATTGATGGTTTTTACATTTCTGTAAATCACTTGAGTGCATTTCCATTTTTCTTGCTCACTTGTTTTGAGGCAGAGTTACTGGAATGTGGACCACAAACTTATTAGTACTCTTTAAGTAAAGAATAGAAAATAGTCATCAAGACATTTTCCAGGGGCCGGCCCGGTGCCGCAGCAGTTAAGTTTGCATGTTCCACTTCGGCGGCCCAGGGTTCTCTGGTTCACATCCGGGGTGCAGACATGGCACCATTTGGCAAGTCATGCTATGGCAGGTGTCCCACTTATAAAGTAGAGGAAGATGGGCATGGATGTTAGCTCAGTGCCAGTCTTCCTCAGCAAAAAGAAGAGGACTGGTGGGAGCTATTAGCTCAGGGCTAATCTTCCTCAAAAAAAAAAAAAAGACATTTTCCAGAAGGATTAGAAAGAAACATAAAGAAGCTAATTAATTGAGATAGGATAGTGTTTATAAGACATCTGATTATGAGGCACTTCAGCCTTTCTGGTTCATTAGCAAACTGAGATGGTTTAGAAGACGTTTTTTTCTAGTCTAGCTGCTTAGAGTTTGTTTTCGCACTCTCATATTTCATTTCAGTTATGCGCAAAGCACTGCAGACACCAGGGTTACAGAGGTAGATTAGACACACTTGCTTCACTCTAGAAGCCCACAGTTAAGGAAGGAAGAACTTGCATATATGAATATTAAAGAAAAGCTATAAGAAGTTTGGTAACACAATCAGAGCTACAGCGTAACCCAAGTGACCTAGAACAGTACTTGGCACATAAGAGGTACTTGTTAAATATTTGATCAATGAATGAATAAATTCTAACTTGGGGCACTAGAGACACTTTTGGGAAGAAATTAAATTCGACTATGTCTTGAGGAAGGGTAGAAATTCTATAATTCTAGGTTATGATTTTTACAAAAGATAAATTAGCACATGTGTCACTGTAAAAGTATGTGCTTTTTCTTGCAGTATAGATTCAAAGTAGGATTTTTAGGGTAAGCTGCTGGGGAATTTATTTGGAGCCCTGCGAAAACAGTATATTTAGATGGGCATGATCTAGGGTGAAGGCCAACACAGATGTATTATCTTTCAAGAAGCATGAAAGCTTTAATGTATGTTACAGCAGGTTTCTTCCTGCATTCAGTAAGTTATTGTTAACATCTTCTCTGTACCTAAATCATTCAGTGCATGTAACAGTGGGTGTCTAGCTTCAAATTGTCTCCTTGAGGAGACCAGACATGCACATTGGAAGGCAATAAAAAGACCAGTGAAAAGAGCAGGACGGCAGAATAGGAGGTCCCAGCCCTTGTTCCACCACGGAGTTACCAACTTAACAACAATGTACAGGTCAATATACCATTAGGAGAACTCCAGAAAACAGTTAAGATGTTGTAGTACACTGGGCAATTTCAAAGGCAGAAACAGCCACATTGAAATGGGTAAGAAGACATGTTTAACTTTACTTGTGACCACCCCTCTCCCAAGCTGGCACAACTTAGCCACTGGCAGATAATACCCCAGCTTAGAGGTTCTCCTTCAGGAGAGAGAGAGAGAGAAGAGTAGCATGTGAGTCTAGCATTCTGGCTTTTTGATGGGCTGCCCAAGGAACTTGTACCTATCTCACTTGATTCAGGGCACTGGTGGGGACCTGGCATACTCTGGATGCCTGGCTGCCCCTGAGAACAAGAGAGAGCATGGCAACTTGCTGCTGTAGAACCAGAGAACTTGCAGTGCTGCAGCCAGACACCAGAGGGAGCAAGAGAGAAAAGAGAAATCACACACATAGGCCCAAGAAGTTGCATCCCCCAACAATAAAGCTTTAGAGACCCCCAGATTCCCTAGCCAAGGTGCTTGATATCTTCCCCTTTACAAAGCCAGTATATAAAAAGAAGAGGTGACTGTTGTTTAGATGTGCAGATCCCAGCAGAGAGTTATGAGACACACAAAGAAACAGGGAACCATGGCCCATATGGAGGAACAAGATAAGTCTCCAGCAACCAATCCTAAAGAAACAGATGTGTGAATTAAATGAGGAAGAATTCAAAATAATCATTATAAAGATGCTCTGTGAGCTCCAGAATATGACTATAAATAAAATAAAAATAGCAACAAAGAGATAAAAAATATAAAAAGAACCAAACAGAAGTTTTAGAGCAGAAGAATGCAATAATTAAACTGAAAAATTAGCTAGAGAATTTCAAGAACAGATTTGATCAAGCAGAAGAAAGAATTGGCAAACTCAAAGACAGGTCATTTAAAATTATCCAGTCACAGGAACAAAAGAAAAAAGAATGAAAAAGAGTGCTGAATGTCTAAGATGAAAAATTCAAATTGCTAAAAGAAAAAAATGCCAACCAAAAACACTATCCAGCAAAGCTATCCTTCAAAAATTAAGGAGAAGTAAAAACTTTCCCTGATAATCAAAAGCTGTGGCAATTCATCACTACTAGACCTGCCTTACAAGCAGGGAGTAAGGGAGTCCTTCAATAGAGTCCTTCAAATAGAGCAAAAACATTCTAAATAGCAACACGAAAGCATATGAGAGTATAAAGCTCACTGGTACAGGTAAAGATATAAACAAGTAAAGAATGCTCTAATACTGTAATGTGGGGTGTAAATCACTCTTAATTGTGGTATACAAATGAAAAGACAAAAATATACAAATAACTATAACTATTAAAATAAGTTGAAGAGTGACATCAGCATCCTGGCAGGGTGAGCTCTCCTGGTGATCTCTCCCCTCCACAATAGAATGAAAAAGACGTTCATACTCCAGCACAAGACATCCACGCAACAAAAAAGACGTCTAGAGATCCACAAAACCATACGTTGGAGGATGGAGAGGCTGGAGCCCCCCTCAGAGGAGGCAGAACGTGGTAAGAGCAAACTTCGCTCCTTCCCCAAAAAGACTGCAATATGGGACTGACCACCACCTCTTAGAAGGAATGAAGGGGGGGATGCTCATTCACAGGAACATCAAAGATCTTTGAGTTCCCTTGCAGCCTAGGGGAAAGCCTGCTGCTGAGGTGAAAGCTATCACGGAGATGACTTCATCAAGCCAACACCCAGGAGAGCACTTAGCAAGGGCACAGCAAGTAAGCCTGCGAGAGCATGAAGAAGAAAGCCCCCCTCCTCCCTACTCGCCCAGCACTGGCTCCAGTGCCAGGGATCCCAGCAGAATTCAGAGGGCTTAGGATACACAGCTCTTGACCCCAGTACTACCTAAATGGGTAGTAATGGTGAGCAGTAATACCAGGATGTGGAAGAACAGAGGCACACTCTCTAACAGAATCAAAAATTATATTAACTGTCCAGAAGAGAAAAAAATGCTAAGTACCCAGAAATCAGTCCTGAAGACACAGAAATAGGTCATCTAAATGACAGAGAATTCAAAATAGCTATCATCAAAAAACTCACCAAGTTAAAAGAGAATGTAGAGAAACAATTCAGTGAGTTCAGGAGCTACTTCTCAAAAGAGATGGAGACTATAAAGAAGAACCAATCAGAAATATTGGAAATGAAAGACAAAGTGGATGAGATAAAACAAAATATGGATTCCCTGAACACTTGAGCAGACATCATAGAAGAACGAATCAGCATAATAGAGGATATACATGTTAAAATGCTGCAGATAGAGGAGGAGAAAGAACTAAAACTAAAAAGAAATGAAGAAAGCCTCTGAGAAATATCCGACTCAATTAGGAAATGCAACATAAGAATTATATGTATTCAAGAGGGGGAAGGAGAATGGAGCAGAAGTCTTGGTCAAAGAAATACAGCAGAGGACTTCCAAAACCTAGGGAAGAAGATGGAAATCCATGTGAGGAAGGCTACCAGATCTCCTAACTATGTCAATGTAAAAAGACCTACCACAAGGCATATATTAGTGAAACTGACAAAAGTGAATGACAAAGAAAAAATAATAAAGGCAGTAAGGCAGAAGGAAATAACCTACAAAGGAACCCCTGTCAGGCTTTCAGCAGATTTCTCTGCAAAAACCTTAGAGGCTAGGAGAGACTAGAATGACATATTCAAATCTTTGAAAGACGGAAACTTTTAGCCAAGAATACTCTATCTTGCGAAAATATCCTTCAGCTATGTTAGAGAAATATACACTTTCCCAGATAAACAAAAGCTAAGGGAGTTTGTAGCCATGAGACCGCCTCTACAAGAAATCCTGAAGAAGGCCCTCATACCTGAAAATAAAGAAAACAGGGAGAAAAGGATTACAAAGCACAGAGTAAGGAGATAAATAGGTAGAAAAAATCAGAAAATTGTGGCTATAATATCAGAACAGGTTAACAAAATTCAAGTATAACATAAAGGATAAAGGGAAAGGAAACCTCAAAGACAAAGATAATCTTGTGCTTAACCACAAACTCATAACACAAAATAGAATAAGATGTGAGAAAAACAACATAGGAGGGGAAAAGGTAGGGGACTGAATCAGTTTAGTCTAAGGAAATAAGAGGCCATTAGAAAGTGCACTATCAAATCTACAAGTTTTTGCATATAAACCTCATGGTAACCACCAAACAAAAAGCAGAACAGAAATTCAAATAATAAATAAGGAGAAAACAAAGAAACACAATGTAAAAAACTACGTAAGTCAATTGGTAGACCAAAAGACATATGATGAGAAACAAAGGAAATGCTAGAGAACCAGAAAACAAGTGATAAAATGGCAGCATTAAGCCCTCATATATCGATAATCACCCTAAATGTAAATGGATTGAATTCTCCAATAAAAAGATACAGAGTGGTGAGAGGGATTAAAGAACAACACTCAATAATATACTGCCTCCAGGAAATACATCTCAGTTCCAACAACAAACACAGGCTCAGAGTGAAGGGATGGAAGATGATACTCCAATCTAATGGCAAACAAAAGAAAGCAGATGTTGCAATACTTATATCACACAAAGTAGACTTCCAGATAAGACAGGTAAAGAGAGACAAAGAGGGGCAGTATATAACGATCAAAGGGACATTCCACCAAGAAGACATAACACTTATAAATATGTATGCACTCAACACAGGAGCACCAAAGTACATAAGGCAACTATTAACAAACCTAAAAGAAGATGTTAATAATAACAATAAAATTAGGGGACCTCCACACTCCACTCAGATCAATGGAGAGATTTTCTAGACAGAAAATCAACAAGGAAAGAGTGGAATTAGATGAAATGCTAGGTTAGTTGGACTTAATAGATGTATATATAGAACACTCCATCCAAAAGCAGCAGAAAACACATTCTTCTCAAGTGCACATGAAACGTTCTCAAGGACAGACAGTGTGTTGGGAAACAAGGCAAGCCTCAGTATATTTAAGAAAATTGAAATAATGACAAGCATCTTTTCCAATCACAATGCTATAAAGCTAGTAATTAATTACTGGAAAAAAATAGAAAGGGTCAAAGATGTGGAGACTAAACAACATGCTGTTGAATGACCAATGGGTCATTGGAGAAATTAAAGGAAAAAGCAAAGAATTCCTGGAGACAAATGAAAATGAAAATGTAACATATCAACTCATGGGATGCAGCAAAAGCAGTACAAAGAGGGAAATTCATCACACTACAGGCTCACCTTAACAAACAGGAAAAATCCCAAATAAGCAATCTCAAACTATACCTAACTAAATTAGAAAAAGAAGCACAAACAAGCCCAAAGTCAGCAGAAGGAGAGAAATAATAAATGTCAGAGCAGAAATAAATGCGATTGAACCAAAAAAGGCAGTGGGAGAGATCAATGAAACAAGGACTGATTCTTTGAGAAGAAAAATAAAATTGACAAACCCCTAGACAGACTTACAGAGAAAAGAAGAGAGAAAGCTCAGATAAATAAAATTAGAAATGAAAGAGGAGAAATAACAGATACCACAGAAATACAAAGGAGTGTACAAGAATACTATGAAAAGCTATATGCCAACAAAATGGACAATCTAGAAGAAATGGATAAATTCTTAGACGCTTACAATCTCCCAAAGGTTAAGCAAGAAGAAATAGATAATCTGAATAGAACAATCACAAGTAAAGAGATTGAAACACTAATCAAAATCATCCGTAAAAATAAAAGCACAGCACCAGATGGATTCCCTGGAAAATTCTAACAGACTTTCAGAGAGAATTTAATACCTATTCTTCTCAAGCTCTTCCAAAAAATTGGAGAATATGGAATGCTTCCTAACACATTCTATGAGGCCAACATCACTCTGATACCAAAGCCTGACAGGGACAACACAAAAAAGGAAAACTACAGGCCAATATCATTGATGAACATAGATATGAAACTTCTCAACCAAACATTGGCAACCCGAATACAGCAATACATCCAAAAGATCATACATCATGATGAAGTGGAATTTACACCAGGCGCACAAGGATGGTTCAACATCTACAAATCAATCAGTGTGATACACTACATTAACAAAATGAGGACTAAAAACCACATGATCATCTCAGTAGATGCAGAGAAAGAATTTGACAAGATCTGACAACCATTTATGATAAAATCTCTTAACAAACTTGGGATAGAAGGAAATTACCTCAACATAATAAAGGCCATATATAACAAACCCACAGCCAACATCATACTCAATGGGCAAAAACTAAGCGCCATCCCCCTGAGAACAGGAACAAGGCAAGGATGCCCACTATCACCACTTATTCAACATAGTACTAGAAGTTTTGGCCAGAGCAATTAGGCAAGAGAAAGGAATAAAAGGAATCCAAATAGGGAGTGAAGAAGTGAACTTCTCACTGTTTGCAGACAACATGATCTTATATACAGAAAACCCCAAAGAATCCATTGGAAAACTAATAGAAATAATTAACAACTTCAGCAAAGTTGTGGGGTGCAAAATCAACTTAGAAAAATCAGTTGCATTTCTATACTCTAATAACATGCTTACAGAATGAGAACTCAAGAATATAATTCCATTCACAGTCGCAACAAAAAGAGTAAAATATCTAGGATTAAATTTAACCAAGGAGGTGAAGGACTTATACAATGAATACTATAAGACGTTATTGAAAGAAATAGATGATGTCAGAAAGAGATGGAAAGAGATTTCATTCACATGAATTGGAAGAATAAACCTAGTTAGAATGTCCTTACTACCCAAAGATATCTACAAATTCAATGCAATCCCAACCAGAATCCCAATGACGTTCTTCACAGAAATAGAACAAAGAATCGTAAAATTCATATGGGGCAACCAAAGACCCCGAATTGCTAAAGCAATCCTGAGAAAGGACAAAGCTGGAGGCATCACAGTCCCTGACTTCAAAATGTACTACAAAGCCATAGTAATTAAAACAGCATGGTACTGGTACAAAAACAGGAACACAGATCAATGGAACAGAACTGAAAACCCAGAAATAAAACTGCGCATCTACAGACAGCTAATCTTCAACAAAGGTGCCAAGAACATACAATGGAGAAAAGATAGTCTCTTCAATAAATAGTTTTGGGAAATCTGGACAACCACTTGCAAAAGAATGAAAGCAGACCATTATCTCATGTCATACACAGAAATAAACTCAAAATGGATGAAAGTCTTGAAGATAAGTCCTGAAACCATAAAACTCCTGGAAGATAATATAAGTAATACACTCTTTGACATGGAACTTAAAAGGATCTTTTCAAATACCGTGTCCTCTCAGACAAGGAAAAGAAAAGAAAAAAAAAAAAATGGGTCTTCATCAGACTAAAGAGCTTCTGCAAAGCAAAAGAAACTAAGACTGAAACAAAAAGACAACCCACCATTAGGAGAAAATATTTGCAAATCATATATCTCCAAGGGGTTAATCTGCATAATATATAAGGAATTTGCCGAACTGAACAACAACAACAAAAAACAGCCCAGTCAAAATATGGACAGAGGATATGAACAGACATTTTTCCAAAGAAGATAGATGGCCAATAAGCATATGAAAAGATCTTCAACATCACTAATCGTCCCAGAAATACAAATCAAAACTCCATTGAGATACCACCTGACACCTGTTAAAATGGTTATAATCACTAGGGCTAAAAATAACAAATGTTGGCGAAGGTGTGGAGAAAATCGAACCCTCATACACTGCTGGTGGGAATGCAAACTGGTGCAGCCACTATGGAAAACAGTATGGAGATTTCTCAGAATTCTAAACATAGAAATACTATATGACCCAGCTATCCCCCTACTGGGTATCTATCCACACAACTGGAAATCAACAATCCAAAGTAACATATGCATCCCTATCTTCACTGCAGCACTATTCACAATAGCCAAGACATGGAAGCAACCCAAGTGCCCATAGACCAATGATTGGATAAGGAATACGTCACGTGGTGTATGTATACAGTAGAATACTACTCAGCCATAAAAAAAGACAAAATCATCCCATTTGCAACAACATGGATGCACCTGGAGTATACTATGTTAAGTAAAATAAGCCAAACTGAGAAAGACAAACACCATATGATTTCGCTCACATGTGGAATATAAACAAACACATGGATAAAAGAAAACAGTCCAGTGGTTGCCAGGGGAAGGAGGATGGAGGGATGGGCACTGGGGATGAAGATGGAGCACTTATATGGTGATAGACAAGAAATAATGTACAACTGAAATTTCTCAATGATGTAAACTATTATGAACTCAACAAAAAATATGTTAATGGATACATAATATAAAGTGTGTGTTTGTGACATCAGTAATAGAAAATGCAGGGAGGAGTAAGAGTGTAATGCCTTTGTAGGCAGTTAAATTGTTATCAGCTTAAAATAGAGTATTATAAGTAATATAACAATTATAATATTATATAATAAACTATTATTATGATAAACTATTATTTTAAAGTGTTTTTTTAAGCCCAATGGTCACCACAAAGAAAATACCTATTGAAGATACAGGAAAGCAAATGTGAAAGGAATCAAAGCATGTTACTGCAAAAAAGTCAGTAACACAAAGGAAGACAGCAAAAGGGGAATGAGGGACAAAGTAACTATAAGGCAGTAAACAACCAAATGGCAACAGTAAGTCCTTCTCTATCAATAGTTACTTTAAATGTAACTAGATTAAACTCCCCAATAAAAAGACATACAATGGCTGAATGAATCAAAAAATAAGATCCAACTATATGCTGTCTACAAGAGACTCACTTTAGATTCAAGGACATACGTAAGCTGAAAGTGAAAGAACTAAGAAAGATATTCCATGCAAATGGTAACCAAAGGAGCACACATGTGGCCATACTTATACCAGACAAAATAGACCTGAAGTCAAAAAGTCTCAGAAGGGGCCAGCCCCGTGGCACAGTGGTTAAGTTCGCATGTTCAGCTTCAGTGGCCCAGGGTTCACTGGTTCAGATCCTGGGCGCGGACCCACGCACTGCTTGGCAAGCCATGCTGTGGCAGGCATCCCACGTATAAAGTAGAAGATGATGGGCATAGATGCTAGCGCAGGGCCAGTCTTAGCAAAAAGAGGAGGATTGGCAGCAGATGTTAGCTCAGGGCTAATCTTGGTCAAAAGAAAAAAACTCTCAGAAGTGATAAAAAAGGACATTACATAATAATAAAAGGTCAGTTTTCCAGGAAAATATAACCATTGTAAATACATATACACCCATCAGAACACCCAAATATAAGCAGGAAAACATTGAAACAACTCAAAGGAGAAGAAGACAGCAGCAAAACAAAAAAGTAGGGGATTTCAGTACCCTACTTTCAGTACTGGATAAACATCCAGAAAGAAAATTAATAACAAAACAAAGGATTTGAACAACAGTGTAGACCAAATGGACATAATATACATAAACAAAATATTTCACCCAACAGCAGCAGAATACACATTTTTCTCAAGCGTACGTGGAACATCCTCTAGGATAGATCACGTTAGGTCACAAAACAAGTCAACAGATTTAAGAAAACTGATAGGGTACCAAGTAAGTTTTCTAACCAAGATGGAATGAAAATAGAAATTAATGGCAGAGAGAAAACTGTAAGTATAAATATGTGGAAATTAAACACAAATATCTGGAAATTAAAGAACACACTCATGAAAAGCCAGAGTCAAAGAAGACATCAAAAGAGAAATTAGATAATATCTTGAGACAAATCAAAATATAATACACCCAAACTTATGGGATGCTGCAAAAGCAGTGCTAAGAGGGAAGTTTAAAATAGCAATGAATGCCTGCATTAAAAATGAAGAAAGATTTCAAATAAACAACTTAACTTTGCACCTCACAGAATTGGAAAAAGAAAAAAAATCTAAGCCCAGAGTTAGCAGAGGGAAGGAAATAATTAAGATTAGAGTAAAGTGGCATTAAAAACAGACACACAGACCAGCAGAATAGAATAGAGGACCCAGAGATGAACTGATGTATATACAGTCAACAAATATTTGACAAAGGCATAAAGAATATACAAAGGGGAAAGGATAGTCTCTTCAATAAATGCTATTGGGAAAATTGGATATCCACATGCGAAGGAATGAAATTGGACCCTTAGCTTACACCATTCACAAAAATTAAGTCAAAATGGAATAAAGACTTAAATGTAAGACCTGAAACTCTAAAACTAGAAGAAAACATAAGGAAAAATCTCCTTGACATTGGTCCTAGCAGTGATTTTTTGGCTGTGATACCAAAAGCACAAGCAACAAAAGCAAAAGTAAACAAATGGAACTACACAAACTAAAAAAACTTTGGTACAGCAAAGGAAACAATCAACAAAATGAAGAGGTAACCTATGGAATGGGAGAAAGTATTTGAAAATTATATACCTGATAAGAGGTTCCTATCCAAAATACATAATGAATTCCTATGACTCACCAGCCAATAAACAAATAACTTGATTAAAAAATGGTCAAGAGACTTGAATAGACATTTCTCCCAAGAGGATATACAAACAGCCAAAAAGCATATGAAAAGATGCTCAACAGCACTAATCATCAGGGAAATGCTAATCAAAAGCACAATGACATATTTCACACCTATTTGGATGACCATTGTTTAAAAAAAAGCAATCAAAAACACAGAAAATAACAAGGATTGGTGAGAATGTGGAGAAATTGAAAACCTTGTGCGCTGCTGATGGGAAGGTGCAGCCACTTTGGAAGACAGTATGACAGTTCCTTAAGAAATTAAAAATAGGACTACCATATGGGATCATTTCTTGGTATTTATCCAAAAAGAATTGAAATCAGTATCTGAAATAGATATTTGCAGTCTCATGTTCACTGTAGCATTATTGATGATAGCCAAGAGGTTGGAAGAACCTAAATGTCCCTTGACAGAGGAATAGATAAAGAAAATGTATATACATATGATGGAATGGTTTTCAGCCATTTAAAGAGAAGGAAATCCTGTCATATGCTGCAACAAAAATGAACCTTGAGGACATTGTGCTGAGCAAAATAAGTCAGTCACAGAAGGACAGGCACTGCGTGATTTCAGTTCTATGAAATATCTGAAGTAGTCAAAATCATAAAACAGAAAGTAGAATGGTGATTGCCAGGAGCTGGGGTGAGGGGTAATCGGAAGTTGCTGTTCAATGACTTTCACTTTCCGTCATGCAAGATGAAAAAGTTCTAGAAATCTTTTTTACATTAATGTACATATAGTTAGACTATAATGTATATTAAAAATTGTTAGAGGATAAATTTATGTTACATGTTTTTTACCATAATAAAAAAAAAGGCCAATGAAAGTATTACTGAGTGCTGTGGAAATAGATTGATAGACTTTTAATGTTGGACCAATTCTAAACAATCCGTATTGCAGATGAGCACATTGAGATGTGGCAGAGAGATCACATGACTACCTGGTGATCAACCCATGACCTGGATCCTAGTCTCCTGAGTCCCTCTGCAGGACTTTTCTTCCTATAACCTAAACTGATGTGTCCTTACTTTATTGAGTTGACAAATGAGACAAAGCAACATTTTTGTGACTTTAATTTTATACATGTTTAATACCATCACCTGCGTAGGATACACTGAAGAAGCATTTAAGTAAAAGATTTATAATTTCTTGATGTTTTGTTGCATTTTAAAAGGCATTGAATATTTTATTAGCATTCTTATTTTTAATTCATAGTAACCTGTTCTTCATGGAATATTTAAAGAATGTGCTCATAAATTGTGTGTATATATTTTTTGCAGCCAAGGAGATTGTTAATTGAAAAGTGATGTAAGTGATGTACAAACCTTAAATAATTGATATGATACTGTTGGATCAAAGAGGCTGTCGGTGAGCACTTCAGAAGGTGACAAGAAAACCCTGTATACAAAGAATATATAAGTGCAGCCTTACAGCAAGGGGATTGTTTTTCACTGAGTTGTGTGCAGAGCCTTACAGGTGCCAGTTTGATTTTCATTATAGCAGCAAAGGCATGGAACTGGCCATTCACCACATTGTTTTCTTTGTACTAAGGAGCCAGAACATGGACCCATAGTTACGTATATGGGAGCAGAAATCCTTCAGGCCTCTGCAGGTAACAGTACTTTTCCTGATGCCAGTTGCATCTTGTTTCTTCCTTTTCTCACTATATGGCATTTGCTCAACCTTTCAAGGACACCCTGCCCTTTTCTTCATCAATAATGTGAACTCTGGTTTGTGTCTAATAGGCCATATATCTTACTGATACCTAGAATATCAGAACCAGAGATGAGGCCTTCATAGTATCTGGTCTAGGTCAGTCCTCTTGTTTTACGGATGAGTACAATGGAACTCAGAAGAGGAGAGGGATAGGAGATGGGTGGGATACTTGCCAAAAGTTTCACAGCCTGATACCAATAGAACTGGGATTCAAATTCAGGTCTTCTATTCCCAACCTAGCGTTCTTTCCACTGTCTTACTTGACACACTACTGATTTAAGTTTGGTGAGAACAGTTAAGGGATAGTATGACTGATATAGAACTTTACCCTCAAAGCTACATTAGAAATTAATCTAGTGAAAGAATATGGGTCAGATTATAGGTCTAATTGCCCTTCCAATGCAGTCATGTGAAATAATATCATCACCATCATTATTACTATCACCTGAACTCATTAATTGACTGCTTGAGGGAGAAATTGACACCTTCAGCATCATAGTGGGATTTTATCACATTGCTTTCCAGTGGTAGGGTAAGCAAACAGAATTATTAAACATGTAAAAGGTTTGAATAAAAAAATGAACAAACTTGGTTTAATGCTCATAGATAGAACCCAATGTGCAACATTAGAGAATATACATTATAAGCACACATGGAAATTTTATAAGAATTGACTATGCACTAGTTCAAACAGCAAGTCTTAAAAAATTTGGAGGAATCAGTATTATACGGATGATCCAGTTCTGCTTCAGATATGACTGAATAAGCTCCTATCAGACTGACTTTCCTGCAAATAACAAATATAAACTCTAGATAACCTATAAAACCAACAAATATGTGAAGTTACTAAAGACTAATCAAAAGCAGACAGATTCTGATTGGAATAGACACCGGAAGAAGAGAACAGCATTGTGTGAGTTTCCTGGTTTTATGGCTTTTATCCTAAGAGTAGGTCACAGTTCGTACCACATGGGATGGCTACCATAGAAAATACACAATATTTCTGACCTAAAGAACTAGAGGACAGAATTCAGGGCAAAGACTGCTGCTAGAATGTGAAGATGATATTCAGAGAGGGGGATGCACTAATTATTTTTAAATACCTATATGATCCTAGTACCATACATGTATGCATGGACAGACTCCAAGTACTTCAGCTAAAGACAACAGAACTGAACTGAGATTTTAGCTGCTATCTACCAATAGACTTTTGCAGTTTGAGTCCAACAAAGTCAAATGCCTGCTTTAAAAAAAAATCAAACTGAAAAATACAATAACTGAAATAAAAAATTCAGTGAATTAATTAATAAATGAGAGGGAATGATGAAAAATAGAAAAATCATTGGGGCCGACCCGGTGGTGCAGCGGTTAAGTTCACACATTCTGCTTCAGTGGCCCAGGGTTTGCTGGTTCAGATCCCAGCTGCGAACATGGCACTACTTGGCAAGCCTCACTGTGGGAGGCATCCCACATACAAAGTGGAGGAAGATGAGCATGGATGTTAGCTCAGGGCCAGTCTTCTCAGCAAAAAAGAGGAGGACTGGCAGTACTTAGCTCAGGGCTAATCTTCCTCAAAAAAAAAAAAGAAAAAGAAAAATCTCCATCAGACAAACATCATAGTAGTAATAATTGCAAGAGAGAATCATCAATGGATGCAAAAATTAGCAGAAGTATGATAAGAAACAGGACATTTTCAAAGTCTCAAAATAACTCCTTCATGAGATACTTTAAATTACAAAGAGGGAAAATAGAAACTTTACAATAAAGAAACTTGGTAGAGAGTCAGCTTGATGGCATAGTGGTTAAATTTGGTGCGCTCCACTTCGGTGGGCCAGGTTCACAGGTTTGGATCCTGGGCGTGGACCTACACCACTCATCAAGCAATGCTGTGGTGGCATCCCACATACAAAAAATAGAGGAAAGATTGTCACAGGTGTTAGCTCAGGGCTAATCTTCCTCAAGCAAAAAGAGGAAGATTGGAAACAGATGTTAGCTCACAGCCAATCTTCCTCACAGACAAAAAAAAATGAAACTTGGTAGATATTACCTTAACCATGTGATCAAAGCTAACATCACCAGAAACAGACCATATCAATATCATTTACCCTCTGATATTATATACTTAGAAGCTCACAGCATCACTTCTGTGGTATTCTTGCCAAAAATGCATAACTGTCATCTAATAATGAGACTACATCAGACAAATCGAAATTGAGGACAGTCTACAAAATAACTGAGAAGAATACAAAGACTGAAAAACTTACAGATTAGAGGAGATGAGAGATGTGGGATTCACATCAACCAAATTCAATGTGGGATTCTAGATTGGATCCTGGGGCCAAAAAAAGGGACATTAGTAAGAAAACTGGCAAAATTCTAATACGGTCTCTGGATTAGTTCATTGTTTTATACTGATGTTAATTTTCTAGTTTTGGTAATTGTACTATTCTTGCATAGAATGTTAACATTAGGGAAAGCTGGGAGAAGTATAAAATTATTCACAAAATAAGTTTAGATTTTTAAAAAACAATTCACTACTGGGCTTAACAGCCGAGTGGAGGTGACAGAGGAAAGCATCATTGAAGTTATATCAATAGGAATTATCCAGGCTGAGAATGAGTGTGGGGATCAGAATACCAAAAAAAGAGGAGGAAAACAAACAGAACCTCAGGGACTTGCGGGACAATATCAAACAGTGCAATATACATATTATTGGATATCAAGAAGGAGAACAAAGAGAAAAGGAGACATTAAAATATTTTTGAAAGAATAATGGCTAAAATTTTTCTGAGTTGAATGAAAGACATAAGTATACACCTTCGAGAAGTTCAGCAAACTGCAAAAAGCATAAACAGGCTAGTGATGTCAGCAAGATGGCAGAGTCAGCTGTTCCCTTTCTCTCTCCCCCTTTGAAGTACAACTAAATGGACATTCATTAACCAAAAGAGAATACCCACACAGCACACCATGACATCTGAGAGACCCATGCAGCTATACATCTAAAGTTGGATGGACTCGCTCCCCAGGAACTGGTGGAGATAGGTGAGCACTCCCTAGCCTTCCCTGGCAGCCCTGTGCACTCACCTGAATCCTTTCTCAGCTGGTGTGAATGCCCATAGTATGGCTGCAGCCCCAAAATTGGGAATGTACCTCAGTGCAACTGTGGGAAAGGGCAATGCTAGCCCGGGCCCAGGAGCCAACACTTTGCTGGCCAGTAGGAGAGCCCACCCTGCCACTGTGGTCTAAACACATGGCCCAGGCCTGGACCTCATGAAGAAGCCCTGCCCACCAACCACAGTGGTTGGCACCACTGTAAGAAGAGGTGGCAGCTGATAGATGCACATACAACTGCTTTCCTGGCTGGCACAAGCACCCATAGTACTACTTTAGCTCCACAAATGGGAATGCATCTCAGCACAGTGGCACCCCGAGCCTGCGTGCAAATACTTTGCCAGCCAATGGGACCATCCACCATACCCACATAACTTCCAGCAGACAGGGTGGGATCAGAAACACAATTCCCGATTATGCCCAGTGGTTGCAGGTGGTGTCTGCAACCTGATACTACTACAAATGTGCCACCAAAAGATTAGTTCATGAAACACCCTGAGAAACTACAGCAAGAATTCAGAACAGAAGGAGAATGACAAGTCTCCAGAAACCAACGCTGAAATCAGAGAAATTTACAACTAAATGACAGTAAATCCAAAAAAATCTGTCATAAACTCAACAAGTTAAAAGAAAATTCGTAAAGACAGTTTAATGAGTTCAGGAGTAAAATTAATGAGGAAAATGAGCACCTTACCAAAGAGATTGAAGCTATAAAAAAAAAAAAAGTAGAAACTCTGGATATGAAGAACAGAATTAATGAGAAGAAAAATAATGTAGAATCCTAAAAAAATAGAGCTGATGTTATGGAGGAAAGAATTAGTAGTTAGAGTATAGAAATAGAGAAGTGCTTCAGGTAGAAGAGGTGAGAGAACTAAGATTTTTAAAAAGTGAAAGAATTCTTCAAGAAATACCAGACTCAACATAAGGGTTATAGGTATTCCAGAGAGAGAAGCAAGGGAGAAAGGAGCAGAGAGCTTGTTCAAAGAAAGAATAGCTGAAAACTGCCCAAACCTGGGGTAGAAACTGGACTTACAAATACATGAAGCCAATAGAATTCCTAATTACATTAATGCTAAGAGACCTTCGCCAAGGCATATAATGGTAAAACTGGCAAAAGCCAATGAGAGAGAAAAAATATTAAGGGCAGCAAGGCAGAAGAGAATAATCTACAAAGTAACCCTAACAGGCTTTCAGCAGATTTCTCAGCAGAAACCTTACAGGCTAGGAGCGAATGGAATGATATATTCAAAATACTGAAAGACGAAAACTTTTAGCCAAGAATACTCTATCCAGCAAAACTATCCTTCAGATATGATGGGGAAATAAAAGCTTTCCCAGATAAACAAAAGCTGAGGGAATTCATCACCATTGACCTCCATTACAAGAAATGATTAAGGATGCCCTCATACCTGGAAAAAAAAAAACGCAAAGATCTAAAAAACTTTGAGCAAGCAGATAAAAATGAGAATATAAATGTTCTTAGAAAACTACAGCTGTCTTTCAGAACAAGGTAGCAAATACTTAACTGTAACTTAAAAGATGAACAGAAGGAAAGCATCAAAAGTAACTATGCACACTTCAACTAACAAACTCACAACACAAAGTGGAATAATTTGTGACAAAATAACTCAGAAGGGGAAGAGGAAATGGATGGAACCGGCTTAGGCTACAAGAGATAAGATGCTACCAGAAAATAGACTATCTCATCTATTAGATCTGTTATACAAACCTCACAGTAACCACTAAACAAAAAATCAGAGAAGAGCCACAATTCATAAAAAAAAAAAGAGAACACTGAGAAAACTGTCACAGAAAACCACCAAAATGAAATGGTAGTCAGAAATACAAAGGAAGAGAAACAATGGAAATATAGAACAACTGGAAAACAAGAGATAAAATGGCAGTATTAAGCCCTCATAGATCACTGATCACTCTAAATGTAAATGTATTGAATTCTCCAATCAAAAGACACAGAGTCACTGTATAGATTAAAAAACAAGACCCAACAATATGCTGCCTCCAGGAAACACATCTCTACCCTAAAGATAAACATAGGCTCAGAGTGAAGGGATGAAAGAGGATATTCCAAGCATTTGGCAAACAAAAGAAAGCAGGTGTTGCCATTCTTATATCTGACAAAGCAGATATCAAGATAAAAAAGACAATGAGGGACAAAGTGGGGCAGTATATATTGATCAAAGGGACTTTCCACCAAGAGAACATAATGCTTATTAATATTTATGCACCTAACACAGGAGAACCAAAGTATATATGGCAACTATTAACAGACCTAAAGGTAGAAATTAACAGCAACACAATAATAGTATGGGACCTCCACTCTCCACCTACATCAATGGATAGATCATCCAGACAGAAAGTCAACAAGAAAATAGTGGATTTAAATGAAACCCTAGATCAGATGGACTTGATACATAGAGAGCATTCCATCCAAAAACAGCAGAATTCACATTCTTCTCAAGCGCACGTGGATCACTCTCAAAAACAGACCATATGTTAGGAAACAAGTCAAGCCTCAATAAATTTAAGAAGACTGAAATCATAACAAGCATCTTTTTGGACCATAAGGCTATGGAACTAGAAATCAACTACCAGGGAAAAATCTAGGAAAGTCACAAATATGTGGAGGTTAAACAACATACTACTAAACAACCATTGTATCAATGAAGAAACCAAAGGAAAAATCAAAAAAATACCTGAAGAAAAACGAAAATACAATATAACCACTCTTGTGGGATGTAACAAAAGTGGTTCTAAGAGGGAAATTCATAGCAATACAGGCACACCTCAACAAACAAGAAATATATCTAGTAATTTTAAACTACACCTAACAGAAGTAGCAAAAGATAAACAAACGAAGCCCAAAGTCAGAAGGAGGGAAATAATAAAAACGAGCTGAAATAAATAGAGACTGAAAAAAACGGTAGAAGGGGTCAGTGAAACTAAGAGCTGGTACTTTGAGAAGATAAACAAACTTGACAAACTTTTACCCAGTCTCACTAAGAAAAAAAGAGAGAAGGCTCAAATAAATAAAATGGGGATTGTAAGTGGAGAAATTACAATGGATACTCCAGAAATACAAAGGACTCTCAGAGAATGCTATAAAAAACTATATGCCCGCAAATAGGGTGACCTAGAAGAAATGAATAAATTCTTAGACTGATACAACCTCCCAAAACTGAATCAAGAAGAAATAGAGAATCTGAATAGACCAATCACTAGTAAAGAGTTTGAAACAATAATTAAAACCTACCAAAAAACGAAAGTCTGGGACCTGATGACTTCTCTGGAGAATTATACCAAACATTCAAAGAAGATTTTAATACCTATCCTTCTCAAACTATTCCACAAAACTGAAGGGAATGGAACACTTCCTACCTCGTGCTGTGAGGCCAACATTACCCTGCTACCAAAACCAGACAAGGACAGCACAAAGAAGGAAAATTACAAGCCAATATCACTGATGAACATAGGTGCAGAAATCCTCAACAAAATATTAGCAAACTGAATACAGCAATACATTAAAAGGATCATACACCATGATCAAATGGGATTCATCCCAGGGACGCAGGGATGGTTCAACACCCACAGATCAGTGTGATACATCACATTAACAAAATGAGGAATAAAAATCATATGATCACCTCAGATGCAGAGAAAGCATTTGACAAGATCCAACATCCATTTATGATAGAAACTCTCAATCAAATCAGAAGAGAAGGAAAGTATCTCAACATAATAAAGGCCATATATGACAAACCCACAGCCAACATTGTACTTAACAGGGAAAAACTAAAAGACATCCCTCTGAGGACTGGAACAAGATAAGGGTGTCCATGTTTTCCACTCATATTCAATATAGTACTGGAGGTTTGGGCCAGAGCAATTAGGCAAGAAAAAGGAATAAAAGGTATCCAAATTGGAAAGGAAGAAATGAAACTCTCACTGTTTGCAGATGACATGATTCTGTATGTAGAAAATCCTAAGATTCCTTCAGAAAACTGTTAGAAATAATCAACAACTACAGCAAAGTTGCAGGGTAGAAAATTAACTTACAAAAAGTCAGTTGCATTTCTATACACTAATAATGAACTAGCAGAAAAAGAAGTCAAGAATGCAATCCCATTTACAGTCGCAACAAAAAGAATAAAATATCTAGGAATAAATTTAACCAAAGAGGTGAAAGACCTATACACTGAAAACTATAGTACATTGAAAGAAATTGAAGAAAATATAAAGAAATGGAAAGACACTCCACACTCATGGATTGGAAAAATAAACATAGTTAAAATGTCCATATTACCTCAAGCAGTCTACAGATTGAGTGCAATCCCAGTCAATATCCCAATGGCATCCTTCACAGAAATAGAACAAATAATCCTAAAATTTATATGAAACAACAAAAGACCTCTAATAGACAAAGCAATCCTGAGCAAATAGAACAAAGCTAGAGGCATCACAATCTCTGACTTCAAAATATACTACAAAGCTATAGTAATCAAAACAGGATGGTACTGGCAAAAAATGGACACATAGATCAATGGAACAGAATTGAAAGCCCAGAAATAAAACCACACATCTATGGTCAGTTAATCTTTTCAACAAAGGAGCCAAGAACATGCAATGGAAAAAGTAAAGTCTCTTCAATAAATGGCGTTGGAAAAACTGGACAGCCACATGCAAAAGAATGAATGTAGACCATTATCTTACACCATACACAAAAATTAACTCAAAATTTATTAAAGACTTGAAGGTAAGAGCCGAAACAATAAAATTCCTGGAAGAAAATAAAAGTAGTACTCTCTTTGAAATCAGTCTTAGGAGCATCTTTTCAAATGCTGTGTCTACTCAGGCAAGGGAAACAAAAGAAGTAATAAGCAAATGGGACTACGTCAGACTGAAAAGCTCCTGCAAGGCCAAGGAAACCATGAAGAAAACAATAAAGCCAACCCACCAACTGGGAGAAAATACTTCCAAATCATACATCTGACAAGGCGTTAATTTCTAAAATATATAAAGAACTCATAAAACTCAACAACAAAAAGACAAAGAACCTGATCAAACACGGGCAGAAGACATGAATAGACATTTCTCCAAAGAAGCTATACAGATGGCAAACAGACACATGAAAAGATATTCAACATCACTAATAGGGAAATGCAAATCAAAACTACAATGAGATATCACCTTACAACTGTCAGAATGGCTGTAATTATCAAGACAAAAAATAACAAATGTTGGAGGTGATGTGGAGAAAAGAGAACCTTCATACATGCTGGTGCAAATGCACACTGGTGCAGCCACTATGGAAAACAGTATGAAGACTTCTCAAAAAATTAAAAATAGAAATATCATATGATCCAGCTATCCACTACAGTGTATTTATCCAAAGATCTTGAAATCTACAATCCAAAGAGATTTACTCACCCCTTTGTTCACTGCAGCATTATTCACGATAGCCAAGACATGGAAGCAACCCAAGTTCCCCTGCTACTGATGAATGGATAAAGAAGATGGGGTAAATATATACAACGGAATACTACTCAGCCATAAGAAAAGACGTAATTGTGCCACTTGCAACAACATAGATGGACCTTTAGGGTATTACATTAAGCAAAATAAGCCAGTCAGAAAGACAAACACCACATGATTTTACTCATATGTGGAAGATAAACAAACATATGGATTAGTGATGATCAGAGGGGAAGGGGATTTGGAGCATGGGCAAAAGGGGGTAAAGGGGCACATATATGTGGTGATGGATAAAAATTAGACTATTGGTAGTGAGCATGATGCAGTCTTTACAGATACTGATAAATAATAATGTACACTTGAAGTTATACAATGTTATAAACCTTTATGGTTTCAATAAGATAACTGGAAAAAATTAAAAAATGAAAAATAAAATGTAACCTATCTTTCTAGAGGAAAAAAAAAAGGATAAACAGAAAGACTATCATGCCTAGGTAAATCATTGTCAAACTGCCAAAGACTGATTATAATATAAGAGAAAATTTTGAAAGTAGCCACATTGCATACAGGCAAAAAAGTGATTCAAACAGTGTCTGGCATTGCATCAAAGGCCAGAAGACAGTGCACATCTTTAAAGTGCTGAAAGAAGAAAAAAACATCAACCAAGAATTCTATATCCAGCAAAAAAAAAAAAAATCCTTCAAGAATAAAGGTGAAATAAATACATTCACATATTTTTTAATATATGGCTAGGAGAATTTGTTGTAAACAGATTTGCACCACAAGAAATGCTAAAGAAGTGCTTCAGGCTGAAGGAAAATGATACCCAGTGAAAATTCCCATCTTTACAAAAGAATGAAAAGCACTGGAAATGACAATATTTTTCCTTTTTATTTGTTTAACAAAATTTTTAAGTATATGTGATGATTTAAAGCAAAAATTTTATTGTCTTGTGGAGTTATAACACACGTAGGTATACTGCATATGAAAACTAAAGTATCAAGGATGAGGAGGACAGAAACAGAACCTATAAAGTTACAAGTTTTCTACATTTTACACCAAGTGGTACAATATCAACTCTAAGTAGACTGTGAAAAATTAAGATTATGTACTGTAATTTCTTAGAGCAACTACTAGCAAAGTAGCTTAGAAGCCAATATGTAAATTAAACTGGAATTATAAAATATATCCAAATATTCCAAAAGAAAGAAAGAAAGGAGGAACAGGAGAACAAAGCACAGAGGGACAAACAGAAAACAAATAATGAAACAGTAGACCTAAACCAAATATATCACTAATTACACTAAATGGAATGTGCAAAACCTCCCAGTCACAAAGCATAAATTGTCAGAAAGGATAAAAAGAAATACCCAACTATATACTATCTACGTGAGATGCATTTAAAATATAAAGACACACAATCTATATAAACTTAAGTTGAAAATGAAAGGATGAAAATTACTCAAATCGTAAGATAAGAAAGTGTAGCTATATGAGTATCAAAATGAAGAGGAATTTAATATATAACTGTATTAGAAAACATAAAGAGGGACAATGCATATTGATAAAAGATCAGTCAGAAGATTTAACAATCATAAATGGGTATGTACCTAATAACAACTTCAAAATACATGAAGCAAATATTAACAAAATTAAAGGGAAAAATAAGCACTTTCATTCTCATAGATAGATATTTTAACACACTTCCCTCAGCAACTGATAAAACAACTCAACTAAAAGAAAGTCAGTAAAGACATAGCTGATACCACCTTGATCTAATTGATATTTATTCATACTACACCCAACAACTGCAGAATACACATTCTTTTCTAACATAGTTAGTATGTTCACGATAGGGTGTATGCTGGGCCGTAAAACAATTTTAGTAAATTTATGCAGACTGATATGAGACAAAGTATATTCTCTGACCACAATGGAATAAAATCAGAAATCAATAATATATCTACAAAATCACAAGGGAAATTAGAAAATATTTTGAATATATGATAATGAAAATATAGCATATTGAAAAACAATGCTTAAGGGGAAGTTTTTGGTTTTAAATAGAAGTATTTGCTCTGAATGTAATGCAATTAAGGTAGAAATCAATAACAAAAAGATAAATTACTCCTGTGTACATTTAGAAATTTAGAGACACTTATAGCAAATTCAGAAGTCATAAAATAAATTGCAAATTTTTTAACTTAGAACAGTAATTAAAATACCACATATCAAAATTTGGGGGATGAAGTTAAAGCAAAACTGTAAGAAAAATATGTAGCCTTAAATGCCCGTATTTGAAAAGAATAAAGTGTGTGGACAATTAATTGAGTATGTAAACTTAAGAGTCTTGGGAAAGCGAAGCCAAACTGATGTAGAGAGAGGAGCAGGAAAATTATAATAAAGATAATTAGAAAACAAACATTGAAGAATATCAACAAGGCAAAAATTAGTTTTTCTTAAAAACTAATAAAATAGATAAACCTCTGCCAAGATTGATCAAGAAAAAAGAGGCATAAATAACATAAGGAATAAAAAAGGAGAATTAACTACAGATTGAAGAGAAATTTAAAAGTTAAGAGAATACTTGGAACAACTTTATACCAGTGCTTTTGAAAGCTTAAATGAATTTAACACGTTCCTAGAAAAACGTAACTCCCCAAACTAAACAAATAGAAAGCCTGAATAGTTCTTTAAGGATTAAAGAAATTGAATTGGTTATTTACAAGTGTTTCTGTGAAGGAAATACAAGGCCTAGACGATTTTCCAGCCAACTTCTAGCAAACTTTCAAGAGAATAGATCATTTCAATCTAAACTATCCCAGAAAGAGAAAAAGTGAGACTTCTCAATTTATTTTTTGAGGCCATTATAACCTTGATAACAAACAGACAAGGATGGTACAAGAAAAAAATTGCAGGCCAGTCTCTCATGAACTGAGAAGTAAAAGTTCTTAAAAAATTAGTAGATTCAATTCACTGATTTATTTTCTTAATGTTATTTTTATAAAGTGTGAAAGAAAGGAAAACTAAACATTATATTCTTTAGGGACACATACATAGGTGATGAAAACTTTTTTAAGTAAGGGAATAATAAACATGAAATTCATGGTAGTGGCTACTTAGACGGAAAGGCAGGGAATGGTAGCAGAAGAACCTAAGTAGTTTAAATCTGTTGGATTGTTCTGGTTAAATTATTAAATTTTTAATTAATAAACTGAAGCCACCATCTCAGTCTTCTTGGAATTTACAGTCTAGTGGATAGTTCAGTTCAAACATGCAGATAAAAACAATATACTTTATTAAGGGTTTTGATGAGTCAAGACTGGGTGCTGAGATTTGCAAGGATCAGGAAAAAGTTCCTAGATGAGATGATATCTAAACTGAGACCTAAAGGATAAGTAAGGTAATCATAATCTAGGGAAATGAGAGAAAATATCAGCCTTAGCAAAGCTTACACCCTGAGTAAAGGCAAGGGAAAGAGTAGCGAGAGTTCTGGCTGGACGTAAGAAAGGAGCAGGTTATGAAGGATACTGAGTTAATGGTGAAATGACATGGCCTTAGCTTTTGCCCTACAGAAGCTTGCTTGTCTCTCAGGTTTCAAATGTAAGAAAAGAATACACTTATGGTACTGCTACATTTTGTAAAATAATGGCCTATATTTTAAACTGATTCAAATGGTAATTGATGTATCAGTTTAAGCGAGAAGATCTGTATCTCAAATCTCATTCCAAGTATCATTCTGCCATTTTTTACCAGTGAAAGAGAAATATTTATTTTGTTACTCATTCATACTGTACTCATTTCCTAAGAAAAATTAAGATGTAATGAGGAAACAGGATATTTATGTAGTTTCAAAGTACATCCCTACAAAATTGTTATTAATCACAAAATGAAAGTAACTTTATAATGGAAAAACCTGGCACACACTACCTTATCAAGTGAGTAAAGTGAACATTATCAATAATGCACTAATAAAAATTGTCTGCCACCTGATAGGCTGCAATGAGAAGAACACAGCGTCACTTCTCTGATATTCCTGTCAAAGATACATAATCTGAATCTAATCATGAGGAAATATCGGACATATGCAAATTGTGGAACATTCTTCAAAATAACCTGTAATCTTCAAAAGTCTCAAAATCATGAAGATTCAAGGAGTCACTGAGAAATTTTGTAGATGGGTGGAAAAGAGACATGACAACTAGATGCAGCATGATTCTGAACCAAACATGCAGCTTTTCTGAAGTTTGAGAGTTTATACACACACAAACACATATATTTTAAAGGAGTACAGAAATAAAAGTTCTAGAAACCTGGAATGATTTGATAAGTGTTATTTGGTTTCCATCAGCTATAGGCATTGACCTCAGTAGCTGAAACACTTGGTAATTTAAATATCAGGACTTATTTCTTAGAGCTTAAATATGGCCTTCAACTTAAAGAGATTTCTTTATTGGAAAAATGATTGTTCTTACGAAAGGAAAATGAAACTTTCATTGTAGACTTTATAGCTATATAATTGAAACACGTTTAAAATACTTGCAGAGGAATTTTTAAAACAGCCGTTAACTCATTTTATGAAAATTCCTTAAAAGGGATGACAGCCATTCAAGGTACATTTCGTGCCAATGTGAACACACTATGATTCAGGAAAATGGATGATCCCAGTACTCAGATGGGAACATTTGGTATCCTATGTGTCCTATGGTAGAATGTTCTAGCTGCAGGGAGAAACCTACTGCACAAATGAAAAAGCACAAAGGCCATCATCAACAATTCTAAGGGAATAATTCTATTCCTTTATGTCTAACAAGTCTGGAGATAGACTTGGTAGTTTCTGTTTGGGAGGGGGAAGAGAGACTGAGAATAGAAGCCTAACGGAAAGAAACCTAGCAAGGGTAAGGGTCATACATATACACATGTATACACATACATACTCAGAAAGGGGAGGAGTGAGACTGAAAGGAAAATAAGAGTGGGACCCGGGAAGAGAAGGAGACAGAGACAACAGGAAGGCTAAGGGACGAGATAGAATGGAGAGGAAACGAGACTGCTAGTGGGTTAGGTGTGGGGGATGGGTAGCAATTGGAAGGGTGAATACAGAGAAACCCTATTTAGGCCTTTCCCACACCCTGTGATAATGCAGCCTCTCTGCCTGCCCTCCTGAAGCTTACATCCCAGCGTCCTCATGTTTGTACTTAGACATAGCCGGGCATCAAGCTGAAGACTTTCTGGCTTGCCCAGTAAATGAAAGAGAACAGTAACATGAGACGTTAAAATGGTCATATACACATCTCGGTTTCTGTTTCTATGCCCTTTCCTCTTGAGGTTTTATGAGATGTGGGAAATGTACTAAAAGCATTCTTTATGGTTGGCCTCTGCTCTTGCTCAGTTCATTCTCACCTGTGGAAGCAGTCTGTTTAGAGAGGAAAAAGCAGCAATATTAGGTCTCATTAACACCTCTGACTGCAGCAAATGAGAGCCTTAATGTAGACCACACTTCAGTGTGTAGTTGTGTTCCTTGAAAGATAACTTGGTTTCTCTTGAATCTTGACAATATAGTTTAGCAAATCCCTGTGTTTTAAAACATGTGCTTTAAGTTTGGCACTTTATTATAAACATACACTTATCCTACGTCCCAGTAATCTCACTCCTAGCTATTTACCCAAGAAAAATGGAAATATTTCTCCACAAAAAAAAGACTTGGACAAGAATGATCTTAGAAGCCTTATTCATAAGTAACTAAAATCCCTAAACAATACACATGTCCACCATTCAGTGAAATGATAAATTGTGATGTAGCCATACAATGGGATAATATTTAGCAGTAAAAAGAAGTGAACTTTTGATACACTCTACAACATGGATTCAGAATTTTATTCTGAGTGAAGAAAAGCCAGATTCAGAAGCCTACCTACTATATCATTCCAGTTATTTGAAATTCAAGAAATTGCAAAATAATCTATAATGACACAAAGCAGTTCAGTGGTTGCCTAGGGCTCTGGGGGTGGAGAAGAACATTGATTTCAAAGGAGCGCAAAGGAACTTGTAGGGGTGATGAAAGTGTTCTGTATCTTGATTACGATGGTTCTTACACAGGAGCATACGTTTGTCAAAACTTATTGAAGCATACACTTAAAATAGATGCAGTTTATAATAAAACTCATTTTTAAAATGGGCTTTTGGAAATGTGGCAAAATGATACCAATTGGTGTGTCTGGGTAAAGAGTATAGTTCATTGTATACTATTCTTTGGCTTTTCTAACAGCTTGACATTTTCAAAACAACAGATTAGGGGAAACGTGCTTTTGTTTACACGCAGAAGGATTCTTTGGCTTTTGGCATTGTAAGCTAAGTGAAATTTTATTTTTGCCCTAGATTAGAAGGGAAAAATTGCTCTGTCCAAAAGGTATAAATGTAAAGACGTTGATTGCATTATTGAGGAGAGAAACAAGCCAGGGGACTAAGGACTACACCATCGTGGTATGCTTGTGTATCCATTCTCTCATTTTTTTCTTGATATGAATAATGTCAAGAGAATGGCTATTTATTTCCTTTCCTTATATTTTAAGTAAACATAATTTGTTCGATTTATTTGTGTGCCTTCTTCAGGCAAGAATATGCTATCCTAGGCATCACAAGGAATGCAGAGACAATACGATGTGGAGCTTGCTCTCAAAATCTTATGGTCTAGCACAAGGATCAGCAAACTAGGACCCACAGGCCAAACTACCACTCGTTTGTAAATAAAGTTTTCTTGGAACACAGCCGCACCATTTGTTACATATGGCTGCTTTCTCCCTACAATGGTAGAGTTGAGTGCTTATGATGAAGACTATGTGATCTGAAAAGCATAAAATATTTACTATCTGGCCCTTTATATGCCATCCTCTGGTCTAGCAAAATAAGACATGGATGCCAAAACAAAGAGTGCCATAAGCAAAGTAAAGACCAGCTGTTCTGAGATGTCAGAGGAGGAAGAGATTCCTTCCAAATAGGAAGGTTGGAGAAGGCTTCATTGAATAAGTGGTTTTAGAAGCCAAACCTAAGTAGAAATTAGGCTGGTGGGAAGAGAGTGGTAAGTGACTGGAGCAGGGGGCATGGAAGAGAAACTTTCTACATCTTCCTGAAAATCACCAAGTAGAGAGAAAAGAAAGGCTAATTCAGCAACCTTAGACCCACTTTTCAATGAATCATAAATTATCAAGACCTGTAAAGAACTTTAAAGGTTCTCTCATACAACCCTTTCAAGTTTCACGCGAGGCAACAGGCTCAAAGAAGTTAAATAACTCACGCAAGGCCACATACAAAGTTAGTGGATGAGCCATACTAAAACGTGTTGCTTTTGCCTCCACACCCTGTGTTGGGCACATTGAGACACTTAAACCAATATTTGCTGAATTGAACTGAGTGAACTGCCTTCCTAGAGTGGCTTTCTAGGGCAAGGAGTCTTATCTAAGGCATGGGACTACATATTAGACTCTCTAGAAGACTTATTTCAAATCACGTGTACTCTGTCTTTGAGATTTACTGCATGCAGTGAGAAATGTCAGTTATGGGAAGACGTTCCCCAGATGAATGTTGTGAAATTGGATGACCAAAACCTTTTTTTAAAATCGTACGTTTCATACACAGTTTAATAGATATTTGATAGGTATTTCCAGAAAAACAAATAAAAGACATAATTCTGAAAACTACTTTTGTTGCCTATAATTAACTTGGGAAAATCTGGCTTCTATGTTGGATCAGATTACCCATTTTGAGACTAGCACTTTCATATTTTTCTCTCTAACAGTTTCATTCCTGCATGTTGTGTTGCCCAAGCTGCCAAAAATTAAGCTATCACTTGCAAAACACCAGCATCATCAAGCTATATTGTAGTACTGTCATTCGGCACTCTTCTATTTCCAATAGAAGAGAAATGACAGCTCATTATCTTCTGGTCATACTTACCACCCCTCTCTATCATAATCAAGCATCTTGAAGAGCTGTCTGCATCCACTCTTTTCACTTCCACACTACACATTCCCTTTCTACCCACTGTAGTTTGGCTTTCTCTCCCACCATTCCACTCAAAGTGCTTTCACCAAGATCACCAGTGACTTCCAAGCTGAAAATCTCTCCTCCTTTGATTTGTATAAAATCTCCTTCCAGAGTTTCCTTTCAGTGGGCCATTTTGCAAATGTTGATGTTTCCCAGGATTCCTTTTTGAGTTTTCCTTCTCCTCTCCCTCAAGCTGTACGATCTTCATGGACAGTTTTATGTTTATGGCTTCAACTGTTGTCCACACACTGATGATCCCAAATTAGCATCTCCATACTCAGTACTTGAAACTAAGCATGCCCAAAACTGGGCCTGGCCCCCCACTTCTTTATTTTCCATCCTGGTAAATAACACTACCATCTAAGACAGCAACCTAGGAAATATTTTTAAACCATCTCTCCCTTCACTCCTCTTCCTCTGCATTTCCCAAATATGAAATTAAACAGATTATTCTCCATTCCCCATCATCTCTCATTGGTAGTAGTATAGTAGCTTCCTTCTCTGCCTTTAGTTTTAGCCAGCCTTCCATAACAGCCTACACATTGTGACAAGAGTCCTCTTTCTAAAATGAATCCTTCATTGGCTTACCTATCTCCTTCAAGATTAAGAGCCAAAATACTTAATGAAGCATATCAGGCCTGTGTGCTCTGACAGACGCATTTCCTACTGCTCTGGCTACACCAAGCAACCTGAAGCTCCCTGAATGTCCACATTCTCTCGTGCTGTCTCTCCTGTGAAATCTCTATTGCCCCACACCACTACCACCCCACCAAGCTAAGTTCTCTTCCTGTGAGACTTTGCCCAGGAGTCACTTCCTCGGTGCAGTGTTCTTTGTGCCAGTCCTCACAGTGCCGTGAGTTTACTTCTAAGATTGTACTTAACCACGTGGAATTCTAATTACGGTTTACTTACCTATGAACTCTTGAGAGCAGGATTGTGTCTTTATATTCACCCACTGAGTTTATCACAGAGCCTAGGACATAGTATTCGAAAAATGTCTGATAAATAAAGGAAAGAAATTGTTGCAAGCTAACATGTTTTATGGATCAGAGAATTATACTGTCATTTCAAATATAGGTAAAATGTGAATGACATATGTTTCCTTTTTCACGTCAATTCATTTATTTTATGAATAAATTGAAGGGGTTCCTTTAGAATGTTACTCTCCTTTCTGTAAAGTAGGTATAATGGCTCAGTGATTATAACACATCTCTCTTCATAAGTTTCTACTTAAATCTATCTGAAGAGATTAAACAAATTCAGCTTCCATGTCTATATGTGCAAAATGTAAAAGTACCTATGAGAAAATCATATGTACTTATATTTTCCTGAAGTTCTGCCTTTAAAACTTTCAGAGGTGCTTTTGCTGAATATGAAACATATCCTTTTGGGTAGCTGTTACAAGGGGATACAATGTTTAAACGATTCATTAGTATTGATGAAACCTGAATTTTTATTTACCTAATCATGGTCACTTGTGGAAGTACTCCACAAAGTGGTAATAAAAATTCCCTTACGCTTGTTTAGTGCTTTCTAATTTTCAAGCACTTGCACATGTCATCTTGTTTAATCCTCACTGCAGTATAGTAAGGTAGTTAAAGGCTCAGGGTCGGGAGTTAGACTGCCTGGATTGAAATTCCAACTCTGCCATAATTTAACCTCTCTAAATCCTAGTTTGTTCATCTGAAATTAGGAACAGCAACACTACTCTGTGAGAGTATTGTGTGGGTTAAATGAGATGATCCAGGTGAAGCTGTTAGCATGGTATCTCACATTATCAAGTGCTCACTAAATGTTAGCTGCTATTATTATCACTACTGCTTCTTTGTCACTACTGTTACTACTACAAGAAAAATCCCTGTGCAGTGACAAGGGGTATTACTCTCTGGAAGAATCAGAGTCTTTAAGAAGGGGTTAAGTGCTCATGCAATGACCTTCTACCATGGTGGTTTCAGAGAAGGCTGAGTCGGAAGCTGGGATTTTAATCCCCACCCAGCAGTAATAAACTATCCAACCCCCACCAAGAGTCAGTATAGACCATGTTGAGAGCCTGAATTTCCAGCCCATCCAGAAGTAGTGAGACTCCCCTTTTCTCACCAGAGTGGTGTCAGAATGGGTCATGTAGGATGCCAGGATGTACCACCTTTCCTGTAGTAACAAGCCCCTCTGCCTTTACTACCTTCCTGTGGTAGTAAGCCCCAGCAACCTCTTGTGCAGGCCACATGGGGAGCAGTAACATGATACCTCTCCTTCCCCAAACCAGTGTGGTATCTGTGGAGAACTAAGTGAGGAGCCTGAACTTCTATTCTCACCCAACAATAACGGGCACCCTTCCACCTAAGGGTGTCATTGAAGGCCAAGTGGGGAACCTGGACTTCCATCCTCACCTGACAGTAACAAGGTGGCACTCCATACCCCTTACTAGCACAGTGTCAGAGGATGCTTTCTAAAATACAAGGTTTAGGGCCAGCCCCCTGGCCAAGTGGTTAAGTTCACGTGCTCCACTTCAGTGGTCAGGGTTTCACCGGTTCAGATCCTGGGCACGGACCTGGCACCACTCATCAAGCCATACTGAGGCAGCATCCCACATAGCAGAACCAAAAGTACCTACAACTAGAATATACTACTCTGTACTGTGGGGCTTTGGGAAGAAGAAGAAAAAAAATAGATTGGCAACAGATGTTAACTCAGGTGCCAGTCTTAAAAAAAAAATACAAGATTTAAACAAAACCCAGAATCTCATAATGTAATACCCCAAATGACCAAGATATAATAAAAAATCACTCATCATACCAAAACCCAGGAAAATCTATACTTGAATGAGAAAAGACAGCCAACAGATGTTGCAATTATCTCACAGGATTTTAAAGCAGCCATCATAAAAGTGCTTCAACATACAATTGCAAATATACTTAAACTAATGAAAAGATAGGAAGTCTTAGCAAAGAAATAAAAGAGACAAAGATGAACCAAATGGAAATACTAGAACTGAAAACTATTTTTACCAAAATTTTAATACTCAGTGAATGTGCTCAGCAACTGAATAGAGAGGAGGAAAGAATCAATGATTTTTAAGATAGTACAATCAAAATTACCCAATATGAACAACAGAGAAAATAGACTGGAAAAAAAATGAACAGAGCCTCAGGGACTGATGGGGCTATTACAAAAAGTCAAATATTCACATTAACAGACTCGCAGGAGAGGAGAGAGAAGACAGGACTGAAAAAGTACTTGAAGAAATACTGTCTGTAATTGTACCAAATTTGGCAAAAGATATAAATATATAGATTCAAAAAGCTGAAAAGGCCACAAACATAATGAAAATAAAATGATGGACTTAAGCCGTGACATATCAGTAATTACATTAAGTATAAATGGTCTACTTTATTTGTAATAGCCAAAAACAGAAACAACCAAACGTTCTTTAATGGGGAACAGTTAAATGTTGGTACATCTATAGCATGGAATACTATTCAACAATAAAAAATAACGAACTATGGATACGCGCAACAGCTTGGATAGATGTCAGGGGCATTATGCTGGTGAAAAAAGCCAGCCTCAAAAGGTCACATACAGAATGACTCCATTTATATAACGTTCTCAAAATGATAAAGTCTTATATAAAGATGGAAAATGAATTGGTGGTTGCCAGCAGGAAGGAATAGGAGATGAGAAGGAGGTATGTTTGATTGTAAAGGGATATTTTTGTGGTGATGAAATAGTTCTGCATCTTGCTTGTAGTGGTGGTTGCACCATTTTATACATGTGATGAAATAGCATAGAACTATACATACACATTGTACCAATGTCAATTTCTTGGATTTGATATTGTACTATAGTTTTATAAAATGTAATCATTGGGGGGAATTGGGGAAAGTGTACATAGGACCACTTCTTTTGCAATTTCCGATTAGTCTATAATTATTTTAAAATAAAGAGTTAAAAAAAAATCTCATACATAGCAACTCAGCCAGAACTCATTTCTTCTTGCCTCATAAAGCAACATTCTTTCAACATCCTTCCTTGCTGCTCTGGCTGCCTTAGGAATCATCTTGGAGCCTAACTAGATATGCAGGCATGTGTAAGCCAGCATTCCATATATATGATGCACATTTACTTTTTTCATTGTACCTCACTCCTTTCATTCTTGACACCTCTATCACAGCAAATGAAATGTTCTTTTCTCTTCTGTGTGACTTTTATTTAAGCTGTGTTGGTCCCTTGCCAGTTACTAGGCTATTTCCCAGAAAGTCCTTTAAATGTCTGGTAGAAATTAAATGACTTGAAAATAGTGGGTTCTTATGATCCAGCAGTCCCACTTCTGGATGTGTATCAAAAGGAAATGAAATAAGTACCTCAGAGATATCTGAACTCCCATGTTCATTACAGCATTATTCACAATAGCTAAGATAAGGAATCAATGACAGATGAATGGATAAAGAAAATGTGATATATATGTATATACACACATACATACACACACACACCATGAAATATTATTCAGCCTTAAAAAAAAAGAAATCCTGTCATTTGTGACAACGTGGATGAACCTGGAGGACATTATGCTAAGTGATAAAAGCCAGGCACACCAAGACAAAAACTGTGTGATCTCACTTACATGTGAAATCTAAAAACATCAAACTCATAGAAGCGGAGAGTGGAATTGGTGGTTACCAGGGGCTATGGGTGAGGGAAGTGGGGAGATGTTGGTCAAAGGGTACAAAGTTGTAGTTATAGAGGATAAATAAGTCTAGAGATCAAAATGTACAGTATAATGATTATAGATAATAATACTATATTGAATACTGGAAATATGCTAAGAGAGTAGATTTCAAGCGTCCTCATGACCAAAAAACTGGTTAACTGTGTGAGGAGATGAAATGTTAACTAGCTTGCTTGACTGTAGTAATTTCACTCTGTGAAATCATCATGTTGTACACCTTAAATATATATAATTTCTATTTTAGAAAACAAAATGTATTTTTTGGCTTAATAAGTTTACAATATAGTAAGTCAACTGATAGAAGAATCAATAATTTTTATTTCTGTAGAAATAAAATTTGTAGTATTGATTTTCTACAAAATTTGTAGTATTACTGAATACTGATAGCAATCGATAACACTACATCGGAGTCAGAAGAGAGATAGGTACATAGCACCTTATTCAAACAAAGAAAGGAGAAAACAACACTATAAATGTTACTCCTTTCAAATTGTCCCAGACCAGTTGACTTTGACCCTAAAATTCTTAAAAAATCCCTTGGAAGGAGGCCATCTTGAGATAGTTTCACTCCACTTGCTATTATTTTCCAACATACTGTGACCAAAGGCAAGTTTTTCGGATTAGAATTATATATCTTAACTATGTGATTTGCATTTTTGTTTGTATGTTATCTTTAATACTCTCCCTGTTTCTTGGTAATAAAATATGTGGATGCAGATTAAAAAACAATGGGAATTTACAAAAAGAAAATACTTGGGTCTTACAACTGGATCAAGAAGACTTTAAATCAAAAAGGTTACAAGAGACAAAGATGGCCATTATATATTAATAAAAAATTCAGTACAGCAAGAAGATATAACAATTATAAACATTTACTTGATGACAGACCATCAAAATATGTGAAGCAAAAACTGACAAAATTGAAGAAAGATATAGACAGTTCTACAATAATAGTTGGAAACTTCAGTACCTCACTCACAATAATCGATGGAACAACCAAGCAGAAGATAAGTAAGGAAATAAAGAACTTAATGAAATAAACCCACTAGCTCTAACAGACATATACAGAACATTCTACCCAACAACAACAGAATACACATTCTTCTCAAGTGCACATGGGACATTTTCCAGGATGGACCATATACTAGCCCACAACTTAAGTCTCAATAGGTTTTAAAAGATAGATATTGTATCTTCTCTGACCACGGCGAGATGAGATTAGAAATCAATAATAAAAGGAAAACTGGAAAATGCACAGATTGGTGGAAATTAAGCAACACACTTTTAAACCACCAATGGATGAAAGAAGAAATCACAGGGAAATTAGAAAATACTTAGAGATTAATGAAATTGAAAAAAAAAAAAAACCACACCAAAACTTAAGGGAAGCAGCAAAAGTGGTGCTGATAGGGAAATTTATAGCTATAATGTTTACATTAAAAAACAAGAAAGATCTCAAATCAACAACCTAGCTTCACAATTTAAGGAACTAGAAAAAGAAGAACTAAACCCAAAGTAGCAAAAGTAAACAAATAATATAGATTAGAGCAGAGATAAACTAAATCAGGAATGGAAAAGCAATATAGAAAATAATGAAACCAAAAGTTGGTTTTTTAAAAAAGTCAACAATATTGACAAACCTTTATAGCTAGATGGACCAAGAAGAAGACAAGACTGAAATTACTAAAGTCAGAAATTAAAGTGAGAACATTACTACCAATTCTACAGAAATAAAAGGGATTATAAGAGAGTACAGTGAACAGTTGCACAACAACAAATTGGATAACCTAGATGACATGATCAAATTTCTAGAAGCACAGAACCTACCAAGACTAAATCATGAAGAAATAGAAAATCTGAATAGAGCTATAACTAAGGAGATAGAATCAGCAATCAGAAATCTCCCAACAAAGAAAAGCCCTGGCCCTGATGGTTTCACTGGTGAATTCTATCAAACATTTGAAGAACTAATACCAATTCTTCTCAGACCCTTCATTGAAAATGAAGAGGAGGGAACACTTACTAACTCATTCTATGAGGCCAGCATTACCCTAATACTAAAACCAGATAAAGACACTACAAGAGAGAATATTACAGACTGATATCCCTTATGAACATTGATGTAAAAATCCTCAAGAAAATACTAGCAATTTGAATTCAGCAGCTTATTAAAGGACTATGCACCATGACCAAGTGGGATTTATTCCTGGAATACAAGGATGGTTCAACATATAAAAATAAATCAATGTAATGTGCCACATTAACAAAATGAAGGGGAAAAAACAGATGATTGTCTCAATTGATACGGAAAAAGCATTTGACAAGATTCAACACCATTTCATGAGAAAAAACACTCTACAAACTAGGAATAGAAGGAGACTGCTTCCACGTAATAAACTTTATATATGAAAACCCCAGTGAACATCATACTCAATGGTGAAAGACTGAAAGCTTTTCCTCTAAGATCAGAAACAAGGCAAGAATGTCCACTTTGACCACTTCTATTCAATGTAATACTGGGAATTCTAGCCAGAGTAATTAGGCAAGAAATAGAAATAAAAGGCATCCAAACTGGAAAGTAAGAAGTGAAATTATGTTTGTTTGTATCTGATATGATCTTATATGTAGAAAACCCTAAAGATTCCACACCAAAACAAACAAAACAAAAACTGTTACAACTAATAAATGAATTCAACAAAGTAGCAGGATACAAGTCAACAAATAAAACAGTTGCATTTCTGTACATGAACAATGAGCAATCTGTAAAGGAAATTACAAAAATAATTCCATGTACAATAGCATCAAAATAGAATAAAATAGTTAGGAATTAACCAAAGAAATGAAAGACTTGTACAATGAAAACTACAAAACATTGCTGAGAGATCTTAGAGAAGACATATATGACTTAATATCATTAAGATGCCAGTATTACCCAAAGCAACCTACTGATTGCATGCAATCCATATCAAAATCCCAATGACATTTTTTGCAGAAATAGAAAAATCCATCTTAAAATTCATATGAAATATTAAGGGACTTCAAATAATCAAAACAATATTGAAAAAGAAGCTGGAGGACTCATACTTCCTGGTGTCAAAACTAACTACAAAGCTACAGTAATCAAAACAGTGTGGTACTGGCATAAAGACAGACATATGTACCAATGGAATAAAATAGAAAGCCCAGAAATAAACCTTTGCATATAGAGTCAAATGATTTTTGGCAAGGGTGCCAAGACCATTCAGCGAGGAAGGGACAATCTTTTCAACAAATGGTATTGGGGAAACTATATCCACATGCAAAAGAATGAGTTGGACCCTTACCCAACACCATATACAAAAATTAAATCAAAATGGATCAAGGACCTAAATATAAGAGCTAAAGCAATAAAACTTAGAAGAAAGCATAGGACAAAAGCTTCATGACATTGGACTTGGCATTGATTTCTTGGGTATGGCACCAAAGGCACAGGTAACAATAGAAAAATAAACAAATTGAACTTCATGGAAATATTTTCAATTTGCACATCAAAAGATACTCTCAACATAGTAAAAAGGCAACCTGCAGAATGGGAGAAAATATTTGAAAATCATATATGTGATAAAGAATTAATGTCTAGAATATATAGAGACCTCCTAAAATTCAACAAGAAAGAAAACAAAGAACCCAATTAAAATATGGGCAAAGTACTTGAATAAACATTTCTCCAGAGAAGATATATGAATAGCCAATAAGCTCGTGAAAAGATGCTTAACATCACTAATTATTAGGGAAATGCAAATCAAAACCACAAGAAATACCACCTCCTTCCACTCTTCGGGATGGCTACTATCCAAAAGTAAAACAGGAGACAGCATGTTGGTGAGGATATGGAGAAATTAGAACCCTTGTGTGCACTGTTGGTGGGAATGTAAAATGGTACAGCTACTGTAGAAAACAGTATTTTACTTAAAGTTCCTTAAAAATTAAAAATTAAATTAACTATATGATCCAGTAATTCCACTTCTTAGTATATACCCAAAAGAATTGAAACAGGCTCTTAAAGACATATTTGTATACGCATGGTCATAGCAGCATTATTTACAGTAGGTAAAAAGTAGAAGCAACCCAAATGTTCATCAATGGATGAATGTATAAGCAAAATGTGGTATATCCTTACAGTGAAATAATATTCAGCCTTCAAAAGTTTAGAGGAAAATTCTGCTATAAGCTACAACATGGATGAACCTTGAGGATATTATGTTAAGTGAAACAAACCAGTCACAAACAGACAAATACTGTATGATCCTACTTACATGAGTGCTTAGAGTAGTCAAAATTATAAAGATGGAAAGCCAAATGGTGGTTGCCAGGGGAGAACAGGGATTTATTGTTTAAAGGGAATAGAGTTTCAGTTTAACAAGATGAAAAGAGTTACAGGGATGGATTGTGGTGATGGTTGCACAACAATATGAATGTATTTAACACCACTGAACTGTACCCTTAAAAATAGTTAAAATAGTAAATTTTATGCTATATATATTTTACTACAATAAAAAAAAGACATAAAAATGATACAAGCAAAGATACCTCCTGAAAAATAACTCATATACCTTGGAAGGCAATATGGCTCAGGCTCTGGAATCAAACTACCTAGGTACAAATTCTAACTCCATAATTAACTAATTTCTAATTTTGAACAAATTTCGTTATTTCTGTAAAACTCAAGTTTCCTTACCTGTAATATGGGGACAAATGATGGTGCCATTTTCATAGAATTGTCATTTCTTTTTAAAAGTATCTGTTAAGCACCTATAGTATATAAGGAACTGTACATTAGGTATGAGGGGTAGAACAGTGAATAAAATGAAACACATTTGTCCTAATCTTCATAGAACTTATATTTTACCAGGTAAGAGAAATAGTTATCATGAAATTAATTGTGTAATTACTGTTGTCATACATGCTCCAAAGAAGAAGTACAAGGAACCAGAAAAGCATAAATTGGACCTGACCAAGTCAGGAAGGTCAAGAAATACCTCCCTGAGGAAGTACTATTTAAACTAAATCCTAAAGGATGAGTGATTAGGAAAAAGGGGGAGGCTAGTGTATGATCCAGGCCAAGAGAATAGCTCCTGAGAAAGCTCTGAGGTGGAAAAAAGCTTGGGAAATTCAGTGAAACAAAAGAAGCCCACTGAGGCTAGACCCTTGTGAGCAAGAGATGAAGGGAGTTGATTTAGACACCTGAGGTAGATTGGGGCTGGAGCATGCTGGTCTTTGTAGTTTAGGTTAAGGATTTGTGACTTTAGGCAAAAATACAGTAATATGCTCTGGAAGAGTGTCAAATATGATTGGAGGGAGCAACTATGGATTTAGAGAGACCACCTAGAAGATTATCAGAGTAGCCTGGGAGAGAGATTGTGGTGACTTGACTATTAGGGTGGCCATTGAAATGGAAAGGTCAAGAAATATTTAGGATGTAGAATTGATATGACTTGGTAGTAGATATGTGGGATGAGAAGGATGATACCAAGGTTTCTGAATTTTGCACTTGGATGGATGGTAGTGCCATTACTTGAGATAGGAAAAATTAGAAGAGGGCCAGGTTTGTAAGAGAAGATCCCCTTGTACTGAAGGAATGATTTTTCTATTGATGGGAATTTTGAATGGCAGCTTTGAGCAAAAGAGACATTATTTGCTGCAAAATGCCAAATAATTTATTTAGGAATTCCCCAACTATGTGATAGGAAACCAGGTGTTTTGCCTTTACAGATATTTACCATCTGTGAAGATGTGAACATGCACATGTGCACACACACAGTTCTCCCTTTCATCCTCTGCCTACTCCCAGCCCATTAGCCCCAGTGGCTTCCATTTTATAAATGGCATGGTTTGAGTTCCCAAAGGAGACTGAAAGCTGTTTTGGTAAGATATGCCTCAGTGTGGGTTCCTTGGTTGGCTGTGTACATTCAGAGCCTTTGGGCTTAAGCCTTGTATTGGTAGGAATCTAGTTATGAGAGACATAGAAGGCAGGCTTATCACATGTGTACAAAAGTAGAAGGGACCGACAATTTTTGGAGTGATAGCATCAGGACTGATAAAGATCTCAATGGACTGGCATTTAGGTTGAAGACAATCAGCTACAGACTGGAAGGTGTGGTGGCAACCTAACTTCTGTTGCTTCAATGGAAAAAACTCAAGATTGGAGGAAAGACCTATAGGTTTTAGATGACCATGAACTTAGCATGTCAGAAGTATGACGTGACTTCTGAAAAAAACTAATGTCGTGTCATATAGTTGAATGGTGTCTCGAAAAAGAGGATGATAGTTCCTTTGCAGGATAGGGAGTAACCTGATGGGTAAGGGGAGTGTAAACCATGCCATGTAAGAAACAAATGAAGAAATTGGGATTCACTGTACTTGAGAGCTGTTTTGAAATTTGTGAATGGTTCTCCTAGGGAAAGGGGAACACTCCTGTTCTAATTGCTACAGAGGCATAAAAAGATCAATGAGAGGAGTGACATCAGCAACATGGCAGAGTGAGAGATTTTCTTTGTCTCTCCCACTTCAAATTACAACTCAATGGGCATTCATTGATCAATGGAGGATACTCATACAGCACCTCAGGATGCCTGAGAGACCCACACTACTGTACATCAGAAGGCAGATGGACTACTTCCAGGGAGGAGGTGGAGTTAAGTGGGAACTCTCCAGCACCCAGACAGCCCAGTACCCACCAGCAATTCCTTCTGGCTGAAGCACTCAAAGCACTGCCACAGCATGACTGTGGAAACAGGACTGCAGCCCTGAGTCCCCGGCGATAGCTCTTTGGACCAGTGGGAAAATCCACAGTCCCACTGCAGCCCCAGGGAGTGACTCAGGCTCAGACCTGGTAGGGAGGCCCCGTCCACCAAGCACAACAGCTGGTGTGACCTAGGAGCAGATGCAGTGCAGCTGGGCCAGCAAACCACCAGCTGCCTTAAATGCCCAAAGTTCTGCTGTGGCCCTGAAGGTGCAAGTGAGATCCAGCGGGGCCATGGGAGCGGGTAATGACAATCCTGAGCCCCATTGTGATCACTCCTTGGTCCAATAGGAAAATCCATGGTCCCACAGTGGCCCCAGGGAGAGACTCGGCTTGGCCCTAGTAGAGGGACCCTGCCCACAAAGCACAAAACCTGGTTCAACGTAGGAGCAGACATAGCACAGCTGTGAGTCCAGGCGAACCAACCACCAGCTGCCTTAAACTCCCTTGGCTCTACTGCCACCCCAAAGGGGCAAGTGAGATCCAGCGGGACCGCAGGAGCAAGTACAGACAACCCTGAGCCCTAGCATGATTGCTCCTAGGTCCAGTGGGAAAGTCCACGGTCCCACTGCAGCCCCAGGGAGAGACTCGGGCTCTGTCCCAGTGGGGAGGCCACACCCACCAAGCTCAAAGGCTGGTGCAAACTAGGAACAGACAGTGGCATATCTGCACTGGATAAACTGCCCCTGGCTACCACAAATGTCCACAGTAGCACAGCAGCCCAAAGGGGAAGTACAACTGGCAGGACTGTGGAATCAGGTGACAGCTGCCCTGAGCCCCAGTGTGATCACTCTCTCCACCAGTGGGAGAGTCCACAGTCTCACCACAGCCCCAGGGAGTGGCACAGGCTCAGACTCAGTGGGGAGGCTCCAGCCAACAAGCACAACAGCTACTACAAGCTAGGACCAGACAGCAGCAGAGCTGCAAGTCTGAGCGAATATGCTCCCAGCTGCCTCAAAAGCACATAACACCAGTGCAGACTCAAAGTGGGGAGCATGTCTAGGCAGGTCTGTGGGAACACAAGGCAGCAACATGGATCCCCTGTATGATTGGTTCTGCAGTTGATGGGAGACCCCACAGGGTCACTCCAATGCCAAGGAGTGGCCCAGGCTCAGTCAGGAACAGCTGATGGGATCCTGGTGAGTGCAGATTACACAGTTCCCGCCCCTTCTCCCTAATAGCAACAAGTGGAAATGGTAACCAAATTATGTCTCTGTGTGGAGGCACAAATCAACACCATCAAGAAGTATGAAAAAATATATTAAATTTCCAGAACAGAAGGAACATGATAAGTACCTAGAAAACAATCCTGAAGACACAGAAATCTATAAGCTAAATGACAAAGAATTCAAGATAGCTATCATTAAAAAATTCAACAAGTTAAAAGAGGATACAGATAGACAACAAGTTCAGGAGCTACGGCACAAAAGAGCTTGAAACTATAAAGAAGAACCAGTCAGAAATGTTGGATATGAAAAACAATGGGTGAGATAAAGAAAAATCTGGACTTGCTGAACAGTAGGGCTGATAATATGGAGGACAGAATTAGCAGTCTGGAGAACAAGAATATAGAAATGCTTCAGATAGAGGAGGAGAGAGAACTAAAACTAAAAAGAAATGAAACTCTGAGAAATATCCACCTCAATTAGGAATTGCAACATAACGATTATAGGTATCCCAGAAGGAGAAGGAAAGGAGAATGGAGCAGAAAGGTTGTTCTAAGAAATGACAGCTGAGAACTTCCCAAACCTGGGGAGGGATCTGGAAATTTATGTGACAGAAGCCAATAGATCTTCAAACTTTATCAGTGGAAAAAGACCCACTCCAAGGCATATAGTAGTAAAGCTGGCAAAAGGCAATGACAAAGAAAAAATGTTAAGGGCAGCAAGGCAGAAGAAAATAACCTACAAAGGAACCCCTATCAAGCTATCAGCAGATTTCTCAGCAGAAACCTTACAGTCTAGGAGAGAGTGGAATGATATACTCAAAAGACTGAGAGATAAAAACTTTCAGCCTAGAATACTCTATCTAGCAAAAATATCCTTCAAATATGATGGAGAAATAAAAGCTTTCCTAGATAAACAAAAGTTAATGGAGTTCATTGCCACAAGACCCCCCCTACAAGATATCCTCAGAAAGGCCCTCATACCTGGAAAAAAAAAAAAGGAAAGGGTGACAAAACCCTGAGCAAGGAGATAAGTAGACAGACAAATCAGAAAATTGCAGCTCTCCATCAGAATAGGTTAGCAAATGCTTAATTATAACATTTAAAGATAAAGGGAAGGAAAACACCAAGAATAAATATAATCTTGTCATTTTAACCACAAACTCACAACACAAGAAGAAATAAGATATGACAATAACAACTTATAAGGGGAAGAGGTAAGGAATGGAACCAGTTTAGTCTAAGGAAATAAGAGGCTATCAGAAAATGAACTATCTCATGTATGAGATTTTTTATACACACCACATGGTAACCACTAAACAAATAATTAGAACAGAGACACAAATTATAAATAAGGAGAAAACTAAGAAAACCAGCATAAAAAACTACCTAACTGAATTGGTAGTCCAAAGTACATGGGACAAGAAACAAAGGAAATGCAGGAGAACCAGAAAACAAGTGAGAAAATGGCAGCATTAGGCCCCACATATCAATAATCACTCTAAATGTAAATGGATTGAATTCTCCAATCAAAAGACACATACGCTGCCTCCAAGAAACATATCTCATCCCCAAAGACAAACATAGACTCAGAATGAAGGGATAGAAGACAATTCTCCAAGGTATTTGCAAACAAAAGAAAGCAGGTATCGCCATACTTGTATCAGACAAAGTAGACTACAAGATGAAACAGGTAAAGAGAGACAAAGAGGGGCAGTATATAATGATAAAAAGGAGACTCCACCAAGAAAATGTAACACTTATAAATATCTATACACCCAACACAGGAGCACCAAAGTACACAAAGCAACTATTAACAGACCTAACAGGATATATTAACAACACCACAATAATAGCAGCAGACCTCAACACTCCACTTACACCAGTGGATAGATCATCCAGACAGAAAGTCTAAAAGGCTATTGTAGAATTAAATGAAAAACTAGACCAGATGGACTTAATAGACATTTATAGAAAACTCATCCGAAAACCGCAGGCTACACATTCTTCTCAAGTGCACATGGAACATTCTCAAGGATAGACCATATGTTGGGAAACAAAGCAAGCCTCAATAAATTTAAGAGGATTGAAATAATATCAAGCATCTTTTCCAACTAATGCTATGAAACTAGAAATAAATTACAAGAAAAAATCTGGGAAAGGGACAGAGATGTGGAGATTAAACAACATGCTACTGAAGAAGCAATGGATCATTGAAGAAATCAAAGGAGAAATCAGGTATTATCTGGAGACAAATGGAAATGAAAACACACCATACTAACTCATTTGGGATGCAGCAAAGCAGTCCTAAGAGGGAAATTCATTGCAATACAGGCTCACCTGAACAAATAAGAAAAATCTCAAGTAAAGAATCTCAAACTACACCTAACAGAATTAGAAAAAGAAGAACAGGCAAAGTCCAAAGTCAGTAGAAGCAGGGAAATAATAAAAATTAGAGCAAAAGTAAATGAAATTGAAACAAAAAAGACAGTAGAAAGGATCAATGAAACAAAGAACTGATTCTGTGAGAAAATAAACAAAATTGACAAACCTTAGCCAGGCTCACTAAGAAAAAAAGAGAGAAGACTCAAATAAGTAAAATTAGAAATGAAAGAGGAGAAATTACAACAGATACCTCAGAAATACAAAAGATTATAAAGGAATACTGTGGAAAGCTATATGCCAACAAATGGGACAACCTAGAAGAAATGGATAAATTTTTAGACTCTTACAACCTCCCAAAACTGAATCAAGAAGAAATAGAGAATCTGAATGGACCAATCACAAGTAAAGAAATTGAAACAGTAATCGGAAACCTCCCTAACAATAAAAGTCCAGGATAGATGCTTCTCTGGAGAATTCTACCAAACATTCAAAGATTTAATATCTGTTCTTCTCGAACTATTCCAGAAAGTTGAGGAAGATGGAACACTTCCTATCACATTCTCTGAGGCCAACGTCACCCTGATACCAAAGCCAAACAAGGACAACACAAAAAAGGAAAACTGCAGGCCAATATTACTGATGAACATAGATGCAAAAATCCTGAACAAAATATTGGCAAACCAAATACAGCAATACATTAAAAAGATCATACATCACGATCTAGCAGGATTTATACCAGGGACACAGGGATGGTTCAACATCCACAAGTCAATAAGTGTGATACACCACATTAACAAAGTGAGGAACAAAAAGCAAATGATTATCTCAATAGATGAAGAGAAAGCATTCAGCAAGATCCAACATCAATTTATGATTAAAATGCTCAATACAATGGGTATGGAAGGAAAGTACCTCAACATGATAAAGACCATATATGACAAACCCGCTATCAACATCTTACTCACTGGGGAAAACTGAAAGCTATCCCTCTGAGAACAGGAACAGGACAAGAGTGCCCTGCTTCAGCAGCCTGGGGCTCACAGGTTCGGATCCTGGGCACGGACCTACTCACCACTCATCAAGCCTTGCTATGGCAGTATCCAATGTGTAAAGTGGAGGAGGATTAGCACAGATGTTAGCTCAGGGACAGTCCAAAAAGTGGAAGATTGGCAACAGATGTTAGCTCAGAGCCAATCTTCCTCAACAAAAAGAAAAAAAAAAGGTAGTCTGGAAAAGTTTAGGGATAAGATGGCATTTGAATACAGACCTAGAAGAAGTGGAAGAATGAGTCATGAGGATGCCTGGAAGAAGAGTATTCCAGGCAGAGGAAATAGCAGAGCAAGTACAAGAGACAGACAGAGTGTAGTATATGAATTTAGAGAGGTAATTGGGGCAGTAGACAGGTGGGGAAGGGCCTTGTTGGCCATTATGAGGTTTGGGGCTTTTACTTTTCAGGAGATGAGAAGCCAGGGAGTATTTTGAGCAGAAGAATGATATGATTCAACATTTATGACAAATTTCCAAGCATCATGACCACTATAAAGTTGGCTAAAATTCTACTATTTAGGATTTGGGCTGCATAAAATATGTAAACAGAGACTGAAAGGCATACATATATTAGAAAGGGTAATGATAATTGGGATAAAATGTAATGTCCTCTTTAATACTGTCATAATATTGTTTGTAGAATTTTAAAAAGATAATGTTGAAAAACTATTAGCCATTCCTGTGTAATTTCTTTTTATACTTTCAAGCTAAGAAAACTATTAGGGCAAAATCTTTCTTGAGTTCTTTTTTTATGCATAATACAACATGAGAGTAGATGTTTTATAAAGTATCATTGGAAAAAGACTTATATGTTGGCAAATAAAATGGTGCCAGCAATGTACAAACCTGTTTCTCCTGCCAGAGCCCTTCCACATTTTTTGCCTTTTTTTCTTTCCCTTTACTCTGACACTGTCTTAACAGGAACTTTCTAAACAATCTCCTATTGGTTCTCAGCAAATTTAATTCATATTCTCATCATTGTGAATACATTGTACAACTTAAAATATGTAAACCCAACTTCACAATACTAAAATTAGTTGGATAGAATTACTACTATTGCCAAGTTAATTTTCTCTCTCATGGAATCACGTTACAGAAGAATGAATTTGTTCTACTAAGAAAAGCATTTCTCTGTATTGCAAAAAAGAATGTAGAAAGTTTTTCAAACCACTTTGATGGTGGTAGGTATTAGGGGGGAAAAATGAGCTTGTCTTTTAAAAATGATAATGACTTTTAATTTAATTTTGCTGAAACACTTTGATTGCCTCAGGGCTTGGTCCTATAAATATTAGGTTTCTCTTTGGAGTAGGTTTAGAGAAGCAGCACAGTACTTATTACAGCCTTGATGGCTTCTTTATCCTCAGGAAAGTCTCCTTCTCCTCTGGATGATGGTTTCTTCAATATAAAATGAAAAAATTTGATTCTAAGGTTCTTTCTAGATCTAAAACTATATGAAATATCTGCAAATTTTAAGAAGGTCAAATATCTTTTGAGAGGAAGGGGACATTTTGTAATAAGACTATGTACATGAAATCCACCTGTAATTTCCTCCTACTGTAAGAATAAGATATGACCACACCAGTGTAGGGTCAGGAAATATACTAAAGGCAGTACCTTTTATCTGTTGAAGAGAAATCGTGATTTCAGATTTCTGCCTCAGGAGTGACAGATTCAGAAGAGCCAAAAGCTACATAGCTCTGTTTTTTCCCAGACCAGCCCTAGTACATACCAGCAGGCAGTAGTTACAAGCACTGCTGCATGCTGGAAAAGTAACAACCACCCCCTGCCCTCCACAGACCACCTACCCCAGGTTGGAATGTGTTTCACACTGAGATAAGCCAGGTGTGCAGTAGACCAGGGCAGTGGGCAGGGGATGATGTTGCTTGTACAACTTTCTTGCAATGTGCCTTTGGCCCCAGCAGCTGTGCTGGAAGGAAGTTCAAACTCAAGTGTTGGTCTGTAAGCTTATATCAGATCTCTAGGTGTGCATTTCATCTACTAGGTGTCTCAAAAGAGCAGGGTACTAACGAGTTATTTTACCTCTGGCAAGTAACAGTGATATCTCACTAGACAAAGACAATAGTGCAGAGTAGCACTCTGAATTGAATATCCTTTACAGTATAGGTAGCTTCTTCTTAAAGTTTCTTTTTATCAAATCTCATTTTTGAAGACAAGAAAGAACCTTCTTGTCGCGCTGAGGATAAGCTCCTCCATACCTTAATTCAGGCAATTTTGAAATTCTTTTCTAGGTGAAACATTGATTTCCTATTAAAACATTGCTGTGAAATGATTTAAAACCAGCAAAAGAAAAATCTCTGTAGAAGGATAATGAGAATTTCTGTGACTGTTTGAATAAAATGATGTCCTGATGAGACAGACAAAAAAAGACTTCACCAGAGGTTACAAGCAAAAGAAAAGGCTCTTCTCAGCAGTGAAAGGATTAATACTAAACGAGGAAATCAGAGAGAAAAACAACAAAATTCTATGGAAAAATGTGATGAGGTGATTGAATTGAATGTGAGGCTAACTTAGACTGTTAGAAAATAGGAAATCATGATGAGAAAGTAAGACTATTCAGAACAGTGAGGGCCTTTAGACCCAGGTCTAAAGGGTCACCACAGCAAGCCTAACAAGGGAGACTTGGCTCCTGCAGGCCGTGAGGGTTCTTCGTATAACTGCCAGACTGTTAGAGTGGTTTTTCAATTTGTGTTTACTTTGTGAGAAACTGCCAAAATGGTGTTTCTAAAATTAAGCAGAAAGCCCCAATGAAATAGAAAAGCAAAAGTTGTCAGCTATATGGACAGAGAATATAAGAGTAGTGTGAAAATATGTCTAATTTACTTTACATTGAGCTTATTTTGTTGGGGCTGATGCAGAAGTGACATTTTGTCCTCAAACCACATTTACAGTTTCTGAATAATGGGATTAGTATATTTCACCCAGAATTACCCCCAACAACCCTTAAATATAGTATTTTCTTGCCCTTTGGTCAAAAATAAAACTCTTATGGAGTCTTTTTTTTAATGGAAGAGATATCAGAAAGGCAATGTTTGGCCTGTGACCAATTCTCACCTCCCTCCACCAGAGACAAAGGTTCTCCAGAGTCCTCAGTAAAAAAGATGCCCAATGGGAGGAGATCAGTGTGGGGTAAGAGAAAGCACATGGACTTTAGAGTGTAGTAAACTCAGGTTGATGTCCTAGCTTTTCCATTAACTAGCCATGAAATTTGGGCATCTTGCTTGATATCTCTCAACTTTGATTTATTAATCTGTAAAAATTAAATGCGATGATATAAGGCAAATGCTTAAGCACCTGGCATAGTGGAAAAACCTAATAAATGTTAATTTTGATCTTTCTTTCTCTGCCGCACTCCCCTAAATAAGTGTGGCTCATCATTTAGCCTTTTCTTGATATCTTAAGGTTGTTGTTTTGAGCATAAGCAGTTACACTGATTTGTAGTAAATAATAATTTCAGAAGAAATAAAGATGAGTCAGTCTAATAAAGATAATGTGAGTCTCATGTTGCAATGCCTTTTGCACTCTTATATCTGTCTTTTCTTGTGCTTCCAGAATTAGTGTCACATTTTGCTACCGCCTGCCTCTAAAATAGTTACCACTTTCCTCTTTTATATTATTCTTTCCATTCTTCTATAAGCTAAGACAAGATAGCTTGTTACGGTATTGTAAAATCAGAGTCTCTAGGGTGTAAATGACCCTTACGATGAGTAGAGCAGCACTCAGATCCCTTAATCATGTATATGGTAGATATACAAATGTTAGATGAGCAAATGATTAAATAAATGATATTAATTTTGGTATCTCAGAAGACTTTTTGATTTCTTCTTGACTCTCAACTATATTCTTAAAAGATGCAATTACTGGATAAAATACTTCTAGATAAGTGAAAGATTGCTAAATATATGTGCATATTTTTTTATTTGAAACACTTGATAAAAATCAGTACAAGGTTTTTGAAAAGAAAGGAAAATGAAAATTTATGATGAATAAAAACCCCTGACATTACTCAGTAATGTATTTCTCATATTCTTTCTTTAGTGTATAAGAAAAAAAGAAAGTTGTGTCTTTAAAAGATTTATTGAGTTAATTGTAAAATGTGGCTGATTGAACGCATAAATTACATTCTTTCTGCCTGGAGGCCCCACTAATATTATAGTAAAAGATAAAGAGAATGGGAAGGAAAGGAAAGCAAATATTTTTTAAACTGAAGAGCAGATTATTGAAAGACAGTTGCCTGAAAGCTAAAACCTAAATTAGCAGGAAGAAGAAAATTGATGCTGCAGAACCCCAGAAGTTTCAAGAATTAGAGTTACCAGGTATCTCAGAAAATGAGAGTACAAGTAGGGCTGGAAAGAGAGGGATTGGTTGAGAGTCTAAATAAGAGGCAGTTTAGATGCCCTAGATCCCATCTGCTACATGTACAGCCAAGTGACTGCCCCTCCCCACCCACCCCCAGCAGAAGATAGGTGGTTGAACCAAAGTTACTTAGGACATAGAGAGACCAGGTACAGCCATACAAAATCATACAAAAACAAAATAATTAAGTAAAAATCTGTTCCTTAAACAAGGAGACACTCAGCCCCCTTCTGCTGTGAACCTCTGAGAAAATGGGCAGACCATGTTATACACTCCAGGCTTGGAGGATATAGGATTCCGTTCTTGTGGAACTACCTGTCCCAGGATAACAGACCTATAAATACTGACAGTTGGGATTCCCCAATAGGAAAGCTGAGTCTTCTCTGCTTACTCATCCAGATTGAAGGCTTTCACACAGAGTTTGTATCTAGCTTGTGATTGGACCAAGATTATGATACACTGTTTGATCTATCTATGCATCAATCTTAAGTATGAACACAAAGCCCTAGGTTACCACATATTTGAGGAAAGCCTACAATCTAAAATACAGAGAAAGAATTCAAAACAGAGACCATGCAGGAAACAAAATCTTTAAAAAATGTAATTTCACAGAGATGAGAAAATACTGTATCCATAAAACAACATACTATAAAAACAAAACATACAGGGAGCCAAAAAGAGCTCTTGAAAATTAAAAATATAACTGATGACATTAAAACCTCAGAAGAGGCCAACTCCAGTGACCTAGTAGTTAGTTCAGTGTGCTCTACTTCGGTGGCACAGACCTACACCTTCTGTTAGCAGCCACACTGTGCTGGCAGACCACATACTAAAACATAATAGAAGAAGATTGGCATGGATGTTAGCTCTGCGACTCTTCCTCAGCAAAAAAAAAAAAAAACCTCAGAAGAAGTACTGGAAAATGAAGTTAAGGAAATCACCTGAGAAGTAGGACAAAATCCAAAGAGATGAAAAGCAGAAGAAAAAAAATATAAGAAGATTAGAGGCTCAGTCCAGGACCAAAATCCAACAGAGAAAATGAATGGGAGGAAATTAGCAAAGAAATAATGCAAGAAATTTCACCCAAAGTGAAATACATGACTTCCAGATTGAAAAGACCACTAGTTTTTGCACAAAAAATGAAGTAAGACCTATACTAAGACACAGAAAATCAGGGATGAGAAGTTCCTACAAGTTTCCAGCAAGGACAAAACAGGTCATGTACAAAAATAATTAGGAATTAGTTGAGACTTTTCAACAACAGTGCCTGAAGTAGAAAACAATGGAGCAGTCCTTCAAAACCCTGAAGAAAAATAAGTTCCAACCAAGAATTCTATATCCAGCCAAACTATCAGTTAAGTATAAGGATGAAATAAAGATATTCTCTGACATACAAGGTCACCCTTTCCTAGGAAGTTGTTGGAATATATCCTACAACAAAATGAGAGAATTATGTGGGAAGAAGAGGAAGACATGGAATCCAAGAAATAGGTGAATCTAACCCAGGGGAGGGGTGGAAGGAATTCTTAGGATGAAGATGAAAGACAATCTCAAAATTAGAGCTGTATTATAAGCCTAGAGAGCAACCAGTTCAGATTAAAGCAAGAGGATGGTGGGTTTCAGGAAGAATGTCTCCAGTAGGAAGAGAACAAGAATCAACAATTCTTCATGTGTTTCAACTCGAGGAAATTCCACTTTAAACAGAAAGATTGACAATGAATTAATGATACATAAATAAGAAATTCAACTTAGGAAAAAAGTTATCTGAGTGAAAGAAAAACTTTGTACAGGAAAGCAAATATCATTATTTACTAAATAGCTTAGCTGTGAATAATATTTGTATAGTCATAATGAAAGAAACAGTATTATATAGTCAATAGTGCTGTGAACAGATGTTGTGATTCTCCCACTCTTTCTGAATACATAGTAGGATGTAACATTTCTTGGCTCCCTTGTGGTTGAGTTGGACTACGTGAATAGTTCTGGCCAATAAGTTGTGAGCAAAAGTCGTGTGTGTCACTTCCATGTAACACATTTCATATTGACGCAAGACCTTCCAGAGATCTTTTTTCCTCTTTGGCACTGTGACCTGCAGTGCTCTGTGCTGTACAATACACTAGGCACTATTTAAATTAAAATTAATTAAAAATTTAGGGACATCAGCGGCATGGCGGACTGAGCTTGTGTGGGTCTCTCTCCCCTCCAACACACAACAAAAAGGAGCAACCATATTCCATGAGAAAATACCCTAAAAGCACAAAAGTCCTCGGAGAGTCACAGCAGCCACACAATGGAGGGCAGAGAGGCTGGAGCCCCCCTCGGAGGAGCTGGAACTGGGTAAGAGAGAACTTCACTCCCTACTCTAAAGACTACAGTCACTGCCATGGGAGGCTCTGTGAGGGAAGTAGTGGGGCAAGGATTGCACATCTGTGGGATCACCCAGGACTCCCTAGGGTGCTTACAGCCTAGAGGGAAGCCCTCTAACAGGATGAAAGCTTTCGTGCAAGGGTGAGCTCATCAAGCCAAGACCCCAGGAGACCAGATAGCGAGAGCTGATCTGGAAACCCGGTACTGCACCCAGGAGAAAGCACCCTTGCCCTGACCCATGCCACACCATCTCAGCTGAAGGCAGAGGGCTCAGAATACGCGGCTCTCATCTCCCATCCAGTGGTGATAGGCTGTAATTGCAACTGAATAATATCACAAAGGGAAAGACCCGTCCTTCCAGCATCAGGCAGTTCATCAAATCTCCAGACCAGAGAGAAAACAACAAGCACCCAGATTTCAGTCCTGAGGATGCAGAAATAAGTGAACTAAATGACAATGAATTCAAAATAGCTATCATCAAAAAAAATCAATGAGGTAAAAGAGAATATAGAGAAACAATTCAACAAGTTCAGGAGCTACTTCACAAAAGAGATTGAAACTATAAAGAAGAATCAATCAGAAATATTAGAGATGAAAGACACAATGGAAGAGATAAAACAAAATGCAGATTCCCTGAATGCTCATGTGGACACCATAGAGGAGCGAATCAGCATAATTGAAGATAGACATGTTGAAATGCTCCAGACAGAGGCGGAGAGAGAACTAAGACTAAAAGGAAATTAAGAAAGTCTCCAAGAAATATCTGACTCAATGAGGAAATGCAACATAAGAATTATAGGTATTTGGGGCTGGCCCCATGGCCGAGTGGTTAAGTTCGCGTACTCCGCTGCAGGCAGCCCAGTGTTTCGTTGGTTCGAATCCTGTGCGTGGACATGGCACTGCTCATCAAACCACGCTGAGGCAGCATCCCACATACCACAACTAGAAGGACCCATAATGAAGAATATACAACTATGTACCAGGGGGCTTTGGGGAGAAAAAGGAAAAAAATAAAATCTTTAAAAAAAAAAAAGAATTACATGTATTCAAGAAGGTGAAGAGAAGGAGAATGGAGCAGAAAGCGTGCTCAAAGAAATAATAGCAGAGAACTTCCCAAATCTACAGAATGAGAGGCAAATGTGTGTGGAGGAAGCTTTCAGATCTCCTAGATTTGTCAGTGTAAAAGGACCTGCTGCAAGGCATATAGTACTGAAACTGGCACAAATGAATGACAAAGAAAGAATACTCAGGGCAGCAAGGCAGAAGAAAATAACCTACAAAGGAGCCCCTATCAGACTTTCAGCAGATTTCTCTGCAGAAACTTTACAAGCTAGAAGAGAATGGAATGACATATTCAAAACTTTAAAAGATAAAAATCTTCAGCCAAGGGGCCGGCTCTGTGGCCGAGTGGTTAAGTTCTCACACTCTACTGCAGCAGCCCAGGGTTTCGCCAGTTCAGATCCTGGGCACAGACATGGCACTGCTCATCCGGCCACGTTGAGGCAGCATCCCACATGCCACAACTAGAAGGATGTGCAACTGAGATATACAGCTGTGCACCAGGGGCATTTGGGGAAGATAAAGCAGGAAAAAAAAAAAAAAAAAAAAAGATTGGCAACAGTTGTTAAAAAAAATCTTCAGCCAAGAATACTCTATCCAGCAAAAATATCCTCCACATGTGAGGGAGAAATTAAATCTTTCCCAGACAAACAAAAGCTAAGGGACTTCCTAGCCACAAGACCTCCCCTACAAGAAATCCTCAGGAAGGCCCTCATACATGTAAAAAGAAAAAAGGGAGAAAGGAGTCACAAAGCAGAGAGTAAGGAGACAGATAGACAGAATCAGAATAGGATAGCAAATGTTCAGCTATAACATTAGGCTGATGGGAAGGAAAACACCAAAAACAAAGACAATCTTGTCACTTTAACCACAAACTCACAACACAAGTTGGACTAAGATATGAGAATAATAACTTTGGAGGGGAGGAGGAAAGGGACTGAATCAGTTTAGACTAAGGAAATAAGAGGCCATCAGAAAATGGACTATGTTATGCAAAGGTTCTGAATACAAACTTCAGGGTAACCACTAAACTGAAAACCAGACCAGAGACACAAAAAGTAAGTAAGGAAAAAACAAAGAAACATAGCATAAAAAACCACGTAATTCAATGGATAGGCCAAATCACACAGAATGAGAAACAAAGGAAATGCAGGAAAACTGGAAAACAAGTGATATAATGACAGTGTTAAGCCCTCATACATCAATAATCACCCTCAGTGTAAACTAATTGAACTCTCCAATAAAAAGGCACATAGTGGCAAAATGGATTAAAGAACAAGATCCAACAATTTGTTGCCTCCAGGAAACACATCTCAGCTCCAATGGCAAATACAGGCTCAGAGTGAAGGGGTGGAAGATGATATTCCAAGCTAATGGCAAACAAAAGAAAGCAGATGTCGCAATATTTATATCAGACAATGTAGACTTCACGATAAGGCAGGTAAAGAGAGACAAAGAAGGGCAATATATAATGATCAAAGGGACACTCCATCAAGAAGAAATGACGCTTATAAATATCTATGCACCCAACACAGGAGAACCAAAGTTCATTAAGCAACTATTAACAAACCTAAAAGAAGATAGCAAAAATAACACAATAATAGTAGGGGACCTCAACACCCCACTCACATCATTGGACAGATCATCCAGACAGAAAATCAATAAGGAAACAGTGAAATTAAACAAAAAACTAAAAAAGTTGGACTTATAGACATATATAGAACACTCCATCCAAAAACAGCAGAATACACATTCTTCTCAAGTGCACAAGGAACATTCTCAAGGATAGACCATATGTTGGGAAACAAGGCAAGCCTCTATAAATTTTAAAAAATTCAAATAGTAACAAGCATCTTTTCTAATTGTAATGCTATAAAACTAGAAATTAATTACAAGAAAAAAGCTGAGAAAGGGACAAAGATGTGGAGACTAAACAATATTCTATTGAACAAGCAATAGATCATTGAAGAAATTAAAGAAGAAATCAAAAAATACCTGGAGACAAATGAAAATGATAATTGCCATACCAACTCATATGGGATGCAGCAAGAGCTGTATTAAGAGGGAAATTCATCCCAATACCGGGACACCTTAACAAACAAGAAAAATCCCAAATAAGCAATCTCAAATTACACCTAACTGAATTAGAAAAAGAAGAACAAACAAAGCCCAAATTCAGCAGAAGGAGAGAAATGATAAAAATCAGAGCAGAAATAAGTGCTGTTGAAACAAAAAAGGCAGTAGAAAGGATCAATGAAACAAAGAGCTGGCTCTTTGAGAAGATAAACCAAATTGACAAACCCCTAGCCAGACTTACAAAGAAAAAAAGAGAGAAAGCTCAAATAAACAAAATCAGAAATGAAAGAGGAGAAATAAGAACAGACTCCACAGAAATATGACGGATTATAGGAGAATACTACGAAAAACTATATGCCAACAAAATGGATATCCTAGAGAAAATGGATAAATTCTTAGACTCTTACAACCTCCCAAAGCTTAGTCAAGAAGTAACAGACAATCTGAACAGATCAATCACAGGTAAAGAGATTGAAACAGCAATCAAAAGCATCCCAAAGAATAAAACCCCAGGACCAGATGGCTTTCCTGGGGAATTCTACCAAACGTTCAGAGAGGATTTAATAACTATCCTTTTCAAGCTATTCCAAAAAAAATTAGGGAGGATGGAACACTTCCTAACACACTCTACGAGGCTAACATCACTCTGATACCAAAGCTTGACAAGGACAGCACAGAAAAGGAGAACTACAGTCCAATATTGCTGATGAACATAGATGCAAAAATTCTCAACAAAATTGTGGCAACCCGAATTCAGCAATACATCAAAAGGATCATACATCATGATCAAGTGGGATTCATACCAGGGACACAGGGATGGTTCAATGTCCACAAATCAATCAACGTGATATACCACATCAATAATTGAGGAATAAAAACCACATGATCATCTCAATAGATGCAGAGAAATTATTTGACATGATCCAACAGCCATTTATGATAAAAACTCGTAACAAAATGAGGATAGAAGGAAAGTACCTCAACATAATAAAGGCCATATATGACAAACCCACAGCCAACATCATACTCAATGGGTAAAAACTGAGCACCATCCCCCTGAGAACAGGAACAAGACAAGGATGCCCACTATCACCACTCTTATTCAACACAGTACTGAAGGTTAGGCAGGAGAAAGGAATAAAAGGAAACCAAATAAAAGTGAAACTCTTGCTGTTTGCAGATGACATGATCTTATATATAGAAAATCCCAAAAGATCCACTGGAAAACTAATAGAAATAATTAGCAACTACAGTAAAGTTGCAAGGTACAGAGTCAACTTACAAAAATCAGTTGCTTTTCTATACTCCAATAACGAACTTACAGAAAGAAAACTCAAAAATATAATTCGATTTGCAGTCACAACTAAAAAAAATAAGTACCTAGGAATAAATTTAACCAAGGAAGTGAAGGACTTATACAAAAAAAACTATAAAACATTACTGAGAGAAACTTATAATGACTTCAAGAGATGGAAAGAGATTCCTTGGTCATGGATTGGAAGAATAAACATAGTTCAAATTTGCATATTACCCAAAGCAATCTACAGATTCAGTGCAATCCCTATCAGAATCCCAATGACATTCTTCACAGAAATAGAGCAAAGAATCCTAAGATTCATATGGGGCAATCAAAGACCCTGAATGGATAAGGCAATCCTGAGAAAAAAGAACAAAGCTGGAGGTATCACAATCCGTGACTTCAAAATGTACTACCAAGCCACAATGACTAAAATGGCCTGGTACTGGTACAAAACAGCCACATAGATCAATGGAAAAGAACTGAATGCCCAGAAATGAAACTACACATCTATGGTCTTCAATAAAGTTGCCAAGAATATACAATAGAGAAAAGACAGTCTCTTCAATAAATGGTGTTGGAAAAACTGGACAGCCACATGCAAAATATTGAAGGTAAATCACTGTCTCACACCATACACAAAAATAAACTCAAAATGGATCAAAGACTTGAAGATACATCCTGAAACGATAAAATTCCTGGAAGACAATATTGGTAGTACACTCTGACATCGAACTAAAAAGGATCTTTTCAAGTACCATGTCCTCTCAGACAAGGGAAAGGAAAGAAAGAATAAGCAAGTGGGAATTAATCAGACTAAAGAGCTTCTGCAATGCAAAAGAAACTAGGATCGAAACAAAGAGACAACCCACCAATTGGGAGAAAATATTTGCAAATCATATATCTGGCAAGGGGTTAATCTCCATAATATATAAGGATCTCACACAAATGAACAATAAAAAAGCAAACAACCTGATCAAAACGTGGGCAGAGGAGAGAACAGACCTTTTTCCAAAGAAGATGTCCAGATGGCCACTAAACACATGAAAAGATGTTCAACATCACTAATCATCAGGGAAATGCAAATCAAAACTACACTAAGATACCACCTTATGCCTGTTAAAATGGCTATAATCACTAAGACTAAAAGTAACAAATGTTGGAGAGGGTGTGGAGAGAAGGGAACCCTTCCACACTACTGGTAGGAATGCAAACTGGTGCAACCACTATGAAAAACAGTATGGAGATTCCTCAAAAAACTAAAAATAGAGCTACCATATGACCCAGATATCCCACTACTGGGTATCTACCCAAACAATTTGAAATCAACAATCCAAAATAACATATGCACCCCTATGTTCATTGCAGCATTATTCACAGTAGCCAAGACATGGAAGCAACCCAAGTGCCCATCGACCAATGATTGGATAAAGAATATGTGGGTGTGTGTGTGTGTGTGTGTGTGTGTGTGTATGTACATATATATATATGTATATTACCCAACGCAATCTACAGATTCAGTGCATACACACACACACACACACACACAGTGGAATACTACTCTGCCAGAAAAAAAGACAAATTCATCCCATTTGCAATAACATGGAAGGACCTAGAGGGAATTATGCTAAGTGAAATAAGCCAGTCTGAGAAAGACAAACACCAGATGATTTCGCTCATGTGGAATATAAACAAGTACTGGGACAAAGAAAACAGTTCAGTGGTTACCAGGGGAAGGGAAGTGGGCAGGGGCACTGGGCGTGAAGGGGAGCACTTATGTAGTGACAGTCAAGAAATAATATACAAGTGAAATCTCACATTGATGTAAACTATTATGAACTCTGTAAAAAAAAACACACACACACACAAAGAAAACATTAAAATGAGTTGCAGGTAAAAGTAAAAAAAAAAAGAAAAAAAGAAAATTTAGTCCCTGAGTTGCACTAACCACATTTCAAATGCTTAATAGCCACACATGACTAGTGCAGAACAACGTAAATTAAAACATTTCAATTATCTTAGAAAATTCTGTTGGGCAGTGTTGCTCTAAATGCTGGTTGTTTTATCACCTGGGCTCCAGAGTAAGGACAAGGGTGCAGAGCAAAGCCTTAGCCAGCCTGAGGTGGTCGTGTCATTTGATTGAAAAATTAAGCTTTATTGTTTGACCCCCCTGAAGTTTTTGAGGAATGTTTCATTACAGCATAATCCAGTTCATCCTGACTTATATGGAAATCCTGGGTTTACACTCCACTTCTGATACCACCTTTTGCATTGGGCTAGGCTAGGTTATGCTAGTCACAATCTGAAGAAGCTTGTGTGGCTGTTTTATAACTATTATAGAGTTTCAAAGGAAACTTTCATCAATTAATTGGAGCACACACTGCAGAAAGATTCTACTATAATTACTTGGGCTTAGTAATGGCTGAGTGGTTGGAGATAAATTACGGTCAACAGTCTTAAACAAGGCTAACCTCAGAAAAATGACTTTCATGGAATGTCTAAATTAACAACAAAAAATAATGGAGGGAATATTTGCTTGTGTTTATAAAGATCCTCCTTTTGAATCCAAGTGATCATTTATTCCATCTTTTTTTTTTACCTGGCACCTGTGCTAATATCTGTTGCCAATCTTTTTTCTTCTTCTTCTCCTCCTCCTCCTCCTCCCCCTCCCCCTCCCCCCTCCCCCTCCCCCTCCCCCCTCCCCCCTCCCCCCTCCCCCTCCCCCCTCCCCCTCCCCCTCCCCTCCCCCTCCCCCTCCCCCTCCTCCCCCTCCCCCTCCCCCTCCCCTCCTCCCCTCCCCCTCCCCCTCCCCTCCTCCCCTCCCCCTCCCTCCCCCTCCCCCTCCCCCTCCCCTCCTCCTCCTCCTCCCCCCCTCCCCCTCCTCCTCCTCCTCTCTCCTCTCTCCTCTCTCTCTCTCTCTCCCCCCCCCCACCCCAGTACACAGTTGTACATTCTAGTTGTAGGTCATTCTAGTTGTGGCATGTGGGACACCATCTCAGCATGGCCTGACAAGTGGTGCGAGGTCCGCACCCAGGATCTGAACCAGCAAGACCCTGGGCCGCTGAAGTGGAGCTCGCAAAGTTAACCACTCAGCTGCAGGCAGGTCCCTATTCCTCTATCTTTTGATAGAACTGGTGCAAGTACAGAGTGAGAATGAGGCAGAGGCTGGTTGTTAATGAGGGCATTTGTGAAGTGTAATAGTTTACCAAATGTTTTCCCATTCATCTTATTTGAACTTCATAGTACTCGTAGCAGGTAGGCAGATACAGAAACCAAGAATTGGAAATGTGAAATTATTATTTAAAGTTATGTGATCTTCTAGAGGAGGAATTGGAACTTGAATACAATGCCATCTGATTCCAAGTCCCGACTTCCTTCCTTCCCACCCTTGGCTTCTCTGCTCCTTTCTTGGTAGGGAGGCTTTCAGGAGGAGCTCCTCCTTTCCCTGGGAAGAGTGAGCCCTTATGTAGCCAGCATCCCAGGCCAGGGCACAGAGCTCCCAGCCTGGTAATTACATATCTAGCCAGTGTACTTCTAGTCATCCTTCTCTGTGAGAGCCGATGTTCATACACCATAGCATCTCCTCCTGGTAATAATAGGAATCATAGTAAGAGTAGCAATTGTAATAGCAGATAACACTTCTATGGGGCTTACCTATGTGCCACATGTTGGCACATAGATAATCCGAGAATTTTCTTATGTTGGTTCATTAGGTGCTATGATTATCCTCATTTCACAATTGAGGAAACTGTGACACAGAAAGGTTAAGGAAGTTGTGTAAGATCATATAGCTGCAGAGCCAGAACCCACGCCCAGGTTCTGACTCTTAGTCCCAACTTTTAACAACCACATTAATTCCTTAAACTATACACAAATAGAGCTAAATGTTACCCTATGTATTAGTGAAAAACTATTTTGTAATAAGAATTGCAAATTTCATCCTAATAGAGGAATTTAGATTAGATATTTTAAGAAATCAGTTTAACAAGAAACAATGCTGCCAGTCTACCAATTGATTCATTTTCTGAATAGATACAAATTTTTAATATAATTTATTCAATTGAATAAGTAATATTATTGAGGACTTAATATATGCTTCGGCATGAGCTAATCATTTTGTATGTATTAGTTCATTTGATTCTCACAAGAACGCTTGATATAGCTACTGTCGTTATCCCTGTTTCATAAATGAGAAAATTGAAGCTTGGTCACCCAGCTAGCAAGAGCAAAGCTGAGATGTGAACTCAGCAATCTGAGTTCAGAAACAACATTCAAATATTTAGATAGCCACCTTTAGAATTTCAGAATTAATTATGATTCCAGAAATTTTCCAAATCATCTCTGTCGATTTTTGCTGGTTTTATTGAAACACAATTACTGTATTTTTTCCCATCTAGGTTTATGTTCCAGATGAAAAAAATGCAATTTTGGGAAGAAATACAAATAAGCAAGTTTTCGAAGGCTTGACAACCGGACTTCTCAAAGTCAGTGCTGTGGTTTTTGGCTGTCTGATTGCCAGTCGACCAGATGGAAACAGCCAGCTGGCTACATCAAAAATATCAACACAGGAAATGAAAAACAAACCCTCACAAGGTGATGCTTTTAACAGTCGAGTTCAGGACCTCATCAGGTAAAATTGCTAGATTTCTTACAATTTTCTTCTTTGTTAAAAAAAATTAAATGAAAATAATTTAAATCTCAGGGCCCATGTGATGGCAGTGCTTCTCACAGCACCATTCACAAATTCCTGGTAGAGAATACACCACATTTTGTAGAGAGAGAAGGAAAATCGTAGTCATGAAAAGCAATATAGTTAGAGCTCATCTGTCATTCTTGATATTTAGATATTTGATATTAATATATGTAGTATCCAAGCTTTTATAACTTTCTTGCTATCAACTCTTTCCAACTCAGAATTTCTTAGAATTCCCCTATCTTAGGTCATCTCTGGTTATAAATTTGGTTCAGACTTAATAATAATAGCTACCATTTATGGAGCACCCGTTATTTGTAAGGTATTATAGTAGAGGCTTTGCAGCCCTATAAATGTAAGGTTTCTAATTCAGACTTCGTAGGTGAGGAAATTCCTCAGAGAGGTTAAGTGCTTTGCCCAAGGTTATGTAATAAATAAGTTTAAAAGTAGGTAAGAGAGTTGAGACTGGAACTCAGATCCAGCTGGACTCCCAACACCTGTATGCTTTCCCCTACACAAATGTGGCAATTTCTGATGCCTGTTGAAGGTCAACTCTGCTTCCTTCTAAGGTCACCTTTTCTCCAGGGAAATTTACTCGTACTTTGACATCTGAACTCACTTTCTCTTGTGAATTTTGAATCACGTAGGACATTTAATTACCCAACAGGATTCCATCTGGTGTTAATCAATTACCTGTCCCATGTATTGCCAACTCCTCTGTAATCTGCACTGATCTCTGGCTTCCAAAATCCAGGCAATTTGTTGCTCTCTGAAGCTTGGAGGTTAATGGGAGAAAGAGAGTGCCCTCTTCTGCATTTGCTTTTTTCACAGTTCATAAATTTCCTCTGGTTTCTTGTAGTACTTTCTTGGGAACAGTTGTTTCATTGAGTATCTTTCTTAGGCTTGATTACTTTGTTCACTTATCCCTTCCATCTGCCTGCCCTCTTTCCCCAAGCATATTTATTGCTGGAGAATACTAGGCCCTGCGGGTCCACAACCATTTATCATATAGCACTTGACTTTTACCCTCCCTGGCCTTTCTCTCAGTTGCTTGATCCCATTCAATTTCCCCATGTCTTTTTGGTCATTGTAGAACCTCGCCCTCTCTGCTGATGAATGCCGTTCTGTCCCAGCATTCTCCCTTGGGCTGCCATGTGATGCAGCAACCCTGCATTCTTGTCGTTCAGATAGCTTAGCCACATGCCTCGACTGTGATGAGGTGGAAGGCCTAGCCAAATGCTTCAGTACAATTCCAGTGGGCCTTCTAGGAGAAAGTACATACATTTTCACATATATTCTTATAGTTACCAGATCCTTCATAAAGGAGGAAAGTATTGGGGGAGAAAAAAACAGTGGTAATCTGCTAAACCAGATAGTTCATATAACTCAAAATGGATGATTGACAACTACCGTATTTTAGAACAAAACTTTGTCACTCTTTTTCTGACTTGAACCACTTTTGGTGAAAGTTTTTTCTTACAGATAATGTATGTGTTGTTACTTTGCTTGATGATGCCTATGTGTAAAACCACAAACCATATCTCAAATCTACCTAATGAAGCAAACAGAACATGTTTAATTATTTCCATGCTTGCTTTCTCACCTTCTCAGATGTGAACTCACAAGAAATCTCACTCTACTCTCTGCTGCAACCTGGGCATTTTTTGTCAATTTATATCTCTAGTGTTTCAAATTTAAGTGGAAAGAGTTCCAACACAGTCTTTGGTGCTGTTCTTTGGCCCATACCCCTGAGGTAGAGCTGGAGCAGGGCACCCCACCCTGACATGTGTCCCTTCCTCATCTGGTGTAGAAGAGGCAAGAGTGTCTAACAGAGATGAGGAAATAACAGTATTTATTCTCATTATTTTACATGGTTCAGTCCAGTTTCTAAATATAAGGGATTCTTGTAAATATTTATCAATTCAAAGTATGGTCACCTGTACTCACTTTGTGCCAGACCCTGCACAAGGTCCTGGGGGAAAAAAACAAAAGACCTTTGACAGAATATCCAGATAATATTGTTTGGCTGTCAAACATCAGAATTTTTTTCTATAAAATGAAAATATTAGCAGTTACAGTGTTTAGCATAGTTCTAGGAAAGAATACTGTTTGTAGGATAGAAGCAAATTGCAATTTGAAAAGATGCTGATTTGAAATTTGTTCAGGAAATGGACCAACCCTGAAGCTCCACAGTTTTGTTTTTTTCCAGTTTTATTGAGATTTAGTTGACATACAGCATGTGTAAGTTTAAGGTGTGCAATGTAATGATTTGATACACGTATATATTGCGAAATGATAAGGTTCTATCATATTGTGACAACCGCAATAAGGTTAGTTAACACCTCTATCACCTTCCCGTGTGTGTGTGGTGAAACATTTAAGAGCTACTCTCTTAGCAACTTTCAAGTATATTATACAGTATTGTTAACTATAGTCACCATGCTGTATCTTACATCCCCAGAACTTATTCGTCTTATAAATGAAAGTTTATACCCTCTCACCAACATCTCCCCTTTTCTCCCAACCCCCTAGACCCTGGTAACCACCATTCAACTCTCTATTTATATGAGTTCAGCCTTTTTTAGAGTCCACATATAAGTGAGATCATATTGTATCTGTCTTTTCCTGTCTGACTTATTTCACTTAGCATAAGGAGGCATCACAATTGCTGATTTTAAACTACATTACAAAGCTATAGTAATCAAAAAAGTATGGTACTTGCGTAAAAACAGACACATAGACCAATGAATCAGAATTGAGAGCCTAGAAATAAACCCACGCATATACAGTCCACAAATATTTAACAAGGGAGCCAAGAATACTCAATGGGGAAAGGATAGTCTCTTCAATAAATTGTGCTGGGAAAACTGGATAATTACATACCGAAGAATGAAATCAGATCCCTATCTTAACACCACTCACAAAAATGAACTCAAAAATGGATTAAAGACTTAAATGTAAGACCTGAAACCATAAAACTCCTAGAGGAAAACATAGGGGAAAAGCTCCTTGATAATGGTCTTGGCAATATTTTTTGGATATGACACCAAAAGCACAAGCAACAGAAGCAAAAATAAACAATTGGGACTATATCAAACTTAAAAACTTATCCCCAGCAAAGGAAACAATCAACAAAATGAAAAGGCATCCTATGGAATGGGAGAAATTATTTGCAAACGATATACTGGTAAGGGGTTGATATGCAAAATATTTAAGGCTCTCCTACAACCAGTAGCAAAAAAACAAATAATCCAATTTAAAAATGCACAAAGAAGCTGAATAGACATTTTTCCAAAGACACACAAATGGCCAACAGGTACAGGAAGAGATGCTCAGCATCACTAATCATCAGGGAAATGCAAATTAAAACCACAATGAGATAACACCTCACACCTGTTAGAATGGCTGTCATCAAAAGCACAAGAGATAATAAGTCTTGGAGAGGATGTGGATAAAAGTGAACCCTTGTGCACTGTTGGTAGGATTATGCATTTGTATAGCCACTGTGGAAAACAGTATGGAAGTTCCTCAAAAAATTGAAAAAATAACGATCATATGATCCATCAATTCCACTTCTGGGTATATATCCAAAGGAAGTAAAATCACTATCTCAAACAGGTATCCACACCTGCATTTTTATTTCAGCATTATTCATAATAGTTAAGGCATAGAAATAACCTAAGTGTCCAACATCAAATGAATGGATAAAGAAAATGAGCTAGCTAGCTAGATAGATAGACAGACAGACAGACAGACAGACAGACACACACACACACACACAGACACACAATGTAATATTATTCAGCCATAAAAATGAAGGAAATGCTTCCATTTCTGACAACATGGATGGACTTTATGCTAAGTGAAGTAAGTCAGACATAGACAAATACTGTATGATCTCATTTATGTGTGGAATCTAAAAAAAACAAACTCACAGAAACAGTAGATTGGTGGTTATGAGGGTCTGAAGAGTGGGGATATGGGTGAAATTGATCAAAGGGTACAGATTCCATTTATAACATGAATAAGTTCTGGAGATGTAATGTACAACATGGTGAATATAGTTAATACTTTACGGTATCTTTGAAAATTGTTAAGAGTGTAGAGCTTTAAAGTTCTCGAGAGGCACACACAAAAAAATTGTTACTATGTTAGGTGATGGAGGTGGATAACTAAACCTTATTGTGGTAATAATTTTGCAATATATACATGTATCAAATGATCACCTTGTACACCTTAAACTTACACAATGTTATAAATCAACTACATCTCAATAAACCTGGAGGAAAAATAATGTTAGTCCTTCATCTTTCAGGTTGCAAATGCTTTCTGTTTGTTATCATTGCCTTTTTAAATGTTTAAATTTTCTATTATTTTATTTTGAAGTATATCAAAATACACCTAACAAAATTATCAACACCTATGTACCAACCTATTTTTCAGTAACTGATAACATTTTTCTATATTATCTTAGATCTTTTTTCTTATTAATAAGAAACCAAATGTTGCAGATACACCTAACCTCCTCAACTCCATCCCTTTCACCTTATTGTCTCCCAAGAGGTAAATCAGTATTTTAGGGGTTGTGTATATCATTCCCATGCATGTTTTTGTCAATTTTATATATATATATATGTATTTATGTGTATATAAATATATTTGTGTATATAAATTTCATTTATATGTATATTTATGTATTATATATATCCATAAACAACATACCTACTTTCTTTATTTTGTGTATTTAACCTTTACATAAATGGTATACTATTTTGTCAATTTCTGTTTTAACCTAACATGTTGTTGAGATTTATTTATGTCCATGCATATAGATCTGATTAATTCATTCTAACTGCTCTACAGATTCTATTAAATGAATAAATTCCCAGTTTGTATATTCATTTTCCACCTGCTGGCAATAGTTTCTACTTTTTCACTATTTCAAACAACGAAATCTCAAGTTTAAATGCCTACAGTAGCAATTTGTGAATGCTATGATAAATAAACTTTCAGCTTTACCAGGTAATACCAAATTGTTCTCCAAATAATTATACAAATTTCACTTCTGATCAGCAAAGGATAGGAGTTCCATTTCCCCATATCCTTATCAGTGTTTTGTGTTAACACACTTACTAATTTTTGTCAATCTAATGTGTGTGAAATGGCATTTTGTGTTGTCTTCATTTACATTGTGTTTATCAGTAGTGAAGTTGAGCATTGTTTATCAACCTTCATATCAATCAGAATTCAGTTGTAGGAAACAAAAGCCACTGTAACTATTTTAAGCAGAAAGGATTTAATACACAGAATTAGGTGCTTACAAAATTAGTGCAGGGACTGAAAGAGCAGGTTCTAGACTAGATCTCCGGGAATGACTCCCAGAAGAACACTACAGAACTGAAGAGCTGCAAAATCTGTCAAAATCAAGAGCTAGTATGTCTATCAAAATCATGAATTGTACTCAACCGTTGGAATTGTTCAGTTCAGTAGCTCACTGCCTTAGCCTGGCCCAGGAATGAGAAGCTCCCACTACCACAGATATTGCCTCCAGAACTACACTACGTCCGCTAGATCTTCAGCCATCAAAAATACACGCTCCAGATCCTGTCTTTCAACCTCCAAAATACTAGTGAATGCATTTACAGATGTGAAGACCTCTAAAAAGCAATCCCTGAGCCATTGAGCCAAAATTAGACCCTCCTGCTAAGCTGTAGTAATACTTTGAACATAGCTCTTGCAGAGATTATTATGTGTCAGTCTCTACCTTATGAGGTCCTTGAGGTTAGGATCAGTGTCATATTTAGAAATAATTGAATGGATGAATGCATGATTACAAATAGTTATGCCCAAACTTCTTGCATTATTTATGGGATAAATGGTGACATTCACTTAAGCAATATTCAGAAGAGGAGATTTTAGGAGAAGAGACAATGAGTTTTTGTTTGGATTTATCCATGTAGGGGTACCTTATGAACCCCAAGAGGAAATATCCAGAAACTAGAACTTTAGGAAAGAAGTTCAGAAAAAAAGTAGCCTTGGGGATAATTAGGAGTTATTAACATTCAAAGATAGTTGAAACCATGGAATTTCATGAGTTTACTAAACCTAGTTCAAGGATGGAACCCTGTTGAACAATATTTCAGTTGGGGTGAGAGTGAATGTCTGAACAAGGGTAGACAAAGAAGAGGCAATTACTCTTTATGTATCACTATATAACTATATAACTATATATATATATATATATATATATATATATATATATATATATCCCTGTATATCCCTTTCAGTTTAAAAGTTCCAATGGCAAAAAGCTACAGAGGAACTCATTTTAAATCTCAAATGGTAAAGCAAATGGAGAGGCCTATTTACTGCAGCATTCACAGCAGCATATTTCCCAGAATGCACATTCCAAGAAGACCAGGAGGTTTTCTACATTAAAGCTTTTCATCCTGGATAAGATAACAGTCTCAACATTATAATTTCAGCATAACAGTTGCAATGTAACAGATATGTTGCCAATGATAACCAATATCCCTTAGAAGATTCTACATTCTTCCCTCAAAGCTATGAAGTGGGCAAAATGACTTTCTCTGCCCTGACCTTTTAGAGCCGTTTAGTTTCAGCATCTTCTTAGGCAGTCATCTAAAGATTGCCAGCACAGTGATTCAAGACCCAGGCAGTTTAGAAAAACGTTAGTCTGACTCATTAGTAGGCACCATAGTCGGCCCCCAATAACCAAAAGAGTCCATATTCAGAAAGGACTGCCTGCTCAACAGAGGTCATTTTGGTTTGGTTTGGTTTTTCTATACTTTTTATTTCTTTACTGATTGTGGACTCTTTCTTCCTTTCTTGCTATTTCAAGACCAGTACAGGAAACCCATTCAAGCCATTTTCATCTTGAGACTGGATGGTTTTGAAGCATTGTGTGGTCACTATTAGTCTGAGGAATTGTCTCAGAAAAAATTTTTCATCCTTGTTTAAAAAACTCAGACCTCATTGAGGACCAAAAGAATTCCACAGAGAAGGAGTATATTTAGTGGAAAGGACACTCTTATCAGGAGTCAGAAGACCTTAGGATATTCCATCTCTCCTGCCTGGGCTAGTGCTTCACCCTCCCTGAGCCTCAGTTTCCTCATCTATCAAATGGATATACTAATATCAATGCCCACATAGTGAATTTGGTTTTCTCATACTGTACTGGTGGGACTGTAAATTGATTCTAGGTTTTTAGAAGGTAATGGGGCTATACATATCAAGAACTCTAAAAATATGCATACTCTTTGACACAGTAATTTCACTTCTGGAAAGTAATCTGAAATCTGATAAGGATTTGTATGAAAAATATTCATCACAACATAGTTTATAATGGTGAATATTGAAAACTACCAAAAAGTTCCAAAAATATTCCACTAGTAGAATATTATTCACCCATTAAACAATGATATTTATGTATGTAATCAGACCTCTAGAATCTAGATCATTTTATAGGAAATACATAGTCCAAAAAATATATATTAAATGACATGACAGGGATATAACCAGCAGAATTTAGATTGTGGGAAACTGTATAAAATAAACCACAAGGTTTCATTAACAAATAAATTTGCAAAGGAAAAGAAAGAGATGGAAGGTTAACCTGCAGATTAAGAAGAGACTTAAAAAGATACGTCACCCAATCATAATGTGCAGTTCTTATTTGGATTCTAATTTTTAAGAAACTACTAAAAACGTTAAGACATTTATGGTACATTTGGAAATTTGAATACTAGTTATTTGATGATATTAAGGAATTATTGTTCTTTCCAGATGTAATAATGGTATTGTGGTTATGTTTTGTTAAAGTTGTTATTTTTTAGAGATACAAACTGAAAGATTTGTGAATGAAATGATATAATGTCCTGGATTTGCTTAAACATTATGCAAGGTAGATGTGGATGGATAGAATTGGTCATGGTTGATGGTGGTCAGGGCTGAATGATAAGTTCATGGAGGGTTGTTATTCTATTCTACTTTTGGTTTATGTTCAAACCTTTCAATCATACAGCTCTTAAAGATTTAAAATACAATTCTTACAAAGATATTTTCATTATATAGAAGGGGCCTAAAATAGTCAAATGAATGACAGAGTGACGTCAGCAACATGGTGGCGTGAGCTCACCCGGGACTCTCTCCCCTTCAAATTACAATGAAAAGGAGCAACTGCTTTCCAACCAAAAAAAAAAAAATACTAATAACAGAAATCATCGGAGACCCACAGCAGCTAAACAACAGAGGGCAGAGAGGCTGCAGCCGCCCTCGGAGGAGCTGGAACGAGTAGGAGAGAACTTCGCTCCCTCCCGTAGAGACTGGGATCGCTGCCGCAGGTGAGGGAAGGAGCGGAGAAGGGGCCGCGCGTCCAGGGATCGTGCAGGACTCCTACCACCCATGCAGTGGAAACCCTCTAATGGGGGAAAGCCTTCACGTGGGGGAACCCCAGCAAGCCGGGCCCGGTAAACCATTGAGTGAGAGCCCATCCGAACCCAGGTCAGGGTGCAGGAGAAAGTGCCACTCCTCCCCCAACCCACACTGCATGCTGCCTTCATGGCTGAAGGCGGAGGACTCAGAACCCACAGCTCTCCACCCCTATTTAGTGGCGACAGGCTCTAACTGCAACCAAATAATAGCATCATGCGCAAAAACTGCTCCTCTACCATCCAGCAATTTATAAAAGCTCCAGTCCAAAAGGAAAACAGTAAAAATATAGAAGTATGTCCTGAGGACTTGGAAATAGTTAAACTAAGTGAGGATGAGTTCAAAATAGCTATCATCAAAATACTCAATTAGGTAAAGGGAAATATGGAGAAACAACTCAACGAGTTCTGGAGTTACTTCACAAAAGAGATTCAAACTATAAAGAAGAGTCAATCAGAAATACTAGAGATGAGAATTACAATGGATCAGATAAAACAGAATATGGATTCCCTGAATGCCCGTGTAGACACAAGAGAGGAGCAAATTAGTATAATCGAAGATAGACAGGCTGAATGGCTCCAGACAGAGGAAGAAAGAGAACTAAGAATTTAAAAAACTGAAGAAAATCTCCAAGAAATAGCTGACTCAATGAGAAAATGCAACTTAAGAATAATCGGAATTCCTGAGGACGTGGAAAAGAAAATGGAGCAGAAAGCGTGCTCAATGAAATAATAGAAGAGAACTTCCAAAATCTAGGGATTGAGAGAGGAATGTGTGTGGAGGAAGCTTTCAGATCTCCTAGATTTGTCAATGTAAAAAGACGTACTGTAAGGCATATAGTAGTAAAAATGGCAAAAATGAATGACAAAGAAAGAATACTCAGGGCAGCAAGGCAGAAGAAAATAACCTACAAAGGAACCCCTATCAGACTTTCGGTGGATTTCTCTACAAAAACCTTACAACATAGGAGAGATTGGAGTGACATATTCCAAGTTTTAAAGGATAAAAATCTTCAGCCAAGAATACTCTATCCAGCAAAAATATCCTTCAGATATGAGGGAGAAATTAAATCTTTCCCAGACAAACAAAAGCTGAGGGACTTTTTTGTCACAGGATCTCCACTACAAGAAATCCTCAAGAGGGCTCTCATACCTGAAAAAAGAAAAAAAGGGAGTAAGGGGTCATAAAACACAGAGTAGGGAGACAAATAGATACAAGCAGAATAGGATAGCAAATATTGAACTATAGCATTAGGATAAAAGGAAGGAAATCATCAAAGCAAAGACAGTCTTATCACTCTAACCACAAACTCACAACACAAGCTGGAATAAGAGATGAAAATAATAATTTAGGAGGGGAGGAGGAAAGGGACTGAAACAGTCTAGTCTAAGGAAGTAAGAGACCACCAGAATATGGACTATGTTATACACGAGATTCTGAATACAAACTTCAGGGTAGCCACTAAACTAAAAACAGAACAGAGACACAAAACATAAATAAGAAAAAATCTGAGAAAGACAGCATAAGAAATTGTAGAAGTCAATGGGTAGGCTAAAATACACAGGACAAGAAACAAAGGAAACGCAGGAAAACCAGAAAATGAGCAACAGAATGACAGCATTAAGCCCTCATGCATCAATACTCACCCTCAATGTAAACGGATTGAAATCTCCAATAAAAAGACACAGGGTGGCAAAATGGATTAAAGAACAAGATCCAACAATTTGTTGCCTCCAGGAAACACACCTCAGCTCCAAGGACAAACACAGGCTCAGAGTGAAGGGGTGGAAGACAATACTCCAAGCTAATACCAAACAAAAGAAAGTAGGTGGTGCAATACTTATATCAGACAAAACAGACTTCAAGATAAGGCAGGTAAAGAGAGACATAGAGGGCCAATATATAATGATCAAAGGGACACTTCATCAAGAAGAAATAACGCTTATAAATATCTATGCACCCAACACAGGAGAACCAAAGTTCATTAAGCAACTATTAACAAACCTAAAAGAAGATAGCAAAAATAACACAATAATTGTAGGGGACCTCAACACCCCACTCACATCAATGGACAGATCATCCAGACAGAAAATCAACAAAGAACCAGTGGATCTAAATGAAAAGCTAAAACAGTTGGACTTAATAGACATATACAGAACACTCCATCCAAAAACAGCAGAATACACGTTCTTCTCAAGCGCACAAGGAACATTCTCAAGGATAGACCATATGTTGGGGAAAAAGGCAAGCCTCTACAAATTTAAAAAAATTGAAATAATAACAAGCATCTTCTCTAATCATAATGCTATGAAGCTAGAAATTAATTACAAGAAAAAAGCTGAGAAAGGGACAAGGATGTGGAGACTAAACAATATGCTATTGAAAAAGCAATGGATCATTGAAGAAATTAAAGAAGAAATCAAAAAATACTTGGAGACAAATGAAAATGACTACGTGTCACACCAATTCATATATATTAAGAGGAAAATTCATCACAATACAGACACATCTTAACAAACAAGAAAAATCCCAAATAAGCAACCTTAAACTACACCTAACTGAACTAGGGAAAGAAGAACAAACAAAGCCCAAACTCAGCAGAAGGAGAGGAATAGTAAAAATCAGAGCAGAAATAAGTGCTATTGAAACAAAAAAGACAGTAGAAAGGATCAATGAAACAAAGAGCTGGCTCTTTGAGAAGATAAACCAAATTGACAAACCCCTAGCCAGACTTACAAAGAAAAAAAGGAAGAACGCTCAAATAAACAGAATCAGAAATGAAAGAGGAGAAATAACAGACTCTGCAGAAATATGACGGATTATAAGACAACACTATGAAAAACTATATGCCAACAAAATGGCTAACCTAGAGGAAATGGATAAATTCTTGGACTCCTACAATCTCTCAAAGCTTAGTCAAGAAGAAGCAGACAATTTGAACAGACCAATCACAAGTAAAGAGATTGAAACAGCAATCAAAAACATCCCAAAGAATAAAACCCCAGGACCAGATGGCTTTCCTGGGGAATTCTACCAAACTTTCAGAGAGGATTTAATACCTATCCTTTTCAAGCTGTTCCAAAAAATTAGGGAGGATGGAACACTTCCTAACACCTTATACGAGGCCAACATCACACTGATACCAAAACCTGACAAGGACAGCATGCAAAAGGAGAACTACAGGCCGATATCGTTGATGAACATAGAAGCAAAAATTCTAAACAAAATTTTGGCAACCCGAATTCAGCAATTCATCAAAAGGATCCTACATCATCATCAAGTGGGATTCATACCAGGGACACAGGGATGGTTCAACATCCGCAAATCAATCAACGTGATACACCACATCAACAAACTCAGGAATAAAAACCACATGATCATCTCAATAGATGCAGAGAAAGCATTTGACAAGATCCAACAGCCATTTATGATAAAAACTCTGAACAAAACGGGGATAGAAGGGAACTACCTCAACATAATAAAGGCCATATATGACAAACCCAAAGCCAACATCATAGTCAATGGGCAAAAACTGAGCGCCATCCCCCTGAAAACAGGAACAAGACGAGGATGCCCTCTATCACCACTCTTATTCAACATAGTACTGGAGGTTTTCACCAGAGCAATTAGGCAAGAAAAAGGAATAAAAGGAATCCAAATAGGGAGGGAAGAAGTGAAACTCTCGCTGTTTGCAGACAACATGATCTTATATATAGAAAAACCCAAAGAATCCATTGGAAAACCTTTACAAGTAATCAACAACTACAGCAAATTTGCAGGGTATAAAATCAATTTGCATAAATCAGTAGCATTTCTATACTCTAATAATGAAGTAACAGAAAAAGAACTCAAGAACACAATACCATCCACAATTGCAACAAAAAGAATAAAATACCTTGGGGTGAACTTAACTAAGGAAGTGAAAGACCTATACAACGAAAATTACATGGCTTTTCGGAAAGAAAGGGATGATGACATAAAGAGATGGAAAGACATTCCATGCACATGGATTGGAAGAAGAAACATAGTTAAAATATCCATTCTACCTAAAGCAATCTACAGATTCAATGCCATCCTAATCAGAATCCCAATAACATTCTTTACAGAAATAGAACAAAGAATCCTAAAATTCATATGGGGCAACAAAAGACCCCGAATTGCTAAAGCAATCCTGAGAAGAAAGAACACAGCTGGAGGCATCACAATCCCTGACTTCAAAACATACTGCAAAGGTATAGTGATCAAAACAGCATGGTACTGGTACAAAAACAGGTGCACAGATCAATGGAACAGAATTGAAAGCCCAGAAATAAAACCACACACATCTATGGACAGCTAATCTTCAACAAAGGAGTTGAGGGCATACAATGGAGAAAAGAGAGTCTTTTCAACAAATGGTGCTGGGGAAACTGGAAAGCCACATGTAAAAGAATGAAAATTGACCATTCTTTTTCACCATTCACCAAAATAAACTCAAAATGGATCAAAGACCTAAAGCTGAGACCTGAAACCATAAGGCTTCTAGAAGAAAATGTAGGCAGTACACTCTTTGACATCAGTATTGAAAGGACCTTTTTGGACACCATGTCTTCTCAGAGAAGGGAAACAATAGAAAGAATAAACAAATGGGACTTCATCAGACTAAAGAGCTTCTTCAAGGCAAGGGAAGACAGGATTGAAACAAAAAAACAACCTACTAACTGGGAAAAAATATTTGCAAGTAATACATCTGACAAAGGCTTAATCTCCATAATATATAAAGAACTCACACAACTCAACAACAAAAAATCAAACCGATCAAAAAATGGGCAGGAGACATGAACAGACATTTCTCCAAAGAAGATCTACACATGGCCAATAGGCACATGAAAAGATGTTCATCATCGCTGATCATCAGGGAAATGCAAATCAAAACTACACTAAGATATCACCTTACACCCATTAGAAGGACAAAAATAGCTAAAACAAACAGTAACAAATGTTGGAGAGGTTGTGGAGAAAAAGGAACCCTCATCCACTGCTGGTGGGAATGCAAACTGGTGCAGCCACTATGGAAAACAGTATGGAGATTCCTCAAAAAATTAAAAATAGAACTACCATACAATGCAGCTATCCCACTACTGGGTATCTATCCAAAGAACCTGAAGTCCTCAATTCCAAAAGTCCTGTGCACCCCAATGTTCATTGCAGCATTATTTACAATAGCCAAGATGTAGAAGCAACCTAAGTGCCCATCAACAGATGATTGGATAAAGAAGAGGTGGTATATATATACAATGAAATGCTACTCAGCCATAAAAAAGAACAAAATTGTCCCATTTGCAACAACATGGATGGACCTTAAGGGAATTATGTTAAGTAAAATAAGCCAGACAGAGAAGGACAATCTCTGTATGACTCCACTCATATGAGGAATTTAAACATGTGGACAAAGAGAACAGATTAGTGGCTACCAGGGGAAAGGTGGGGTGGGGGGTGTGCACAAAGGGTGAAGGGGTGCGCCTACAACACGACTGACAGACAATAACGTACAACTGAAATTTCACAAGATTGTAACCTATCATTAACTCAGTAAAAAACAAGGGGGGTGGGGCGCGGAATAGTCGAATGAAGTTCAGTGTAATGTCATTAACATGGAGAAAGAGTCAAATAGAAAAATGTGAAACATATCAAACTGTGGTTGTCTTTGGTGAAATTATGGCCAACTTTTTATGCTTTTCCATACTATTTAAATTTCCATAATGAGCCTTTATTTTATTAGAAAAAAATAATTTTCCACTTTCTATGGTTAAAACTCTTTTAGATGCCTAACTGGAAATAACAAGCAAAAAAGAATAGTAAAATGGCTTGTGTAACTGGAAAGGTTGACATTTGGAACTAAACACTGAGGCTCCAATTACACCATCTGGGCTTTGTCTCTTTTCTCACTTCTACTTGTCTCTTCTTGGCTTCATTCTGTAAGTGTATTCTCCCCATGTAACAAGTAAGTTGGCTACCAGCAAGTTGGCTACCCAGACTCATATCTCTCAGTTTAGATATCCCCAGTGGAAAGAGATTCTTCCTATGGTCATATATTAATCCCACAGAAGATTCTGATTGGTCCTCCTTAGGTCATATACACACCTTGGTACTTGTTATTATGGCCAAGGTGATGAATACTTTGACCACCCTGGAGCACACGCTCACTCCTGCTTTTGCAGGAGGGTACAATATTTAACAGATCCACTAGGAGCACATGGAATAGGAAAGGAGAATATGCTGGGTAGACAAAACCAAAACTGTCACTACCTGCTCCCTCGTGAGATTGTTAGGATAATTCATTGGGATGGTTAATGTAAAAACACTTTCTAAATTGAAAAGTTCTATGCAAACACGAGCCAGTTTTTAAAAATCTGATTCTGTTAAAACAGATTATAATAAGATCTTCAGTGTGTGCATATGTCAGTCTGTCAGTTTCCTTCATTATACAGAATGGGAATAGGGCTGCTGGTCATCATTTCATACTTCCCAATTTTAAAACTGCAGGAGATGCTCAGTAGCCCAGGTGATTACATTTCCTAATGTAAAAGGAGAAAGGGGGCATTATTTTGCACCTTCTAAGTAGTAAATTTAAGAGGCTCCAAATATCAATTATTCATCAGATTCTCCTTGCTTTTACAAAAACGTGTATTGGTAAATGAATAGTGATGGAGATTTAGTGCACTGGAGCAGAAGCATCAATAACTTTGCATATATTGCTGAAAGTTAACACGTGTTGACTTTCAGAACTGCTATATTCAAAGTCCTCCTCTTTTCATACATGTAAATGCGGTAGCACTGAATCAGTATAAAATCTCTAAGGCTGATTTATCTACAAGGTCATTTGTAGTCTTAAAATATTATTTTCAATGATTGCTACTTTGCAGACTAATAAAAGAGCTACTGCTATTGTTGGTCCAGTTTAATAAACAACTCTGAAAAACTTTTTAATGGACGGAAAAGATGAAAGTGACGTCTTAAATGTTATTGTCAACTCTCAGGGCTGGTACTTTTCATAACAGAAAGCAATTAAATCACTGTTTGTTATACTCTTAATGGTGTTAGGATTTTAAAAAATAGAGAACCTACTGTTGGTATTAGAAGTTGTAACAGGAATGTCTGGGTACCATCATCTTATCTTCTGAATCCCTGCATTCTGGTAAATATGGTTCCCTAGTACTTTTTTTTTTTTTTTGGAGGAATATTGGTCCTAAGCTAACATCCATTGCTAATCTTCCTCTTTTTGCTTGAGTAAAATTGTCGCTCTGCCAGTCTTCCTCTGTTTTATGTGTGATGCCACTGCAGAGTGGCCTAATGAGCAGTGCTAGGTCCGCGCCCAGGATCCAAACCCATGAACCCCAGGCCACCGAAGCAGAGCATGCGAACTTAACCACTGCACCACTAGGCTGGCCCTGGTTCCCTAGTACTTTAAAAAGTACTGCTTTTCAAAAGTGCAGAGGTCATTATAAATCATTTCAACTATTGTCAGATTCTTTAGGCCAGTAAGAATGATCAGATAATCATTTTCATTCATCTTTCTTGAAAAATAGCATCAGAATAACCAAAAGAGAGAAGAGAATCACTTACAGAAATAGCTGATTATTCAGAACTAAATCTAAGGAAATTGTTATTTGAGATGCTTTACTCAAACTTGTGTTGTGTTTGCTTGTTTGAGGGGTCAAAGCTTGTGTTATAAGATTTATCTTTGAAGGTGATGATGTTGCCAGCCCATGCAGGTTGATAACACACATTTCTCCCTACATCTAGCTACGTGGTGAACATAGGTCTGATCGAGAAGCTTTGTGGCTGCTTCCTCTCTGTGCAAGGCCCAGTGGATGAGAACCCCAAGATGGCTACATTTCTGCAGCATGCCGCAGGACTCTTAGATGGAATGTGCACACTGTGCTTTGCTGTCACCAGAAGGTAAGGCCTCTATTTGATGTCGATCTGGACTCAACTATGGAAACATCTCTTGAATTTTGCCCATCTTAGGGTCATTTTATAGGGATATAGGTGGTCATCTTGGCCTCTTTTCCTCTTTGTCCTACCTCTGTCCTTACTGGCTTCCCATATTGAGACTTGTCTTCTATTTCTCATTTTCCCTGGCTACATGCTCCTGTCAGAGCCTTTTTTGTTGTTGTTGGTATCATAAACATCATTGCTGGAAGAGACCTTAGAGGTCATCCCTTCCCTCCTCCACTGAGATCCAGAGGAATCAAGTGATTCTCCTTGAGTCAGTGATAAAGTCAAGACGGTCAGCCGGGCCCTCGGCGCAACACAGCACAGCCTCACAGTGCCCTTGATCATGTTCCCATCTTCCAATTACAGCCTCCTAGGTTTGTTTATTTTCCCCTTTGTCTCTTCTTCTAAGGTTCCTCCATGAATAAGGGAAGGGAGCCATCCAAAAACAATAGCTCCCTGAAGTCACACATGACCCATGGACATGATTATAGCCAATGTGCTAGGGACTCTACTGGCCTGGTTGGCTCTTTAGACCCCCTACCCCACCCTGTCGACCATCCTCAAAAACAGTTTTCTAGGCGGGGCAGGGTAAACCACCCTCGTGTTCTTTTCTCTCCCCTCCTACCATATAAGAATAATTTGCTATAGTGATTCAGTGTTTCTGTTAGGAATATGACATATCCCTCAGGCATATTGAGGATGTTCAGTAAAATAATTTTATTACAATTAAATTCTAAATAGCACTTCATACAAATTATGTATTTTTTTAGGGATTTTTCAAGAAGAAAACTATTTGAAACTTATCAAGCCTAGCTGCTTAAAGAAATATCCATCCATATGCAACGTACATAGAATGCAGTGACTATATTCAGAATATTTTAAAGGAGAGAGTTTGTTTTCCAAAAGGAACCTCCTCAACACGTTTTTAGTCTGTTATGCGTAGGACCCCTAAACCCATTTATTCTTTCTTACTGGTACCCAATCCCTCCACTCCCAGTCACGTTTCTAGGAAGATTAAGACTGTCTGAGTGTCAAGGAAGCTAAGTATGGCCTGTATTCCGTGTTCCAATTAGTCTCTTCCTTCTAGAAATGCAGACAGAGCCTACCTTCGAGGGATTAGGTGAGAACTAAGGAAGTAGCTGTTTGTAGGTCTGTGAACTAATTAACATTGGGTGGTACCACTCTGCAAAGAGATTGGCAGAAGTAGCAGGGCTCCATCCGGGTCATTGGCACCTGCCAGCTTGGAGATGGCTATGCTGCCCAGCTATTTCCTGTACAGTAGCCAGGCCACTCCCTGGGAGGTATCCTCTCACCTAGGAGACCCCTTCTGACACTGGCTCTTTTGTATACACAGCATTACAAACCTGCCAGCATCTCAAGTCTTTGTCACCTGTACTCTTTCCCTGAATCCAGATGAATATCACACACATAAGCATTTCCATATGTGATACAGTTTGTGGGCTTCAGCTTTCACTTACACACAGATTCACTCACTTGAAATCTGTAGAACTTGAAAGAAACTTAAAGGTCATTCACAGCCACTCATTTTTATAGGGAAGGCAACTGAGCCAAACTAACTTGAATTAGAACCCAAGATTCTTACCTTGGTGCTCCCTCCTACATGCTTGACTTTCTATTATTCAAAATGTGGGAGCATATGTTTAATTTTTTTGAAGATTTTCTCAATTACGTATATAGAAAACAGGATCTTCTTCTCTTTAACACACACAGTCATGTCCTTGTCCAGCAGACATTGAGTGAGCATCTGCGCTATGCCAGACACAACACTAAGTACTAAAGATCCTGCCCTCAGGGAACCCAGAGTCTGGTGTGGAGTCAGGCTTGTAAACTAATAACTATCCTAATAGCTGCAGCAGAAGAGCATGTGCACAGAGAAGGAAGTAAAGCAGTCCCAGAGGAGGTCAAGAAGGGCTTCAATGGACTAAATCTTAAAGGATCCAGGACGACAAGTGGAGGGATGAATACAGTTGAGAAAAAGGGCATAATATGTGCACTGTATGATATAGCAGATATTATTGGTGCCTTTGGCCCACCTGCCAACTACTTCCTGTATTTCTCTGCCTGAGGATATTCTCTGGACAAGTAGCTGTTTGTTAGAAGTGCAGAAGAGTTAACACCCCCAGGAGTGACCCTCCAACAAAAAATGAGTGGATAATATCCCAGCTCTGCTAACCCTCTGTGGGACAATCCTGAAATGTGTTCTGTACAGTCTCTCAGAGAGAACCCACTAGTAATTAATTCATTAATACATCCTTGATTGGCTTTTCTCCCTTCCCCCTTTCCCTTCTCCACTTCTTCACAAATAAACTACTTGCACCTGTATCGTTATTTCAGAGTCTGCTTTGAGGGTAACCCCAAACCAAGAGATATGGATATACAAGACATTGTCTCATGTTCAGTTTGATGTAGCTGTACAATAGGGTGACTGTGAGGAGTGGCAGGAGATGACGTATTAAAGGAGCTCCATAAGTGTTAGCTCTTGGAAGGCAGAAAGGGAGACAAGAGTTTGATGTGTTACACTAGAGTTGTGGAAAGCTGTGAAAATTGTTTAAGAGAGAGTAACAGGATCAGATTTCTGTCACAGAGTAATCACTCCTGGAAAGTGGAGAAGTGACTGGAATGGCGTGAGCCTAGAGGCAGAAAAAATAGTAGAGAGGCTCTTGCATCTTCTAAGTAAGAAATGTTGGACGTCTATGGGGACAAGGGAAATAGAGAGGAGCAAATACATTAAGAGGAGACAGAGTAAATGTAAGGGAGATGGCATAGAGTTTGGTGACAAGGAGGTAAAAGGATGGGAGGAATCTAGAATGACTCCCAGGTTTCTGACTTGAAATTTTTGAGTGGTAGATGGTATAGTCTCCAAATTAGGGAATATAAGCAGTTTTCCATAGAGGAAATGTGAGTTTGGTCCTATACATGCCTAAGGGTTATCCAAGTAGACCAAAGTCTATATATATATTAAAAACCATAGTGTGTATATATATAAAATGAAGTATAATTGTTTCCATGTACATATACAGTTGGATTTTAAATAAATCAATGATTAACTTATGGTGGTTTTTAAGAATTCTTAATCCATTTTTTCCCAATATAATTTTCTTCTCCAACCTCAGTTGCTCAGCAAATTTCTGTTAGTAGGCCTTCCTATAAAGGCAGATTATTCTAGAAAAAAATGTTGAGGTGGTTTCCTGGCTTAATTTACCTAGGAAATTCTTACCAGTATCAGAATTAGCAGTATCTTAGCTGCTTCTCTGAAAGAAATGAGGAAAAGTGACCCCTGATTGCTGTTCTTCTTTGCATTCTTCAGTCTTCCAGCATTTCCTGAAAACCACCAAACCACAAGAATACAGACAGTTTTTTCTACCTCTTCAGATTTAGTTTACCTCTAATATTTACAGACCATTTCATACTACTTCCCATTTCTTTGTGGAAATTCTATTTCTAAACTATAAACTACAATGACCTGTTGAAAGCACTTTGTTACATGTGTTAAATAGAGTTTCTGTGCAAGGTCACATCTGTGTCTGGGGAGAAAGGTAGTGTGGTTATTGTTATATTGGAGTAATTCACATAATGCCTGTTTGGGCTACCAGGAGAAGCCAGCCAGAGCCAGAGAGTCAGGAAGACTTGTCCTCAAAGCCCTTTTGTGACCAGCAGGAATAAAAGACAAAGAGGCCAGAGAGGCCTTCAAAAATTGCCTCTTGTGAGCTGGCAGACCCTGAGATAATTAAGTACACTAATTGATAGCACAGGGCTTTGAGTAAACACTTTGCAGGCTGCCAGTGGCCTGGCCTTTGTGATGGTGATTACAGCCGGTCTGCCTTTGAGATACTCTCCTATTGTGCCTTTAATCTTCTAATTTTTACCTAGGTTTTCTGAAAGACAATTTGGGTGTCAGAATTTTTGTTGTTAATCTTAGCTTCCACGTTGGGGACAAAAGCACTAACTGATGATTTTTGTACCAGGCTTGGTTTTGAACAATTAACTTGCATTTCTTTAAGTAAAAATTGAAATTGTAATCTCTGGTGAAAGGATTAATTTTATGTTAGGATTACTCCAGAATTTTAATAAGGGAATTGTTCACAGACTATAATTCTTAATCACAAACCAAATTCAACAAAGTGTAATAGGACTTTCAGAAATGCCTATTTTTTTGGCCTTTACTGCTACCAGTTTTCTATTCTTGGTACTACAAGAAGTAAAAAGAAAAGGATAGTTTTCAGATCTCAGGGCAACAACTCAACTGCCATAATTGGCTGTGGCTCACTGAGGCCCTCTTAAGGTGCTGGTTTCTTAGCTGAACTAATAGGATCAAAACAGTAATGAGTGATTATAAATTGCAACCAACACAGGCCTTTCACTTAATCAGCAATCATTTACCAGATTCATAATTGTACTAGGCACTATAGCAAGAGGGCCAGGAAGCAGTGGGTCCACAGTAAAAGAATTTACAATTCTTATGAATGCACAGAAAAAAGAGAGGAGCTTGTAAAACCTAGCTAATTATGATTGGCTGAAGATGACTATTCTGAATTTTAGAATATTTTTACACAGAAAGAACTGTGTTATTATATGTATTTGTGGTTTTCATTTTCATATCCATAAACTGTACTAACAAAATGAGTACTGGCCAAGATCCCTGAAAACCTGTGTCCTAAAAAGATAAGAATGATTTGTAATTTAGCCCATTAATTACGTGGATATAAATGAGTGCTTCTCAACTGTTTAAGGATGCTTGAAAACCATTTGTTCAAGCAAAGGTAAACTTTAACTCTGCCTGCGTGAATTATTCCTTCATTCATTAAACAAATATTTATGTAGCACTTGTTCTGTGCTGGGCCCTGTGCTAGGCTTGGGAGAAAGCAGAAATGACTCAGACATCAATTGTGTTGTCAAGGACTTGTAAGCTAATAGAGGAAAGAAGATGCATATACAAATATCCATGGTGTAAGCCGGAGAGTGATACAGAGGAGAGAAGATAAGACACAAAAAGCACTTAGCAGACTGCTTGGTACATAGTAAATGCTTACTAAATATTGGTTACTATTATCACATCATCATCGATGAAGCTCATAGGAGGGAAAGATCACTCTTATTTGTAGGAATTAGCTGTTTTCTAGAGCAACTGAAACATAACATGGGCCTTGAAGGATAGGAAGAGTTGGAACATTTAGAGTTGAGAAAAAGGTAGACCAAGAAAATATGAAGAATATATAGAGTACTTGCACTGGATTTTGAGATGTATGTAGTGGTGATTTTAGTACCCCCCAGATTGTTAAGAGGGTCAAATGAGATCATAAATGTAAAATTACTATGTGAACCACGTAAATGATTTGCTGAGATGTGATGGTGGTAGTGGTGTCATTAAAAGCCTTTGATCAGGGAAGTGACATACTGAGAACCATATTTTGGGCACATTAATCAGGTATCATGTGAAGAATGTACTAGAGGGGAGGTAGAAAGTAGAAAGAATCATTAACAGTCATCTTGGCAAGAGAGAAAAGGAATGGAAAAGAAGAATTTTTTAAATCCTCTCATAGTCTCTCTTTTTGTGTATGGTATCACCGGTCTTCCAGGCGTCAGGCTCTAAACATCATCATCTCTATTCCATCTCTCTTCCTTTTACCCCAGATCTAATATGCTGTCACAGTCTGTTGACTGGAAGGAACCTTACAGTCACCTTAATCCAGTCTTCCATTCAGGTTTTGATCTTTTCAGTAACCTAATCCAGCCTGTATTTGAATATCTCCATTGACAGGGAACTCATTACTTACTAAGGGAGCCTATTCTGTCATTAATCAGTTTTATTGCCTGAAAAGTCTCTCTTTATACCAAACTCTAATCTGTCTCCCTACTGTTACCTCATCCTACTTGCTCCTTGGCAGCATACAGACTATTCTGACTTGACTCTTCTCCCTGAACTTCACTGGTCTCATCCTACCATAGAGTCTCCTTTGCTTTTCTTCTCCTTGTTCCAGTTACTATGATGATGTAACAAATTACCCCAAAACTTAGTGATGTAAAAAAACAATCTGTTAATCTCTCAGATTCTGTGTGTCAGGAATTCTGTCAAGAAACAGAGAGAATGGCTTATCTTTGTTCCACAGTGTCTGGGCCTCAGTTGAAAGACTTGAGGCTGGAGGTTGGAATCATCTGAGTGCTTGTTGACACATGTCTGTGGTTCATGCTCACTGTTAGCTGGGGACCTTTCCATGTGGTCTCTCTACTGAGGCTGATTTGGGCTTCTTGATAGCTTGATGGCAGGCTCCAAGAAGGAACATCCCGACAAGTAAGAGAGCCAGGTGGAGACCATATCACCTTCTATGACCTAGCCTCAGAAGTCATGCGGCATCACTTCCACTGAATTCTGTTTGTTAAGGCAATCACAAAATCCCACCCAGCTTTAAAGGGAGGAGAAATAGACTTTACCTCTTCATGGGAAATATAAAGGTTCTAGAAGAGTACATTGGACAGAAATATTGCTATGGTTATGTTTGAAAAATAAAATCTGCCACATTCCAACCTACCCTAAACATAAATGTGTTCCCAATATCCTGTTATCTGTCTTTTATTTTCTCTGCAGTCTCATATTTGATACTGTCATCCTGTCTCTTGGCATCATCTCTGTTGGCTCTCAAATCTTTTCTTGTCATTAGCCACTGTCCTTGGACAGCAGACTTGCTGGTATTGGGAGATAGGGAATGAACTAAATGAAATAGGGCTAAGCAAGTGGAACAAAAGGAAGTGACACTTGTTGAGCACCTTTTATGTGCCCAGGGTAAGTGCTCCGCATAAGTTATCTCCCAGCAATCCTGCCAAAGGAGCATACCAGCCTCTAGGCTGATAAGGAAGGATGACCATCTGCATCCTTCAGGTCTGGGAAGTGAGAGCATACAGGAGCAGGAACCTCTGGGTTGTCTCTATATTCACAACTGGGCAAATGCTAGTAATGAGATTCCTGAAAGATTCCTCCTAATGTGGAACATGGATAAAGAGAACAGGTTAGTGGTTACAGAGGAGAAGGGGGTAGAAGGGTAGGCAAAAGGAGTAAAGGGGCACATATGTCTGGTGACGGATAGAAACTAGACTATTGGGGGGGCCAGCCCAGTGTTGTAGGTTAAGTTCATGTGCTCCACTTCGGTGGCCTAGGGTTCACAGGTTCAGATCCTGGGCATGGACCTATACACGGCTCATCAAGCCATGCTGTGGCAGCGTCCTACATACAAAATAGAGGAAGATTGGCACAGATGTTAGCTCAGGGACAATCTTCCTCAAGCAAAAAGAGGAAGACTGGCAAAAGATGTTAGCTCAGGGCCTGTCTTCCTCACACACACACAAAACATAGGTTATTGGTGGCGAGCACAATGTAGTTTATACAGAAACTGATATATACACAAAGTTATAAATTATTATGACCTCAATAAAATAATTTTTTTAAAAGATTCATCCCAGGTGGTAATAAAGCATTAGTTGACTTACAGGGACAGAAAGACAACCACTTCATTGCTACAGTTCCAATTGTGTGTCCACTCTGTGCTAGGCACTATGCCAGAGAAAGGGAGCTGTCTGAGCCCTAGCCCGCAGTGCCAAAGTTTAGGGGCAGCTTCACTGACTTACTACTCCCAGAGGGGATAGGGTATAATGAAGGAAGACTGTCAGTACAGGTGCAGGCTCACCAGCCTTAGGGCAACAGAGTATGTCCAGGATACACTTGCAGTTGGATTCTCACTGGTTCTACGACTTTGAGGGGCAGGATCTCAAGAGGAAAACCCTGTGTAGTGTTGTGTTGAAAAGCACAGATTTAGGAGTCAGAAAAATGTGGATGCCATTTCTCCTCTCCTAGTTCTGTGACCAGTGGGCAGATTCCTTAGCTTCTGAAAGCCTGTTTCCTCACATTATAAAAGTGAATTTGATTATTCTTCCCTCACAGGATTGAACAGGGTATGGGCAAATGAAGACTAACACCTCTGTCACCCTGACCTGTTGCCTAAGGTGCTATTTTTAATATATATTTATTATACCCAACTTGGTTCCAAAAAGATTTGAGATGGCTTACAGAGTATATACGTTTTTTATTTTTAAAAAGATGAAAACATTAGAAAAAAAGAAAATATGTAGGAAAAAGTAAGTCAAGGCTTAGGAGTAAGTAAAATTAAGGCAGAAACTACATTCATAACAAGGCCCTGATAGATATTTCTTCTTCGAATTCCTACTAGCAACTTCTACCAGAAACTTGTATTTAATATGTTAGATTCTAAGCTAATTGGCTTTCATCAAAACATGGCTCTTCCTCCTATTTTATTCTACTCATGATTCTAGCCATCTGATCAGATTTTAAGAGACAAAACCATAGTTATCTATTAAGTTCTGTCACCCAGAATCCCAATCCAGTCCTTTCCAATTCAATCAAAGGGGTGCTTGCCTCAGGAATATGAGATGGCACCTGCCATTTATACCTCTTACTTGATATTTGTCTACTCCTAGTTTACTGGTTCCCTTGTCCTGTGTATATGTTTTATGTCTTCAAATGAAAAGATTCTCTAAGGAAAGAGACTAAATATTCTAGCAGCTCCCTCTCAGGTACCTAGCGTCAGGCTAGAAACAAAATAAGAACCCAGGAAATAGCTGTTGATTGGCAGAGTTAGCAGATACCAGTGTGTACCATTGACCTAAATGAGGACTGAAAAAGGATGAAATTTATAGAAATGGCTGTTAAATCCTATTTTTAGATTATAAGAACTAACTGCATATGTTTAGGATGGGAAGAAAGTGAGTGACAGGGATCTGAAATATAACTTTCAACGATAAGGGAGGAAAAAGACTTAGCAAATTACCTGCCTACCAGTTCAAGTAAGGAAACAGTGTTGCTTGATTCCCAATGAATACACTTCAATTTTGACTGAAGTGACAGGAGTACAATGTACACAACCAGAAAGATTTAGTCCTGTTCCACCACAGTACACTACTCTAGAAGTAGTAATTACAGTAGCACTTCTAGAGTACTACATGCAGTGAGGAGATTGAATCAGTAATTTAAAATCTTCAAACAAAGAAAAGCACTGGACCTAATGGCTTCGGTGGTGAATTCTACCAAAGTTTAAAGAAGAACTAACACCAGTCCTTCTCAAACCTTTCCAAACAATTGAAGAAGAGACAACACTTCCTAACTGGTTCTGAGGCCATCATTACCCTGATATCAAAGCCAAAGACACTACAAGAGAGAAGATTACAGACCAATATCCCTTATGAACAATGATGTAAAAATCCTCAGCAAAATACTAGCAGACTGAATTCAACAGCATACTAAAAGGATTATACCCCATAATCAAGTGGGATTTATTCCTGGAATGCAAGAATGATTCAGTATATGAACATCAATCAGTATATTAGGTCACAGTAACAGAATGAAAGAAAAAAACACATGATCATCTCAATACAGAAAAAGTATTTGACAGAATTCAACACCCTTTCATGATAAAAACACTCAACAAACTAGGAATAGAAGGAAATTACCTCCACATAATAAAAGCCATATCTGAAAAACCCACAGGGAGTATCATGCTCAATGGTGAAAGAATGAAAGCTTTTGCTCTCAAGAACAAGGAAAGGATGCCCACTTCCACCACTTCTATTCAACATTACTGGAAGTTATAGCCAAAGCAATTAGTCAAGAAAAAGAAATGAAAGTCATCTAAATTGGAAAGGGAGAAGTAAAATTATCTCTGTTCACAGATGATGGGATCTTATACAGGCATACCTTGTTTAATTGCACTTTGCTTTGTTGCTCTTCACAGATATTGCATTTTTTCCAAGACTCTCCATCAGCAAAAAGATTATGACTTTCTGAAGGCTCAGAAGATGGTTAGCATTTCTTAGCAATAAAGTATATATATTCTACTGGGGAGGGTTCATCCTGAGCTAACATCTGTTGCCAATCTTCCTCTCTCTCTTTTTTTTTTTTTCCCTTCCCAAAGCCCCAGTAATAGTTGTATGTTCTAGTTGTAAGTCCTTCTAGTTCTTCTATATGAGCTGCCGCCACGCATGGCTACTGCCAGACAAGTGGTGTCGTTCCGTGCTCAGGAACCAGACCCAGGCCACTGAAGCAGAGTGTGCCAAATTTTAACCACTAGGCCATCAGGCCTAGTGTATTTTTTAATTAAAGTCTGTACTTTTTTTTAAGACATTTTGCAATTGCATGCTTACTAGACTACAGTATAGTGTAAACATAACTTTTATATGCACTGGGAAACCAAAAAATTTATGTGACTCACTTTACTGCAATATTTGCTTTATTGCAGTGGTCTGGAGCCAAACCCAAAATATCTCTGAAGTATGCCTGTATGTAGAAAACCCTAAAGATTCCACAAAAAAACTGTTAAAACTAATAAATGAATTCAACAAAGTAACAGAATACAAAGTTAACTCACAAAAATCAGTTGCATTTCTATACATTAACAATGAATAGTCTGAAAAGGAAATTATGAAAACAATTCCATTTACAATAGCATCAAAAAGAATAAAATTACTTAGGAATTAACCTCACCAAGAAGGTGAAGTTACATGTACAATGAAAAGTACAAAACATTGCCTAAAGAAACGAAAGAAGGCATAAGGGCCAGCCCAGGGGCACAAAGGTTAAGTGCGCACATTCCAATTCAGTGGCCCGGGATTTGTCAGTTTGGATCCCGGGTGCGGACATGGCACCTCTTGGCACGCCATGCTGTGGTGGGCATCCCACAGGTAAAGTAGAGGAAGATGGGCACGGATGTTAGCTCAGGGCCAGTCTTCCTCAGTGAAAAGAGGAGGATTGGCAGCAGTTAGCTCAGGGCTAATCTTCCTCAAAAAAAAAAAAAGGCATAAATAAGTGGAAACACACTGCATGTTCATGGATTGGAAGACATTATTGTTAAGATGTCATTACTACCCAAAGCAATCTATAGATTTCTTGCAATCCTTATCAAAATTCCAAGGACTTTTTTTGCAGAAATAGAAAAACCCATCGTAAAATTCATATGGAATTTCAAGAGACCTCAAATAACCAAAATAATCTTGAAAAAGAAGAACAAAGCTGGAAGACTAACACTTCCTGGTTCAAAACTTCCTACAAAGCTACAGTAATCAAAATAGTGTGGTAATGGCATAAAGACAGATGTATGTAACAATGGAATAGAATAGAGAGCCCAGAAATAAACCCTCACATATATGGTCAAATGATTTTTGACAAGGGTGCCAAGACCATTGAATCGGAAAGGACAGTCTCTTCAACAAATGGTGCTAGGGAAACTGGATATCCACAAGCAAAAGAATGAAGCCGGACACTTACTTAACACCATAACTCAAAAGGGATCAAAGACCTAAATGTAAAACCTAAAACTATTAAAATTTTAGAGGAAAACATAGGGCAAAAGCTTCACAACATTGGATTTGGCAGTGATTTCTTGGATATGACACTAGGCACAGGCAGTAAAAAACAAGTAGACAAATTGGACTGCATGAAAATTTTTTTAATTTGTGCATCCAAAGGTAATATCAACAGAGAAGAGAAGCAACCCAGAGAATGGGAGAAAATATTTGCAAATCATACATCTGATAAGGGATTAATATCCAGAAACTATGAAAATCATCTAAAATAACAACAAAAATACAACCCCATTAAAACATGAGCAAAGGACTTGAATAGGTATTTCCCCAAAGAATATATACAAATGGCCTATAAGCCCATGAAAAGATACTCAACATCATTGATCGTGGGGAAATGCAAATCAAAACCACAATGAGAGGGGCTGGCCCAGTGGCATAGTGGTTAAGTTCACATGCTCTGCTTCCATGGCCCAGGGTTCGCGGGTTCAGATCCTGAGCATGGACCTACACACAGCTCATCAAGCCATGCTGTGGCAGCATCCCACATAGAAAAGATAGAGGAAGATTGGCACAGATGTTAGCTCAGCAAACAAAAGCAAAAACCTACAACGAGATACCACTTCACACCCATTAGGATGACTGCTACTTAAAAAATAGAAAATAGCAAGTGTTGGTGAAGAATTGGAGAAATCAGAATACTTGTGCATTGGCGGTGGGAATGTAAAATGGTACAACTGCTGTGGAAAACATTATGGCAGTTCCTCAAAAAAAGAAAAATAGAATTACCATATGGTCCAGCAATTCCACTTCTGGGTATACCCAAAAGAATTGAAAACAAAGTTTCAAAGACATATCTGCACACCCATATCAGCATTATTCACAATAACTAAACTGTAGAAACAACCCAAGTGTCCATTAGTGGATGAATGGATAAACAAAATGTGGTATATACATACAATGGAATATTACTTAGCCTTAAAAAGGAAGGAAATTGTGACACATTCTACAACATGGATGAACCTTGAGGACATTATGCTAATTGAAATAAATCAGTCACAAAAAAGTAAATACTGTATGATGATTCCACTTATATGAGGTATTTAGTCAAAATCATAGAGACAAAGTAGAATGGTGGTTGCTGAGGGGGAGGGAGGAATGAGGAATTATTGTTTAATGAGTATAGAGTTTCAGTTTTACATGATAAAAGAGTTATGGACATGATTGGTGATGATTACACAACTTTATGAATATATTTAATACCACTGAACTGTACACTTAAAAAGAGTTAAGATGGTAAGTTTTATATTATGTGTATTTTACCACAATAAAAAAGTGGGGGGGGGGGGAATAATGCCCCTGACAAAGATACCTAAACCTTAATCCCCAGAACCTATAAACATGTTACCTGACATGGCAAAAGAGATTTTGCAGAAATGATTAAGGATCTTGAGATGGGAAGAGTATCCTGGATTATTCAGGTGGGCCCAATGTAATCACAAAGGTCCCTGTAAGTGAAAGAAGGGAGCAGCTAAGTCAGCATTAGAGAGGGATTTGAAGATGCTACACTGCTGGCTTTGAAGATGGAGGAAGGGGCCACAAACCAAGAAATGCCATCATACTTGAGAAGCTGTAAAAGGCAAGGAAACAAATTTTCCCCAGCCTCCAGAGGGAACACAGCTCTGGTGACACCTTGATTTTAGCCTAGCAAAACCTATTTTGGATTTCTGACCCCCACAACTATAAGAGAATAATTTTGTGTTGTTTTGAGCAACTAGCTTGTGATAATTTATTCCAGCAGCGATAGGAAATGATATACTCACCTGCCCCTATTAAACTGTAACCTCCTCTAGGACAGGTCCTCCTTGACTTTGCACATCACAGGTGGTCAGTATTCCTGAAGCACAGGTACTTTGGCTTTTTAAACAGAGAGTGTCTGACAGATCATCATGCCCCTGTGCTCACCACAAAACCTGATGAGTGATAAGACTGGATGCAGATCAGCTGTCCCAGAATATCCCAGTACGTAAGAGCCCACAGCTGGAATACCTCTAAGAAATAATTTACTTCTCCTTGAACAGTGAAGTTCACATCCATCACTGGGAAAGATAATAATTTAATCCCACTCACTCCCAACACTAGACCTTTGAGTGGAGTTCTCTGGGTTCTGGGGCTAAAATGGGAGGTTCTCACAAGATGCCTTAGGGATTCCAGAACTAAAAGAGTGAACAAAACCAAATCCAAGAAGCTAGGAGAGCAGTCTAGAAGATCACCATCACTTAAAGAAGATGAGAGTGGATGTTACCAAGCCAGAAATCTGGGGACCAGGGAGACAAGAGCAAACAAGCCAAGAAAAAACAGGTGAAATGGGGCTGCAGGGTCTGGAACTGTCGCAGCTGCTTTTTTGGGCCAACTAAGGACTGGTACATAAGTGGTCTAAAATAGCAAAGATGGAAGGGCTTACACAAATCATTGCTCTTTTTTTGCCCAGTTATACTCTCCTTTAAGGCAAAGTAGGGTTTTCAGATACTGTGCAGGAGTATTGATGGCCCAGTTATAGTTTTTCCTAATTGAATCTAACTTTTAATGGACAGAAATGAATATAAAACTAAGATCTCTAGTCCTAGAAACCAAACAAAAACACTTTAAAATCTGGTAAAATTGCAAAGATCTCAGAGTGTTATATACAAAATTTCAGATAGGATTTTTCATATCTTCTGTGTATTTTTAGAAGAAAGCTATAACCCATGCCTGATATGAATAAGGCCTTTTACTTTTTTATTATAAACACTTAGACTTAAAATGATTATAACTGACAGTTAAAGCCAACAGGAGCTGGTAGCCTGTTCATGGACAAATTATCTGTATTTCAGACTAAATCAAAAGTAAACATTTTGTAAAGTCCGCTTCAGGTCTGCATTAGTCCTGTGGAAGCCAAATGCAGCAGACAAGCCCTCTCCCCACCCCTCCGCCCCATATACTCTATGGGCTCACTTCTTTTCCATGAAGCAATATTATATACATTTTGAATTATTTCCGCATCTGAGTTCTTGAATGCTTATTTAATTGATTTTTCTGAATCAAGATTTTTATTTCATCAGGAGAATATTTCAAAAGACCCTGGAATGTGTTGTTTTGTAATCTATGATTATTATTTTCCTAAATAGTGGAGTGGGGTAGAGAAAGGAGGAACTATTTTGCTTTCACTTACTTTTTCTTTTTTTGCATTTATTCTTTTGAGTAATATTAATTGCAGTGAGTTCATGTCATTTAATAAATGCGTAGAAAGGTTAAGTATTATAAAGTGTTTTAAATGATAAAGCTATATTCCTGAATATCTATATTTGAATATGCTGATAATCAGTTTAAAAACAACACAGGCAGTAGTGGGTGAAGTCAGCATTCTGAATCACAAAGCAGTAAAACTGTTATCACCAGCAATGATGTCACTCATCCCCAAGGTTCTGCAAGCCTATTAGAAATTAGCTTTAGGGAGAAATGTCTTCTGACTTGTCAGTGGTTCTGAAAGGCAGTCAGTGTTAAACAAACACAGACCTCTTTTTGGAACCTATATAATAAACTCAGACACATTAATCTGCACTCACGTCTCTAGTCAGAGCCTGACCTCTAACTCTTATGGCTATAATGGAAGGAAGGAAGGAAGGGCCAACTGACATTAGCTAACAGAGTTTGTATAAAGGTTCAGATGCACCTATGAGCAAATAAATATCATATCTTAACTTTTTGCTTTTATTGAGTGCCATGACACAAAAAAGTGTCTATCCATGAGGATACGAGATTACGTTATAGTCTCTTTGTACTTTGTTTAACAGAGTTCAGTTAATCCCAAAATTTGACTTAAGAGAAAGCATGGAGAGAAAAGAGACCAATTCCTGTTTGCCTGGATGTTTTGGTCCTTGGACAAAGCACTGCCCTTAAAGAGTCAGAAGTCCTTGGCGGTACCCCTGCCTTTGCCACTGACAAATTTATATGGCCTAAAACATCTCATCTAATCTCTCTAGGTCTCAGTTGCTTCATGTGTGCAATGAGGAGAACAAAACCTTCTCTACCAATTATGAAAAACTAAGAATGAGATGTGGTGCAAATGTGAATGTACTTAGCAGATCCTGCCATATAAATGAGATGACAGTATTTCATAAGAGAGCTGCTTTCTTGAGAAGAGAATAAGGTATACAATGTCATCTCGCATTCTTAGCAATATGAGAAATAGTGCACATTCAGGAGATAAACACTTACCATGGTTATGAATAAAATTCTATATTGATACAACTAGCAATTTAAATGAATAAAATAATCCCTTTGGAAAAAATAAGTTATGAATTAGAAAACTAGACAAGACGCTAGAAACTTGCCAGCTAGCACTTCCAAATTCTTATTTAATTAGTGGTGTTTTTTGAGTGCTTCTAGGCAAGTTAATGAGATAAGCATAGATCTTTTAATACCTCTCTCTTATTCCAGATTCCAGCTGAAAGGAACGACAACAACAAACGAAAAAAAGGAGAAAACTTGTATTAGTGTTAAAAATAGGGAAGGATATCATCCCATGCCAGAAACATAAAAGACACTGCTGCTCAGTATTGTGCAGATCATACTAAATTAAAGGAAGACACTAAGCGAGGACTTGTAACTTCCCTTCCTGAGAAAGAGCTGTGTCCCGTGAAGGAGGGCTACTGGCCCACTTGGAACAGCTCTGAGACCTGAGGATTGTCTAGTGGTTAGAGCAAGTGGCTACAGCAGCTGTAGACCTTACATCTTCTCAGATTCAAACCCAGTGGAGAAAAAGTGAAGGCTTCTTTCTAAGTATTTCAGCAAAAGAATCTCCCTCCATTCCATTAGCTCTGACTGTGACATGTACCATCCCTGAACCATGCTGAATAGCCAGAGAAATAAAATGTAAGCTTACCTTAGGCCTGCACACCCTTGAGCCAGAGTACATAGGGAGGAGGCCCCAGCTGAGGTACTCTGGCCATGAGAAAGGGAGTGTGGTTCCTCAGAGAGAAGTCTGGGTGCAGCTTCTAGGGACAAAGGGTGAATGAATGCTTGGCAGCCACATTTACTAAAACTGCAGCCTCTTGATCACTAGATGCTTCATGTATACGTGAGTTCAGGAGTGAAGTGGATTTAGCAAACCCTTGCTGACTTTACTATTGATTTTAGGAATTCTTTTGCCACTGCCATTGCTTCTTGCTCATCCATAGCACCGCCTGCCACAGTTGCTAAGCTGACTTCGTGGTGATTTGTATGAAGCTAATCCAGTACTTGCTTGTTCTGGGAAATCTGGCACCACAACCTGTCCTGCCACTACTCCTTGTTGGAACTGTGCCTTCTAAAGCAGTGAAAGTGTCTCTCTGCCACAGTACACCAACACACTACTAGGTTTTTGAGGCCTCATGCTTTCCTGGTAGCTGCCTCCCCTGAGATTTCCTTTATGTATCTAGAAAGGAAGCTATGGTGTTTTTGATCTCTGAGTCTGTGGACTCTGTCTAGTTTGCCCAGACCTACAATCTAAGCAGAGCAGGGCGACCTAGGCTGCAAAGGGCTCATTTGGCACTGCTGCAGCAGCCTTGTCTCTCAAGGGGAGAAAAGGACAAGCCACAGTGCACTTGTGTGGCGGAGGGCTGCATTTATTCCTTGAGGTTTCTTCTTACGTTATTACACAACTCAGATGATTTGCTTTTAATGGTCTGCTTGTCTTGTTCCATTTGACCTATAAAAATGCTAACATCCTTTAAGTAGATTTCTCTTAAAGAATTGCATGTTTCTTTGTCAGGTCATACAGCATATTTGACAATAATCGCCAGGATCCCACAGGACTGACAGCTGCTCTTCAGGCCACAGACATGGCTGGAGTTCTGCACATGCTCTATTGTGTCCTCTTCCACGGCACCGTCTCGGACCCCAGCACTGCCAGTCCCAAGGAGAGTTACGCTCAGAACACAATCCAAGTGGCCGTTCAGAGTTTACGTTTCTTCAACAGCTTTGCAGCTCTTGATCTGCCTGCTTTTCAGGTACCAAGCATCGGTTAGGGTTAGTGTTAACCAACCGAGAGTTAATGTTTAGTGTAGATATGATGTGAGATTCTTCTCCTGCATTGGGGCATAAGGAATAAACTGCAATAAAGGAAATTATAATACATACCAGTTTTTAAGCTACTATCTTCTGGGAACTGTATTAGATGCGCTACATATGCTTTATCATTTATTCTCATGACAATCCCTGCAAGATATTGTTATATGCATTTTACAGATGGAAATGCTGGCAGTTAAATAATTTGCCCAAGGTTGAGCCAGGACTGGTACCCATGATTCTCTAACTCCAAAGTCTATGCCACTCTGTTGCTTATAAACCTTCTGTCTTGATTCTTTAGAGAAAGGCGTTATCATCCCATCAACTTTTAAATATTAAGGAAAGTAATGGTTTCGTGTATAAACAGAACCAACATTAGATAAATTGTTTTGAATGATATGACTTTCTATGGATGATTTAACTGATTTGTGTCCAGTGTAAAGTGCATGTTAAATGTGCAAACCCCTATAAATTAAGTTTTTATAGCTAAGGAAAGAAAAATTGCTTTATGCTGTAACACCAGATTGTCAGCTTAGAAACAGATTTTTTTCAAGTAGGAAATTTAATTTTCAAAAACACTGAACCTTTGGAACAGAGAAAGCCCCAAGGAGTAGACTTTCTCTTTCAGTTTATTAACTGTCAAGTGATTTCATTAAAAAAGGAACAAACTTGGCATATAATGAACCCATAATTTAGATGAATTGCTTTGCTCAGAGTGAAAAGGGTTAGAGAGATACAAATGTATGAAAATGGTGGTCTTTGGCTATTCTGAGATGGAAGAAATGCTCCTGTTTTGTAGCTGATGACAAATGTGCAATTCTTGTCTTCCTGTCATTCTGTTCACAATAGGAAATTAGTGAGTAAGTTGTATCATTGAATTCAATATCTTTCAACTAGGGTTAGTTTATCCATGACAAGAACAGAAAGCTCTTTCTTAGAGAAAATGCTTTTCAGTTTCCAAAGCAATTGAACTAGCCTTAGGTGGTAACTATACAGTATGTAAACTTTTGAGAGTTTAAAGCCACCTAAAATAGGAGATAGCTGCTTCAGAAAATGTCAGTAGTTCTTGCCTCTGCGTTAAACATAGCATCTCTACTTCATGAAGACCCAAGCCCATTGTGTTCCATCGGGAAACAGCTTGGAAATCAGGAGATGCTAATTTTATGTCCTCAGAATATGGAGACCAGTCTTCTACCCATCAGCTAGGCCCAGCTAGAATGATTTCCTTGTTACCAGGGATTATGAATAGCAAATATCTAAACACTGTCTCTTAGCTTCTAGTTTCATGGGTCTTCTGACCCGGATTTGTACTGCTGTGGAGTACTCCACATCATAAACAAGCATCTATATTAAGTCAGCCATTCCATCAGTTACTCTGAGTGTCAGGGAGCCCCAGGTCGCTGCTCTCCACCCACCCCTCCTGTGAGCTCTTGTCCTGTGCAGCCTCACTCCAAAGGAGCACCACTAAACTCCAACCAGCCCTGCTCCCTAGTGGCCTTTAGGCACAATGGCCAATAATGTTAGAAAAATCAAAAGCTTATCTCTGGAGCCCTTTATGCCAAACTAAGATAAAAACCAAGATTTTTTTCTCTCCAGCTCTTTGCCATATCCAGCCTGAAATGTATCCCCTACTTGAGCCACTTTTGCCAAAAACAGCAGGAAAAACACCAGGGTGACTCAGAAGTGTTCAAGCGATTCTTAGAATCAAATGCCCTGCCTCCCAAGTGGAATGTTCTTTCTTAGCTGGTTCTTAACAGTTCTCCAGTACCTTTCCTTCTTTCTTCTTTGTTTTTCAGCAACTCCTATTTCTCTTAATTCTTTCCTTCCTGTTTTTTCTTCTTTTTTTGTCTCTGTTCTGCCTTTCCTGTCTTATTTTATTTTAGTCAATTTTGCCATCACTGTTTCTCATTCTCTTCTCAGATGTTGTTCCCAGGTACTCTTTTACCCTTAACCAGTGCGTGGGCTAGGAAAGCCTACAAGGACCTTCCTCCTGGCTGCCATCCTTATGGTGCCCAGGGTCCTGTACATGTTTTTCTCTTACTCCTCATCAGCATGTGTGGGGATCCGAATGCCCAGAATTTCTAGCATTGAGGCCTTTAATACATCTACCTATGATGACCTTATTGTTTCAGTTACTTTTATGCATTTAAAAAACAAACAAACTGGGGAGTGACATCAGCATCGTGGTGGAATGAGCTCTTCCCTTGGACTCTCCCTTCTAAAATACAAGCAAAAGGACATTCAAACACCAACAGAAGACACCCACATGACACAGGAGATGTCTGGGAGACCCATGCAGCCATACTTCTGAAGGTGGTGGTAAGGCTGGATCCTCTGGAAGGAGGTGAAGCTGCTCGGCAGGAGCTCCGCAGAGAGAGAGGGGCCAACTAGGGGAGGTGAGCAGCTGAGGAGAGACGCTGCATTCCCACCCAGCGCTCCAGCCCCATGCTTCAGCCCCATGCTCACCAGGAGAGTGGTACAGTTAGAGAGGGGCCGGCTAGGAAAGGGGCACGGCTGGAGAGAGGCAGTCCATTCCCACCTGGCACTCCAACCCCACACTCCAGCCCTACATTCGCCAGGAGAGTGTCATAGTGAGAGAGACAGGCCAGCTGGAGGAGGGGCACAGCTGGGGAGAGGCGCCCCATTCCTGCCCAGTGCTCCAGCCCTGCACTCCTGTCCCACGCTCCTGTCCCATGTCTGCCAGGAGAGTGGTGCAGTGACGGGGCCGGCTGGGGGAGGACCACAGCTGGGGAGAGACACTCTGTTCCTGCCCAGCACTCCAGCTCTGCACTCCAGCCACATGAATGCTGGGACCACCGCACAGAGAGAGAAGCAGTGGCAGGTGGAGGCCCGTGAGTGCCCAGAGCACCACGCAGACAGAGAGGCAGCAGTTGGGGGAGGCATGCAGGTATAAGAAAGTGCTTCTTACCCCACCTGGCACTCCAGTCCTGCTATCACCCAGAGCTCCACACAGAGTGAGAAGAGTAGGCTGGGAGAAGCACAGGGGAAGGAGACCACCCCTTCCCCTGCCCAGTGTTCCAGATCTGCCATCAGCCAGAGCACTGCACAGTGAGAAAAGCAGCCAGTGGCTGGAGCTGGGGAGCCCCAGACCGTGCTGGGCCCAGAATACATAGTGCCTGATCCTCACCCAGTGGAGGCACATGGTAGCAGCGGCCAGATAATAACGCCACTCAGAGGCAAATTCCACACCATAAAGCAGTATGAGAAAGTGTATTAAATCTCCAGACCAGAAGGAAAATGACAAGTACCCAGAAACCAACCCTGAAGACACAGAAATCCATAACCTAAATGACAAATAATTCAAAATAGCTATCATTAAAAAACTCAACAAGTTACAAGAAAACACAGAAAGACAAATTAACGAATTCAAGAGCTTCCTCACAAAAGAGATTGAAACTTTAAAGAAGAACCAAGAAGAATAGTTGGAGATGAAAAACACAATGAATAGTATTAAAAAACATCTGGACTCCCTAAACAATAAAACTGACAATATGGAAGACCAAATTAGCAATTTAGAAGACAATGCTATAGAAATGCTTCAGATGGAGGAGAAGAGAGAACTAAGACAAAAAAGAAATGAAGAAGCTCTCAGAGAAATATCTGACTCAGTTAGGAAGTACAACATAAGGATTATAGGTATTCCAGATGGGGAAGAGAAGGAGAATGGAGCAGAAAGCTTGCTCAAAGAAATAATAGCAGAGAATTTCCCAAACCTGGGGAAGGAGATGGAAATCCACATGAAAGAGGCTACCAGAACTCCCAACTGTGTTAATGTAAAAAGACCTACTGCAAGGCATATACTAGTAAAGCTGGCAAAAGTCAATGACAAAGAAAAAATATTAAGGGCAGCAAAGCAGAAGAAAACTTACAAAGGAACCCCTGTCAGGCTTTCAGCGGATTTCTCAGCAGAAACCTTAAAGGCTAGGAGAGCGTGGAACAATATATTCAAAATCCTGAAAGACAAAACTTCCAGCCAAGACCACTCTATCCAGCAAAAATCTCCTTCAGATATGATGGAGAAATAAAAACTTTCCCAGATAAACAAAAGCTAAGGGAGTTCATCACCACAAGACCCCCACTACAAGAAATCCTCAAGAAGGCCCTCATACCTGAAAGGAAAAAAAAAAAAAAACCAGGAAAGGGGCTACAAAGCTGTGAGCAAGGAGATGAATAGGTAGGCAATAATCAGAAAATGGCAGCTCTCTATCAGATCAAGTTGGTAAACACTTAACTCTTACATCAAGGATAAAGAAAAGGAAAACACCAAAATAAAAATAATCTCATCATTTTAACCATAAACTCACAACACAAGATGGAATAAGATATGACAAAAATAACTTACAAGGCGCAGAGGAAAGGGATGGAATCAGTATAGTCTAAGGAAATAAGAGGCAATCAGAAAATGGACTACCTCATCTTCAAGACTTTTTATACAAACCTGATGGTAACCACTAAACAATAATTAGAACAGAGACATATACAATAAACAAGGAGAAAATAAAGAAAACCAACATGGAAAACTACCTAATCAAATCAGTAGCCCAATATACATGGGACAAGAAACAAAGGATATACAGAAGAACCAGAAATTGTGCGATAAGATGGCAGTATTAAGCCCTCATATATCGATAATCACTCTGAATGTAAATGGACTGAATTCTCCAATCAAAAGACACAGAGTGGCAGGATGGATTAAAGAACAAGACCCAACAATATGCTGTCTCCAGGAAACACATCTCAGATCTAAAGATAAACATAGGCTCAGAGTGAAGGGATGGAAGACAATACTCCAAGCTAATGGCAAGCAAAACAAAGCAGATATTGCTTTACTTATATCAGACAAAGTAGACTTCAAGATAAAACAGGTAAAGAGAGACATAGAGGGGCAGTATATAATAATCAAAGGGACTCTCCTCCAAAAAAACATAACACTTATAAACATATATGCACCCAACACAGGAGCACCAAAGTACATAAAGCAACTATTAACAAACCTATGAGAAGATATTACTAACAACACAATAATAGTAGGGGACCTCAAAACCCCACTTAGTTCAATGGATAAATCATCCAGACAAAAAGTCAACAAGGAGATAGTGGAATTAAACAAGAAACTGAACCAGATGAACCTATTAGATATATAGAGAGCATTCCATCCAAAAACAGCAGAACATACATCCTTCTCAAGCGTGCATGGAACATTCTCAAGGACAGACCATTTATTGGGAAACAAGGCAAACCTCAATAAATTTAAGAAGATTGAAATCATATCTACTATCTTCTCTAACCATGATGCTATGATCTAGAAATCAACTACAAGAAAAAAGCAGGGAAAGGAACAAAAATGTGGAGACTAAACAACATGCTACTGTACAACTAATGGGTTGTCCAAGAAATAAAAGGAGAAATCAAAAAATATTTGGAGACAAATGAAAATGAAAGCACACCATACTAACTCATATGGGATGCAGCAAAAGCGGTCCTAAGAGGGCAATTTATACCAATACAGGCCCATGTGAACAAACAAGAAAAGCTCAAATAAACAATCTTAAACCAAACCTAACAGAATTAGAAAAATAAGAACAAAAAAAGCCCAAACTCAGCAGAAGGAGGGAAATAATAAAAATTAGAGCAGAAATAAATGAAATTGAAACAAAAAGACTGTAAAAAGGATCAATGAAACAAGGAGCTGTTTCTTTGAGAAGATAAACAAAATTGACAAACCCTTAGCCAGACTCACTAAGAAAAACAAGCGAAGGCTCAAATAAATAAAATTAGAAAGGAAAGAGTAGAAATTACAGTGTATACCACACAAATAGAAAAGATTATAAGAGAATATTATGAAAAATTGTATGCCAACAAACTGGACAATCTAGAAGAGATGGATAAAATTCTTAGACTCTTACAACCTCCCAAGACTGAATCAAGAAGAAATAGAGAATCTGAATAGACCAATCACAAGTAAAGAGATTGAAACAGTTATCAAAAACCTCCCCCAAAATAAAAGTCCAGGACCAGATGGCTTCTCAGGAGAATTCTACCAAACATTTCAAAGAAGATTTATTACCTATTCTTCTCTAACTATTCCACAAAACTGAGGAAGACGGAAATATTCCTAACACATTGTGTGAGGCCAACATCACCCTGATACCAAAGCCAGATAAGGACAACACAAAGAATGAAAATTACAGGCCAATATTGCTGATGAACACAGATGCAAAAATCCTGAACAAAATATTGGCTAACCAGATACAGCAATACATTAAAGAGACCATACACCATGATCAAGTAAGATTCATACCAGGGACACAGGGATGATTCAACATCCGCAAATCAATCAACGTAATACACTACATTAACAAAATGAGGAAGAAAAACCACATCATAATTTCCATAGATGCAGAGAAAGCATTTGACAAGATTCAACATCCATTCATGATAAAAACTCTCAATAAAATGGGTGTAGAAGGAAAGTACCTCAACATGATAAAGGCCATATATGACAAACCCACTGCCAATATCATACTCAGTGGGGAAAAACTGAAAGCTATCCCTCTGAGAACAGGAACAGGACAAGAGTGCCCACTCTCACCACTCTAATTGAACATAGTACTAGAGGTTTTGGCCAGAGCAATTAGGCAAGAAAAGCAAATAAAAAGAATCCAAATAGGCACTGAAGAAGTGAAACTCTCACTGTTTGCAGATGACATGATTTTATATATAGAAGACCCTAAAGAATCCACTGGAAAACTATTAGAAATAATCAGCAACTCCAGCAAAGTTGTAGGGTACAAAGTTAACTGACAAAAATTAGTAGCATTTCTGTACTCAAATAAACAAACTAACAGAACAAGAACTCAAGAACACAATCCCATTTACAATCACAACAAAAGAATAAAATACCTAGGAAAGACCTATACAAAGAAAACTATAAGACATTACTGAAAGAAATCAATAATGACATAAAGAAATGGAAAGATATTCCATGCACATGGATTGGAAGAATAAACATAGTTAAAATGTCCATACTACCCAAAGCAATCTACAGATTCAGTGCAATCCCAATCAGAGTCCCAATGACATTCTTCACAGAAATAGAGCAGAGAATCCTAAAATTCATATGGGGCAAGAAAAGACCCCAAATAGCCAAAGCAATCCTGAAAAACAAGAACAAAGCTGGTGGCATTGCAATCCCTGACTTCAAAATATATTACAAAGCTATACTAATCAAAACAGCATGGTACAGGTACAAGAACAGACACATAGATCAATGGAACAGAACTGAAAGCCCAGAAATAAAACCACACATCTATGGACAGCTAATCTTTGACAAAGGAGCCAAGAACATACACTGAAGAAAAGAAAGCCTCTTCAATAAATGGTGCTGGGAAAACTGGACAGCCACATGCAAAAGAATGAAAGTAGACCATTATCGTTTCCCATGCACAAAAATAGACTCAAAATGGACAAAATAATTGAAGGTAAGACCTGAAACCATAAAACTTCTGGAAGAAAATATAGGCAGTACACTCTTTGACATCAGACTTAAAAGAATCTTTTCGAATACCATGTCTACTCAGACAGGGGAAACAAAAGAAAAAATGAACAAGTGGGACTTCATCAGACTAAAAAGCTTCTGGAAGGCAAAGGAAACCAAGATCAAAATGAAAAAACAACCCACCAACTGGGAGAAAATATTTGTAAATCATATATCCAATAAGGGGTTAATCTCCATAATATATAAAGAACTCACACCACTGAACTACAGAAAAATAACCCAATCAAAAAGTGGGCAGAAGATATGAACAGACATTTTTCCAAAGAAGATCTACAGATGGCCAATAGGCACACGAAAAGATGCTCAGCATCACTAATCATCAGTGAGATACAAACCAAAACAACACTTAGATATCATCTTACACCCATTAGAATGGCTATAATCAGCCAGACGAAAAACAACAAATGTTGGAGAGGATGTGGAGAAAAGGGAACCCTCATCCACTGCTGGTGGGAATGCAAACTGGTATACCCACTATGGAAAACAGTATGGAGATTTCTCAACAAATTAAAAATAGAAATACCGTATGACCCAGCCATCTCACTACTGGGTGTTTACCCAAAGAACTTGAAATCAATAATTAAAAGAGACTTATGCACCCCTATGTTCATTGCAGCACTATTCACAATAGCTAAGATGTGGAAGCAACCCAAGTACCCACCAACTGTTGACTGGATAAAGAAGATGTGGTGTGTGTGTGTGTATATATATATATATATACATGATGGAATACTACTCAGCCATAAAAAAGATGAAGTCATCCCATTCGCAACCACATGGATGAACCTTGAGGGAATCACGTTAAGCGAAATAAGCCAGATAAAGAAAGACAAACACTGTATATGATTTCACTCGTATATGAAATATAAACAAACTTATGGGCAAAGAGAATAAATTAGTGGTTACTGAGGGAAGTGGGGTGGAGGGTGGGCACAAGGGGTGAAGGGGCATACTTATATGGTGTATGACAAACAATAATGTACAACTGAAATCTCACTATGCTATAAGCTATTATGACCACAATAAAAAATAAAAACCAAACAAACTTAGTGGGTTAAACAACCATTTTATTATGATCACAGATTCTGTGGGTCCAGAATTCAGACAGGGCTCATCATAGTGGATGGCTTGTCACTTCTCCATGATGTAGGGCTTCAGCTGAGAGGCTCAAATGACTGAAGGAGGGGAGCAGACAGGCAGGTTGACTCAAATAGCTAGGAGCTGAAATTATCTGGAGGCTCCTTCACTCTCATATTTGATGCCTGGGATGTCTCAAAGACTAGGTTCACCAAGGACTGTTGGCCAGAGACTCTACATATGGCTTCTCTGTGCAACTTAGGCTTCTCAGAATATCATGGGTCTGGGTTCTGAGTGAGACGGTCCTGAAAGAAAGCTTCTAGAAAACAAGTGTTCCAAGAGAACCAGAGAGAACCTGCATGGCTTTTTATGATCTGGCCTTAGAAGTCACATTAGTTACATATCAACCATACTCTATTGGTTAAATCAGTCATAAGCTTTGACATTCAAAGGGAGAAGACAAAGGCTCCACCTCTCAATGGGAGGACTATCGAAGATTTATAGTCATTTTTTTTGAACCACCGTACTCTGTTTAGCAAGCTAAAGCAAAACATCTGTCCACATAGACGTCATTGGTGTAGCTGGACATCTAATCAAGCATGTAACACTCAAGTAAATACAAGACAAATACACAATATTTGCATTTTAAAGCAAAGAGTGTGTTTGAGAGAAAAGTACTATTTTTATGATAGATGTGGTCAGAGAAACTCGTGTTCTAGTTCATCAAAACAACTTAATGTCAAAAGTGAGATTTCAGGAACTATGTTTATAAAAGACAGGAAAAGAGATTTTAGGTCCAGCATGGGCCTGACCTCAGAAGAATCTGGGAGACAATTTATGAATTGCCTCAGAGAATCGAAGGAGCTGAAGAAGAAAACTGAAATGAGATAAACGGTCTGACCCGCTGAAGAGTTAAACTAGAAGATGTAAGACATGTTGACAGTTTGAGTCCCAATGCATCACAAAAATACAGAGCTGTTACAGGAAGCCATCCTCATCAGACCTTTGAATCTGGATTCAGACCACCTGACTTTAAGCCATCATACTACCAAGTTGTATGACCTTAGACAAGTCCTTTGAACCCTTAAGACTCAGCTTCTGATCTGTAAAATGGAGATTAAAAACATCTACCTCACGGGGCCGACCCCGTGGCCGAGTGATTAAGTTCGCATGCTCTGCTTCGGGGGCTCAGAGTTTCACCAGTTCGAATCCTGGGCACGGACATGGGACTGCTCATTAAGCCACACTGAGGGGGCGTTCCACATGCCACAACTGGAAGGACCCACAACTAAAAATACACAACTATGTACCGGGGGCTTTGGGAGAAAAAGGGAAAATAAAATCTTAAAAAAAAAAAATCTACCTCACAGATCTGAGGATTAAATGAGATTACATAAAAGCACTGTACTAGCTAGCACATAATAGGCCCTCAAGAAATGTGGACTGACTCAGCTTCTGAAAATCAAGTTACCCAAACCATCTTGCAGATGTTGAGTCAGAAAGCTAAGTTTTGAATGCAGCATTCCCAGTGCTCCTTCACTCTTCTTCGAAGCTGTAAACCTGTGTGCTTGTTTTGTGTGAGAACTCATCATGTAGTAGTAACAAAAGATTATCCATTAGAATATTTTCTTAGCTGGTTCCGTTTCATTGTATACTAATAAGGCTGTCAAAATATTTTTCTCCCTTCAACAAAGAGTCTGATTTTACTCTGAATTCATACTGGCACAGATGACCTCAAGATCCCAGATATTGTATATTGCATACACTTTGACAGTTTTTACAATTGAAAGTGGTCTCAAGAAACAAATCAATGTACTGACTTGGCCATTAATTCTGACTGAAAAGGAAATATAGTTTCCTTGAAAAATTGGTTTAATTTTTATATTCAAACTTACATGCCCCTTGACCTGCTCTTATCAATGAAGGTTAAACAGAGGGGACTGGGTCACAGCATGCTGGACGCAACTAATTAAATAAGGGCTGAGCTGAGAAGGTGTCTCTACTTGATTTAAAGGAGCAAAGCCCTCCTGAAGTCTCTTTGGGGCTTGAAAAACATTTTGTCTCAGGGCAATGAAACTGAGACAAAAGGCACTCTTAAAATTTAGCGGTAATTTTGTTTCAGCAAGACTCACTTAGGACTGTGTTATACCCACTGTTAGGCAAAGTGAATTCATTGAAACTTCCAAGCTGTAACATATCTGACCTGGTTCAAGCCCGCCAAGACCTCAAATCAAGAGCTGGGTCTAAAATGCTTCCTTTTCCCACAGGCCAGCAGTGGTGCTTCATTCCAGAGTGGGCTGTGAGTGTGTTCTGTGGGCTTTGCCTCTCCCCTTTGCCCTCCTGTCGCTCTGTCTGTTTGACATGTTTATTAAATAGAAGCTTCAGGCTGCACAGACAGACTCAGACTCTGCTCCTACGTCGTCTACCACTGACAGCCCTTTGCCTGTCTGAAGAAAGGACCCCAGAAGACTCATAGCTGAGGGGGCTTCTTGGTTTTTTGTGTTTTTTGAAGAGGGGTAGTGGTTGGGTTTTTTTATATTCTTTTGGGAGCCTTGGGTTTATAGAGCTATTTGAATAATAACTAGTTATCTATATTTCTTTCTTATTTAAACATAAGTATAATTAGAATTGTATCTACAATCTCCTTCAGAAAAAAAAGTATTGGAAGTTAGCTAAATGATAGCTGACAGATGAATTTTAGTATTTTTATGTTTTTCCAAATTTTCTACAGTAAGACTATTTGTTTGGGTTTTTTTGTTTTGTTTTTTTTTTTTTTTGAGGAAGATTAGCCCTGAGCTAACTACTGCCAGTCCTCCTCCTTTTGCTGAGGAAGATTGGCCCTGAGCTAACATCCGTGCCCATCTTCCTCTACTTTATATGTGGGATGCCTACCACAGCATGGCGTGCCAAGCAGTGCCATGTCCGCACCCGGGATCCCAACTGGCGAACCCCTGGCTGCGAGAAGCGGAACATGCGCACTTAACCACTGCACCACCAGGCCAGCCCCTGACTCTTTGTATAATGAGAAAAAATAACTTATTAAAAATGAAATAAATAAGTATCCTTTATGTAGATAATGTTTTGATCTTTGTAATACAGGCATTTGGTCTGCTATGCCCTATTTTCTGTCCCTGTTGAGGTTAAATGTTGCATTTATTATGGTTATTTAATTACAGCAAGAATCCCCTTGGTGAACTGTTAAGCCTAGTGCTCTAGAAATTTCATATACTTTTCTAGCATCATGGCAGAAAGTGCGCAGGGCTCAGTCTTGTTTCATGATTTGCAGCCCTGGCTCTCCCTGGGCTGGAGAGTTCTAACTGTTCCTTTTCTTTGTCAGTCCATTGTAGGGGCAGAGGGCTTGTCCCTTGCATTCCGGCACATTGCCAGCTCCCTACTGGGCCACTGCAGCCAAGTCTCCTGTGAAAGCCTTCTTCATGAGATCATCGTCTGTGTGGGCTACTTCACTGTCAACCACCCAGATAACCAGGTGAGAGGCCCCGAAAAGTTCCTTAGACTGCTCCCGCAGCACTGAGAGTGTGAGGTGTTGGAATGAGAAAAGGCAGGCTAGCCTGCGGAAGCCCACCTGTCCTGTGTGAGGTCCTGTCACCATGCTCCAGGGATATGTCTCTGACTTCTCTCCAGGATATTTGATCAGCACTAGATTATCACTAGGGCCTCCTCTTAGAGCTATAAAAATAAAAGATTTTTAATAAAATATTCTTCTTAAGCCACACAGAAGCATCTCCTCCCTTACCACATGGATTCTAATACTCTATCCATATATTTTTTTGTCTTGATGAGGTAGATTGCATCTTTAAATTTGGGTCAGTTTGCAAATAGTATTAGAGTCTGGTGCCTTATGAAACTGCTCTTGGCCCTTGGCTTCTGCCCAGGTTCTTAGAGGCTGCCAGATAGTGTTGGAGGGGAGCCTGAGAAGGCAGGACTTGGGCCTCTCTCCCCCTTGAGTCACCTAGAGTAGTTTTGCTTTTAACTATTTTGATTATTAGGTGACTGAGCAAGATTTCATTTCTGCTGCTTTAAGAAGTTGGGAATCTGTTATAGATGCTGTAAAATAATAATAATAATAAAGCACTTTATTTCTCTTTACTTTTAAAACCAGAGTTATGGTATAACTAACATGTCAAATAGTAGCTCCTGACAACCTCATTTATCTAAAGCCTCCTGCTCAACAACCTTAATTTTATGGATTATTGCTGAGAAAAAGGCCTCTAAACAACCCTTAACCCCCACTCTAAGCTTACTAATTTTTATTTTAGCTAAATCTTTAACAACCATGCTTACTAGGTTCATCAACCTGCAGCAAACTAGACCAGGGCAGGAGAAGGACAGGCGATGGTTTAGTGCTGGAGCCAAGTACAAGGTGAGAAGCTGCACACTAAGAGCTAAAGCTGCCTGCCTGATGAGAGAAAGAGGATAGAAAACATAAGGCAGGCCCAAGAACTCAGAAATTGCCCTCATCTGGATTCAAAGGGACACTGAGCCCTATATTTTATTTCCCAGGTGATTCTTGATGTCCCCAGTGCTGACACTGAATGAGCATGGAGACAAAATGTGTGATCTATGCATTCCCTTTAAGTTGGGGAACATGCAATCTATTCTAGAATGATTTCCGTGATTAAAATATAGAAAATGTGGACCCTTACCAGAACAAGTGTCAGCATAGAAAAGTTCCCCTTTCGCAGATCCTCTTGCCAGGAAGGCAAATCTTCCTCACCTCCTGTCACAGGAGCACTCAAGCAGTGCTCTTCCCTTGCCAGCACCCCCAGATAATGGTGCTTTGTCCTTTTCGTGGACCAGGCCCAGCAGGTTCATGAATCTCTTACAAGCTGCTCAGGGAAGGAAAGATGAGGGAAATCTCCTATGTGGTTTTCTTTTCTTCATGTGTATCCATTCAACCTACTAAATTGCATTTTATTTCCCTTTAAAAGTTTGTTTTTATTATTCTGATATAAAAGTGTTTTTTACTTAGCATGAAAAAGACAGGCACATGTAAAGAAGAAGATGGAATCAGTTATTCCTGATCTCACATCTAAAATAGCCACTGTTACCATTTTGGCAGGTTCCCTTACAGTCTCTTTTCTATGATTTTTTTTTCCAGTTTTATTGAGACATAATTGACATATAACATTTTATTCATTTTAAGCATACAACATGATGATATATGTATACATTTGCAAAATGATTACCGCTATAAGTTTAGTTACAGCCATGACCTCACATAGTTACAGCTTTTTTTTCTTGTGACGAGAACTTTTAAAATCTACTCTCTTAGCAACTTTCAAATATACAATACAGTATTGTTAACTTTAGTCACCATGGTGTACATTATATCCCCAGAACTTATCTTATAACTAGAAGTTTGTACCTTTTGATTACCTTCACCCATTTCATCTACCCCCAACCCCTCTATGGATTTTTTTTTTTTTTGGTGAGGAAGATTGTCCCTGAGGTAATGTCTATGCCAGTCTTCCTCTGCTTTGCGTGTGGGACACTGCCACAGCGTGACTTGATGAGTGGTGTGTAGGTCCATGCCTGGGATTTGAACCTGTGAACCCCAGGCCACAGAAGCAGAGTGCATGAACCCAACTACTATGCCACCGGGCCAGCCCCCATGAAATTTGTACATAGCTGAGATCATACTGTACATACACCTATGTCTTGGTTTATATACTTAACATTATATCACAATCATTCTTTGTGGATATCATTTTTAATGGATGCATGGCTTTATCTTGTGTAAACAGCCCATGGTTTACCTAACAACTTCCTGTTTTTTGCTTAAGTCGTTTACTATATATCATGAGACTATCTACCGCACTTGTAAAGAGGTGAGTAATTTGTGTATGATAATATTTTGCTGTATACAGTTCTACAGTAAAAAGTCCAGTTTCTTCAGCACATCCATGTGTAGGGATGGTTTGAAGCTCTTTGGTTAAACTAACTCTCTTGTGATGAATTTACTGAACTCAAAATTGTGTGGGATTTTCAAGAGTTTTTCTGCTAATGCCGAATCACAGACTAATTCTCTCTTGTAGATAAAACACAATTTCTGAGTATCTCTGGGCTCACCAGAGTGAATGGGAAATGGGGTCGAGGGAACTGGTATTTAGAGATGGCGTGTTAGAACTGACTTGGACCTAATGACAAAGAAATGACTGGTCTTATTGGTACAAGAAAAAGGCAGATTAAATGGGCAGAGAAAGCAGTAAGCAATACAAGGAGGAGACAGAGACCTTATGGCTTGTCAGTTGGGGAAGAGGAAGATGCAGTGGTGTTTGGAGATAATTGTTGAGAGGTGAGCTCACTATCAGGAAGAAATTAGAATAAGTGAAAAAAGTCAGACCTTCTATTTCAACACCTTGCCTCCCAGAAGGCTTGAATACTAAACTGGACATCCACTTCTGATTTTGGGGAAGATCAAAATTCAGCCCTGAGGCAGTTGCTGAAATGCAACCATCTAGATAAAGAAAGAATATAATAACAAGTAGAGAAGAAATCAGAAATGGATAGAAATGATGTTAATTGTTATACACTGAGACACTGCACCTCATGGAGATGCTGTTTCTAAGCATAACCTCTGATCTTTGTAGAATTCTTTATACTATTCTTCCCATCTATTGTCTTTTGGGCCTCTGTAGCACTTCAGTGAGGCTGTAAGTAAAGGAATTATTCTTGCCTCACAGACAGGTGAGGAATTGGGATTCAGAGAGGTTAAGTAAGCCCCCCAAAATGAAAAAAAGAATCGCTAAAAGACCAGGACTAGAACCCAGGTCTTGCAAAACCCAGCTTGGTGTACTTTTCATTCATTTTACATTGCTTAAGAAAATGAGATGTGTCATAGGCCCCATCTACTGGTGTCTCTGAAGTGTGTCTTGGACAGGGATGGTGGGTATAGAAGAGGATACCCATTTACCAAGACAGTACATTAAGAAGCTGCCATTCTGCAACTCTGAATGCTGACTGGGAAGCTTCCGGGATGTATCTGTGTACCTTACTCAGTGATCAGGGAGACTTGTAAAGATCCTGGGAAAGTGTACATGAGTGTTTTATGAGCACAAAATGGCCATAATCTAGCAAATAGAAGGCCTGGGTTCTAACCCAAGCTTTGCCACTACCCATTTGATCTTAGATAAATCATTTTCATCTTGAGGCTTGAGCATTTTTGACTATACAAAGACGTAGATTGGTTCTGAAAATGGACAGTGGCGATGGTTGCATAATATTGTGAATGTACTTTATGCCACTGAATTGTAGGCTTAAGAAAGGTTAAAATGGTAAGTTATATGTTATATATATTTTACCACAATAAAAGAAAGTTTAAAAAGAGAAGTGGATTGTACCAGACAATCTCCCGTGTGAGTTCCATGAGTCTGTGATATTTTAAAGGCTGAGATTGAAACCACAGACAGACCAGCATTCTGATCTTATGGGGACATTTTATGATTCTTCAGATCCTCTTTGCCCTACTCCAGATTCTATCACAACCAGATGGCTTCATGAGCTGCCTGCCCACTCCATGGCAGCTCATCCTTAAAAGCTGAATATACCTTGGCTCTCTTATATTAATAGAGGGGTTCCATTGACAGACACGCATAAGCAGAGACTTACAGGTGAGATGTCTGGTACTGTTCTGTGATACCATCTCTAGCCACAGTTGTTTCACATGCACCAAAGGGCTGTGCTCACCAGCTTGTGGCTGGGCTCCATGCCCATCAGGCCGAGTGGCATGGGCAGGGTAGGGGAAATAGCCTCAAGCTGGCCAAGATGATAATTGTTCATATTCCAGTAGAATTGGGGAGTTTTCTATAACTAAAAAGCTGATTGTTTGTTTTCATTCTAAAAACTTGTTTTATTAAATTCCTCTGCTCCCTGCAAAACCCAGTAATTTGCCAAATGAGTGTTAGCTGTGGGGGTGTGGTAAGTGCAATTTTAAGCTCTCATCCCAGCTTCAATCACAGATTCATGGAGCCTTCATCCTGGAAGGGCTCTGAGATATCTAGTCCAGCTCCCTCATATCACAGATGGAGAAACTGAGGCTCAGAGAAAAGGAATTGCCAAGCAAGAACTGGTAGGGCCCAGCCTCCCAATTGGCAGTCCAGTGCCTTTTCCACCTCACTTCTGTTCTTATGAAAGTGAATTTATTTAACGTGATGCCACTTTCTCTAAATTAGAGGAATTTCAGGGGAGAAATTATGATGCTCACTTCATTTAATGTTTTCATATCATTAGTCAGAAGTCATGCTAATTTGCAGGGCCTGTTTGTCCACAGGGGAGCCTTTATTTTCTAGTGGGGAAACAGCTTGTGTCTTTATAAACACAGAAGATCCTCAACTCCTGTTGCAGCTTAAAGCTGTTTTATTAGGTAACTGCTTTGCATAAAGGATTAGCACTTTTTATTTGCCACCATTTGGTCTATTAACGTAAAGAACTGAGCCCCATTATACCAAGGATGACTTCAGAAGAGAAACCTAGATAGAAGTAGTGCCCCAGTGTTGATAGAACCAGTCATCTGTAGTTTCTAATTAAAATGTTGTTTTTTTAATCAAAAACTTCCTTGTATTTTATGGCACTTTCATGATTCTTTCTAAATTTCTTCTCATTTAATAAACATAATTAGTATGTGCTGTCAGTCCTTCACTTTATTTACATTTTTATATTGGATAGTTAAATGTGGCCTAATAATTAAATTAACTTGAATGACAGATGAGTTGATGGCCTGCATATTACTGTATTGGGAATAAGCAACTTTGCATATTCATTTTAGTTAGTGACTGACTTTTTCATTTGCAAAGACCCAATAGATTCCAGCTATCAGAGCCAGAGTTTCTTGTGATTGTTGAAAGGAAGGATCCCTGTGGCCCACCCTCCCCCACCAGCTTCCCTGTAGAGACGTCCACGCAGCAGATCGTGAAATCATCTGCTCTGCACTGTCCCAGAGATGGCTAAATACTTCTGGGGAAATCCAAACAGGCGAGTAAGCTTTACAGAGAGCTCTTGAAACTAGATTCAGCCTGAGCTGTGTGACATGCATTTTTCAGGTCTTTTGAAATTTTGTGACTTAACAAGAAAACCCAAACAGTAATTGACTAAAAGTTCCTAAAGTGTATCTGTTGTACTCACCTGAGACCTTTCCCTGCAAACAAAAACGGGGTATTTTCCTAGTTGTACACCATCTGCAGGTGAGGGAAGCAGAGTTGTGTTTTAAGAGCGGCAGTTTTCCGGAGCCTCATTCCAGCTTTTAGAACTTTCAGAGGTGGCCTAATTCCTGCTCAAACATTCTTACTTTACTCTTTGTCTCTCTCAAAGGCAGATGGTCCTAGGTCACACCCATTTGGTAAACTTCCCCCAGCCCCATCCAAGTCCATGAATGGAGTCTGCTTGGTGGGCTTGGGGTGGGAACTCCAGCTTCCGGGGCCTTTCTGTTCAACAGTGTTGGCAGCTCATTCTTTAGCTGTCACACAAGCATTTAGCTTTCTGTATTTTCTTTCTGTGTGTGACAGATACAGCTCCTTTCATAAAATAAAAACGTATCTTGTCTAAAGAAGATCCTAAGAATTTCAACAATATAACCATTTTGGACTTATTCTCAATATTACGGTACCAAAGAAAAATGTGACTTTTTCCACAAAAGTAGAACAATAAATTTCCTAATCAAAAATAATTTCTCCCTAAACATTAATTTTAAGACTTCCAATGAGTGACCTGGCTGATATTAGAATGGAGAGATTTGCTGGTTAGCAATTTTGGCCGATTGTATTAAAAGTCACCAATTTCACAGAATCCAAATAAAAGACACCTCCTACTTTCCTCATCTCAGGTGAATTTTCCAACACAGGGTAGTTTGAAGTACTATATGCTCACACCAGCTGCTTTTTTGACTCTACAAACCACCTGAGAGATTATAAGGAACTCCTTGCTTGACCCAGTGGCTTTTGTACAGACTTGCTTCCTGATTCCTTACTTACTATAATTCCCTCAGATCCTCCTGCTTGTGGTTGATGCAGCAGTAGTTAAGGTGGCACCTGAATGGATTCATGTCTTGAATCAGTCTGCAGTTAAGGTTTTGAACTTGATCTCTGATGGCGCTAAATGTCAGATGTCACAGAGGATAAGAGCGTAGGCTCTCAAGTCAACTGGCTTTGAAATCCCTGTTCTGCCCTTTCCTAGCACCATGTCCTTGGTCAGGTTACTGAACGCTGAGCCTGAGTTTCCTCATCTGTGAAATGGAGGTCATGATACTACCACTTCCCAGGTTGTTGTGTGAATTAAGTGAGACAATATAGGGCCTTACTCATAGTGGATGCTCAAGAAAGACAGCTGTTGCTATACCTGCTTGCCCTGTTACCATCAGCTTCATGGCACTAAATAATATACCTGATTCAGCAGTAGGCTAAATTCGTAATATTGGCATAGTGATCTGAAAAAAACAGGATTGTACAGATGAATTATCCTTCCTTTATCAGCCTTCTCAGTGTCTCATTTTTGGAGAACTCAAATTCAGAGCATTCCCGTAAAATAACTGTCATGAAACCTAACATTAAAACTTGGAAGTTGAAAGCTAGCCATAGCTTCATCTCGGTTGGACTATAAAAAGTTGGGAATCCACTAAGATTCTTCAGCAGTGGCTGTGAGACCAAGAGCACAAGTAGGGTCATTTTGAGGGCTCAGTTTAGCCACAAGGTGACATGAAGTTAATCATTCCCTTCTGAGCTCCATCCCAAGACTGGGCAGAGCAGCAGAAGACACACACAGGAAAGTCAAACAATAATTCCAGCTCTTTCAGCACCCTCTTCCCAGGGTGCTCAAGCCCAGATCCTCTGAACAAGGTTCAAACATGAAAATCACTGAGACAGACTATAAAAACTTAATCTGAGCCAGCCCTGATGGCCTATTGGTTCAGTTCCCAGCCGCGGAACCCTACCACTCCTCTGTCAATAGCCATGCTGTGGTGGCAGCTCACATAGAAGAACCAGAAGAACTTACAACTATGTATTGGGGCTTGGGGGTGGGAGGGGAAGGAGAAAAAAATGAGGAAGATTGGCAACAGATGTTAGGTTAGGGCGAATCTTCCCCTGCAAAAAAACAGACAATCTGTAATCACAGAGAAAATACCTCTCCTGAGATAGGAAATTTTATGTAAGACCCTCATTAGTCACAAAAAGCCCATCGCCATCGAACAGATGCTGGTATAGCAGTCAGGATTGCTGAGTCGTTTCACAGCCATACAGCTCTGTGACCCTGGGTAAGTCACTGCCCTTCTCTGGGCTTTACTTTCTTGTCTATAAAAAGAGTTTGGCTGGGTGCTCTGAAGGGCCCTTCGAGCTCTGATAGAGGATGAATATATAATTCTAAGACAAAATGGGAAGTCATGTCTAGACCAACATAAGTAGATAAATTTAATCATTTTCATTTCTAAGTACAGTAATCACAAACATTCCACTCTAGCCATACTGGTCTCCTTACTATTCCACAGACACACTTACACACCTCCCACCTCAAGCCTTTGTCCTTGCTGCTTTCTACCCAGAAATCTTTTCCCTCAGAAATCAGCATGGTTGGGGTGGGGGACTTCCAAAGGTTTTGCTCTCAAGTGTCATGTTATCAAAATGACCTTCCCTGATCCCACAGTATCTAAAATAGTGTATCAACCCCATGGTTACTGTTTCCCTTTACCTTGCTTTATTTTTCTTCATACGCTTCTTACCCTGCTGACATTTAATTATTTTGTCTGTCTCCCCACCCGCACCCCATCCCACTAGAATGTAAGTACCTTGAGAGCAGAGTCTTTGTCTCCAATGCCTACAGCAGTGCCTGGCACATAGCAATTACCTAATAAATATTTATTGAATGGATGATTGGATGTTGAGATGATACGTCTCTCCTTAAGCATAATACTGCAGAAAAGGTTAAAATGGCCCCAGATTTTGAAAGATACAGCACTTCTATTTTACTGACCAAACTTCCTGAACTGACTTTTAGCTAAAAATTTAAGAACCATTTCTTTGGCACTCTAAGTTATTTATCTTTGAATTTATTCTAAAAGAAACTTCTTAATTTTGTTTTTGCTGGAGCCAGTCATTCTGAGATCCAACGGAAACTACGTGCTTCAGGTTTGGTAAATCCTGTATTTGAGGAAACAACGGTCTGTGAGAGAAAACTTGGGAGGCAGGCTTCAGTTAATTTCCTAGCCCCTCCTCTCACTTGGGTGATAAACTTGGGCAGGTTATCCTGAGGATCACATTCCCCACCTATAACAGAGAGACAAGAAATCCTAACTCATAAGGTTGTTGTGAAGATTAAATGTCATTCTTATTATGCAGGTCCCAAATTTATTTGACTCTCAGCTGTAAGAGTGGATGCCTTTGGGGCCTTTGCTTACCATGTCGGTGGAATTGTCACAGGAAATCTACTCTGACTTATTATGATTTAGTTAAAAAAAGAAGCTTTTTGGCAAATATGTCCCACTCTAAGAAAGTACACTCTGGGAAAATCTACACTTAAAGCCTCGAGTATCACCGTATCACTCATTTTAATGGCGAGTTTCCCGAGGGCATTTTTAAATAATTTTCTTAAATCTCTTCACATGTAGTTCCTTTGGGAACATGCACCTTTAGTCTGCCATCAGATGCCACATGCCTCATCAGAGAACTTGGAATGTGGGAGTCTTGTCACAGCAGCAGTCAATGGGCTGGTCTCTGCTTTGAGGCATTGGTAGTATATTTTTATAACTCAGTAAGAGGTACATGCGCTCTGGAGCCAGGCAACCTAAGTTGTAGTCCCAACTGTACCACTTATTAGCTCTGTGATCCTTGGCAAACCACTTGCCTTCCTGGTGCCAGTTTCCTCATCTATAAAATAGGGATAAAACTGATGATGCCTCATGGAGTTGTTGTGCAAATTAAATTAGATCATGCACATAGTGATTAGTACATTCCCTGGGCCAGAAGAAGTATTAGCTGTGATGTTATTGAAGTTATCATTGTCTGCCTCCAAATTCCCTTCTCTTAATGGAAACAGCCTTGGAGTATCCACTCAGTCAGCTCTGACACTTGATATCACCGTAGATAGGCCATCTCTGCTGTCACAGCATGTTTCCTCACCTGTTGAGAAACTGGAGAAAGCTCTATGTGTCTCCTGCCTACAGGAATCCTCTGTGGACCCAAAAGATCTAGAAGCATCAGGGTGTCCTCCCGTAGTGGTGTCTGGGCTGCCACTCAACACACTCCTCTGGCATAGCTGCCAAGGCGGGTTGGGAGGATCTGTCTGGCTCTGGCCAGCTGCCAGCTCCCCTTCCCAAGGGGCATGCCTAGTTCAGCTGAACATATCTGACAGGTGATAAACATGCTTGTCTGGAAGACAGTGAAGGAGAATCTCCATTCACCACTTTGGACTGCAGAAGTAGGAGGAAGGGAGACCTTGCACCCAAATAATTCTCTTCTGTATGGGCAACTGCTAAACTGAAAACACACCACAGATAACTCAGAGGTGCATTGAGAGTGTGTTAGGAAAAGAAACTGGAAAACGGCTCACATGAATCAATGCGAACATTTAATGGGCCTTAATTGGAACCTTATCCTACTGTACTTAGAGCAGAGAGATGAAAGCAAAAGAAATCTGAGAGACCATTTATTTCACTTGAGAAAGCAGTAAACTGAAACTACAAAAAGATTTGACTACTATTATAATTTTATGATTAAATAAAATTGTCGTAGACTAGTGCTGGTGAGCCCGTAAGTGCTCCATGGAATGCACCCATGCTCTCTGGCTGTTGTTAGGATGTGACCAGAAAATCTACCAGCCTATGCTGTGCATTTATTAATCTCGCTGTTCTCACAGCACCCAGAGGCTCCATGGTGAGGGAGGTTTGACCGAAGTTCTCCTTACAGGAAAGGCCCAAAGCCCACTAGGAATATTTGTGTTTTAAGGCATTATTAAATACTGTCTATCCACCTACTCACTTCCCTACCACCACACACATATCCTGTTAGTCTGTAATGGACGTAATCTTTCCAGTACTCTGTGGGGGGGGGGGGGGGGGTGTAATTATAAGTTCTGTTTTCTTAAAGAGGCTGGATTAGAAAATCAGAATAGCTACTAGTTGAGAATTTGGGGGTGGCATTTTTTGTATGGTGACTTCTTTCATTCATTCTTCAGAAAAAAAATATTCTAAGTTCTTTTTTTTTTCACCATATTTAAATGTAATATCTCTGCAGGTATAGGCAGCATAAGGTGCTTATATGTGTGAATGCTCATGGCACAGGATTATATTATTTCTTTAAGCTCACAACCAATTCCCTTCATTGCCAGAGAAAAGAAGGACTTGCTCAAGGTCCTGGAACGAGGCTTCCCAGCACCTTATCTAGGCCTTTCTGTGACCAGCCTTCGTCCTCCTCCCCTCTCTTATTAGGGGACATGGATAATACAAATAAACAGAAAACAGAAAATAAAATAACCCCTCAAATTTATGATGATAAGGTGACTCTGTATCATTTCCAAGGTCTGTGCTCTTTAGACAAAGTTCTTTCTCAAATGTTCTTTCTCAAGCTGGAAACAGCACTTTTGGGTATAGTTCCTGACAAATTGCAGAATCCATGACTTTTAGGGTTCGCCAAGTGTTTGACATAATCTAGCCCAACCTTCTTGTGGTGCAAGATGTGTCGGAAGGGAATTTAGAACTTGCTTCATTTAAAAGGTAACTCTTCTCACAGAATAGACAACATGAAAGAAGGTAAAAGAAGCTCTAACACAGAACAGAAAGCTGGAGGTGACTTATTCTTGGGGAAATACCAGTATCATGAGCTTTGTGTCCATATGAGCATTCATCACTCATTCCTTCTCTCATTTATCAGCTTTTTCCTAAATGCCCACCCTGTGTCAAACCAGGTGCTGGGAAATACAGAAATGAATACAACCCAGATCTAGTCCTTGTGGAACCTACAGCCTAGAAGCAGTGCTGTCAGTGCTGAGACTCCTTCCTTCCTTCAACAAACATTTAACAAGTACCTGCAATGGTCCAGTCACCGTTCTAGACACCCAGGATACCATGGAAAACGAAATAAACAAAGTCCTTGCCCTCAAGTTGCTGACGTTCTAGGAGGTAAGGGAGAGACAGACAATAAACTAACCTGGATCTGTGCTAGAGGTTCCTCTTGGAAATGCTTCACAGTGGAAGTGGTGCTTGAGCTGATATCTGAAAGTGGAATAGGCACTTACTAAGTAGCAAGGTAAGAAAGACATTCTAGGCATAGGAGAAACCATGAGCAAAGGTACTGAAATATAAAGTAGCCTTACAGGTTCAGGGAACTGCAAGCTGTTCATTCTGACTGGAACTTAGGATGTAGGGGAAAGAACAAGAGCTAAGAGTGAAGAAGCAGGCTGAGTCCAGGTCACGAAGGGACCTACGTGCTAGACCAAGAACTTGGGGATTTATCCTCTAGGAGATGATGAAACGCCCCTAAACGTTACTAGCAAAAGATGATATGCTCAACCTATGTCTCAGAATCCACTCCTATACGTGGAAAATGGGAAGACAGGCATCAGGACTTCCACCCTGGAGCCCCATGTCTGTGAGCAGGTGCCCCTGGTTCTGAAGCATTATTCACTCCAACAGGAGCAGAATGATGTTTGAGGAGGAGGCCTGCCCAGAAGCCTCTTTTGCATCCCTCTGCTAGTGGTACCCAACACACAGCCTGTTACCCATAGGAAGCAGAGAACAGCAAGTAGGGGCCTTTCACCCAGTTTCTCTTGAGAGACACAGCAGAACAGCCACTCGCCCCTTACTACATAAGGAAAGCCCTTGTTTCTCTAGGATCACCTGGTTTCCAGAGCCTATGAGAGGCCAACCTCCTAACTACTGACTTTAGCCTCTCTTTATGACCCTGGCTGCTTTCATCCCTTCTTTCCTTCTTTCCTCTCTCTCCTTCCTCCTTGACACTCTGCTGGTGCTAGACAGCAATGAATCCCCAAGACCACCAGGAAGATGACTAGTACTTAAAGGGCCTACCTCCCACACAGTTCACCAAGATGTCTGCATTTAATCCCAGCCTAGAAATCTATCTTATGGCAGAAGCAAGTTTGGGAGGAGAGGAATTTGTTTGTAGTGTGAGCCAAGGGAATCTTTGTGTTTGTCTTCTCTGAATTTGATTTGATCATGTATGTGGACAGACTCTTCAAATTTTTCTCCTGTGATATTTAAATAAAGCCACTTCTATAGCCTCCCTACTTTATCCCCAAGGCATCAGCTTAGAGAAACAAGGTGTGTGTGTTTGAGGCATGCCATTTTCTTTATATGATTTGTAGAGGTGACTGGCCTCAAGTCCCCCCCGTCATATTGTTCTGTCCTGGGCCCAGGCTTCAGGTATGATGAGACTCGTCAAGAGCAATGTGGACAGAGAGGCTTGGCCTGTGCGCTGGCCTGGCCTGACCACCACGGCTGCTGCTTCTCACTCTAGCATTGTAGCAGGACCAGTTTTGAGGAGAGGAATGCAACAACTACTTTGTTTCTGCTCTGCTAGAAAAATATTCTTTGTTCCAATGATTTACAGACTCTCTCGGCTGTCTCTTTTAATCAATTTAGATGTCTAGACACCTATTTTTACCCCTCTGTTGAGGACATCTTGTCTGACAAGAAAAGGAAAAAACAAAACAAGAATTCTTAGGCATAAAGAATTTGTCTTGGTGAAAGTTAACTATTTGTATACATTTCTGTCTAACTCCATACTCATACTCACTCACTCTACCACACTGACCAATGGAGCTGGTTTCATCTTAGGTTTGACAGACCAGCTCACAAGGCTTGCTGAAAGAAGCTGCCCCTGCCCCACCCTACCCCTGCTCTCTGTACCGTTGTCCTAAGAGGCTGTTGGATTTGATAGGGTGCTGGCTGAAGTACTCAGTCAGCTGTTCTTGCAAATCCAAAGACAGTGTCATCTGAGGACTTTGAAGGCCCTGGGATGAGTAAGCCCATGGCTCTGGTGTGGTAGGTATAGGCCCCCTGGAGTCAGGTTTGGGAACCAAAGCTCAGTCCTCATTCATTCATTCCCCGGATAGTTATTGAGCACCTGTTGTTTGTCAGCCACTGTGCTAGGCACCATGCCATATACTAGGGATAGAGCAATGAATAAAAGGGACATAGCCCCTGTCCCCATGGAGCTTATAGCCTTGAGACTGTTGAAAACTGGGGATTCACATCTGTCTGTCTTAGCCTAAACAACTGCTCACGCATCTGGAGCCAGGCAGGGCCACGTGTGGTTCTGTCTTCAGGTCTATGGCAGATGCAGAGCTGGGCTCCCAGTGACATAAGAATTTAGAAACTTGACAGAGGGCATTCTGAGGACACAAAACTAATTAAAATAAAATGCATAGCTTTCTAAAACTACTGATGGAGTTCCTCCTAAATAAAGGGGATATTCAGGATCACAAGTAGATCTTAGCATAACACCAGGATTCAGAGAGTATGAGTAGGTAAAACAGAACTTGACCATTTTCTGTTTTGTTTTCTTGAATGTAGGTGAATTCTAGAGAGCTGGAGACTTTACTATAGGATACCATGGTTGCATCTATGATAGGTGGATAGATGGATAGCTAGATTTGGAGAGGGGGCAAGAAACTGCTATAAAACCTTTTTCTAGTTTATTTCTATTATTTGGTGTCATGGTTTTGGTATGGTCAGGGAATGAGCTATTCCCATATAAATGAATTTTGCAGATGACCAAACTTACCTTTAAAACATGATGTTTAGAGCCAGCCCTGATGGCCTAGTGGTTACACCTAGTTCAGCGCTAACCACTTCAGTGGTCCAGGGTCATTTCCTGGTCATGGAACTACACCACCCACCTCTCAGTTGCCATGGTATGGCAGTGGCTCACACAGAAGAACTAGAAGGACTTACAACTAGGATATACAACTATGTACTGGGGCTTTGGGGAGAGAGAAAAACAGGAAGATGGGCAACAAACATTAGCTCAGGGTGACTCTCCCTGCAAAAAAAAAAAAAACACGATGTTTATTTAACATTAACTATTTGTGATCATTTTTTAAATATTACAGTTTTCTGCCTTCTTAAATTATACTTAATATATTATATATTTTTTGATGCCATAAAAAAATGAGTGCCTACTATAGTGTTAGGTACATGAGAATTATCATATATATGGAAGCAAATTTTTAAATTGTAGGATACTAAGTAAAGGTAATGGGTTATAATTAATAAAACGTTTTACTTGTTATGCTCTCAAGACCAACTGAAAAGGGTAGAGATATTTACTTTTACACTAAATGATTCCAGGCAACTTTTTGAATTCTCATTTCTTCTTGAAATAATTTTAATTCCCACCCCTTCACTTATAGTGTCAGCTGATGCTTCTTCCTGTTGTCAGTTTACCTATCTCCAACAGTCTCCTTCTAATTTGCTGATTCCAATCTACTGTAGGCTGGAAAACCACTTGTATTAGACTTGCTTCTGAAATATGACTTGGTAGACTGAAGTGGAGCTTGCAGAACTTACCTGTGAGTAACTGACATGAGTTTTGTTGAAAGACTGGGCACTCTGTGAGGGTAGGGGTGTCACTGACTTGTTCATTACTCCATTCCCAGTGCCTCACACTACACTTGGCGAGAGTAGATGCTCAGTAAATATTTGATGAATGGACTAATTTGTCTGCCCAGCAGCCTACTTGCTCGCTTCCTGGTTCTTGGCTGTATTCCAGGTGGTCACAGTTGGAGGAAAGGGGCCCTCCGAGTGAGTAGAATCAGGCTGTTTTCCATTTATATAACATGATAAACTCTCCACAGTTCTTCCTAGCCACTCTCCTTGGGATCCTATGAAGTGAGTACAGCAGTTGTCATGGTACAGATGTGAAACCTGCAAACTCTCCCCAGGCCTATTGCATTTCTAGACCAGACTTAGGACTACTCAGTACCCAACTTCTACTTTCCTTTTTTTCTTCTTTAATTTAACTGTTGAGGAAAACTGTTCAGGTCTTACCAAGGATTAACTTTATAAATATATTATACATGACAGCATTTGTTTCAAAAATGTAAGACCAGATTTTCAGGCACTTAAAACCCGGAAGGCAGCTGACTGCAAGACCATCACAAGACAATGCTCATTTCAGAGTCACATGTTCCAGCAGTTCACTCCTGAAAGTCTAGCCCCATCACCAACCATTCCTCTCGTTCAAGTTCTTATGACTGATAGTTTGAGACAAACCCTTGGCACAGCCCAACACATAACCAAGAACTGGTTATTTGATACCTAGCCAACTAGAATATAGGTTTTTGAAGAAAGACCTTTTGTGTTGGTTTAATCTGTGTATGTCAGTTGGTTTAGTCCATTTAGAATGGCTGTATTTCATACTCATCTTCATGTGGGCTGGCAAAGTCATGTGAGAAGCTGGCTGGCAGCCAGTCATGAGAATGAGCTCAGCCTGGTGACAGAGAGCCCCTCTGCCCGGGAAGGGGTAGCCTCATGAGTCTGATACCCTGGATGGGCCTGAGAAGTGAGAGAGAAGCCAGCACTCAGAGTCATAAGAGTTTTCCAGGCCCAGCTCCACCAGTGACTGGCTGGGGGGACCTGGAACAAGTCTCTTAAACTTTCTGAGCATTAGATTTCCTCTTATAAAAGAGTATAGTTATCCTTGTCTGCTCACTTCAGAAGGTGTTTAGAGACTCAGATAATGTAGGTAGAGGGGCTTTATAGACTATTGAGTACTGTCTCTGCCAGTGACAGGCTTCCTGCTGTGTTGGATTTTGCTGAGGTTCTGGTGATGTGTTGTTCCAGAAGACTTTACACTCCTTCAAACCAAGTGAGAGACCAGTGTCACCTACCAACCACAAAGGGGGAAGATCTTTTCTAGACCTTTCTTTACAACCAGTCCAGAGAACCCTGAGTTGGTGCCCAAGACCCTGAGGATCCCAAGCCCAACTTCCTTCTAGGGTAAGAGACAGCTTATCACCAAATCTATTCTTTAGGGATGTCTTAGTCAGTTTGGACTGCAATAACAAAGTTCCACAGTTCCAAAGTTTCTCACAGTCCTGGAGGCTGGAAGTTTGAGATCAGGGTGCCAGTCTGTTGAGGTTCTGAGGAGGGCCCTCTTCCAGGTTTCAGACTACCAGCTTCTCATTGTATCCTCAACTAACATAAAGAGAACTGGAGAGCTCTCTGGGGTCTCTTTTATAAGGTCACTAATCCCTCATGAGGGCTCCACTCTCATGACCTGATCACCTCCCAAAGGCGTCACTTCCTGATGGCATCACATTGGGGATTAGGATTTCAACATATGTATTGAGGGGGAACACAAACATTCAGTCTATAACAAAGGACTAGATATGTAGACCTAAGGCAACATGATGTGGAGACCACTGAGGCCTCCAAGTCAGAGAATGGCATCTGTACCTCATGAGAAGAGATGTGGTGTGATTCTCCCCCAAGGCAAGGCACAGATGAGTTTGTTAGCTAGGGACCCTCTATGGTTTTGATTCATTCATTCCAGTAACTTTGATGACCCTAGCCCTCCAGCAGAGCAATGGAGGGCATAACAGTAAAGGACACAGTTCCTTCCCTCTGGAACTGGGAATTAAGCTACAGACACCTAAATATGTAATAGCTGCTGCCACGTCCTTGGGTTGAAAAAGAGAGGCTGTCTCTGGCTGTGTTGCCTGGGAAGACTTCCTGGGCTTAAGGCTTTCCTTAAGTGCTTTGAGGGAAGCTCATCCTGGGTCTGAAGCAGGAGCCCACAACACCAGCCTATTAGCTTTGGCCCTTTCTGCTGTTTTCAAATTGACAAGTCTAGCACAACAGCCTCAAAACACACACACGGAGTAAGCTAAGCCTCTGCTTCTCTCTGCCACTTACCTATGTTTCTTGGACTGTGCCTCTGCTGAGATTTTCTTTTCAGAGCTGTCAGAATGCATTTCCTACCCCGCCACCACAAGATCCTGGCAGGTATCCCCAGCACTGTTTGCATAGCTCTCTCCTGTGCAGGTAGGGCCAGGGAGAGGCTGCAGCAGTGGCTTCCCAGGTGGCATGAAGCTTGCTGACGAGTCCCAGCCAGAGCAGGGCCTGCTGCTGCCATACCCCCTGTTCTAATGAGCAGCCCTTATGGTGAGGTAGAGGTGGGACAATGGAAAGCATTAATTAGGCCTCACACTGGGAGGGGACTTCTGGTCCTGCAAGTGTATAGGAACCAGATCTTACAGGAGAAGTCTCAGCAGCAGAGCTGGTGAGCTAACCAAATGCTCATAACTAACATTGGTGTTTACATTGTGGTCACAGGCACTTTCTCATTTGATCCTCATCTAAACCTTGAAGGCTGCCATCTACCCCTGTTTTATAGAAAGGACCATGAGGTTCAGATTTGTTAACTGACCAGAGCCAGGTCTAGATCCCAGGGCTACCTAACACCATGCATCCTTGAGCCTGCAGATTCATGGCTTATGACCACTGAGAGACAGTTGACCCAGTCAACTCTGAAATACACCCGGTTAGTGAGGATAGCCTTTCTAATGAAACATTCTGGCTGGTGGCAATGAGGAATCAGTTAGAGCTGTGTTATGGACTGAAATGTGTTCCTCCAAAATTCATATGTTGAACCTTAACCTCCAATGTGACTGTACTTGGAGATAGGGCTTTTAGGAAGTAATTAAGGTTAAATGAGGTCATAGGGTAGGGTCCTAATGCAATAGGATTGGTGGCCTTATAAGAGGAGGAAGAGAGAAAGAGATCTCTCTTTCCACACACACTCAGTGAGGAAAGACCATGTGAGAACACAGTGAGGTATAAGTCTGAAAACCAGAAAGAGAGCTCTTACCAGACCCAACCATGCTGGCACCCTGATCTCAGATTTCCAGGCTCCAGAATGGTTAGAAAATAAATTTTTGTTGTTTAAGCCACTCAGCCTATGGTATTTTGTTATAGCAGCCTGAGCAGACTAAGACAGGTTAGTACTGAATCTAAGAGCTGCTTCTCCCTGCCTAAAATTCCTCCACCTACAATTTCCGGGTGCCCAGATTTGATGCAGCCTTGAAGGTCCAACGCACCTTCTCAGTGCAGCCTTCCACGCTCATCTAAGTAAGGAGTAATCTCTCTCTCCCTTGGGGTCCCCCAGTTCTTCCTTATTCTCCCCTCTCTGATGACCCAGGCTCCTTTGTATTATTGTCGTTTGTGTACATACCTCATCTCCCTGAGAGCTAAAGCATGATTCCTTTCTGCGTCTTCTATAGCACCTGGCATAGGAAGCACTTAGTAAATGTCTGCTGAATTTAGAGCTCTCTTCTGGCTCTCTCTCTTGGTACATCCAAGTTATACTTCACCTGGTAGAAAGCACAAAGATTGGAGCCAGAAGGCCTAGTGGGTGTCAGGGGTCAGCAGATGAAAGAATCAGCATGTCCACTTGTCTACTCCAGATTCTTTCTTTCTTTCCTTTTTTTTTTTTTCTTTACCAGATTCCTTTTTAATGCCAGCATTCAGATCCTCCTGGCTGTCTTTCTACCAGGCTATAGCACCCACTGGCAACATACAACTTTGCTTTTTCTAAAGCCCCTTTCGTTTTTCTAAAATTTCCCAGAATTTTAATAATGTTAACAGTTCCAAAAAGAAGAAGAAATGTGAGTCTTTCCCTCTCCTTCTCTCTCCCTTCTATCTCCTCCTCTCCCTCCCCACCCCCCCCAATCCCTCACCAATGATACTAAAGGAAAAAGTGGTGACTACCAGGGCATTTGGGTAAAAGGTGCCCTTCTTCAGTGATTGTAGAATTATGCCCAGTAGCCTCTGCTTAAAAGACCAGAGGAGTGGCCTTGTGCCCATGATCCTGTCTCCAGAGAATGATCAAGGACAGATCCAAGAAGGCCTTGGAGTACTCTCTCTTATGTTCTAATACAGTCAAATAGTTTCTGTATGATTTGTTTTAAATTCAAAATGTAGGAATCTTATTTTCAGTGAGAAAGAATATCTGTAAAGATCCAACATCTTTGGTCATGTTCTCTTTATTTGGGTACTAGTAACACAGTATGTTCACTTTATGAAAATTGAGCTATTCACTTAATTGCTTAATGGGTGTGCATGTTATATTTCAATACAAAGTGGTTTTTTTTTTTTAATTCACCACTTTAAAACCCAGAGCAATTGAGCAGTTTGTCCAGGGTCACACAACTAGTTGGTGACTAGAGTAAAGGCAGGAACCCAGATCTCTTAGTTCTTTAGTTAATACCTATTTTAGAATTGCACCTAAGAGCAAGTGGAAAGTTCAATTTCAATCTCTTTTGATCTGAATGTTGCTGGAAATTCCCTTGGTTTCCTTGGAGCCCTGCTCTGCATCTGAAAGTGAACATCATACTTGAGAGGGGGTTTCTCATTATTATCAGGGCCATACCAGCTGCCTACCTGCTATCTCTGATGATTTTGACCACCAAAGAAATCTAGAGCCAGACCTCTCCCTCCCCTTGGTGCAGTGCTCTGGAAAGGGGCTCTGTGGAAGCCCCTTTATGTTTATATTGGCCTTTGTGCCCTGAAAGGAGGGTCAGCTGGCCTAGCCAAGCTCAGGGTGGTGCCCACCTTAGGCCTGGCGTCCCACATAAAGTAGAGGAAGATGGCCACAAATGTTAGCTCAAGGCCAGTCTTCCTCAGCAAAAGGAGGAGGATTGGCAGCAGATGTTAGCTCAGGGCTAATCTTCCTAAAAAAAAAAAGGCATCCCTTTGTCTGGATAAACATCAGTTATTGATTTAGTTACAGCTCCATCAGGAAGACAGATAGAGGGAAAACATATTGTAAATATGAGATTTCCCTTAATTGTGTGTATTCCTTTCATTCAGCAACACGTTCATGTCCTATGATGACTCTCTATTGACTTTCTACTGACTTTGGAAAGCTTGAGCGGTCAGGTGACGTTTGACCACTCTAGGACCTGGGAGTGAATAACTAGACGAAACAAAACTGAGCCCTACCTTCACCCCCTACCTGTCAAAAGCCTCTCAGGCAACTCTCTCCCAGTGCCTCAGGCCCTGAGAATCAAGGTCAGGCTGTGTGCATCCCAGCCTTGCCTCCCTGCCCCTACAGAAAGTGCTTTAGCCTAGCTCAGCTGACCATTCAGCTATGCTCATGACATCAAGCTGCCACCCCTCTGTGCCACAAGCCCACCTGAGTTACCCAGGAGTGGTCTCACCCACCATGCCTCAGTGCTACAGGATGGCCCTTCCTGGACCTCCTAATCCTGTTTCCCCAACAATGTTTGAAATGTGGTTTGAAGGACAGTGCCAACTAGATGTCCTTCTCTAGCTTACAGCCAAGCCAGGGGGTATGGCTCTCACCAACCCTGGTGGACCCCTTACCTGTAACCTGGTTAAGTTCTGCCATAGGTGGTCCTATGGGTGGAACTCCTTGCTCCAAGGTAACCAAACTTCCTACCTCCATTTGTGTCTTCTGCAGCCCAGGTACTTAAAAGTAGTGGCCTCTGGCGGGTCATCTCACTACACTGCTGCTGACCTCTGTAAACTCACTTCATCAAAAGGCAACTGACAGCCAGCTCTGTTCCTGGAGCAAACTGACAGGCCCCTAAGGGACTCTGCTTTACCCCAGAAAGGGTCAGGAGACTGGGTAGAGTAAGTTCCGGTTAAGCTCTCATGTTCTGTGCTCATTTTCCAGGAACCAGGTGTTGCTGTCTTTGAGTTAACATGCTGGCCAGTTTAATATCTTTTCAATTAGTGAATCTTCCAATAATAGTATTTTAACAATGAAGTTGCAAAGAAAAAACTTGTTCTTAATTTTTGTCCAAAGCGAGGAAGGAGACTTCTAATAATGATATCGTTATAAATTCTAAAGTGGTGATCATTTGGCTGTGCTACAAAATTTATAGATAATAACTAAAATAAAGATTTAAGTAAATGTTTTATCAATAAAGTACATGATAGGGCATATTTTTCTCAGCCAGTGTCAGAAATGGCAGCACATAGCCATGTGCTGAATTGTCACACTGAGAGTCTTTAAAATTCCTGCTGGATTTGAAGGTATTAACAAGTCCCTATCAACATTCTCTAAAGGTTTTTGATGTCATTTTAGCTATTGAACTAAAATATGTGAACTATTACTTTGTTGATTTTGTTCTTAAACCAAACTGCATTATCATCTGAGAGTGTGTTCTTAAAGTATTGTTAAAAGTGCTTTGAAAACTTGTAAATCCCTGTAATTTATGTTTCTCTTGCCTCTGCTGTTTCATTCTGTCCTTCTGGTTTTAATTTGAATGCAGTCCTGTCTGGGTGTGTACCTGTAAAATTGTGTTTTTCCAAGTACAATTTACAGTCCTGACCTTAGATTTTACAGTGTTCCTAACCTTCCATGAGCTTCCTCCTATACCAAGAATTGAGCTTTGGGTCACCCAGCTCTTTCATATTAGAAGTGTCTAGTCAGGGTTACTTGAAACAGATCTGATTTTGACATTTCTTAGTTTATCATGTAGGCCTAGGGAGTAAATTAGGAGGGCTTCCCTGCAAGCCCATTAATTGCATTGCCCCATTTCTTAAAATGTACACAGTTGTAAACCTAGACTGCTTGAAGACAACAGTCTCATTTATCTAAACAATTCTCCTTTTAGCTCAATGGCACTGATGGAAACACAGATAAGGAGTATGGATTGGAGGAAGGATCTTTTGGAGACTGCTTGCTGAAACCGTTCCCATTCCCCTTACAATCCCCTTTTCTTTCCAGGGCTTGTCTGCATACAGAATAGATCTGTCTACATTCAGTATCTATCATGAGCTAGGCTAGAGGACGATGGCTGTGGGCAGGGCTAGAGGAGTGGGTATCTTTCTTGTCAGTGAGCTCTTTGCAGATTTTAAGGAATATGGCTACTCTGCGTGTATGGTGGGGAGTTGGGGTGGGGAGGTGCACTTTGTTAAAGCAGTGTGTGTGAATCCATTTCATAGGCATCCTCTCTCCATAGCAGCTGTACCCTTTATCATGGATTATAATAATTGTTAAATGGCTGCATAACTTTTGGAATATTTTCCTTAGGTTAGGAAATGAGATTAATTTATTTTCTGCTCCTTTCAAATATCACTTAAATTAAGCTCTGGTGAGGAGTTAGGAGCCTTTTTTTTCCTCCTTACACTTCTTCAGCGTCTTCTCCATGGTTCTTACTGACACTGTCCTGGGGGTGTGAGGGGTCGGGAGGTGAAGGCGAGGGCTGTTTGGCAGTTGACCTGGGATTCCTCCTCTGTTTCAGGTAATTGTACAGTCTGGCCGCCACCCGACGGTGCTGCAGAAGCTCTGCCAGTTGCCCTTCCAATATTTCAGTGACCCACGGCTGATCAAAGTGCTGTTCCCTTCACTTATCGCTGCTTGTTACAACAATCATCAGAACAAAATCATTCTGGAGCAAGAGATGAGCTGTGTTTTACTGGCCACGTTCATTCAGGTACCTTCTGTGTTATGCCTAATTCTCTGGCTTTATGTATAAGCTAATGTGATTGAAAAGTAAAAGTGAACCAGCTGTTTATTCTTGCCATCCACAGTACATTTTAAAACCTTCACATGTTTCTGTGCTTGAAAATTAATTTCTAAAATATCAGGAGAGCAAAACTGGGGTTGTGTGTTGTATAATTTCTACTTGGAGGATTTCAAGCAAAGGATATTTTTCCAGTTAATGAAATGGTAAACATGCACTAAGGAAATATTTTTAAAAGATTGCCGACTTCTTTAAGTCTGCTCCATTCACCTTGCTTTTAGAATAGTTATAGGGAATAGACAGTGATCGCTCAAGAACAAGTAAAACTTCAGTTTATTTTTAAATTTTTAAATATATATATATACACACACACACACATACATCTTTGTGTGTAATAAAAACCTATCATATTGCTTTTTTAAAAAATCTAAAACTTTTAAGTACGGCCTTACATTTTTCTGATCCAGTTAAATTCTGTAAGACTAGAATCAGAATTAGTGCTGTAGCAAAGCAAAGCAATATTTTTGTATCTAAATTAACTCAGTCAACTGACAGGAGAAAAATCAAGTTGGCTATTCTTTAACATTTGCTAATAGTTAATCCTCTGATATTTTTTCCCTATCATTGTAGATCATTATTTGCTGAAAATCTTCCATCATAAAACCAATGTGTTTTTGCTCCATGACGCATATGTGATTAATAGACAATGTTTTCTGTTTATAATAATGAAACAGAAAGCAGATCTCTATATTAGTGTTGTTCTTTACTCTGGCTAATACACCTATATCACTGCTGAAAGGCTGTGGTAGTGCCCCGCTGGTTGAGATGGCTAAAGAGGCCCCGAACCTTCTTCCCCTCAGACAGCAGTTAGTGCTTTACATTTTTTAAACTATCCTCTATTAAGCGATCAACTTAGAATAAACACAACTATATCAATTATATTTAGAAAGTTTTATTTTCAGCTTAATTGTTCTGTTTGAACCTGGGTTCCATTTTCTGGAAAAATTTTCAAGGTTATTCAGATCTATAGGTAGGGTATGGATTTTCAAAAAATGTCTTATCGTTAAATTAAAATCTTAATAAAGTCTTATATAACCATCATATCAACATTCAAGATTCTTCATATATTCTTAGAGCCTTAGGATTAAATTAAATAGAAAATACATTATAAAGAATTTTAAGATTGTGATCTTTTTAAATTCAGATTATTCATTCTTTCATTCAACAGATAATTTTTGAGTGCCTGCAGTATGTTAGGCACTGCTCTAGTTGGATACAGAAATCAATAAGACAGATAAAAATTCCTGCCTTTATAGATCTTTCATTAAAGTGGGTCAAACCAAAAACAAATAAATAAGTAAAACAAATAGCATGTCAGATGGTGTTAAGTGCTGTGGAGAAAAGTAAAGCAGGAAAGGGGGCTAGGGACTGCCATTGGGGCGGCGTGCAGAGAGGCCTCAACCAAGACAGTGATGGCTGAGCACAGACAGTGTTGCATCTGTACCAGCTTAGTCCCTTACATTTTCAACTGCTTGGAAAACAGTTTATAAAATACAAATGATATCAGAATCTAAAGTGAAGATCATATATATTACTTGTTTTCATCTGGTATTGATCTCAAAGTACTTCTAAATCTACTCTTTTCTATTACATTTAATACACATTTAAATGTAGTTTAATGAAATGTAATACATTTAACATACATTTTAACAAATTTTGTAAATGCTACAGAAATTTATTGCAATTTTCTTGCTTGTTTGAGACAGTGTTAGTGGAGTTAAATGAAGTGGGTTTTTTCTATAAATAATTATGCTCAAGGGGATGAATATACATTGGATTTTAGTCTATAAAATGGTTCTTCAAGGTCTCCATGTGTTAGATTCTTAATAGTCACCAGAAAATGATATTAAAAATAGGAGCTGATAGTTTGTTATAGATTTCTGCAAATTTACATATTATATAAGACATTTTTCACTTTCCATCTAAAAGTAAAATTACCAGACTTTAAGATTTAGCTGCAGAATATATAAGGGCTTTTATAGTTATGCTTTTAAAAAATGTTAAAAATCTGTCAATATTCTAAGACAATAAATTTGGCTAAAGCATTTAGTTTGTTAGATGCAAAATAAAGTTGTAGTTTCCACAGTAGGCTGCAACCTGGCCCTTGGTGATACAAGATTCAACAGTCATCACTATTTATTTTTAATTTATGAGAACCTGAACTACATAACATCAGTTTCTTCGGCTTTTATATTTGGGCTCCAAAGTATTCATGCAAAAATAGTTGTCTCGGAATTCAGAACCATTTTTTAAGCCACCCTCAGCAAAATTCTCTTTTCATGGCATTGGAATAAAAACACGTTTTTCATCTCATACAGGATTTTGCACAGACTCCAGGTCAGGCAGATAACCAGTCTGATCAGTCCAAAGGTACGTCTCTGTTGATATGAAATATCTTGCATTTGTTAGCTGAATGGACATGTTTCTCACTCCTCCCTATGGAACCGTTAGAGAAATCAACTTATTCTATCACCTAAAATATTTGAGATTCAGATATCAAGGATAATTCAGTGAGTAAAGAAATTGATTTTGTAATCAAGTGTGAGTGCATCAGAATATACAGACAAATCTATGGAAGTAAAAGAAAAGCACAAAACATCTTTGTGTAATTTATACTCACCTCATGCAAGATGTAATAAATGGTGAATAATTACTAAAGAGCCACTTTGTAATGCAGGAGACAATCAGATCATTAATATTGACCTACATTACTCATATAAACGCTAAAATCACATAGGTTTTACCCTGTGCATATTCAGAATAAAATTACCAATAATAGTAGCCCATATTTTCCCCCTTAATTCAAGTACACGAATTTATTAAATTGAAAATGTAAAATTGTTTTATATGGAGAAGACAGCCATCAGATTAGCAGAATTCAAGTGCCAAAAAATTAATAAGCTTTTTTTCCTGTAGCATTCCTACTGAGGTGTTTCCTGTGATCAGAGCTGGAGATACAGAATTGTAAAGTGAATTTTTATTTTTTTAAATATTCTGCTACCCAGACTGTAATTGAGAAGTACAAGTTGCTCTTTGTCTGGCTGCATGGCGGTATCTCTGATTAATGAGACCCTAATCCAGATTTTCCCTAATTCTTCCATTAGTTTGATAGTCTTTAAAGTGGCCAGAGACAGCAGAACCCTCTGGGGCACCCACCAAGTTGCCCTTACTTGCTGGGGGCTCACTTTGGACTCCGTCACACACACACCAAAAAAAAGTTATCTATAGTGAGCAGGTGTTGAAAAATACCTAGAAGAGAATATAACTAAAATTGTAACAATATCATGAAAAATTGTCATGTTTTATTGACTCAGCGAAGTAAACAGAAAGCTATGTTCCTTTTTAGAAATTCAAGTCAACATCATAGTCAGCACCGTTTGTCTAAGTCAGAATTAGTGTGCAAGTTCAGTTCTGCCCTCAGTCACAGCCTCTTTTTTTTAAAAGCTATTGATCAGCATAATGTGTTATTTCTTACAAAATAATTTTTTTAATTTTTAGTATGTGAAAATACCTAGAAAACCTTCTAATGTATTTAGTTTTAATTATACAGCAATTTTTTGCCAGTAAGAAGTACAGACATTCTTTTTTCCTCCTCTTTCTCCTGACCTTAAGGATGAGTCACCATTTGCTTCATATCTGGCAGGCGGAGTCCTTGGGCTGCCTGTGTGCTCGGTGGGCTGAGGCCCGTGGGAGTTTTGACCTTCTTTCTTTTCCCAGGGACCATCTTCTCTGAGTTTCATGCTTTCCCCAATTAACATAGGCTTAATCCACAAAACAGCAAATGGAGAATTGGTCTCTGCTTTCCTCAGAAAGAGTCATCACTATATTGGTGACAGCTCATAATATGCTTACTTGATTAAAAAAAATGATAATGCCTCATTAAGTTGCCAGTTTGCACCTTAGACATCTGTTCCCCTTTTGCTTAGATTAAGTGCCCATAAAATGTTTCAAGATGTTTTGAGTTCATTGCCCAGGTGAACCTCTAAATTCTAAGTGTTAAAGCAGCTTCTGGTAGCACCATGTTCTTAGTGCCGAGGAAGAATTCTGGTTTTCAAATACTCCTTGCTCAATGACTGCCCAGCTCTGTGTTTGTTTTGCCTACATCGATAGCCAATAAAGCTAATTGTTCCCTCTGAATGCCAGATTTGAGCATTTTAAAGTTATATTTAAACTAAAATCATGCTTTAAATTAAACAGACTATTTTAGAAAACAACTGTGAAGTTTATGTACAGACTTACCCTTTCAAGGATGGAATATATGACTATCATTTTATTTTGTTCAACATGCTTATTTTTTCTCTATTTTCTTACTCTGGAGTCCAAAACCAATTCTTTTTTTGTAATCTTTTATGTAGGGGTTAATGTCTGAATATGTTAGAACAGAATAGATTATGATTAAAATATATATTATATATTTTATACTATAGATATAGATTGATCTTACATAAACTTGTATCATAATTTATTTGAAGTGTATGTCTCCATTTTGTACTCATATCAAAATAATTTTTTTTTTTTTTTGAGGAAGATTAGCCCTGCCCTAACTGCTGCCAATCCTCCTCTTTCTGCTGAGGAAGACTGGCCCTGAGCTAACATCCGTGGCCATCTTCCTCTACTTTATATGTGGGATGCCTGCCACAGCATGGCCTGTCAAGCGGTGCCATATCCGCACCCAGGATCCAAACCTGCAAACCCTGGGCCGCTGAAGCGGAACCGTGTGCACTTAACTGCTTTGCCACTGGGCTGGCCCCTCAAAATAATTTTAATTTCTTAAACTTTGAAGAAGTGAACTCATTTTAATTCAACTCTTTTCTTTTTTTCTCTCAGGAAAATGCCTTGGTTCCCAAGACTATCTTGAGCTGGCTAACAGATTTCCTCGGCAGGCCTGGGAAGAAGCCCGACAGTTTTTCTTAAAGAAAGAGAAAAAATAAATGTTTTGGTTGATTTTGTATTTGGGTACTCTCATTAATATTTTAAATTGTTCAAACAAACGTTCTGTTTCTTAAACTCATTTTCACATGTTTATACTCTCCCTGGCACTGTAGATATGGTATATACTTTGCACTATTTATAATGACTGTAGATACTTTAATGTTCTTTCTAATTCTGCAAGTTGAATTTATCTCATTTATGCACCGTATTTCGGAGTTTGGTAACTTCCATCCTATGATAATATATACTTTGTATTTGTAATATGGGTGAAATTAGACATAAAATTAGCAAGTTTCTTTTGTTCTTCTTGTAATAAAATAACATTCTGTTTGCAATGGTGACTTTTGTTGTTAAGGCAATACAAATTTGAAAAGAATGTTAACTCCAACTCCGGAAGTATCTTAAAGACTTAAAGTCAACCTGCTATAAATTTCCCTTTTTGGAGTAAAGATGTTTGTAACACTTTTACATTCTGTTATGTAATACATTTTAGCGGCTATTTGAAATGAATTTGGAGCACTGTATTCCTTGGTCTGCCGAAACTTCCCTAGCAGCCAATACTGAGCCTCCTATAGCATTGCTGAACTGAAATTATTTTCCAGAGTAAAAATTAGTGATGCAAGAAGATCAACCACAGTGAATCACCTTGAAGTATTTTCTCAAATAACTGTAAAATAAAGCAACGCTGAAGTAAATGTAAAACAGGTCCCAATGGCTCTGAATAAAAGTTTTAAACCACTTCAGTGCGCGGCTCACAGTGAAAGTGAGAAATGCTTGCCCGGAGAGTTTTCACGTCTTGTTCTCACCGTTTCTCCACCGTAAGCCAATGGTCAGTCCTAAGCCGTTCACTGAGTGACATCGGTAATAATTCTGTCGGCTAAGGATCAAACATCACCAAGAAAAAAGATCTGGTTGGAAATAATTGGTCTGAATATGTATCAGATTCAAGACTATGGGAGGGAGGCTGGAAAAATGCAGGTTTCTTAAAAACAAACTTACCTACCTATTGTTCAGGACACTTCTTTTGGAGCCTCACAAAGCTGCCAAGTTACGTATGTGCTGTTGTTACTTCTTTGCAAATCGAGAGAAAATAAATTAAAAAAAAAAAAAAAGGCTAACGCATCCTTGTGCGCTCCGTCCTCCCGCAGCCGCGGGGCCCCGCGTCTTCCGCACGCTAGGGCGGCGGGGTCGCAGCCTAGCCGGGGCCCCGACCCGAGAGTCTTCCCGGGGCCGGAGGGCCGGGACCGCCAGCTCCGAAGCCAGTGGGACCGGCTCTCGGGAAGCTCCTCCCGCCTCGGCGGAGCCCACACCCAGGGCTCGGGCGGCGACTCGGCCGGGAGCGCCGGGGAGCAGGACCCAGGACCCACGACTCCCGCCGCGGCGCGCGCAGAAACACCTGGAGCCGCGCGGCGGGGCTGTGCGCCGCGCCCCGGGAGGCCAAGGGGCCGGGCTCCGGCGCCCGCACCCTCCTCCCGGACGGCGGCCCCGGATCCAAGGCGGCCCGAGGTAGCGGGAGGAGGCAGGTGTTCGTGCCTGCTCCTTCGGCAACCAGGAGCCGTCCAGGGCGCCCCAACCAGGAGATAGTTCCCAAATCCCGTTTGCCCCAAGCGTCTTGTGGTGTGGACGCAGAATCCCTGTAGCTGAAAGGAATAATCAAATATTTATAGGATTTCCTGCAAGAAGCTCCACAATAGAATATACTTCTTATCTGGTCGGAAATTTGCCAAAAAACCATAAATAATTGAGCTAGCTGTGATTAACCTCCCAGAAACGATACCAGAATTCGCAATTAAACATTTAATTGAATGGTCTCACTTGTCCCCCTCGTCCGGGAGGGGAGAGGGGTTGATAAAAGACAAACCCGGCTCCACCTGGCTGGGGAGCCTGCGAGGACCGGGTTTGGGGGCGCCTCGGTGACTCCCGACCGGCGCGGTTTCTGTAGGTCTCAAGTCTCTCCTTCAACGTTCGTTCCGCCGGGCCAGAGTGATTTAGGCTCTAACTCCCCTGGGTTTTATGACCTCTGAAGTCTCCAGGGGTGGGGAGAGCGCCGCGCGCAGGTGAGCGCCGGCACATCTTGCTCGAATTTGCGGGGACGAGTGCCACGCACTGGCTTTCTCCCGGGGCGGGGGCCGCATCCTGGATCTCTCGAGGCTCAGGGGCCACAGGTGGACCACGCCAGGAGGAGGCGAAAGGCCTCTGCTGGGTCCAGCTTGTAAAGCTGACTGCGCCTGGGCACAGCCGGGGCCAAAGCAACAAATTCTCCCGGGCTTTAGAGCCCACAATTTGAGCCAAATAGGAAAAAGCTGCCCGAGGTCCGGGAATAGCGACATTTGAATGCCCAATGCCGTTGCCCAACCGAATTTCCTGCTCCTGGCGGCAGCTTGCTTTCCCGGGAGCTCTGCAGGGCTCGTCACCCCGGACGCCCAACAGGATGTTGGAGCCGCTTCCTGCCGAGTTCCGGATCCTCTCCCTCCCTCCAGGCAGTCGGGGGCGCCATGACCTCGAACCCTGAACCTGGCTTCTGTTGAGCCTAGGTCCGGACCTCGCCTCCCCTACTATTTTTTCCTTGCTTTCCGAGCGCATCTGGGCAAACCACCTGGGTCATTTCTTTCAGAGCTCCTTGCCATGCTTTCTAAATTCTCGGGTCTCATTAATCTGGGAAAGGATTACTCCTCACCACCCCTGTTCTTCCACTTCTCTCTAGCTGTTCCCACGCCCCCAACACAAGGGTCTCCTGCCTTCTGTACTCAAACCACTCCCTTAAATATTCTGTTTTCCAGTCGGGAAACTCAGCCTTCCTTAACTCCTACTCCTCCGCTCACTCCCTGCTGCTGACCTTCCTGACCAGGAGGTGCCCTCATCCCAAGGCTGAACTCACCTAGCACTCCTGCGTCTCCAGCATGATTGCTGTGGGGCCCCAAACGTTCTTTATAAATTGAGCTACTTCACACCCTACTCCACATCTGGATCCCAGTGGAGTGTTTCCTTGTGCCCTTTTTCTCTCCCCTTACACACTACTGTCAGTCTAGCTCCATTTATCTGGATCTTCCACGCAGTCTCCATCAACAAGGTGATAGTCTATAATTGGTCACACAATCCTCGTTATTGCACTGAATCCCGTATCTTGAAAAAAGTTTACCTTTACATCAATCAGACCCATATTTAAAAGCCTCTAATCTTCCCTACATCAGCTTAATAAACTCTGAATTTCCTGCTTTTATCACAACTCCATTGGGAACTTCTCTGCAAATAGTTTATTATTCAGTCACTGTTTCCTCTCTCTATCATGCTATTATTCAGCTAATTCTCTTGTTCTCTTTGGTGAACACTTGTATGGGAAAACACAGCTAACGAAATGTGTGGCAATTTATGCCCTCCCCTCGGCAGCAGTGGCAGAATCTCACATTTTCTAGGGAACGCTCTTAGACAATACCTTATCTCAACCCAGTATTTGCAGCTCTGACAAAACTAAGCCTTAAATTATTACATATTCAAAACTGAAAGTCTGATTTCTGTTCCACAACCCATTAAATACTAAAGCTCATTGCGAATACTGCTAAAGGGACTGAATTTCCCAGAATTATGCAGCCTTTCAATATGTATTAAACTTTGTGGTATAATAGCCATAAACTTTTCCATCTCTGGGAATCCCTTTCCTGCCTCAATTACACAGAGCTATCCAAATTATTAGATAAATCTTCTGAGAAAATCTTATTCTAAAATGAATCTAGTTAAATAACTAACTTCCATTTTCCACCTATGGCCTTTTTTATTGAACTGCCTTTTACTACACAATTGGGTATCTCACTATAAAAGTTCAGTAAGCATAAAATACAACACTTGTAACCGTTACAGGTAATTTAATTTACAAGGAAATCCCTACTGTATTACAGAAGATGTTTAAAGATGACCTGGGAACCAGTAAAAATTGATATTTATTAATGTAACTAACCAACCGTAGATCTGACACCTCACCAGGGACCATTGTAATAAGGTTTCAAAGTCAAACCCTTTCCCTGGAAACCCACAAGGTAAACGATGCAGCTCTTTGGGTGGCTAGTAACAAACTACACGAGAAGAGCTTGTGATGTTTTCTACAGTAATACAGATAGATGCAGACATCCCAATACACAGTAACCACTTTCATCTGGGTAATTTCCCAATATTCAAAAACAGACATACACAAACATCAAAAACGGGAATTAGATTTTTGATCTATGGATGACAAGGGAAGAGATGACTATAATTAGATGGGCAGAGGTTTCCATTTGTAGCATCAAAATACTGTAGTCTGTCAAAGGTAAAAATGCAGAGCTAACAACAACCATTAAGGAAATTCTTTATTCAAGAACCTATTTCCTTCTAAAAAATGACAAAATCCAATATTCTGGACAAATCAAAAGTTTTTGAAAGTAAGACTTCTGGGAAGGTTAGCCCCCTATCCCATAGCCAGCCAGAAGGTAAAAGGAAATATCTCTATGTCTGTTTGGGAGGGAATGGTCTAAGTTAAGGGAACGAAGCCTCAAAAAACCTAACTCTGATTATTAAAACCGTTTCTGGGCACTCCAGAGGTAAAGCTGGTCCTCATTAACCCTACATATCTCTTCCCTTATCTCTAAGTTTGCAGCACCATTTCCTAAGTAAGTCCTGAATAAATGGAATGTTCTATTTAATTTTTGTGCTAGCATCACCTTGACGTTCAGGAAGTAAAGTATAAATGTAGCTCAATTTTCCCACCTCCTCCCATTTTCTTTCAATAATTGCCAGCCAGTCTTCCAGCTTTCCATCTCTAATGGGGGTTGGGGTAAGGAATCCTGCCATCAGCTCTGGTGAAAAACCTACAGTGGCCTCTGGCCATCCAAGTATCCCATGGCTTTTTAACAGAAGACATCTACTCCTCTATCCAGCGACCACAGCTGCCCCTCAGACCACATTTTTCCTTTCCAGACTCTACCAGAGCTAAGATGGCAACTGTCCCCTACTCGGTTAGGGCATTGCCCTCTTTCAAAATAAATCCCGGACAAAGAAGGATATACTTGTTTGTCATTTAACTCGCGGGACAAGGAAACGGAAACCCAACACCAGAGATTCAAGAGTAGTGGATTGACGGTTAGGCTGGAAGCTTTGTGAGTCCACCAAGTGAGGGCTGGTCTGGGAAAAGAACTGTCCCAGGTTGCCAAAGGGTTAAATATTTGTGAAGGGTAAAACCTGAGCCTCCCGTTTTTTGTGCTTGCCCGGGGGCCTGCTGGAGATTCAGTATCTCTCGGTTATTTCCTGCGATCACTAAAGCCAGTTTTCAAGAAAACAAGTCGCAGGGGTTTGAAATGTCACACCAAGTGACCTGGGCACGGCATATCCAGGGGCCATTCCCAGCCCCCTTCCACCCAAGCCATCCCCCGCCCCTGCATTTCGGGTCTGGAAAGAAAATAAACCAAGGACACGCCAGACTGGTTCTGGGTGGACTTATTTTCCTCAGCAGCCGCGATCCTAGCGGGGGCTTGTTGTGGCTCCTTCAGTGTATCGCTTGCAGGTGATGCCAAATGGAGATAAGGAGCCGCCGCCCGGCCTTCTCCTCTGTCTAGACGGGGAAATTAATAAATGCAGCGAGATTGATCACGTCGCGCATCCACTCTGGGGACAGCGCCGAGGACAAGCCGTCACAGCCACCGGATCCGGCCGGGGTTGGCCCCCTGTTCGCTCACCCGCGGGCTGGCCTCGCTGCTCGGCGACAGGACCGGAGTGGCAGGAGGGCGAGGCCCCTGGGGTACGGGTTCGGGCCTCCAGGCCGGCGGGACAAGCCTCGCCCAGAGGGCGGAGGGCACCGGCGAAAATGGAGCGAGGGAGCCAGACCGGGCCTTCGAGGGCGCCAGGCGGGGTGCGGCTCCAGAAGCTGAAGCAAGGCTAAGAGAGAACGAGACTCGCCCTCGCGCGTCCGACCACGGGCTGGAGTCCGCCGAGCGGCCGCCACGCGAGCATCGCAGGTTTCCCGCCCAAACCCGGAGGCCGCACTCGTCCGGAGAGCTGCGGCCGCGCGGCGCCGGGGCAGGGGGCGGGGCCGCCCGCAGGAGCGCGCCGGCTTCCGGGACGGCCGCGGTGCTGCACTCGGGGCGCGCGGGCCCAGCCCCGCCCCACGCTGGGCGCCCAATGCCCGCCAGGCCCGCCAGGCCCGCCCCGGCCGAGCGGGAGCACGCGGGCCCGCGGCGCGCGAGGCACGGGCACGAGCGCGGGGCCCCGCCCGGGCCGGGCCGCGGACTCCGCCGGGCCTTGTTTTCGTTGAAACGCCCCGAGCCTCGAGCCGCGTGCGCACGGCCCTCCCACTGCGCCAACAGCACACCGGAGCAGCATCTCGACGGCTTGTTTTTTTTATTAAGATCAAAATATTCGTCCCACTATGAACTGGCTATTCTCTCAATAAATAACAATAACTTACGTTTTGTTCGGCAAAGGCTCACACACTCTGTCCTCCGTCGACTGATAATTTAAAACATTTTCAAAGAAAGTCTCATTTCTACTTTTGTCCGGCAATCATGCGCTTTGGGGGACTGAGTGTCCGTTCCTTTGGCTTGTCCCCGTCCTCTTCCCCGCTAGAGCCCCGCGAAGCCGCCCGGGAGCGCGGGGCCGGGTGGGGCAGGGGCCCGCGTGTGGAGCTGGGGGCCGGCGGAGCGCGGGAGGGGCCTTGCGCGCTCTCCACGCGGAGCGGGGCAGGTGGGGGGAGGACAGAGCGGCGGCGGCCCCGCGCAGCGAGGGAGAGGAGAGGGCAGCCCTAACGCTAGTAAATCCCAAATTCTGGTTTTGAAAAAATGAAAGTCCTCGGAGCTGGGCTCTCTGGTCTGGTGAAAGCAGGCTGCGTCTTGGCGCTTTTGGCTGTCCTGACCGCGTCTGTCAGTCCTCTCTCTTTAAATAACAATAACAATAATTACAAAGACCAGAGAGTTTTCGGAGCTGGAATGGCTTGAGCATGGGTGAGTCTCATGCAGGGAGCATGCGAGGTCCGCGGGCTGGCGGGGAGGGGTCCCCCTCACGTCTCCACGGGACTCGGCACCATGCTGTTGGGGGTGTCCGGGAGCTGCGAGGACAGGGAGGTCACGTCGCTGCCAGAGGAGTTGCCTAGCGAGCCAGACTCGGAGAAGGATACCTGGGGTGGTGGAGACAAGAAAGAGCAGGTGAAGCCACGCCCGAGCTGGTGCTCCCCGGCCGCGTGCTCCGAGTCGAGTGTCCTATGGGGTCGAGCCGCTGGCTGGTCCCCAAGCGCACGCAGGGATATTAGGGCGGGGGCGCGAGTTGGTTAAGCCCTCCACCTCTCCTGCGAGCGCTTTAATCCAGGGAGACCTGGTTTAGAGCGAATTATGGGCTGAGAATGGTTGCAGCTCCCCCTACCACCCACCCACCCCCGCCTAGCGCTGTCCCCAGCCCCTCAGTCCATGGAAAGCCCCCCATTCCCACCGTGGTTTAGTAGCTAAATCCCACCTCCCCCGAAGCCCTGAGGTCGCGCCGGTAGGGCTGAGCCTCACCAGCTGCTGGAAGGCGGGTTGGTCCAGGTCACTCTGGAGGGCGAACTCGCTGAGAGCTTTCCACGGCGGCTGGTACGTCTGCACCTCGACTGCGCTGCCTTGCACGGCGCTCTCATGGCGGATGGGGCTGCCCGCCACCAGGGGCGTCCCGGTCAGTCCCTGGAGACTCTGCGGGACAAGTAGAAAGGGGGGTGGGGGGCGCTCGAGTAGGTCCTGGCGTTTCCCAACACCTTTGAGACTGGGGCCCCAGGCACTGGCGCATTATTTGGGGCCTGAAGCGGTCTAGCGGAGGCGGACACTCGACCGCACCCGAGTAAGCCCTCCTTTACCGGGAATACCCTGAAGCCGGAAAACCCGCCACCTTAGGCCAGGCCAGCCTCAGTACTGGGAGCCAACAGGGCAAGGGAACACGAGACATGCCTTCCCAATCCGTCTCTAGGCATGCAGAGGAAAAGTGTTCAAACCGAGTCATGCCAAGAGAAGGACACAACCCGCCCTGACTTGCGGGCGCTGCACAACTATGCTGCCTTGGGCTGCGAGCTGCGCACAGGACCACGAACTCAGGTGCGTCGCTGGGTCAATGAGAAGAGCCTACCTCAGATACAGTAATTAAGGAGACTTAAACCCCAAGGTAAGCCTTGCTCTGAAAGCCCAAACACACGCTCTTTGGAAAATCCAGTTCCCCCTGGATCTCCCCAGAGCCCACCCAGAAAAGGGCACGCAGATGCCGCGGGGCGCACCCGAGGCTCCACCCGACCAGCTCCTCTGGCACCTGGTCCCTCACCGTCTTGTCGTTGTGCTGCTGCTGCTGCAGCTGTTTCATGAGGATGGATTTCTTCTTGTCCTTGCAACGCTTGTTCTGGAACCAAACGCGGATGACCCGCGGGCTCAGGCCAGTCATCTCCACCAGCTGCTCCTTCATGAGTGCGTCCGGCCGCGGGTTGGCAGCATAGCACGTCCGCAGAGTGTGCAGCTGCTTCTCGTTGAGCACGGTCCGCACGCGGGTCGTCTTCTCCGTCTGCTTGTGCACGTGCGGGCGCAGCGAAGCCTGCCGGCCCGCCCCGGGATCTGCGATGACAGGGGGTCGAGACACGGTGAGCCAGGGGCCGCCACCCGCCCGCCCAGTGCCCCGCCCCGCGGCGGCCGAGCCCTCCGAGGCCCGATTTCGTTTCTCTTTTATTCCGTTTATTTCGTTTTATTGTTCTTTTCCCTTTCCATCTGTTCGCCCTACCCGGAGGGAGGTGTGCGTTCTCGTCCCTCCCTTGTCCCCCAACTGTCCCCGCAGCGATCTCCCTGAAGCGCAAGCGGAGCGTGGGAGTTCCGCGCTGGGCCCCTGCGGGACAGGAGTGGCCGCTCGGGGCTGAGCCTCCTCCACTTACTGGGCGCTAGGAACGCCCGCGTGGGCCCCGCGGGACGAGGGAAGCCCTCCGGAAGAAGTCGGAGTTTCAGAGGAAGAGGAAGGAGGCGCGCCCCGGACTCTGGAGGGGGAAGTGGGTCGACGCGGACCCGGAGCGCCGCTCTGCTTCGGGATGGGGGGCTTGTCTCACGCTCCCGGGGGCCCGCGAGAGCCCTTCCCCCTTGTTCAGAGGCCACTCGGACAAGGCCGCGCCATGTGTCGCAAAGACCCAGCCTGGGGCGCGGATGGGCCCCAGGGACCGGAACGGTTCTTCCCTGCCAGCCCTCGGGCCTCCTCCCTCAAGGCTCCAGGATTTTTGGCGCTGCGGCCTGTCCGCCCTCCCAGCCCGCGCGCAGCCGCTAGCACTCTCCTCGCTTGGCCTTAGGTTCTATCAACCCCGGGTAAATAGAGCCTGATTCCCGCGGCCCTCAGCCTGCAACAAACAAAAGGGTGCCCCTCCGAGGTCGGAGAACTGGGTGCAGTCAACACCAGCTTCATCCTGTTTCACACCCCCTTCCTAACCAGGTCTACATACCCACGGATGAACGCCGCACTGTGTGAATTTATATTCCTCTTCCAGGCATTTCTAGGTCTAGATAAATATTTACAAATAGACCATCCAGCCCAATTCCCTCGTTCTATAGGGGAGGAAACAGAACCAGAAAGGGCAGGAGCACTACAAGACCACAAAGCACCCAGAGGCTCAGCTTGGTCTAGAGGTTGGTGCTTCACGTCCGCGGCTGCCTGGCCTGGGACGCCGTCCCCACTCCCTAACCACACACTCAGACCCCATGTTTGAGCAGCTCCTGATTAAGACCCAGAGCATCCCCTGAGGTGTTTCCTCTGATGCCCGAGTCGCCGGGCCTCCGCCCCCTCCCTACTGAGAAGCGTTCGGCTAAGTTATTCATCAAACTGGGCCTCAAAACACAAACACAGACACCCGCTCTTTGTTGGGTGGTTGGCCTTCAGGAGCCGTCTTCAGCGGGGAGCTCCCGGCTGGCTGAGCCCAGGCCTAGCTCTAGGATGGGAGCTGTATTCCTGATACACGTACCCCCAGGCAAACCTATCTTTCCTCTCTGGCAGTAACACATCTTGCTTGAAATTCCCAGTGCAAGTTCCCCAGACAGGCACCACTTCAGATTCCCCGTTGTCATTCACCCTCCTGCTCCTAGTACTGTGTCCCACGTATTCCTGACCACGGCGAACACAATTCTCCACACTTCCCTCACTCTCAGACACTCAGACACAATCCTGGCTCACGTTGACCCACAGTTTTTCCCCTGGCACACACGCTCTCAGCCGTGTTCCCAGCACACAGTTCTGCACTCACACAGAAACATACAATCCTGACAAACCGAACCGCACACGAGTGACAACTTTTCGTCGGAGCACAAGCCCCCTGCACACACGCGCGCGCACACACTCACACCGGCGCGCGCGGCTTACCTGAGAGATGCAGGCCGCGGGCGCCGGGAAGCGGGCCGGGGCTGCGCGGGCTGCCGGCCGCGGCGCGCTCGAGCAGGAGGCCGTGGTCGGCGCGGCAGAGCAGCTCGTGCTCCCGGAGCGAGAACTCGTCGCCCGGCAGCAGCTGGCGGCTGCACACAGAGCAGCGGAAGCACTCGATGTGGTACACGCTGTCCCGAGCCCTCATCACCAGATCGCTGCTGCTGAAGCCCACCTGGCACTTGGCGCACTTGATGCCGAACAGCCTACGGGCCCAAGGCGGGCGGTGTCAGCGCGGGCCTGCGGCCGGCCTCGCCACCTGAGCCAGTCGGCTCGGGGCACGCGCGCCCAGGACGCTTTGTGGCCCAGGGGAGGCTGCGGGGAGCGGCCCTCGGGGAGTTCCCGGGCCCCGAGGCGCGCGGCGGCACGCGGTCGGGGTGGGGGCGGCCTTCCCCGGCCCGGGCGCGCCGCCGGGCCGCCATCCCCGAGCCCCGGCTCCCGCGGGCCTCACCTGACGTAGTCCCGCTTGCAGTAGGTCTTCCCGTCTCTCACGAAGCACGTGCACGTCTCGTCCAGGTACTGGCTGCACTCGGCGCACTTGAGGCAGGCGGCGTGCCACTCGAGGTCGGGCGACACTCGCAGGATAAACTGGTCGTGGATCTGACTCCCGCAGCCCACGCACATGGCGGTCCCGGGCTTCTCTGCCGGAGAAGGACGCGGGGCCCGCGTCAGGCCTGGCTGCCCGTACCCAGGTCGGCCTCGGCCGCTCCAGCCCCAGCCCAACCCAATCGCTCTCTCGCTCTCTTTCAAGAATCGCGACAGGGGAAAGGCAGTGGGCTTTCTAAAGACCGGACAATTGGAAACGAAAACACAAAATCTTCCGAATTTGTAAAGGCTTTTTGTCCCCCACCCCTAAAAAAATTCTTTTCGCTATTAGATTCATTTGGACACAGTGGCTTTATCGACGTATCTTTTAACTAAAAGCTAACACGTAGGTGAGAAAAAAGAGTAAATAGACATTTAAGCACTGCGGACGCCACCGCATCCATACTGAACGGTGATGTGCCGGCATTTCCGTCCGTACACCCCGCTGCCAGCGGCTCCCTCCTATCCCAACACAGACACATCAGCTTTTAGCAGCATCTCTGCTCATCCTCTCCGACATTTCTTAGCTTAACTATCCGAGATCAAGCTAAAGAAATCGTACTTATTTGAAAGACCAAAAGAGAAGCAAGTAAACCAAAAAAAACCCCACATCCCTAAATCAAACCTAATTGCCTTAGCGCAAAACAGGAGGTTTCACATCCTGAGGTCAGCCTAGCAGGCTTGAGAAAGAGTGTTTAATTATCAATTAAACAACAGGATTCCAAAGGATAAGCGGTCCCGTAGGAGAAATGCATTCGTTTTGTTTTCTCTCTCATTATCCTGTCAAACAGAAGCCACTTGTAGAATCCGCTAAACATTCTTCTGCATTAGAAATATTGCATATTAAACACACACACACCCACACAGAGAAAGACTTACTCTTGGAATGATCCCCCATAGCACCCAGAAAAGGATAATGAAAAATAATATCCACCATGCAGATAAAAGATGTGCGCAAAGTGTGCGGCCAGGGGCAGAAGGACCAGGGTCGCGCGCCCAGCCTCGGCTCTTTACTAACTCCTCCTGCCCCGCGGAGTTGAAGGAGCGATTCCGCACCGGCCCGCACGCAGCATGACGTCAGCACGCATTCGCCCGGGGCCTGGGCTGGGGGCGGGACCTGTGGCGTCACGAAGCTTCTCCCGAACAGCGGGGGATGCGGGGGAGGTGGTGGGGACCTGGGGGCTGACGCGCGGGGTGGGTTGGGTGGAAGGCGGGGGCGACGGGGGATTGGCTGGAAGGAAAAGGGCAAACCCTGATTGGCCCGGAGTGAACAATGGAGTGCAGGCCCCCTCCCCTGAAATCTACAAGAATCCTCTATCTGGCCCGGGGTCGGACAATCCTGGTTGGCCCTTGCGACGTCGCTGAGCTGGCTCCGGGGCCGCTGCAGCTTTGAGCTTTCTCTTGGAATTGCGGGCTGGTGTCCCCAGGCGCGCCCAAGCGGGGTGATGGATACCTGGGGAGTGCAGGGGTGCCTCTGTTTTAAAAATTGCCTTCTTTTATAAATAAAAAGATTAAAAATCCACTCTCTTGGGACCAGAGCTGGGGGAAAGGGGGGGTCCAAGGGACATGACATCGCCGTCCAGTCAGTCACCTTTCTCCTCTCGCACGCCTTTGTTCTCAGGGTCCAAGCTAGAGAGAGAGGAGAGGAAACGACCACTGTGGGGTTGGATAAACTGTTTTTAGTCTTCCCCACCCGCTGGCCCGTGGAAAACTTCTCCAAGTTGGAGCATTAGCTGGCTAGCGCCAGGACGCAGAATCCGAAGACGCTCACCGATCCTGATTCGAGGCTTGACCTGAATTTTTTTTGAGGGGGGGGGCGGGTAATTTGCAACGAACTCCTTCCATTCTTTCTCCACCCGAATAGCACAGCTCCTTCTAGGAACAATGCTAGGGTTGAATTTGTGTCCCTCTTCCAGAGTAAACGATTTGTATAAACTCTTCTGTTTCGTTTCACAAACCAACTGCAACGCAAATAATCAGAAACAAATGTGGCACACAGGGTAATTTATTATCTGTGCAGCGGCTTCTCGGTCCTTAGAAAACCCGCGACTTCTGAGCAGAGTCTAGGCATTTCTTTCTTTCAAAGAAATCGCTTTGGGTTTTGTGCGAAAGGGTTCAAAGACTAGCCTATGAATTATAAATAACACTTATCCGTTCATAGTGGCTGTTGTTTTACCATTAAAAGATGTACCAAGAACTTGGTGCGCGCCTGGGTGGGGCTCCGGTGAGCGCCTGCGGATAAAACGTCTCCACCGGTAATCCCAGACCGGGGCCCAGGTCTCCGAGGGCCGGTCGGCCTGAGGGCGCGGTCAGACGCGGCAGCCCTTCTGCTAACAATCTGAGGCTGCTTGGCCTCAAGCTCTGGGCGGCTGGGCGGGAAATGAGTGCAGCCAAGGCTGCAGGGAACGGCTTTGCGGAGAGCTGGGGCTAGGCCCTCAGTGCACACCAAAATCACTACCCGGTCCCTTCGGTCTCCAGAGGCTTTTGACCACCGCTACCACCTTTGGAATGTCTGTCTAGTCTTCTCACCGGTCCGGTTCCTCAGCACAGCATACCAACCGCTCTACCAACAGGCCATTTCTTGAGTCTTTGGCCATTAGCGTCCCAAACAGCGCTCATCCTGAATGTGTGTGGAGCAGGGCCACGGTAGAGAGAATGCTTCGTTTGAATGAGTGTGTCTGTGTAAATAAATGAGGTTGAGGAGCGAGGGGGCGGGGCATCTGTGCGTATGTCTGTGCCAAGCGGCTTTGTGACCTCAGATATCGTATTTTACTTCCCTGTCCCTCAGTTTCCTCATCTGCAAAATGGGGGATAAAAATAGTAGCTACCTCTACTATTGTAAGAATTAAACTATTCTCTGAAAAAGGCCTAGAACAATACCTGGCACATAGAAAGTGCGCAAGCTGTGTCACCTATGATAATTATCATTCTGGCTGTATTTTAGTGTTGGGAGCCTCTGTGTATGTTGCGCCTTTCCTGTGTGCCGTGCCTGCGAGTGTCTGGGGCTGGATGGGAGGTCTAAGTGTATCTGTGTGTGTGTCATCTGATGATTTCTTTGTGTATTTCCAGGTGTGCGTGCTCTGTGTGTGTCTGCTGTGGGGATGGAGGATCAGAAAGTGTGGTCTGAGTGTGGAGTTTGTGTACAGGTGATATCTGTGTACCTGGGTAGAGTCTTGGAATGGGGAGCATGTGATGAGTAGGCGCTCCTCCTGTTGAGCAAGAAGGTGCACCTGGCACGTAGGCCTCCCCCTCAGGCCACCCTGGGCCTGGTCTGATTTCCTGTACCCAGCCAGGAGCAAGCAAATTAATAACTTAGGGGTGCAGGCGGCCAGGAGGGGGTGACTCCAGCCAGCCTATTTAACCCTCTCCTGCCAAGAGGAGAAACTCCTCCTTATTGCCCAGAAAAACCAATCCTTTGAGACTGTATTACAGAGGATGGGAGAGATGGTCACCTCTCCAGGGATACCAGGAAGCCCCAGCTCAAGAATTAATATTTGTTCAGCCCCGACCATGTGCAAAGCCCCTATTGTTAGCCTATTGGGTCTTTACAACGTTGTAAGGTGCATAGTGTTAGACTCATTCAATCCCTGAGGAAACTGAGGCTTAGACAGGTGACGTGATTGCCTCTGGTCACAAGGTCAGTCAGAGCTGGTGGTCAAAGCCAGTTCTGCCTGGCTCCATCTCCCTTTTGTCTTTCACAGTGCCATTGAAGATCCACATGGGTGTGGTTCCACCACTCACCCCCTACACCTCCCTGGAGCTGTAAAACCAGAGACCCATTTCAAGATCCCTCCATGTGGGTCTCCTGGATCACAGCCACCCCTGGGAGACCTGCCCTAAGGTGGGAGAAGAGAAAACCTCACCCCCTAGCACAGCTACAGGTGCTGTTGATCTGGCCCTGTGCTGGTTCTCTGCCTCCTGGCCATTCCCAGGGTCCCTTGCTGGGGGACACAGGGGTCACACTGCTCTCCGCTTCCAAGGGTCCCAGGCTGCAGTACACGGAAGACTTGGATGCCTCCTTTCCTGGGTCTGAGAGCATTCTCTACCCTTACTGGGAATGGCAGCTTGAACTCCATAGCTCTGCATTATCCCATAGAACTAGCCTGGCTATGACCCTTCTCCTAGGAAGATTTCAGAAGCACAGAGAAGTCTCCTTGGATTCCTTCTCCTTAAATCTCCCCCACCACATCACTGCTGCTTAAAACTCTGCTCACAACTCCCCTAAAAGATAGGCTTACTGTGCAAAGATCCTTGAGAAAGAATAGAAGAACAGGTGGTCATTCACACTCCAGTGACAGCAGCTCCTATTCTGGGAACAAGACCTGAGAGAAAGAACAGGAAATCATGAGACCTGGCGGCCTGGGGCTGGGAGGGGATCACTAAAGCAGGTCAGGTCACCAGAAACAAACCAGCCTTTACTATTTTACCATTTTGCTTAGTCAGTCCTTCCATCTTTCCTTTTTTTCTTCTTTCCTTCTAGAACTCTAGAACCAGAAAACTGGAAGAGCCTTTGGAGACTTTCTCTTCCAGGCCCTTGTTTGACAGAGAAGAAACTGCAGCCCAAAGAAGTGGTCATCCTCTCCCTGCCTGCTCGTGCAAGCACAGATCCCTGCTTGGGGGGCCCAGACAGCTGCTACAGGCCCACGCATGCACAGGCACACACATGCACACACATACTCGACTTCCCCACTAACTGCCTTCCCATTCCTACCCACTTGGGAGAACCCCTCCTGCATGGAGATGTTTTGTCTCCTATTTTTCATGGAATCACATGTATGGGGAGGAATGCTGGGCCTCACTTATATCTTCAGTATCATACTGGCTAACATACGGACTCTCACTTGGGGCCATCTTCACACACATGACTGCCCTTATCCTCACAACAATGCCAGGAAGGAGTTGCTATTGTTAAAATGATCCCTAGTTCATGGATAAGAAAGCTGAGGCATGGAGAGATTAAGTCATTTGTCCCAAGTTACATAGCTAGTGGAGCCAGGATTTGAACCAGGCTTTTTGCCTCCAAAGCCTGCTTATGGAATCATTACATGCCCTTGCCTCCCAATCAGTCACAAAAGGGGTACCACAGATGCAATGCCCACCCAACACAGATGGAGCTGTTGCCAGAGGTAGGAGCATTAATCCTCAACATAAGTATCAGAAAGGAAACTGATGCCCATGGACCTCTCACCCAGCATGTAAGTGACAAAGAAGGAGCCAGAAGCCAGGTCCCCTGACCCAGACCAGGTCTCTTCCGGCTGGAGTCCTTGGGGATGGAATTCTGCCATTACCCACCTGAGGACCAGTCCTCTCCTCTGGCTCCTGCCTCCGTCCTCCTCCCGCCCCATGCCTGTAGGACTCTACTTTTTTCCAAAGGCAATTGGAGATGTTGTATAGAACAGGCCAGAAAGGGCCTCAGTGTTCACATCATCACCTGCCATAGGCTCCTGACAGCTCAATTTGGGGGTAGGAGCTGGGTACCATGTTTCAGAGAAAGCAGCTAAGGCATTGGAAGAGAGAGAAACTTGGCAAGTCAGGCTCAGATTCCAGGCCTCCTGATATCCAAGCCCCTGCTCTCTCCTGAGGCTCCCTTGCCTGCCCCCCACCTGACTCCCTTTGAGCAAACAGATACCCAGTGGCACTGCTGGGTCCCTGTTCCTCCTTCCCGAGCCCCTTTCTCTCTCCCTAACATTCACTGTGCACTTGCAAACTTTCTCTACTTGACAAACTCTAGCCAGGCTCATCTGAGCCCTCTTCTTAACTAGGCCTCAACCTTGGCCCATGGTCAGGCCCTGGGCTAAGCAATCATAAAAGGTCTCATCTCAAGGTCCCAACAACTCCCTGAGCAGGATGGGCTACATAACTTGCAGATACTAGTGCAAAATGAAAAAGTGGGGCCCCTTGCTCAAATGTTATTAAGAATTTCAAGACAGTGATGGCAGAGCATTAAACCAAGTGTAGGGCGCTTCTAAAGCCCAGGGCCTGCAGATTGCACAGGCTGCATGCCCATGAAGCCTGCCTTGCCTCTGAGGCATTGAGTTCAGAAATGAATAAATCGGTAACCTTCACCAGTTAGTACGAGTAGTAAAAGGTGGGACTGAGACTCAAACCCACTAGTCCATGAGACTGGTTATGGACTTGTGCTACTTGAGTCCGTCCAGGTGGGAATGGTCTTGTTTGTTTATTTATTGCTTTGTTTCTAGTAGCCATGTGCCAACGTCGTTCTGTATTAAGAAACCCACAGTCTATAGCACACTTGTCCTTGGGGGATCAATAGGATCACTAAGAAGGATGAGAAAAATGAACATTTTTAAAAAAACATGGGAGCCTTTCTTTCCAAATCACACCCTGAAGGTAGCTGCAGGGATAACCCTCCAAGCCTAGATCTTGGGAGGGGAGGGGGCCATGGGAAGGAGCTGTGCCTCATTGCTTTCAGAACGCTTGCATTTTTCCTATCTTTCCAGAAGGGGGCACCCCAGCTGGCTCAGCGTGGCCTGGGAGTGGTTCTAAGCAGTCTGGCCCAGGGTGTTCCTGACTGGCTTCTGCCAGTCTGTAGCTTCACAGGGCATACCTTCTAGTGTTCAGTTTTCTTCTAGAACTGTCTCTTCCCTTGCCGAGATGCAGTTATTGGGCAAAATGAGAAAGAAAGGGAGGGAAGGAAAGGAGGAGAGAATGAGCTCCAAAGGGAATAGATTCACCAAACCAGGATTGGATGGTTGTTTTGCAGAGAGGTCAGCCTCTTGCCAAATGGGCCAGGCTTCAGGCTGGGGCCCTGGATGGACAGGGTGCCCTCCACTGAAACAGGCAGAGCAGTGGGGAAGAAAAGAGGATGGATGATGGCAGGTGACAAAGATTCTCTACTTGACAATCTCTAGCCAGGCTCATCTGAGCCCTCTTCTTAACTAGGCCTCAACCTTGGCCCATGAAGACTTTAGCAAAACACTGACATAGTTTCTAACAGCTCAGGACCACATCCCCAGGATGACCCTCGCCCCTCATAAAATGCCTCCCTGGGAAAACTGAAGGCTGCCAAAATAATTTACTACTTGTTCCAGCCAATTATCTGAAGATAGGATCCCTGTCTCCCAGCCTCTGTGGGAACGTAGGAGCCTGCCTTGGATCAGCACCAGTTAGCAAACTCAGATGGGTTTCTCATGGACCAATCCCTACTTCCTGCTTTTTGTAATTTTCATTTCCCTGACTCTACTGAGCCCCTGCTCATCCTCCTCCCTATTCCTTTATTCTCCCTTTAAAAGTCTGGGTCACCTCCGTACAAACTGAAGTTGGGTTCAGTCATGCTGGTCTCTTTTCCCTGTTGCAGAAGTGTATTACTGATTGACATCTGTCCTTGCCACTTTACCTAGTGTCCAGCTTTGTTTACCTTTGACTTAGGGTCAGCACTCTGAAGAGTGCTACAATAGAGCCATGATCTAGGGCTGTAACAGGAACACAAAGGAGGGGGTATAGACTGGGATGGTTGGAAAGGCTTCCTGGCGCCCAAGTCATCTCACCTGTGCCCTTTAGGATGACTATGATTCTTTTAGGCAGAAAAGGAGCAGGAAAGTCTGCTTGGAAGAGGGAACGTCCTCGCAGACAGGAGGAGGAGATGTGTGAGTCAAGGGCTTTTTGGGGGAAATGTGAGCAGCTGGGAGAGGCTTGAGGCAGGAATGAATATGGGCAGTGGCACAAGCAAAGCCAAAGAGACAGGGAAGACCCCATAGCCACCCAAGGCAGGTCCATGCAGATGGACTGTCATGGAGGAGACAGTATGAGCAAAACACTGAAAGGGAAGTTGCCTGCCTCTGGTGCCAGGATGAGGATTCTGAGGGAATTCTCTCAGCAAAGGGGACACTCTGTGATCCTGCTGTTGTGCTGAAGAGATTCACATGGGAAAATGGCATGGACATGGCATTGTGCTGTAGAAAGATTGGCACAGGGATGAGCGCAGTGAGGCAAGAGGTCACAAGGAAGTGAGTCAGAGCATGGAGGAAGGGCAAAGGAAGAAGATGTGTATGTGGTCTTCGTGGCCTGCTCCTCTCTCCTCCCTAGAAATGGGCAGGTCAGGAGGAAGGCTGGTTTGGAGGAGGGGGTGGATGATGATAGGTTACTCTCAGCCATTGACATGGGGTGAAGGGAAGAATTTCTATTTGTAATCCCGAGGAAAGAGGAAGAGAATAGCATTCACTTATAACTTACTTGTTAAAGATATTGAAAAACCCATCTGTGTTGAGATACAGACACCAGTATTGTAGGGAATAATCCTACTTTGTGACTTGCATTCTCCTGGTGTGGAAGTGACTTCAGGTTTTTTTCTGCTGTGCAACAGAACTCCAGGGACCACGAGTCAGGGAACGTGGGTGAGGAATCAGAATTGCCAGGACTCGTGTGGTCCTAGCATTTCCCTTTAGCAGTATTTCTAGATTCACATGAGAGGAACTGTCAGCTGTGAGAGTTCAGTTTGACTTGAATGTTAATGATGCCTCTTTTTTAACTTATTTCTCCAGCAGGAAAACTGAATATTGTAATACGCTCCTCCATCCTATACAGATGTGTGTGGGTTGAGGTTTTGCAGACTTTGGGGGCTGATTACAGACCCTTTATTAATCATACATGATTGTCTTTATGATAGTAAAACACATGGAAAACGATTTCTCATATACCATCAAATGTGAGAATGCCTCCTCATAAAGTTATTGTCATAATCTTCTAAAGGCTTTGAAGGATATCTTTTATTCCTTCCAACACACATTCATAAGAGGCTAAATACATGTGTGTTTTTCTCATAACAAGGACCAGGGACTCATGTCCTGTTTAGTCTATTCCTCACCTTGCAACAAAATAGAATATATAAAATGACACCAAATGTTTGGCTCTAGTCAAAGCCGTCAAGCAACAATTTTTTCAAAAGAACCTACAGAGGATCTTCTTTGGCTGGAAAACATCTTCTGGAGGCTAGAATGACCAGCAAATTCCAAAAATAGATAATAAATGAGATAATAGAATCTGGGTTGTCACCTCTTGTCCAATGGGATTATCCAATGTCTAATCATGGACAGATTGTGATTAATGTGATTGCAAATGGGGCCTTAATCCGATTCCAGAGGGAATCTAGTCAGATTTTCATCTGCTCGGAATGTGTAATTGGTTTGGAGGCAGCAGAAAAGCAGCTTGTACCAGATTTTGCCACATCACTGTGATGAGGTCTATTTTGATCAGCTTGAGTTATAGACAATATATATTATTTATAGCCTCTTTAGACGTGCCTTACACTTGTAAAGACCTTCAGAACAAAATAATAACACTTCTCTTGCTGTTGTAGAAATCTCACTCAGCTGAATCCCAGCACCCACAGCCCATAAAAAGCAATGGAGACAAGAGATTAAAGGCTGGTATGTTCACCATCAAGTACTGATTGAACATTACAAGGGGCATAAGGGTGAACCAGGCCCAGCAGAGGAGGCCAACTGAGGCATAAAGAATGCCCTGGCTCCAAAGGGCTTCACTCTAGATGGGAAGGTGGACCCAGATTCAGGAGAGTACAGGCAGCTACGGAAGGCGATATGTGGTGAGGCCCGGACAAGCCAAGCATGGAGAATTTCCCATGAGCTAGACAGGGTTCATGAAGGAAGTGGGATTTGAGCTGGGTCTTTAAGGGTGAGAAAGCTTCAAATGTGGCCTGTGCATGAGGTGGGAGAGTGCAGGGGGCAAAGGCTGGAATGCACACATGCACTGGGCACAAGGAAGGATGGCCTGGGTAGAGCTGAGGGGAAGGGAAGACGCTGTCATTTATTGAGCAGTCACTATGTACTGGGAACTGGCTGGTACTTCATATATCTCATTCAATCCTCATGTATCAGTAGGGGGCTTTGGGCTAATAGAAAGACCAGCTAAAAGTGGTGTAAACAGAAAATGAGCTGGCATAAACAACAAGCACAGAGGTATGGCAGACCCTAGAGTTAGATGACCCAGGGGTTCAAAGATTGTCATCAGCAGGTTCTTTCTGTTTCTCTGTTCTACCATCCACAGACTCAGCTTCATTCTAAGGATGGTCCTGATGGTCACACAATGGCTGCCAAAATACTTGGGACCATATGCCTCCTTGTCTGTGACCGTAGGAGAAGCTGGCTTCCTGGGGCTCCTACCAAAGAACAAGGAAGCTTCTTTCCAGAACCCCCTAGAAAAACTCTTTTCTGTTTCATTGGCCCAACTTGGCTTAGATCTGCCCATTCCTGAACGAATTACTGGCCGGGAATTTGGGGTTCCCTTATTGGCTTAGACTAGTCAGCACAGGCTCATACACCCCACGAGTGGGGTAATAATAAACGTTTAAGAACTGGTTCTCTAGGAGACAAATCTTATACATATATATATATACAGACACACACAAACAAATATGTGTTTATTATAAATTTTACTGATATAAAGGAAATACAGCTAACAATTTACAAATAATAATAAAATATGCAATACTCTGTATTGAGAATTCCACACAGCCAATTGGTTCTCACAGAATTCTTTCATTGATTTTTGCCAAACTCTTGCTTACTTATGGTTACATAAGTAAGTGAATAAATAAATCTCTTTCCTATAATCTAGCAATAAACATTTATGAAAATATACTAGACTTAGTATATTTTAAACAACAATATATAAAACCCTGTTGTTAATTCAACAAGAAATATGTAAGGTCTGTATGAAGAGAACTATCTTGACTAGGGCTGTGTAAAAGAAAACAAATAGAGTGCCAAAACATGTTCTGGACTGGAATTATAGGACGGCAATTCTCCCCAATTAATCTATAAATCTGTAAGTCTATACATGTAACTTGGTATAGCACAAATATACTTAAATTGACAATAGAATTTGACATAATAATTCTAAAGATAAAATGAAAGAAGAAATATGTGGGGAAAGGTTATAAAAGAAGAGAAATGAGGGACAACTTTCCCTACTAGATATTCAAACGCATTATAAAGTTCTAATAATGAAAACAGTTTTATACTAAAGCAGAACTTGACAGATTTAATGTAACAGATTGAAAAAGCCAAAATTAGACTTTTCATTTGATATAAATTTAAAGGAAAGCAAGTGATTATTCAGTAGACATTACTGGTAAATTTGAAAACAATTAAAGTTGGGTTTCTCTGCACCACACCATTTACCAAAACTTTCTTCAGATAGATTAAAGATTTAAATGTATGTAATAATAAAACCACAAAGATATTAGACAAAAATATATGTGACGGGGCCGGCCCAGTGGCGCAGCAGTTAAGTTCGCATGTTCTACTTCAGTGGCCCAGGGTTCGCCAGTTCAGATCCCTGGTGTGGACATGGCACCACTTGTCAAGCCATGCTGTCGCAGGCATTCCACATATAAAGTAGAGGAAGATGGGCACGGATGTTAGCTCGGGGCCAGCCTTCCTCAGCAAAAAGGGGAGGATTGGCAGCAGGGCTAATCTTCCTCAAAAAAAGTTATATATATATATGTATATATGTATGTGACCATTCCTATAACCTGGGGATGCAGATGGTCCTTGCAAGTGGCACAACAAAGGTAGACTGCAGATGGGAGAGACCACTGGATCTGACCACATAAACATGAAATGGCTGTTTATGAGGTATGATAGACAAAGAAGTTGATACTCTTACCAAAAAAACCCGTAATGTACTAAGAACTTTAATAAGAAAATGATGAATGCTAACAGAAAAATGGACTGGAAAGCAAAAAAAAAAAAAAAGAACATGATCAATAACACGTGGAAAGCTTGTAGCCTTTTTAGTTGCCTTAGCACACAACTCAGTGGCTTAAGACAATACCCATTACCATCTCACGGTTTCTGTAATGCAGAATTATGGTCGTGTCTTAATGAGATTCTCTGCTTAGGTCTTATAAGACTGAAATCAAGGTGTTGGCCAGGCTGCACTCTCATATGAGGCTTGACTAGGGAAGGATAAGCTTCCAAGCTCCCAGATTGGTGGTGGAATTCAGTTACTTGCAGCTTCATTTCAAAACAGTTTGCTTCTTCATAGCCAGCAACAGAGAGAGTTTCTGCTACTTTGAGTCTCTAACTTCAGGGAGCCCTTTTAAAGGGGTCACCTAATTAGGTAAGGCTCACCTAGGATAATCTCCTTTTTGATTAACTCAAAATCAACTGATTAGGGACTTTACTTACATCTGCAAAATCCTTTCACTTTTGCCATATTCTTTTCATTAGAAACAAGTCACAGGCATTCAAGGGGAGGGGATTATGCAAGGGTTTGGATTTTTGGAGGTTACCTTTGGATGTGTCCAACACATTAGTAGTCAAAGAAGAGCAAATTAAAGTGTCATGAATTGCCAGTTTTGTCTCTCACACTGGCAAAAATTTTTTTTAAAAAGGAAAGAAAAACCTGAAAATTCCCAGCGTTGGCTAGGTCTGGGAAACTGGCCCTCTCATAGCCTGTTGGAAGGATTGTGAAGGGAAGTACAATGATCTGAAATGCAGTTTGGCAAAATGTGTCAAAGGCTTAGTGCTGTGTAATCTCTTTGACTCAGCAAACCTTCTGCTAGAAGTTATTCTGTGGACATGCTTATGGATAATGTACATAAAGATTTAATCAGGAAGTTTTACTCTGCAGCTTTATTTATAATACCAAAAATTTTAAAAAGGGAAATTAATATAAACAAAAGTGAAAGACTGGTTAAATAAATTGTGGTAAATCCATATAATAGAAGTACACTGAATCATGCTGTTTTAGAATTTGGACTCCAGCGCCAGGCACTCATGGTCAAGATCCAGGCTCTACTACTTAGCAGCTCTGTGAAATGGGTGTGTATCTTAACCTCTCTGAGCCTCAGTTACAAAGAGGGAATAAGTATCTACCTGACAGGGTTGTCATGAGGGCTAAATGATCATACACATAAATGCCCAGCACAGTGGCGATACTTAGCACCTAGTAACAGTGGGGGGGTGGGGGAGAGGACCAGTATAACGGGATATCATGAAAGTTATCAAACAGCCCATAGAAAATAACTCCATTTTGGTTAAAAAGTTAAATGATAGGGGCCGGCCCGGTGGCGCAGTGGTTAAGTTTGCACGTTCCGCTTCTCGGCGGCCCGGGGTTCGCTGGTTCGGATCCCGGGTGCGGACATGGCACTGCTTGGCAGCCATGCTGTGGTAGGCGTCCCACGTATAGACTAGAGGAAGATGGACACGGATGTTAGCTCAGAGCCAGGCTTCCTCAGCAAAAAGAGGAGGACTGGCAGTAGTTAGCTGAGGGCTAATCTTCCTCCAAAAAAAAAAAAAAAAAGTTAAATGATAAATTCAAAAAAATGGAATAGAAGTCCATCTCTCAGACTGTTAAATTTATTTGTTCATTTATTTAGTGAGGAAGATTGGCCCTGAGCTAATATCTGTTGCCCATCTTCCTCTTTTTGCTTGAGGAAGATTGGTACTGAGCTAACATCTGTGCCAATCTTCCTCTATTTTATGTGGGATGCCACCATAGCATGGCTTGACAAGTGGTGCTAGGTCCATGCCCGGTATGCGAACCTGCAAACCCAGGGCTGCCAGCGAGGGCCATGGAAACTTAACTACTACACCACTGGGCCAGCCCCTAAATTAATTTTCTCTGAGAGGTGGAATCATAGAGGATTTGTATTTTCGTCTTTGAAAACTTTTTTATTTACCAATTGTCCTACACTATAGACTTAGAACTTTAGGGGGAAAATATCCAAACCAATATTTTTTTAAAGAAAGGAAGAGTGAGCCTTGAATGACTGGGGAAGGCCTCCAGAGTGAGAGGGAAATTGAACTGGTCTTGTATGACAGAGGTTCTCAGACTTTTGGAATTTAAGAACCAGGAAAAAAACAATGGACGTTACATAGGACTGCCACTATTTCATGATGCCAAGTGAGACAAAAAAATAATAGAGGCTGGCCTGGTGGCATAGCGGTTAAGTTCATATGTTCCACTTCTTGGCGGCCTGGGGTTCGCCGGTTCAGATCCCTGGTGCGGACATAGTACCGCTTGGCAAGCCATGCTGTGGCAGGTGTCCCACGTATAAAGTAGAGGAAGATGGGCACGGATGTTAGCTCAGGGCCAGTCTTCCTCAGCAAAAAGAGGAGGATTGGCAGTAGTTAGCTCAGGGCTAATCTTCCTCAAAATAATAATAATAATAATAATAACTGCTATCTACTGTCATCATTTCATACAAAAGGAAGCACATTAACATCACAAAAGAAAAGCTCAGTTTCAGAATAAATAGTCATTTCCATTGAGCTTTGTGAAAAACTTGGGGCCGGCCCCATTGCCAAGTGGTTAAGTTCACGCGCTCCACTTCAGTGGTCCAGGGTTTTGCTGGTTCAGATCCTGGGCATGGACATGGCACCGCTCATCAGGCCATGCTGATGTGGCGTCCCACATGCCGCAACTAGAAGGACCCACAACTAAAAAATAAATACAACTATGTCCTGGGGGGATATGGGGAGAAAAAGCATAAAAAAAAAAAAAGATTGGCAACAGTTGTTAGCTCAGGTGCCAATCTTTAAAAAAAAGAAAAGATAAGAAAAGAAAAACTCATTACATCGTCCTGATTTTTCTCACTTGGCTGCAAAATGCTAAAACCATCATCCTGGGCTGAAGACTGGGACACACTGGGGTAGAGTCTTGGAAATGAGGAGGGCACACTAAGCAGCAGGCACCTGGCAGCAAAGCAGAGAGGCAGGAATGAGACCAAAATGTGGGGACTGTGGAGGGTGTGGCCCCTCTCCTTGGCCCCAAGGCTTTTGTCACACTTGCGTGGTGTGTGTGGTAGGCATGGAGACTCCTGGAGGCCAAGTGATGATTTAGTTCTCAGGACCTCTAATGGAGATTGCTTGAAATACCTTTTCTAAGCATTGAGAATACAGCCATGAATAAGACAGACAGAATCCCTGCCCTTTCTCGTGGAGGAGGAGACTCTAGGACACGTGTCTTTCTTTAAATCTGAGACCAGAGAGATGGTATCAGTCTCCCCACCTGCATCCTCCAAAGGACTAGTGGAGGACAGCAAGCTCAGCAAAGAGCTGGTGAACCACAAGGTCTTCGGGTGTCCTGAAAAGTCCGATCAAGGGCATTAGAGGGAAGGACAGCTATCCAGTGGGACTTCAATTATATCTCTTGGGCACCTGCAGGCTCTTCTGCATCAGCAAAAGTTCTAGTGTCCATTTCTGTCCATGGGTATATTGCAAAGATATACATGTTTTATTAAGCTCAGAATAAGACTTCAATATTTATGTATAGATCTCAAGCTTCCCTTCAGCATTGTGAAGGCTAGCGAGATGTGAGGCTAATTTGATCACGTAGGCAAATTCCTTTGCCATTAATCCCATGAATCATACATGTCTCTCTAAGAGACTGAAACATGAATGTTTTAGCATAAGTAAAGTATCAGGACACAGCCATCTTGGTGGTTTGATTGAAACTGAAATTGAAATAGCATTGTATTTAGAGATAAATTTGAGTGAGAAGTGACATATTTATGATATTGAGTCTTCCCCCAATAATCATTGTATGTCTTCTCACTCATTCAGATCTTCTTTTCTGTCTTTATAATTTTATCCATAAAATTCTTTCATGAAATTTTTTTAAATTTTCCATCTTTATTTTTTAATGTGTACTTCAATCTGGCAATTTTTTTTGTGAGCAAGTTTTCAATTCCCAACTCTCCCCTTTACCTATGTCTAATCTGTTGTTAAACAAATTTATTCAACTTTTAATTTCAGGGTTTTTTGTTTTGTAATTTCTATTTGATTCTTTTTAAACAATACTTTCTAGTCATCTGCTATATTCTCTATCATACCATCTACTTTCTTAAACATATTAGTGAGTCCTTTTAAAGCCTTTCTCTGATAATACCAATATCTAAATGGCTGGTGAGTCTGAAACGAATGTTTTTTTTCCCTTAATTGTCAGGTTATTTTTATCTTTATGCATGTTTGGTTATGTTTTTATTAAATGTCAGACAATGTGTGTTAAAAAAAAGTATCAGGAGCATAAAATCTTACTAATTGGGACAAACTGGGAGAATGTCAGAGTGCCTTCTAGAAGGTGTTTGACTCAAGGTTGCCTTACTATATAGCACATACATGTCTATATATACATTAAACATCAATGAAATTGACAGTGGATGAGTCATTGCCAAATAGAGGTCCCATCTTAGCTGCTTCCACGTAGAGATGAGGAGCCCTGGACTTTAGAACCTTATTAGCGTGCCTATAGACGCAGCCAATGTCTGAAAGAATAGTTTTGGAAAATAACCACCTTGCACGAGTGTGGATACCATCAATTTGCCTAGTACACCTTTTTCTCACAGACGATTATAATTGCTGTCTTTACTTCAGCTAGGATCCTAAATGTAAATTCTCAGCCTCTACACTGAAAATTACAGAGTCCTCCAACTTGTAGTTGTCACATTTGGGGAGGGTTTCCCTGTTTTCCCAAGTGGGAATTACTTGGATTGTGGCTGTACCCCTGATTTGTGAGCTCCCCTTTTATGAAGTTTTTTTGTTTCTTCTGCATGGGGAGAAAATATATTTCTTAAGCACTTACTATGGACCTCTAGAAGGGAAGTCCTTGAAGGCAAGGACTATGTCTATTTTGTACCACCTAGGCCTGGATAAGGCCCTGTGCATGATAAATCCTCAATAAATGGCTGTTGAGTTAGTGATGTCCAGGTGTTCAAGCTGTGTGCTTTATATGTAGGTGGTAGCCAGCCTCCAAGATGGCCTCCAATGATCCCTGCCTTCTGTTATTTTCACCCTTTGGTAGTCCTCTCCCACACTGTATCGGGGTTGGTTAGCCATGATGGTATGTCACTACCGAGTTTAGGTTAGAAAGACAACAGCTTATGTCTCAGTATTGCTATCTCTATCTATCTCTGATCACTGCCTCTGGGAGAAGCCATATGGATAGGTCCCTGTGGCAAGGAACTGAAGCCTTCTGCCAACAGCCACGGGTGAGCTTGGAAGCGAATCCTCTGATCCCATTTCAGTCTTCAGAGACTTAATGGCTGATGGTTTGGATGCAACCTTGTGAGAGATTCTGAGCCAGAACCACCCAGCTAAGCCACTCCGTGATTCCTAACCCTCGGAAAATGTGCAAGAGAATACTGTGAATGTTGTTTCAAGCTGCTAAATTTTTGGGGGTAGTTTGTTACACCACAATAGATAACTAATACAACATAAAATTCCACACATTTCTCACCAAAACCCTATGAGGAAGGCATTAGCAGCATTCTTTGACCAATGAAACACAGAGGATCAGTGAAGTTAAGGAACTTGTCTAAGACATCTCAGGAGAAAAATGGATACAAACCCAGGTCAGATACCTGCTATCACTCAGAGAACAAAAATATCACATTTCTCCTGCCCGAATAACCTTACCGTTAAAGTCTGTCACTCTGTTATCATCCGAGATTTCAACATCTGGGAATAATAAGAGCAGTTATTATTAAAACATATAGCAAAGGAAGCTGTTTGCATAACCCATAAATGTTCGAGCTTTCACGGTTGTGATTTTCAAATAGAGAAATGACAACACATGGGAAGAAACAGATACGTTGAAAGGAGAATCTGAAAGTGGCACAGTTAAAATCATCTGTAGGTATTTTTAGCACAAAGAAAGAAGTCCTGTTGGCAGACATTGCTAAAAAGGTGGTCCATTTTCATGTGCTGTGTTCAGAAAGGCAGATGTCACTGCAGAATCATTGCTTGTTGAGAACACGGATGAGCCTTGAAAATACAAAGTAGGTTTTAAGAATATAGGTCCATTTCTATGTGGCCCTTATTGAATCAGAGGAGGGGACCACCTAGGAGCAGTATCCTGGCGTCCAGTCTCCATCAACCCCCAAATTTTAAGGGGAAAAGTGGATCTGCTATGCAAACACAGCTTCAAGACAAATCCCTGGGCCTCCCCGTCTACCTAGACTGCTGCCCCTGATACACTCTGTGCAGAAGTCTGGAGCAGCTCTGGAAAATGGTGAATTTGAGTCATATAGAGGAATAACAGAGAGAACTGAAGAGTGTTAACCATGTTGAATTAAGGTGTAAAGCCGAGCTCTCATTCAGGGAGTTCTGAAACACCAGTGGGTCGAGGTTGGTGTGTGAGATGTGCTACAAGACCCTTGTAATTATTAACAGTTAAATTACTGGATTTTTCAAATGATTTGTTTTTTTAAACAGTAAGTAAATGAGAAGACTTTTCATAACATCCCTAACCCTCATGAGATGTGTGTGTATCTGTGCATGTGTGTATCTATACACTGTGCAAATTACACATTTATTTATTTATTTAATTTTGAGGAAGATTAGCCCTGAGCTAACATCTGCTGCCAATCCTCCTCTTTTTGCTGAGGAAGACTGGCCCTGAGCTAACATCCATGCCCATCTTCCTCTATTTTATGTGGGACGCCTGCCACAGCGTGGCTTGACAAGCAGTGCATAGGTCCACAGCTGGGATCCGAGCTGGCGAACCCCGGGCCGCCAAAGTGGAACACGTGAACTTAACTGCTGCGCCACTGGGCCTGCCCAATTTACACATTTAAGGTGTACAGTTCAATGATTTTTAATATATTCACAGAGTTGTACAACCATCACCACTATCAAGTTTACTCATTTTCATTACTCTCAAAAGAAAGCCCATACCCAGTAGCAGTCACTCCCCATTCCTCTCTCAGCCCTAGGCAACCATTAATCTACCTTCTGTCTCTGTAGATTTATCTATTCTGAGAAAAAGTAACTTTCTCATTGTGAGGTTTTCCAATGCAAAAGAATAAAGTTGGACCCCTTCCTCACACCATACACGAGAATTAACTCAAAATGGACCATAGACCTAAATATAAGAGCCAAAACTGTAAAACTCAAGGCCAGCCCATGGCCGAGTGGTTAAGTTTGCGCACTCTGCTTTGGTGGCCCAGGGTTCCACCAGTTCCCATCCTGGGCATGGACCTATCACCACTCATTAAGCCATGCTGAGGCAGCATCCTACCTAGCACAACCAGAAGGACCTACAACTAGAATACACAACTATGCTGGGGGAGCTTTGGAGAGAAGAAGAAGAAAAAAAAAAGATCGGCAACAGATGTTAGCTCAGGTGCCAGTCTTAAAAAACAAGAAGCCAAGGAAAGACTAAGTAGCTAAGCCACGGGAGGACCAACTAGAACTCGCAATGTAAATGCTTGACTGGACCTTCAAAAAAAAATGGTGTAGCCTGTTTGGTAAACAATCTGGCAGTTCTTCAAAACGTTAAACATAGAGTTAGCATTTACCCGGCAATTCCACTCCTAAGTATATACCCAAAAGAAATGAAAAGGTGTTCACACAAAACTTGTACACAAATGTTCATAGCAGCATTGTTCATCATAGCCAAAAAGTGAAAACAACTCGAATGTCCATCAGCTGATGAGTGGACAGATAAAATGTGGTATAGCCACAGAATAGAATGTTATTCGACCATTAAAAGGAATGAAGTACTGACACAACGTGAATGAACTTTGAAAACATTATGCTTAGTGAAAGAAGTCAGTCACAAAAGACCACAAATTACATGACTTCATTTATATGAAATGTGCAGAATAGGCAAATCTATAGACAGAAAGTAGATTAGTAGTTGCCTAGGGCTGGGGAGATGGCTGATAGGGGTGTGATAGCTAAAGAGTATGAGTTTCTTTTTGAGGTGATAAAAATATTATAAAATTGACTATAGTGATGGTTGTACAACTCTGTGAAATACTAAAAATAATTTATTTGAATTATATGGTACATAAATTATATCTCAATAAAGCTGTTGTTAAAAACAAAACGTAAACAGCAAAGGCTGAACAGAAGAGAGAGCCCAGAATTAAATCCTGGCAAATACCATCAACTAGTATTCAACGAGGAAGCCAAAAACACCCAATGGGGAAGGGATAGTCTCTTCAACAAATGGTGCTGAGAAGACTAGAGAAATACATGCACAACAATGAAATTGGACCCCTATCTCACACGATTCACAAAAATTAACTCAGAATGGATCAAAGACTTAAATGTAAAACCTAACAAAACTAGAAGAAAACATAGGGAAGAAACTCCTCAGCATTGACCTTGGCAATGATTTTTTGGACTCAAAATCTAATAGTAGTAAATAAGTTAACTTTCTTTGGACACATTTTGTCAGCGGCTGCTGCAATAGAGCCCAATTTAATTAACTCACCATCAGTAAATGGCTTTCCTTGTTTGGCTAACAAATGAGCCACTCAGAAACTTACTTCAGTTGCAGCTTCATTTTAATTCTTTACATTCGTGAAGAAATTCTGATGTAATGAGACATTGTGATATTCTGTTTTAAATATCTCAGATAGGTGATACATTCCGTCTTAAATTTCCTACTTTTTCTGATGGTTGCTCTTCTGTGAGTTGAGAATATTATGGTGAATGTTTAGTCTGTTGATGTCGATATATACTGTATTCTTTTAGCATGGTTATAGTGTTATTGCATAATAAAAACACTGCTTTGGGGAGCCAGCCCTGTGGCATAGTGGATGACTTTGGCATGCTCTGTTTTGGTGGCCCAGGTTTGCAGTTCATATTTCAGGTGTGGACCTACACCCCACCTTGTCAGCCATGCTGTGGTGGTGACCCACATAGAAAGTGGAGGAAGACTGGCACAGATATTAGCTCAGGGCTAATCTTCCTCAGCAAACAAACAAACAAACAAAACACTGCTTTGTCATCTGATCCAATAACAGAATAATTCACATTCCAGTGGATATCCTGCGTATGGTCAGGGCTGCATATCCACCTGGCTTCTCCTTCTGCCAAATTCTGCTTTGTCTCATCTTTTACACCAGTGTGGATCCTAAGGGCACCCTCTAATAATCATCATGTACTTTAAACGTCTCAGTGCCTGCTTCCAATAAAAGCAGGACGATCTGAGACAGCAGGTGGTAAGATGGAGTTTGGGAGCTATAATACTCTTTGCTAGACTAGCACTGAGGACCACATCACTGCTGGTAGCTGGAACACAGATAGCCCTTAGCATAAAGTGGTGGTCCAATTGTTAAAACTTTCACTGGTGGTGAATTGAGATGGTACACTTGTGGAAGGGAATGTGCTGGGCAGTTGAGAAACATGGGGAAATAGTAACTACAAGATAATGGCATTGGATGGCAGTTGCTAAGCTCCATTGATATCTTAGAAAAAAAAATTATGAAAGACTAGGAGTGATTAACAGGCAACTGAAAATCATGTACAAAAGCTAGAGGGCCTGTTTGTCAACATACAATGAAGCAACCTTCAAGGATCTAAAGGATCACCATCATTTTCTCATTTAATTCACAAGTATTGTCCCTGCAGAAACCAGACCAAACCTAAGGATGACAGTAGACTGCTACAAACTCACCTAAGTAGTAGCCCTATTGCTGTCACCACACCAGTTTTGATATCTTTGCTGGAGCAAATTAACAGCACCAAGTACATTTTGTGTGGACATTGATTTGGTGAATGGGTTCTTTTTTATTTCTATGAGAAAAGTAGATCAGAAACAGTATGCATTCACATGGAACAGACAACAGTACATATCTACAGTTTTGCCCCAGAGCTATGTTAACTTTTAGCTTCTGTCATAATATAGCCTGAAGAGATCAGGACCATTTGGACATCCTGCAGAAAATCACACTGATCTGTTACATCAGTGACATAATATGGATTCAGTCGGTTGGACAAAAAGTGACTAGCATAATAGAGGCCTTGGTCTGACTCATGTACTCCCAAGGGTAGGAGATAAATTCTATAAAGATGCAGGGGCCTCTTGCATCACTAAGATGTTTAGGGGTCCAGAGTCAGGGGAATGCCACACACCCCATCCAAAGAAAAAGATACATTATTGCACCTCCCACAGTGAAGAAGGAAGCATAATATCTGGTAGGCCTCTTTGGATTCTGGACATAGTATATTTCCCACCTGGGAGTATTGCTCTGGCCCATATACCAGGTGACACAAAAGGCTTCCAGCTTTAAGTGGAGTTCAGGGCAGAAAAAAGTTATACAGCAGGTTAAGGCTGTAGGGCAAGCAGTCCTGCTACTTGGCCATGATCACAAGATTAGATCACACGACAGGAACACATGGATCCAGCAATCAGGGGTGGAAGGAGGAGAGACCTACTTTACCATTTTTCTCAGTGAGCACTTAGGGAATTTGGGCTTCCAGACCTCATAACTCTGAGCTCTGCAGGGTTAAAGGTCTTTGACCTCAAGGGGGAATCTTCCACCAGAGGACACGGCAAGAGTCCCATTGAACTATTAGCAACAGATGCTACCTGGACACTTTGGGCACCTGGTATGTAGGGACCAGCAGGCAAGAAGAGGGGTCATCATCTTGGCCAAGAGTGATCCACTTGGGTGCTTCAGTACTCTCTGGCCCTATTGTGATGATAAACGGACAAACGCAGCAACCCTAGCCTAAGAAGGGCATGGTGGTCAAGGGCTCAGATCCTCAGATAAGCCACTGAGACCAGAGAAGAGGCTAGCTGAGGGTGAGGGGAAGTTAGAGTGGGTAATGAAGAAGGAGACAATGAGTATCAAGTGTGGTCCCCAGAAAGTTGCAGCAGCTGGGGCTACAGTTCATCCCATTAGCCTTCCTCTTTTAAGTTTCCACTCGGAATCCTGGAGGAGCTGTTCCTGACACTGGCCCGTGAAGAGGAAAGAGGACAGTGAGGTGCATTTCCAAATAGACTGGAGTAAGTCTTCAAGAGTTGGCTGTGGCAACTCCTCCATCCATCCCCCCAACTATCTCTTCCTTCCTTTTCTCTTTGGACAAACATTTCTACACTCACTCACTAAATATCCATAAACATGAAGCAGATAATAAACACCATGGGTCTCCACCAAAGCAGCTCATAACTTGGGTGGGAAAAACAGACACCCAAGCATCTGTAGGGAAAAATCCTCGAATACAAAGGTTTTAGTACACATATTTCCGTGGTACTTGACCCCCACATAAATAAAGAACTCCCCACCACTCCCTCACAAAGTCCCTAAGGGGTGCCTCAGGTGTGCTCGTGAGCAGGTCTGGTCAGTTATCACATACTTTTCCATTTTCTGCCTCTTTCTCAGCTCTGGTTCTGCTCTGCCAGGAACCACCCTGTCCCAGGGGCATCATGCTTCTGCGGGGCACAGCTGCTGCTGATTCACTAGAGCCTGGGAGGTGCCAAAGCTCTCCCAGAGTTGGGGGTGGGGGAAGCTTCTCTCCCCTTTTGTGTTTTGCTTTGTCATGGGAGGGAAGGCAAGGAAGGAGGATAGTGTGTGTACCAATTTTTTACATGGTTTTTAGTAAAGTATTCCTTTCAGTTTTTACTGAAAGAACCCTTCCCTCTTCCTTCCACTTCTATAGTACTCAAAAATGAGTCCAGTGTGGGACTGGGTTGGGAGGCAAAGGCAGTGATAAACAGAACACTAAGTTGCTCTTCCCACACACAGCTTCGCCGAGGGGCATCCATAGCTCTGGTCTACCACACGGGCACAGACATGTTCTAAGTGGATACAACTTATGTTCAAGTTGGGTCCTATCTTCTGTGTTCACAGAACTAGTAGAAGGAAGAAGAGGAAAGCATTCATTCATCCTGGAGGATCAGGGAAGACCTTACAGTAGAAATGTCACTCGAGCTGAGTGTTAAAGGTGGAACAGAAGTCTCTCAGGTGAGGAAGGGAATTTCAGACAGAGGGAAGAGCAAAAGCTGAGTGTAAGGCCCTTAGAATGTGTTTTTATTTTTTTAATTAATTTATGTTTTAAAGATTGGCACCTGAGCTAACATCTGTTGCCAATCTTCTTTTTTTCCTTCTTCTCCCTAAAGCACCGCCCCCGACTCCTGTACATAGTTGTATATTCTAGTTGCAGGGCCTTCTGGTTGTGCTATGTGGGGCACCACCACAGCATGGCTTGATGAGTGGTGCCATGTCTGTGCCGAGGATCTGAACCAGCAAAACCCTGGGCCCACTGAAGGTGAGTGCGCAGACTTAACTACTCAGCCACAGGGTGGCCCCCCCTTAGAATGTTTGTTGGCTCAAAGTTCTTGCTCCAGGGGACTTACATCTTCATGCAGGTAGAATAGCAATAAAGAAATGAACAAAAATGTGCACAGATGGTCCCTGATTTACAATTTTTCGACTTTACGATAGTAAGAAAGCAATATGCATTCAGTAGAAACTGTACTTCGAATTTTGACCATTTCCCAGGCTAGCAATACGCAGTATGATACTCTCTTGTGATGCTGGGCAGGAGCAGCAGCCACAGCTCCCAATCAACCATGTGATCACAAGGGTGAACTGATACACTTGCAACCATTCTGTACCCACACAACTGTTGTTTCACACTTTCAGTCCAGCAGGCAATAAATTAATGAGATATTCATGAGATATTCAACACTTTATAAAATACATTTTGTGTTAGATGATTTTGCCCAACTGAAGGCTAATGTGAGTGTTCTGAGCTCATTTCAGGTAGGCTAGGCTAAGCTATGACGTTCAGTAGGTTAGGTGTCTTAAATGCGTTTTTGACAATGATATTTTCAACTTACAATGAATTTATCTGGATGTAACCCTATCTATGGTGAGGAAGAGCTGTATCTTCTTATATGGTGATAAATGCCAAGAAGAAAAATCAAACAAGATGATACAGAGTGCGGAGGGAGGGAGGGTGTTTTATGTAGGGTGGCCAAGGTCAGCCTTTCTGAAAATGTGGCTTATGAGAAGAGTGAGGAAAAGAGTGTGGATCCCCAAGAAAGAACATTTCAGGCAGAGGGAACAAGTGGAGTGCAAAGCCCTGAGATGGGAGCAGCTTGGTGTGTTCAAGGAGCAGCCAGAAGGCCTGTGTCTGGGGCAGTAATAGAGGGGGACAGTGGTAGAAGAAGGCTTTGAGCAGAGGACACGATCAGTCTGCTGTTTGGAGAAGAGACTTCAGGAGGCACGTGTATAAACAGAAAGACCAGTTAGGAGGCTCTTGCAGTGATCCAGGAGAGAGATGATAGGGGCCTGTGGGCAGGTGGTAGTGGTGGAGGAATAAAGAAGTGTTGGTGGAAGTTGTTGGATTCTGGATATCTTTTGAAGGTACAGCCAATGGGATTTGTTGGTGGACTTCATTGACAAGGTTGGAAAGATAGGTTGTTGCTAAATTGGGAATTGTGATAATTTCCAAACATACCACTCTCCTGCTTAAAAATTTCATGGTAAAGTCCAGGCTATTTAGCAAGTCATTTATTAACTTGGTGATTCATCCAACAAATAACATCATGTTAAGGGGTTTGCATTTCATCCTAAAAGCAATGGGGAGCCATTGAAGTGTATTCATCAGGAGAGTAACCTCACCAGTTTACCCTTTTGAAAGAGCCCTTTGGTTGCAGTGGGAGATGGATTGGAGGGTGGAGAAGACTGGAACAGTAAAACTGCAGCAATCTAAACACAGAGCGGGGTAGAAGAGAGTCCTAAGTGGATTTAGGAGCTGTTTCAGGAGCGGAATGGCTAAAACTTAGTGACAGGCAATAAAGGAGAGAAAGGAGTCAAGTATGACCTCAGGTTTCTGGCTTGAGCAGCTGCCTGGAGATGGAAAGTGTTCCCTGAGAAAGGCAAAACAGGAGGAGAATTAAATCTAGAAGAGAATGCTGTCAGTTGTGGACATATGGGTTTGAGGTATTGAGGGACATCCTGAGGAGATACCCAGCAGGCAGGTGGATATGTGGATCCAAAAGTCAGGAGAGATTTGTTAGTCAATGAGATTGAAGACAGGGTGTTAGTGGGACTGTGTGGGGATAGGTAGAATGGGGATTCCCAATAAGCTGTTGCAGCTGCATCTCCAGCCATTCTGCCTCCTTCTGCAGGCAGCACACAGGGTCCTACCCCTTTTCCTTGAACCTTCCTGTCATGTTCCTTACCTGTTGGTGCCCATGTGGTTCCTTCTACCGGAACCCAGCTCAAATATCACCAATTCAGCGAATCCCTCCATATCATAGCAATGATATGTTTACTTGTATGTTTCCTCCAGTCTCGTGAAGTCAACATCTTATACATCCTTTTATTATATTTCCTTGATCTGGAAAACGTGTTTAGCACATTGCAGATGTAGCGTTGAGGTCTGTGAATAAAAGAGTGAGCAAAAGAACAACTGGAGTGAGAGGGGTGGACTTCATCCAAAGAGCTGGCAATAGCGACGTTAGCAGCTCAGTGGGAACGTTCACTCTAACAACGTTGCCCACTGTGGGGCTGGGAGGCGGCCTAGGGCACTGTCACCAGCAGCTCGCCTGCTTTGCCCCAGCATTCCTGCACCTGGCTTCCCCGGAGACCTCCTAGAGAACGGCCTCACCTTGGCCCCACTTCCCAGTCCAGCCCTTAACTTTCCGCTGTCCTCATTGGCTGCGCGACCATCCAATGGCCAGGCAGGAACCGTGAGCTCGCTCTCCTCGCCTGGGCCATCAGCTCTCGTTCTCGTGTCTCGCGAGCGTTACTGTGACTGGCGCAGGCGGCGCAGCTTGGTCCGGCTCAGGGGTGTTGTGAAGCCGAAGGTGCTGCGAGGCGGGAGGGAGCAGAGACCATGTTCCGAGTGGCGGCTCCTGGGCAGCTCCGGCTGGCGGTGAGTAGAGGCGGGGAGGGCCGAACTCGGCTACGGTCCAGCCTCAACCTGTCGTCCCTGTGAGTGTCTTCGCGAAGGTCACCGTCTCCCACAGACCCACAGACCTGACTGGTCCTCGCGAAGGCAGACTCCGGCTGGCCTCGGGCCCGGGCCAAAGTTCTGGGGCCTGCCCTTGACTCCTTCCAGGCCGCCAGCTGGGGAGCGAGGTCAGAGGTCGGGGGTCAGGGTGACCCAGAGTAAGGACCCTGCGCTTCCACTGCCTGTCCTCCTCTCTGCCGTCTCCCCAGCTCCTCTCCAACCCTCCGGGTTTACTTTTCGCGCTTGGCAGGGAGCGAGCAGCTACGCCCCAGGGAAATCTTTACCTGAGGGAGGAAAATGTCGCTTCTGGAATACCCTCTTGGAACGAGTTTTAAACCTGAATTCAGCGTGGAAGCCGACTTTTCTGGAAGAGTTAAACATATTCACTGGGAGCGTTGTGGCTGCTCGAATGCTCTCAGTCATGGGCTGGGTGTAAAGGGCGGTGTGGTTATGGAAACTTGCTCTGCTCTGGCTAATGGGGCAGTGCTCAGTTAGGTGATTGTATGAAGTGTGTCATCCGGTTTGACAGCTTTAGCCAATTTTGAAAGGCAGTCGTCTTTTTGTACTGCATGCTGACTTGCTTTTAAATCAGCAGATTGTTGGTTAAATAGCCAGGGATGTGTTGGTAGTAGTAAGTTTTTGATGCTTTCGTTAGTGATAAATCATAAGTTTACCACGTTTCTCTCTTCTATTGTGAGAAAGACTGGTAGAAAATATGTTTTTGTCTTAATACTATGGGACAACAATATTTGGAGATTGACCGATTACAAGTCAATAACAGTTTATATTGTGGATTTTGTAGATTTTCTAATTTACAGTTAGGTTAAGTGAGCAGACTGCTTGTAAACTTGGGTGAGAAACTTTCCTAGTGGTTTGTAATGTTTTTGCAATTTTTTTGTGCGTGCATATTTTCCCATCCACCACTGGGATTTTCGCCCTGAGATATAGGTGGCAATCTTTCTAAATGCCTGTAGGACGTTTTCTTCTGTGTTCCTTGTTCCATTAAAAAATCCTGCCCCCCAAAAAAGTTCACACTCACATCTTTCAGGTCAGTGTTTATTCTTTCCCCATGAGATTATTTTCCTCAGAAGATCTAGACAGAAACAAGTTAAAGTCATGTATTTGGAAAAATTCTAGGTATCAAAGCCAGACTAGCAGAAAAATACTTCTCTGTGCAGTAATTGGAAGGAAGTTTTGTGGACAGGTTAGAAGTATGGCGTAAGTGAAATAATTGGGGTGGGGAGAATTTAGGACTCAGTTATTTTGTAGAGCTAACAGAAAAAAGTGGAATGATTAGCTTAAATAATTATTATGAACACAGTTTCTCCAGTATACATAGACAGTATTTCCAAATCTTTACTGTGGTTTGCCAAAGACTTTGACCTTGATTTATTTTTAAAATTTGAAGTCAAGCTAAGTAGAGTGGCTGCTCTAAAGTCATTAAGAACGTTTGAGAGATTTGAATTTCAAGTGTATAAGAAAATGGCAGGAACGCTTCTAAAATGGATACATAAATACACGTACCTATTTAACTTTTTTAAGTTTTGAAATTTCAAACTTACAGAAAAGTTTCAAGAATAATATGAAGAAATCTCACAACCCTTTGCTGAATTTCACCAGCTGTTAACAGTTTGGGACATTTGCTTTATGTCTCTTCCTATATACGTATTATTTTTTTTTTTAACCATTTGAGAATATGTTGCAGACATGACGTTTACTCCTAAATAATTCATTGTATTTTCTAAGAACAAGGAGGTTTACCTTTCATAACCGCGATATAATTGGCAAAATCAGCAAGTTTAACAATGATATAATACTATTATCTAATCTACAGACATTATTCAAATATTGCCAATTGTCTTATTAATATCATAGCAGTTTTTCTTGTTGTGGCCTAGGATAGTCCAGGATCATGCCTTGTATTTAGTTTTCATGTCTATTTAGTCTTGGTTCAAAAAGTTCCTCAGCCTTTCTTTGGCTTTGATGGCATTGACATTTTTGAAGAGTACAGGCCTTCTATTTTGTTGACTGTCCCCCAATTTAGGTTTGTCTGCTGTTTTTCCTCATGATTAGATTCAGGTTATGTATTTTTGGCAGGAGTATCACAGGAGTGATACTGTGTTCTCAGCGCATCATATAAGGAGGCTCATAGTGTTGGTTTATCCCATTGTTGGTGGTGGTAACTTTAATTACTTGGCTAAAGTGTTGTTCATCTGGTTTCTCCACTATCAAGTTACTACTCCTCCCTTTGTGATTTTTAACTAATTTGTGGGGAGATACCTTGAGATTATGTAACTCTCCTGTTTCTCATCAAATTTTCACCCACTAGTCTTAACATCTGTTGATGATTCTTGCCTGAGAAATGGTTAGTGTGATGTAAAATAGTGATTTTTCTAATTCTATCATCCCTTCTGCTTTTATTAGCATTCTGTTTCTGTTATAAGGAAGAACATTATCTTCTTGCTTATTTATGTTTTTATTTATGGAGTCATGGATCCTTATTTTATTTAGTGGGTTATAATCCATTACTACTCTTAAATTTTTTGATGCTCAAGTTGTCCCGTATTTCTAAAATGGGAGTCCCTTCAGTCTGGCTCCTGTTTACTTATATTTGTGATCTCATAAAGTCAGAATAGCTTATCTAAAATCTCCACTCTTGAAATTTTAAAAAATTGTTCTGTAGCTAACCATGAGTAAATTTAGGAAGATAGATTTTCACAAAACCATATTTTTAATAATGGATTAATCTATTAAAAGATTTAAAAGATTACCTTAAACTGTTAACACAACACTGAATATAGCTAACACTACTAAACTGTACACTTAAAAATGGTTAAGATGGTAAATTTTATGATATGTCTTTTACTGCAATTAATGAGAAAAAAAAGAGATACCTTAAACTGTTAGAATGTTAGTTAAATGACTTGCATTTGGTATCTTAAGTTCCATTTCCAGTTTTGATTGATTTATGCCCTTGAGCAAAATCCTTCATCTTTGGGGCCTTCTCAATGCCGTCTGTTAATGAAGTGGTATTTTACATCTACAATAAAGAGCTAGAGAACACGCTAAGAGGACAATAGGTAGTCATTTGCAGTTGGTTAGCATTCTTGTGGGGATATTAATCTGATTTATTAGCATTTTATTCATTTGCATTTGAAATTGATTTGTTGACTAATAAGATACCAAAGAAATATTTTATGTGGAGAGTAAAGCAATACTTTTCAAGATTGCTCAAGTGTTCCTGTGTTCATTGCCAGACAGGAAGGCATATCCATCATGATTCAGAAGCTGTGAAACTGGTATGAAAGAACACGACATTTTTCAGAGTCCATAGTCTAGCATTGATGAATGAGAGTGAACTCTGTAATTTGCATGTAAATTTTAATTTCTTTTGAAAGAAGACAGCCAATTTCCATGTGGTTCTAAAAGATTTATTGCATAAGGTGAATTCCATAAAATTGTGCTGCCTACCGATGTGTCTGCTAAGGGTCTTCTCTGTTTTTAAAGTGAAGTAGATCGACTGTTTTTAATATTGTAATCAATGTTATATGACATTTCCAGACATGATTAAAAGCCACCATATTACTAAAGAGGTTAAAGTCGGTTATTTAAGTACAGAAATGTAATACACATTTTATTATTGCAAAATGTATGTTAAAATAGGGATAGGTGACTTTGTGTGTTATTTATCTGTTTCAGTAGAACTTGGAAAGATTTTATAGCTTATTCCTGCTTTTTTATTTTGGAGTTAAGAAGCAAAGACCCTCAAAAGAAAGGGTTAGAGACCCTCACACTTCCCCTCCCTTACACTTACCCCACTTAGCTTTCAAAGATGGTTGGGAGAAGTAGGTGAAAATTATTCTTACTACTTTAGGTTTTAAACTGGTTTGTAAGGATAAAGTAGGGAGTTGGAGTCCAGCTGTTTTTTTCCCCCCTAACATCTGTGGTAGTTTACTACATGGACATAGAGTTAAAGTCACAGCAGGAACTCCTTAGTTCAAAATCAGTGTCAAAACTGTTAAGGTTGAATAAGAGAAGGACCAAAGTATGTTCATTGGACTTAGCTGTAACAAGGTTATTGGTGACTTTGACGAGATTGGGTTCAGTGTTGTAGTGGAAGTGAAAGCCGTTTTGCTGTGAGTAAGGGAGAAAGAGAGAGGTGAGGCAATAAAGTGGAGTGTACAGGCATTATTTTCAAGAAATTTGGCTCTGAAAGGGTGGAGAGAAGATGATAACCCCTTCCAACTCGGCCCTCAAGAAGTACACCATCTCATAAAGGTCAATCAACTTAATAAGCGTATGTGGCTGGTAGGTGAAAGAAAACTTCACATTTTACTATTTGGACATAAGTCTAGTCAGTAGTCTAGATAAGTTCCCTAAAAGCATGATGAGGTATCTGTCTTAGTAATTTAACAAGTTTTTGTACTGTTCTTGGGGGGTACACATGTAAGTGCTTAGATAATTATCAATGAGATAGAAACAGTTGCTTTTTAGTTTTTGATCCTTTGAGGGAAGCTTTTCATTTATGTGCTAAACATTCATTGAATGCCAGCTATGTGCCAGGCACAAATGTAGGTGCTGAGCTCACAGTGGAGAACAAGACACACCTAATCCCTTCCCACGTGGTATGAATAGACTGGGGAAGACAGACATTGAACATGTTATTTTAAGTGTAATCATTGTAACAGAAAAGTGTATAGACTTTTTGGGGAAATGTAATGAGGGAGAGGATTAATCTAGTTAGGGGCCTAGAAAAACTCTGAAAAGATAGGTGTGAAATTACTTTGTAAAAACTAAGGTGCTCTGCAACTATTGTTATTGGGTGATGAAGTAATAGTAAGGGTGAAGGATTTTCTTTAGATGAAAATGTCACTTCGTTTTTGAGTTTTGTGTGTCTTAAATCATCTGTTTATCATTGTTTTAATTCTGTTCATATTGTATGTGTTATTAGATACATATCTTGCTTTTTTAATGTGGCATTATTTCTAGAGTTGAATTAGAAACAAGAGAAAGCATCAGTCACATTTGATTATTAAAAAAAAACAAAACTAAAAGTCCATGTGAATCTGTCTAAGGTAAGGTGGATCAAGCTGAAAGGACCCTGGAAATTAAGAAAAGATAGTCCTGGAGTAATGACACAGTGTGAAAAGCAAGATTTACATCCCCCTTGCTTCAATTCTGCACCACTCTGAAGGGCCATCCTAGCTCCAGGGCTCCTTGTGGGATCAGCTGAGATCTTTGTTGTGACTGCATTGCAGTTTTGCAGTTCAACTTCTTCCACTGCCCAGTCCTGTTTCCTTGATGCCTCATGGATGTTGTTCCCAAGAGTACTTCCCAATAAACATATTGCACACCCACACACACCAAAGGAAGAGGTAAGTGTAAGGTGGAAACAAGCTTTTATAATCTTAAAGCATCCACTGAATGTAATGAATTAACTTCTAACCTGTGTGTCTAGAATGGTCCTAGCTGTGTTCATTCTTGGGAGAATTAAGAAACAGTCATTTACATCATTTTCTGTGCCTCAGATGAGCAACATTGGAGAATGGCTGATCTAGAGTCTTAAAATAGCTTTTTATAGTTCAGTGTATAAAGTAGAAGTACTAAAAGGATGTTTTTAAAGCAACAAGATTAAAAAAAAGATAGACTTTATTTTCTGGAGCAGTTTTAGATTCACAGCAAAATTGAGCAGAAAGTATAGAGTGTTCCCATATCCTCCTTGCCTCCTACCCACGCAGCCTCCTTCACTATCAATAGCTTCCACTAGAGTGGTACATTTGTTACAATTGATGAACCTACCTTGACACATCATTAGCACCCAAGGTTCATAGTTTACATTAGGGTTCACTCTTGGTGTTACACATTCTGTGGATTTTGACAAATGTACAGTGATGTGTATCCACCGTTGTAGTATCATACTGCCCTAAAATCCTCTGTGTTCTGTCTATTCATCCCTGCCCTCCCCCCCCAACCCTGGCCGGCAACTACTGATCTTTTTATTGTCTGCATAGCTTTGCCTTTCCATCATGTCATTTGGGAGAACCATACAGTATGTAGCCTTTTCAGACTATCTTTTCACTTAGTAATATGCATTTAAGTTTCCTCCATGCCTTTTCATGGCCTGATAGCTCTTTTTTAAATTTTTTTTAGCACTGAATAATATTCCATTTGCTGAAAGTACCACAGTTTATTCATTCATCTGCTGAAGGACACTTTGGTTGCTACTAAGTTTTGGCAATTATGAATAAAGGTGCTGTAGACATCTGTGGGCAGGTTTTTGTGTGGACATAAACTCATAAAATGAGTTTTCAACTTATTTGGGTAAATGTTAAGGAGCACGACTGCTGGATCGTATGGCAAGAGATATTTAATTTTGTGAGAAAGTGCCAAACTGTCTTCCAAAGTGGCTATATCATTTTGAATTTCCACCAGAGTTTCTACTGCTCCACATCCTCACCAACATTTGGTGTTGTCAGTGTTTTGGATTTTCACCATTCTAATAGGTGTGTAGTGGTATCTCATTCTTGTTTTAATTTGCAGTTCCCTAATGACATATGATATTTAGCATCTTTACATGTGTTTATTTACCATCTATATATCTTCTTTAGTGAGGTATCTGTTCAGATCTTTAGCCCATTTCTAAATCAATTCGTTCATTTCTTTTTCTTTTTCTTTTTCTTTTTTTTTTGAGGAAGACCAGCCCTGAGCTGACATTTGCCACCAATCTGCCTCTTTTTGCTGAGGAAGGCTGGCCCAGAGTTAACATCCGTGCCCATCCTCTTCCACTTTATATGTGGGTCGCCTGCCACAGCATGGCTTGCCAAGCAATGCCATGTCCACACCCGGGATCTGAACCAGCGATCCCTGCGCTGCCAAAGCAGAACGTGCACACTTAACTGCTGTGCCACCAGGCCGGGCCCAATTTGTTCACTTCTTGTTGTTGAGTTTTAAGAGTTCTTTGCATATTTCAGGTAACAGTCCTTTATCAGAAAGATGTTTTTTGCAAATATTTTCTCCCAGTCTGTTGCTTGTCATCTCATTCTTTTGATGAAGAGGTTTTTAAAGAGAATGCTCAGTTTATTTACTGGATGTATACTCTGTGCTAGACACTGAAGTAGAGGCTAGGGTTATAGTGGTAAGAAAATCAGATATGGCCCCTGTAATCAAAATCAAGTGGGGAAGACAAGTTAATCAGGTGAATATAGTCAAGTGTGGATAAGTGCTATAATAAAGGCAAGGTAAAGCCTGAAAAGTATCTCTTGGTAATTTTGGTGAGAGCAGAAGCCAGAATGCAAGTAGTTGAGGCATGAGTGGGAGATGAGGAATTAGAAAGCTGGAGTGGAAGGTGGAGTAGTGGGTTTTTAATTTTGGGGTCCTTTAAAGTTGGGAGAGCCTCATACTTGTGAAAATGTTGATGGGAGGAAGCCTGGGAAAAGGGAGGGGTTGGAGACATTACTTAGAGGAGATTACAGAAAGAAGTCTGACTAGATTTGAAAGGATGAAGGAGGGGCGCCAGCTTGGTGACACAGCAGTTAACTGGGCACATTCCACTTCGGCAGCCCGGGGTTCGCCGGTTTGGATCCCGGGTGAGGACATGGCACCTCTTGGCACACCATGCTATGGTAGTCGTCCCATGTATAAAGTAGAGTAAGATGGGCATGGATGCGAGCTCAGGGCCAGTCTTCCTCAGCAAAAAGAGGAGGATTGGCAGCAGATGTTAGCGCAGGGCTAATCTTCCTCAGAAAAAGAAAAAGAGAGGATGAAGGGATCAGATCCAGGAGGAAGGACCTGCAGCAACTTCCACTGTGATAGGCAGGGGCAGAAATTTCTGTGTTGGATATCAGGAAGGGAAAGGAGGTTCATTCTGATGGCTTCAGTTTTCATTTTGAAGTAGGAAGTAAGGCTCTCTTCTGAGAGCAGGGAGCAGATTGTGTTGGCAGTTTGAGAAACATCAGAAGGAGATAATTGAAATAGTTGCTATGGAGAGTAAGTGAGTGCCAACAAGGATATCGTAGTAACATTGCCAGGCAGTTTTGAGGGTCCAGATAAAGGTGACGACCAAGAGTTATGGTGGCAGCAGTCTGCGTTAATTAATTTTAATTTAAGTAGCGTTGTTTTGAAGAGACTGAGATTTCTTTCTGGGCAGTTACCTTATTATTTCAATAGTTATTTTTAAATGTTTAAGAATTGGGCTCCTTTTTTCCCCATAAAAAAGAGGGCCCTAAAGTATACCAATGCAGTGGGTCATAAGATAATAAAATGACTTTTGTTTAAAAACCTTTTCAGTAATGGACCTGTACTTTTTGAATCTTTAATGATATTCTATGCCTCTCTGTTACTTAAGATAGGATTTTAGTGTTATAGAATTTTTAGAGCTGGAAGAGGCCTTTGATGTCACCTTTTTTTGTTTCTTTTTGACCAGGGCTGTTTTTTAAAAAATCAGGAGAATATTTGCTAAGTGAAATCTTATAGGAATGACCCATATATACAACAGCTAAAAATGATGGTGCTTTGATGTGAGCTGGTAATTAAAAAACCCAATTTCTGAAATCTGACTACTTGGACTTTTAACATGGCTCTACTTCCTAGCTATGTAGCTTCTAAGCTCCAGTGTCCTCATCTGTAAAGTCAGGGTAATAATAGTACCTACATCATAGAAGTTTTATGAGTTTTAAATAAGGTGTTTTTTCTATATATGCTTAGTACAGTGCTCTGTAAATGTTAGTTTGGTTAATTTGGTTAAAGCAAAGCTATGGGCCGTTCTGGCAGCCCTACCTGCCTGGTTCCTACTTTATCCTTTGTGGTGGTTCATTCCTTAGCTGCCTCCCTGAAAACCTTAGCTTTTTGTGGAGTGTAGTTTGAAAACATCTGATCTAGTTTGTTTCTCTCAAATCACAGATGAAGAAACTGGGCTGTAGGTTGAGGAGTAACATCTTGAAGGTCACAGACCAATTTCTCCTGCTCTAGGCTACACACAGCTATTATTGCTGAATTAAGCCCCATAACTGTTTAGATGATGGAGCTTCTCTTTAGGTAGTGTCTAAGAAATAGAAGGTAGAACGTTGAGTTAGAAGGAAACTTAGTATTAAAAAATGCTTTTATGCTTAGTAAAGATTGATCAGACAGATGGACTGAGTGTGTTCTTACATATTTTCTTTTGTTTACCCTCATAAATCTAACTTTGAACAGTGAACTGTCTTTTGAAAAGAATATACAGTGTCCCTCTGGAAGTTCTAGAAAACTTGATGATTCCTTAGGAGAACTACCTGAATTATCTTATGATAGAACTATAATTTACAGCAAATATGGGCTTTCTGCCACCAAATCTTGGATTTATTCTTCAAATGGTGATGGAAATCTCCTAATTTTTATGGTAAACGATGTGTGAAACATCAGAAATATGATGTCTGATATTTATTGGTAATAAATAGTTTGTTACTGGCAATTCTTGTGAAATGTGATTTAAATCATAAATTGTTCCATTGAGTCCTAATTACAAAGTTCTTTACGAGATATTATGCTCTTCTGGTTAAAAAAGAAAAAGTACCATGTAATTCTTTTTTTTCTTTTTTTTTTTGAGGAAGATTAGCCCTGAGCTAACTACTGCCAATCCTCCTGTTTTTGCTGAGGAAGACTGGTCCTGAGCTAACATCCATGCCCATCTTCCTCCACTTTTTTTTATACGTGGGACGCCTGCCACAGCATGGCTTGCCAAGTGGTGCCATGTCCACACCTGGGATCCGAACTGGTGAACCCTGGGCCTCTGAGAAGGGCACTTGACCGCTGCATCACCAGGCCGGCCCCCACCATGTAATTCTACAGATATATATTTGTGTTAGACTCTGGGGATAAAAAAATGAACAGGTACGGGGCCGGCCTGGTGGCGTAGCGGTTAAGTTCACACATTCTGCTTTGGCGGCCAGGGTTCGCTGGCTTAGATCCCAGGTGTGGACCTATGCATGGCTTGTCAAGCCACGCTGTGGTAGGCGTCCCACATATAAAGTAGAGGAAGATGGGCACAGATGTTAGCTTATGGCCAGTCTTCCTCAGCAAAAAGAGGAGTGGCAGCAGATGTTAGCTCGGGGCTAATCTTCCTCAAAAAAAAAAAAAAGAACAGGTATGGTATTTGTCTTCTAAAAACTTTCATTCCATCCCAAGGATTGTGAATTGTTGTGAATTGCTATAACTTTTTTGGAGAATGGTTTGTGTCAGTCAGTGTTAAAAAGCCTTAAAAGTGTGCCTACCTCTTGATCTAACACTTCTAGGAATTTTTCATTAGAAAAGCATCTTAAGATACGCATTAAGATTTCTAATGTTAATTTAAACCAGCTTGTGTAAGAAGGCAATTTTTTATTGTAAAAAAGAAAAAGATATACAGACAGGTACTTGATTTGACAACAACAAAAGTCTCATTTTCTCCCCTTTCCTTGCTTCAACTAAACAAAAAGGGAGGAAAAAGACAAAAAATGTCATCTATTGATACACAGTGCAGTGATTCCTTCCTCTGGCATGTCCTGCTGTGCTCATCTCTTCCTCTCTTCCTCTTCCCACCCTCAGGTTGGTGTGGCTCAGGAAGCATTTCTACTCCAGGGAGGCTTACGCTAGAGTCTCTGATCCCCGGCTCTGTGATTGAGTTCATCAAGGATAGAGGACGTTTAGAGGGCTGAGGAGAAGGTTAGGGATGAACTGGTAGTGTAGGAGGTAGGTAGGTGTGTAGGTATGTAGAGTAGAGGGGTAGGAGGGTTCCTATCTTCTTGAAGGTTGCACAGAATCTGGCTTAGTCTTCTGTGGAAGCAGAACAGCTAGAGTCGAGTCTGGCGGGCTTCCAGACAGAAAAGTCTTTCTAGGAAAATAAGGGAACTGTCATCTGTTGAGCATCAGTGCAAAGATTTAGCTCTGAGGATGGTCTTCTCTGCATTGTTTATAATAATAAAAAATTGCTGATAACCCAGATGACTGCAGAGACTGGTTAACTGGTATGCTTATATACTATATTAATGAAAAGGTGAAAAATATTAAAATGTAACCATTGATATTTACAATATATACATGAAAACAGGTATTTTGTAAATTTAGTTGTGTAACCAGCATTATGGTTTCCTGTCTGGCTTCCCTTCATTCATACCCTCCTTGTAAATTTCCAGCTCTGGGTAAATTTTATACTATGCTTTCTTCACTCCAACTCCAGGTCTGAAGATTATCGCTGAGTTAAGCCACACAATCGTCATTGCCTCTTTTTCTCATTGCCATTTCCCACAAGGATAGTTCCAGAGTTTTCTTCTTTCCTCATGCCTGTGGTGCCCGTCCTCCTCTTTTCGCATGACAGGAACACCTGAACTTCGTTCCTTTCTTCCTCGTGATTCTCTACTTCATGCTTTGCAGCCTCCAACATTTTGGATCTCTTCATTAACTGAAAAACTGTTCTGACTTATAATTGTGTGTGAACAAGTCTTATTTCCCTTCAAATCTTTGAGCACAGGGTCCATTTTTGTCCATCTATGTGTTCCTGGTGTTTGGAATTCCAGGTGAGCATGAACTATTGGTGATCTCTTGATAATCCACAGTAGATATGAGTGGATATTGGTTGGTTCCAAGATACTGTCTACAAGCTTCTTTTTTGAATTTGGAAGCATATTTGAACAGTTGAAACTTCAGCAAAATTGCTGTGTAGTGTTGTATTTTCAAAGACAGATTTACATTATCTGTTATTTTGGTATTGAATGCATTTTGCCTGGAGCAATAAAATCAACTCTAGTAACTGATTTCAGATCCGTTATTTCTGGATATACTGTACTCTTTAGCAGTATTGCTGCAGGTGAATGTAATTGGTAATAGTTTGATTCTTAGTTTGACGGTTAATATGTTCTAAGGATTTTAAATGTACATATATTTGGCAGTTTCTAATTGAACATAGATTAGTGGGAAGGTTTTTTTTGAAATAATTAAAAATTTTTTCTAACAGTAAAACACTAATTTGCATGTTTCATGTTAGGGAAAAATAGTAATAGAGTGATAGATACAAATAACTCAATTTTTGCTAGTGAACAAATATTTTATAAATACATTTATAGAACTGAGTATTATGTATAGTTTTCTTTAAAGCACATGTGCTTAACAATTAGAGTAAAAAAAACCCTACTTGTGTGACAACATTCTTTTCCCTTTTTTTTCCCCTCTTTTTAGGCCTCATTGCTACGATTTCAGAGTACCCTGGTAATAGCTGAACATGCAAATAATACCCTAGCACCTATTACATTAAATACCATCACTGCAGCCAGACATCTCGGAGGTGAGGTGTCCTGCTTAGTAGCTGGAACCAAATGTGACAAGGTGAGAAATTTTTAAGGTCAGCCATAGCAAATACAATCTCTATCAAGAGACCGGGAACGATGCGACAGAGAATTATACTGAGGACTTTAGCCCAGACTGGGCTCTAATCCTCATTAAATGGCCAATATCACAACCATTACTAAGTGTGAAAAAGGAGCTAAAAGGTTTGCTCACTAAGCATTTTGTCTTTTGAAATGAGCATACTTGATTTAGTTTCACTGGCACCATTATGTGCCATCAGGTACCAAGTAGAATGATAATGTTTGAGTCCCCTTTGAGGGCCAATCCTTTTTTTGTATTGATGAATATACTTGCTAATCACTTGTAATTCCTGAAAGTGGTAAATCTGGACAAAGTGTCATGGGTGTTAATTTTTAATTGGTATGAGAATTCAAATGTAGGTATTATACTTTCCAAACTATAGCTGGAACTAAAAGATGTTCTTTGTTTTTTTTGTTGTTGTTGTTGAGATAAGACAATGATAGCCTTGTAAACTAACCCCCTGGAAAGGTGCTATAATATGGTTTGCAGAGTATTGTACCACTGGGCTGCAGTGTAGTTGAAATTGTACTCCAATTAAGCTTACCCAGCTTCAGCCACCAGTTCCCTCTCAGACCACACGGGAGCTGCTGAGTGTGTGTAGTTGGGGGCTTGGACCTCAGAGGAGGAAGTGTGGAGAGAACATGTTTCTTTGTAGAGGAGTTTACGTATTTTTTATTAAATGTCATTGATGCAGAGCATGTGATAAAATATGCAGGTTCAGAATGCTAGTGTCACTTCTCTCTGATATCTTACATGAAATTGGTATCTTAAGAGAAGGTATTCTAACAGGTTTGGGGTTCAGTTGTGTGAATTTCTTTACCTAAATCCTGCTAACAATTATTGAATCTTATATAGTTGATATTAACCACAATGGATGATGACATGGCTAAGCTATCTTTTTTGATTGCCCTGCTTTCAGATATGTAAGTTCTGGGTTTGAGCACTTATTTTGCTGTGAGTTTAAATAACTATTTTAATATTACTTTAAAAATATTTGAAGTGCTATTTTATTTACACTATTTTGAGAAAAATCAAAACAAGTCATCTTCTCTTCAATTATAATCTCATTATCATGTCATATTCTAATCTTAAAGAAAAATAATCAGTACCTGTATAAAGAGATTCTGTTAATAGCCTAGGCAGATTTCAGTTTTATTCTGTTTTCTTTAGCTGTTTATTGTAAACAGCAAGTGATTCTTCTGTGTAGTGCCTAAAGTTTTTGCTGGTAAAAAAAGATAGTTTTTATAGTACAAGATAGTCTGCCAGTGAATACTTGATTCAACACGGGTTTTTTTGTGCTGCATCCTTTCTTCAGCGAATATTGTTGCAACCTTACAGTCCATTGAGGGGGGCAGAAGGCACAGCCTTTTATGACTACTCATCAGTGAATCAGCGTGAAGGTAAACAAGAAGACAGAAGACCATAATATGATTTTCATGTCTCTGCTAAAGCAGAAACCAGTCATGCTGTAGTTAAAGAGACTTTAAAGGGGGAATTCTAATTGCCTTTTGTATAAAGGAAATCTCAGTGGTCAGAAAGCTTTCCCAGAACACCATCCTGATGCCAAACAGGAAAAATGAGGAGTTAAAATAGAAAATATTTTGCTTCATCATAAATAAATATATGTAGATGGACAGGAACTCAGTGACTGACAATGGACTATTATATAAGATTTTCTCTATGGCCCAGATTCACTAGTTTTGATATTAGCAGAAATTATTGCCAAATAAAGTGCAGTGGCCTGTATACCAGTGTGGTTAGGTCTTATTCTTTACCTCCAGGAAACCCTAAGTCTGGAATGTATTGGCTGTGTTATTAGTTTGTGTGTGTGTGTGAGAGAGAGAGAGAGAGAAAGAGAGAGAGGGAGAGAGAGAGAACCTAGTCATTGCCTTATTTTCACCATTTCTAAAATGATGGCTTACACTTGCATTGAACAAAAGGTAAAGAGCTCAGTTTATAGTTAAATTTGAATAAAGAGCTGTGTTGATTTTAGTTTATTGATTAGTACTTTTCTTTTTTGGGGCAGGAATTTTTGTTTAAGGTCAATTGGTAGCAAGATCAATTGGCATTATATTTTCTTTGTTAAAGAATTTTTTTTTTATTCCTAAGTAGCCCCTTTTCTAATAAGAATGATTTTTGCAAGTGGCCTTTAAGGTTTTATGCTCTGTTGATATTTATAGTGGGTGGCTTTATTTGTGTCTTTCTGTTAGGTGGATAATTAAAAAGTCTCTTAATCGTAGGTGGCACAAGATCTCTGCAAAGTAGCTGGTGTAGCAAAAGTTCTGGTGGCTCAACATGATGCATACAAAGGCCTCCTTCCAGGTAAGGTTTTCCAGTGGAAAAAATGTAATGTCTAAATTACGCTTGAATATATGAATATGAAAATATTATGAAATGTGTTTATCAAATGTGTTTAATTCCCAGAGGAACTGACACCATTGATTTTGGCAACTCAGAAGCAGTTCAGTTACACACACATCTGTGCTGGAGCATCTGCTTTTGGAAAGGTAAGAAGATTGAGAATATGGCATCTGATGTCACTACTCAGAAGGGGTCGATTTCATTGTGCTGACAATGTACAACAGTCTTTGTTTAGATAGCTAATCATGGCTTTCTGAATGAATGTTGTAATTTTGCTAAAATTTATTCTTTCGAGATTTTATTGTAATTTTTGTTTAAAATGCTATCCCCATGTTTTGAAATTTTGTCACAGAGACAACTCTGTTCTTTAAAAATTTTGTCGTAATTTATTAGAATGCCTCTTTCCAATTTTCAAATTTTGTTGGAGAAAACTCTATTTAGGCTATTTAAAAAATTATTTTTCTTTAAAAACAATGTTGTACTGTCTCTGTGTGTGAATGTCATTTGTATTAGAAACCCATCTTAAGTGGTAGGTTGTTTGTGTGGCTGATGGATATTTATCAAGGCCAAATCCTGTCTACTTGAGGGGTTTGGGCAGGGCTGTGTGGTGGTTGAAAACATTGTTAGGGTAAAGCAAGCTGTAATCTGATCCTGTGCATTGTGATATGTCTGAAGAAAGAATGTGCTATCAGATGGGTAGTGGTCTGCATGAAGTTTTTTAAAAAGGGAGGAGAGGGAGGTAGGGGGAGCCCAAGAGAAGGAATTTGTCACTGGGTCTTGCTCTCTCTGTGGCCATGGGTATCGTCTTAGCTCCCTTTTCTTGTATCCCATTCTTAATAAGCTACAGTTTTTAGTTTTTATTTTTGCTTTTAAAGATTATAAATCAAGTTGTACAAAAATACATTCTTCTTATAAAGGATGCATACAGTACAGCAGTTTGCACAGCAAGGTATCAGAGTCTCCTTTCTTATTCCCAACTCTCTCTTCCATCTTCAGAAGTACAGATGTTAACAATTTTACATTCTTTTAGGCCTCTTTCTGTGTTGATTTTCAGATTGTAATATACACACAATTTTTTTTCTTTTAACTCTAAAATGGGATGATATTTTATGAATTGTTTAGCAACTAGTGGTTTTTACTTAAGAGTATGTCTGGAAAATATTTGCTCATAATATGTCTGTCTCCTTTTTCTTATAACTGCATAATAATCTGTATTTAGCCAAGGATGGACAGTTAGGTTGTTTCTAATTTTTTTGTATTTATGAACTTTGCTGCAAGGAAATGTCCCTGTATGTACCTCTTTGTATACATATGCTGGTATTTATTTAAAATGGCGTCCAGGAAGTGAAATAGCTGGGTAAAGATTATGTGTTTTAAAATTTTGATATATATTGCTAAGCTACTCTTAAAAGAATGCCTCAGGGGCAATCCCCTGGGTTTAATGGTTGAGTTCAGTGTGTTCTGCTTTGGTGGCCTGGGTTCACAGCTTCAGGGCATGAGTGGGAATCTATACCACTCGTCAGCCATGCTGTGGCAGTGACCCACATACAAAATAGAGGAAGACTGGCAAAGATGTTAGCTCAGGGCTAATCTTCCTCAAGCAAAAAGAGAGGAAAATTGGCAACAGATGTCAGTTCAGGGTGACTCTTCCTTGGCCAAAGAAAAAAAAAGAGGGATGCCTCAGTTTATACTCCATCAGTGCATATGAGAATAGCTTGCCAATACTTTGTATTCTACATTTTAACATTTTTTCCCCTTATCTGATGGGTGAAGACTATATCTTTTTAAGTTTTGTATTTCTGTAATTGATATTGAGATCAAATATCTTTTCATATAATTATTGGTTATTTTTATTTCTTCTTTGAATTGTCTTAATTTGACTTTTTTCCCCTTTACATTTGCAGTTCTGTTATGATTGACTTTTAAATATGAGTTTGGGGAGTAAGATATAAGCTGTTTCATCAAATAACCATGTTGAGTGACATTAACAGTGAGTTCCCAATACATTGATCTCTCTTTTTTTTTTTTTTAAAGTATACTTTTTGGTGAGGAAGATTGGCACCGAGCTAACATCTGGTGTCAATCTTCCTCTTTTTTTTCCCTCCGCAAAGCTCCAGCACATACTTGCATATCCTAGTTGTAAGTCATTCTTGTTCTTTTATGTGGGATGCCGCCACAGCATGGCTTAATGAGTGGTGTGTAGGCACATGCTCAGGATCCGAACTGGTGAACCCTGGGCTGCTGACATGGAGTGTGCAGACTTAACCACTTGGCCACAGGGCCATCCCCTGATCCCTTTTCTTGCAAAATGTGTGTTTGTGAATATTTATCTGTGGTACAGTATTGCTTCTAGACATGAATCACCGCAAACTGTGTAGGGACCTTGCACAGTCCCTAAACACGTAAATCATTCTAGTTTGTTTTTAACTTCTAGAAGTATCAATTTGAACTCATTAAAATTTTTCTTTGAAAGTTAGTAGAATTCCTAGGCAATAACAGAATTTTCAGTGTACAATGTAAATACTGAGTTTAATGAACAATTGTTCTTTTTTTTAGGTTGTCACATTGCAGACTATCATAACTTTTTCAGTTTTTATATGAGGTTCAGTAATTGACAAGTAAGATGGTTCCACAGACATATATGACCTTGGGCTATCATTTACCTTCCTGTAGTCTGTTTTTCTTACATGAAATGGTGCAGTTTGAACAAGCGTTTTAAGATCTATCAACTAGAGAAGTTAAAAAATGGAGTGGGTTTCCTCTACAATAGGTTTTCTTTTCCCTGGAGATGATTAACTCAGAGGCTTGGCATCCAACTACTGTATTTTGGCATGTTAGAGGTGAGCACTGAAATAAAAAATTTCCTCTCTGAGAGTTTTGATCCTGTTTTGTGTGATTTACACAATTTCATGCATCTTGAGTTCCTGTGATGGCAGTTCACCTAAAAGATTGTTAAACCAAGGAAGGGTGTTTGTTGTATCTAATTAGCTGGATTTTAATACTCTGGACTTAATTACTATGTTGTGACATATTGGAGTTTTGAGGACAAGGGTCACATAATAGTAGCTGGTGCTGCAGCCTCTGAAAAGAACACTCTGGCAGTTATTGCCTCTCCTTCCCTGAAACCAGGTGGTCAAGCCTGTTGGATAACATAGAGATAGATCTTTTACCATCCACCCTCTCAGGACATTTAGATGGAAGATCAGACCTGGAAAAACATGCCTTTAAGTACCGTGGTAAATTTACTTTCAAGAATTCCCCAGAGAAGCCATCTGGTCCTGAACCTTTATTTTTTGGGAGAGTTTCGATTATTGTTTGATTACTTGTGATTGGTCTATTCAGATTCTCTGTTTCTTCTTGATTCAGTTTTGGGACATTGTATGAGTCTAAAAATTTATCCAATTCTTCTAGGTTATCCAATTTGTTGGCATATAGCTTTTCATAGTATTCTCTTATAATCCTGTGTATTTCTGTGGTATTCATTGTAATTTCTCCTCTTTCATTTCTAGTTTTATTTGGGCCTTCTCTCTTTTTACTTAGTAGGTCTCGGTAAGGGTTTGTCAATTTTGTTTATCTTCTCAAAGAACCAACTTTTAATTTCCTTGATTTTTTCTATTGTTTTTTTTTAGTCCCTATTTCATTTATTTCTGCTCTAATTTTTATTAGTTTCCTCCTCCTGCTGACTTTGGGCTTCATTTGTTCTTCTTTTTCTAGTTCTGTTAGATATAGTTTAAGATTACTTATTTGAAATTTTCCTTGTTTGTTAAGGTGGGCCTATATCGCGATAAATTTCCTTCTTAGCACCACTTCTGCTGCATCTCATAAGAGTTGGTATGTTGTATTTTCATTTGTCTCCAGGTGTTCTTTGATTTCTTCATTGACCCAATAGTTGTTCAGTTAGTTTCATGTTGTGTAGTCTCCACATATTTGTGACTTTACCAGCTTTTTTCTTTTAGTTGATTTCTAGTTTCATAACTTGTGGTCAGAAAAGATGCTTGATATGATTTGAATCTTCTTAAATTTATTGAGGCTTGCCTTGTTTCCCAACGTATGGTCCATCTTTGAGAATGTTCCTTGTGCACTTGAGCAGAATATGCATTCTTCTGTTTTTGGATAGACTGTTTTATATATATCTGTTAAGTCCATCTGGTCTACTGTTTCATTTAAGGCCACTGTTTCCTTGTTGACTTTCTGTCTGGATGATCTATGCATTGGTGTAAGTGGGATGTTGAGGTCTCCTACTATTGTTGTATTGCTGTCAATTTCTCCCTTTAGCTCTATTAATAGTTGCTTTATATTCTTTGGTGCTCCTGTGTTAGGTGCATATATATTTGTAAGTGTTATGTTCTCTTGGTGGAATGTCCCTTTTATCATTATATACTGCTCCTCTTTGTCTCTCTTTTTTTTTTTTTGAGGAAGATTAGCCCTGAACTAACATCTGTGCCCATCTTCCTCTACTTTATATGTGGGATGCCTGCCATAGCATGGCTCGACAAGCAGTGCGTAGGTCCGCACTAAGAACCTGAACTGGCAAACCCTGGGCTGCTGAAGCAGAACATGTGAACTTAACTGCTGCACCACTGGGCTGGCCCCTCTCATTGTCTTTTTTTATGTCAAAGTCTGCTTTGTCTGATAAATATAAGCATGACAACACCTGCTTTCTTTTGCTTGTCATTTGCCCTGGAGTATCATCCCTTCACTCTGAGCTTTTGTCTGTATTTAGAGCTTAGATGTGTTTCCTGGAGGCAGCATATTGTTGGATCTTGTTTTTTAATCCACCCAGCCACTCTGTGTAATTTGGTTGGAGAATTCAATCCGTTTACATTTAGAGTGATTACTGATTTACGAGGGCTTAATACTGCCATTTTATCTCTTGTTTTCCGGTTGTTCTGTGTTCCCCTTGTTTCTCTTCCCTAATATTTCTGACTGCCATTTCAGTTTGGTGGTTTTCTGTGATGGTTTTCTCTTTATTTATGATTTGTGTCTGTGTTCTGATTTTTTGTTTAGTGGTTAACATGAGGTTTGTATAAAAAATGTCATGGGTGAAATAGTCCATTTTCTGATAGCCTCCTATGTTCTGTAGCCTAAGCAGGTTCCATCCCTTTCCTCTTCCATTTCTGAGTTAATGTTGTCACAAATTATTATTTTTTGTGTTGTGAAATTGAACTGTTTATGGTTATTTTTGATGCTTTTTTCCTTTCATCATAATTGTTTGCTAACCTGTTAGATAGAGAGCTGCAATTTTCTGATTTTTGTCTACCTATGTATCTCCTTGCTCAGAGCTTTGTAAACCTTTGCCTTTTTGTTTCAGGTAAGAGGGCTTACTTCATCATTTCTTGTAAGGGGGATCTAGTGTCAAGGAACTCCCTCAGCTTTAGTTTATCTGGGAAAACTTTTATTTCTCCATGATACCTGAAGGATAGTTCCACTGGATAGAATATTCTTGGCTGAAAGTTTTTGTCTTTCAGTATTTAAATATATCATTCCATTCTCTCCTAGCCTGTAATATTTTTGCTGAGAAATCTGCTGAAAGCCTGATAGCAGTTCCTTTGTAGGTTATTTTCTTCTGTCTTGCCCTTAATATTTTTTCTTCATCATTGACTTTTGCCAGTTTTAATATTATATGCCTTGGAGAAGGTCTTTTTTGCATCGATGTAATTAGGAGTTCTATTGGTTTCATGTATTTGTAAGTCCAGTTCCTTCCCCAGTTTTGGAAAGCTCTCACCTGTTATTTTTTTGAACAAGCTGTCTACTCCTTTCTCCCCCACTTCTCCCTCTGGAGTACCTACAATCCTTATGTTGCTTCTCCTAAGCAATTGAGTCAGATATTTCTTGAAGAATTTTTTCCCTTTTTAAAAATCTTAGTTCTTTCTCCTCTACCTGAAGCATTTCTATCCTGTCATTCACTAATTCTGTCCTCCATAATGTCAGCTGTATTTTTTATGGCTTCTAGTTTATTTTTTATCTCACTAATTGTGTTCTTCATATCCAGAGTTTCTGTATAGTTTTTTTTAAGGGCTTCAGTCACTTTGGTGAAGTATTTCTTCTGCTCGTTAATTTTATTCCTGAGATCATTGAATTGTCTGAGTTTTCTTGTAACTCATTGAGTTTCTTTATGACAACTATTTTAAATTCTCTGTCATTGAGATTGTAAATTTCTGTGACTTCAGGATTGGTTTCTAGAGACTTGTCATTTTCCTTCTGCCCTGAAGTGTTACTGTAGTTCTTCATGGTGTTTTGGTTTTTTTTCCTTCTTCTTCTCCCCAAAGCCCCCTAGTACATAGTTGTATATTCTAGTTGTAGGTCCTTCTAGTTCTACTATGTGGGATGCTGCGTCAGCCTGGCTTGATGAATGGTGCTAGATCCGCACCCAGGAACCAAACCAGTGAAACCCTGGGCTGCTGAAGCAAAGCGCGCAAACTTAACCACTTGGCTATGGGGCTGGCCCCCATCATGGTGTTTGATGAATTGATCCTTTGCCTCTGCATTTGTGGTAGCATCAGGTCGCAGATTCCACCTGCACTGCTGGGGTGGAACAGGAGCTTTGTTTCTGATGCTGCCCCATCTGCTGGAAGTTGTGTGGTTAGGGCTGCTCTGTGCTTGGGTGGGCTCTTGGTGGGTCACTCTAGTGTTGGTAGGGCCTCTGTGCTCAGTGGTTGGGTTGCACAAGCATGGACCTGCACTGCGCCCATGGGTGGTTTAGCTGAGCTGCTGTGTTTGGTGGGTGGGGCACCTTCACAAGGGCTGAGCTGCTGCTGCTGGGGGGAGCATTCCCATGGGCAGGGCCACCATGGCACAGTGGGTGCTCCTGCAGGTGTGGCTACCACTCCAAAAGTGTTCATGCCCCCAGACTCAGCTGTTCCCACCTCCTCTTACAGTGTTGCCGGGCTGCTGTGTGAGGCTCTGTGACCTTGCTTACTGCTGCTGGGAAGAGGGAGGGGTGTGCTCACCTGATTCCACTGCTTTCTGGGGATCCAGTCCACTCACTTTCAGATGTACGGCTGTGTGGATCTCTCAGGCGTCCTGTTGTGCTGTGTAGGGAATCTTCTGTTGGTTAATGAATGTCTGTTTTGTTGTAACTTAGAGGGGAGAGGCAAAGGGAATAGCTCACTCCACCATGATGCTGACATCACCCAGACCAAACCCTTTATTTTCTACGAGATCTTAATTTTTTCTAAACTATGGAACTTTTAAGTAGCTTTTCTATCATGGTTGAAAGAGCATTTCTATATATATGTAGGTAGCAAACTGAAAATTAGAAAATCTTTCCTGTTGGAGATATGACAGGAGGAAATTGATTTAGGCTGTCAACACTTGTTAGCATCAATTTATATAGACCACTTGTTAGATAAGGGGTAAGGACATAAGATAAATAGAAGACACAAAATCTCTGCCCTCAGGGTGCTTATAAATTTAGTTGAAGGTCATATAGTATGTATATTAAAAATTATTTCTAAACAAAATACATGCTAGGGCCAATTAGATATTGTACATTCATGTAAGAGGATGCAGAATAAAGGACTAATTAGAGGATAATCCTGGGAGAATTCTTAGAGAACAGAGAGGGTTTGGGGATAGAATGAGGGGAGGAACGTGGATACTGTTATAGTGAAAGTTTACCTGCCAGAAGTGGTATCATTTATCAAGTTCAAGAGATGCCGTCTATTTGTATGATAAAAGCAACACTTCACTTTTTTTATTCCACTTAGATAATGTCATCATCTGAGAGACCTTTGAGTCTAGAAAGTATGGAAATTCAGTCTTCACTAACTGACACTCTCTGTTTAAGAGCTCTGGAGTCATAGAATTTTAGTCTAGAGGTATAGGGATTCTCTTCTTTTCATCGTGAGGTGAGGTAACTGAAACCTGGAAATATTGTGAGATCCCTGCTAGAGAGAGCAAAGTTATCACATGTATCTATTCCAGAGATGTTACATGCATATATGAGGAGAAGTGTATACATTAATTTTTGTTGCTCTTTTTATACATACTATACATGCTGTGCTTCACCTTTGTCATATGTATTTTTTTTTTTTGGTGAGAAAGGTTGGCCCTGAGCTAACATCTGTTGCCAATATTCCTTTTTTTGCTTGAGGAAGATTGTCACTGAGCTAACATCTGTGCCAGTCTTCCTCTACCTTATGTGGGATGCTGCCATAGCATGGCCTGATGAGCAGTGCTAGGTCCGTGCCAGGGATGCAAACCTGTGAACCCTGGGCCACTGAAGTGTAGCATGCAAACTTAACCAAACTATGCCACCGGGCCAGCTCCTTTTTCATTGTTTTTTATGATTATATAGGATTCCATTATATGGATAAACTATAATTTATAAACCTATCCCCTGTTGATGGACATTTAGGTTAGCTTTGATCTTTTTTTATGCTATCGATTTTTTAAAAGGTGAAAATGTCTTTGAAATTTTTCTTTCATACACTTTAAGTAAATATGTACAAGTATATTCTTTTTCAGTATTTGAGAATTTTACTGCTCTTCTGAGTATTTTTTTATCTCTTCTTATCTAAATTCAGTAATCTGTAACTGTCACACTCTGAAGTGATGTTTGTTAAAGCAAATATCATATCTCATAATTCAACATACTGAATGAAGGTGGTTTATTACTATAAAACTCATAAAACTCTTAATGTAGTTAAAGTAATGGTTGGCTCTTACTTAGTCTTAAAGGCTGTCCAAAAAGTTGTACTTAAAGTTGCAGTATGTCTAAAGATGCATGTAAAGTATATTTGAATTAAAATTTCTACAGAATATGCATTTAGAGAATGTTATTGCTGATAGTTTATAGCCATGCATTAGCACGTATGTGTGTAACTCACTGTTTATTTTACTTTTAGAACCTTTTGCCCAGAATAGCAGCCAAACTTGATGTAGCCCCAATTTCTGACATCACTGTGATCAAGTCACCCGACACATTTGTAAGAACTATTTATGCAGGTGAGTACACAAGGAAAATAATTAATAAACATGTTAAATTTTTATAAATTTTAAAAGCAGAAATTAATCTTGAAGATAGGATTTTCTGTCTGTCTTTATTTCTTTTTTTGTTTGAGGAAGATTAGCCCTGAGCTAACATCTGCTGCTAATCCTCCTCTTTTTGTTGAGGAAGACTGGCCCTGAGATAACATCTGTGCCCATCTTCCTCTACTTTGTATATGGACGCCTGCCACAGCATGGCTTGACAAGCAGTGCATAGGTCCACACCTGGGATCTGAACTGGTGAGCCCCAGGCCGCCGAAGCAGAATGTGCGAACTTAATCACCACGCCACCAGGCCAGCCCCTTGAAGATAGGATTTTGAAACAAGTCATACACTTGCTGTAAATGGTCTATCTTAAAGGTTTCTGAGAAAAATCTTAGAGTTGCTACTAGACCATGCCATGACATTCTCTCTGATAGATTCAAAGCACAGTTCTTTCCTTCTTGTCATTCAGTTTACAGAATGAGATTTTTCCAGTGATCAATAAAAATTAGATTCACTATTCAATATATTTTGTAAGTGGCACCTGGAAAAGCAGACTTTCTATTTTTATTTTAATTTTTAAAATTTTTCAAATTTTATTGAAGTCATAATAGTTTATAACATTGTGAAATTTTAGTTGTACATTATTATTTGTCAGTCACCATATACTCATCCGCCAACCCCCTTGCCCTCTGGTAACCACTGATCTGTTCTCTTTGTCCATGTGTTTGTTTATCTTCCACATATGAGTGAAATCATGTGGTGTTTGTCTTTCTCTGTCTGGCTTATTTTGTTTAACATAATACCCTCAAAGTCTACCCCTGTTGTTGCAAATGGGATGACTTTTTCTTTTTTATGGCTGAGTAGTATTCCATTATATATATACACCATGTCTTCTTTATCCACTCATTGGTTGATGGGCACTTGGGTTGGTTCCACATCTTGGCTATTGTGAATAATGCTGCAGTGAACATAGGGATGCATAAGTCTCTTTGAATTGTTGATTTCAAGTTTTTTGGATAAATACCCAGTAGTTGGGTAGCTGGATTGTATGGTATTTCATTTTTAATTTTTTGAGAAATCTCCATACTGTTTTCCGTAGTGGCGGCACTATGTTTGCATTTCCACCAGCAGTGGATGAGGGTTCCTTTTTCTCCTCCACATCCTCTCCAGCATTTGTTGTTTTTTGTCTCGGTAATTATAGACATTCTAACAGGTGTAAGGTGATATCTCATTGTAGTTTTGATTTGTATTTCCCTGATGATTAGTAATGTTGAACATCTTTTCATGTGCCTGTTGGCCATCTATATGTCTTCTTTGGAGAAATGTCGGTTCATATCGTCTGCCCATTTTTTGATCAGGTTGTGTTTTTGTTGTTGTTTTATGAGTTCTTTATATATTGTGGTTATTAACTCCTTGTTGTATATATTATTTGCAATGTTTTCTCCCAGTTGGTGGGTTGTTGCTTTGTTTTGATCCTAGTTTCTTTTGCATTGCAGAAGCTCTTTAGTCTGATTAATTCCCACTTGTTTATTTTTTCTTCTGTTTCCCTTGTCTGAGAGGACATAGTATTTGAAAAGATCCTTTTTAGTTCGATGTCAAAGAGTGTACTGCTAATATTATCTTCCAGGAGTTTTATAGTTTCAGGTCGTATCTTCAAGTCTTTGATCCATTTTGAGTTTATTTTTGTGTATGGTGTGAGATAGTGGTCTACCTTCATTCTTTTGCATGTGGCTGTCCAGTTTTCCCAGCACCATTTACTGAAGAGACTTTCCTTTCTCCATTGTATGTTCTTAGCTCCTTCGTCAAAGATTAGCTGTCCACAGATGTGTGGTTTTACTTCTGGGCTTTCAGTTCTGTTCCATTGATCTGTGTGCCTGTTTTTGTACCAGTACCTTGCTGTATTGATTACCATAGCTTTGTAGTATATTTTGAAGTGAGGCATTGTGATGCCTCCAACTTTGTTCTTTTTTCTCCGTGTAATCAAACTTTTTTTTTAAAACAGTATTCTCAGTCTTCTTTGCTGCTTCCACTCCATTTCCATCTACATTAAGAAATTTATTTCAGTGTCTCTTTAGTTGATTGCTGTTTTGCTAAGCACACTGGTCCCTAGAGAGGCCGGAGGAGGTAGTGAACTCTTTGTTCTTCCTGATTGAAGTTGTGTCCTTCAGTATAAATGGTCAATTCTCAAGTCTTTCATCTTTAGTAGTGTTTGAGGAGAAATAGTTGATCATAGTTTAGGTCACTCTTAATGTGATTGCTAATCCATAAGAAATGTCTCAAATCCTTTTTGAGTCTTGGAATATCATAATTCTTATTCTTTGTGCCCTGTCATGTTTTCACTTACTTTCCTCCCTTAGCATGCATAGTAGCTTCATTCTTATTAAGTTGTTGCAGCTCATATTGTTTAGTTACCGATGGTGTTGTTTTTGGAGAAAGAAGCTTTTATTTATATTCCTTTTTTGGAATAGTGTACCTTATTAGTGTGGCTGCCTATTCCAGTTTCTTGCTTTCAGGCTGGTCAGCACTTGTCCTATTTTTAAAGACATTCGAGGTTATACAGATATCCACTGATATGTTTCTTCATGTTATGGGTACTTTTCCTATAGTCTGTAGAGGTGGTACAACTGGTCCACAGTTACTTCTTCCTTGTCTTTGTGAAGTAAATCCTGAATCTCAAAGAAATACTTGTTTTGTTGCCTTTCCTCTTTTTTAAAAATAAATTGTGTATTTTCTTAAAAGGATCTTTTCAAATACCATGTCTTCTTGGACAAGGGAAACAAAAGAAAAAATAAACAAATGGGACTTCATTAGACTAAAGAGCTTCTGCAAGGCAAAGGAAACCAGGATCAAAATGAAAAAACAACCCAGCAACTGGGGGAAAATATTTGCAAAGCATGTATCTGATAAGGAGTTAATCTCCATAATATATAAAGAGCTCACACAACTGAAGTACAAAAAAAGAAACAACCCAATCAAAAAGTGGGTAGAGGATATGAACAGACATTTTCTACATGATCTACAGATGGCCAATAGGCACATGAAAAGATGCTCCACATCACTAATCATCAGGGAAATGCAAATCAAAACTACACTTAGATATCAGCTTATGGGCATTAGAGTTGCTATAATCACCAAGACAAAAAATAAATGTTGGAGAGGTTGTGGAGAAAAGGGAACCCTGATACGCTGCTGGTGGGAATGCAAACTGGTGCAGCCACTGTGGAAAACAGTGTGGAGGTTTCTCAGAAAATTAAAAATAGAAATACCATATGACCCGGCTATCCTACTACTGGGTGTTTATCTGAAGAACTTGAAGTCAATAATACAAAGAGACTTATGCACCCCTATGTTCATTGCATCATTATTCACAATAGCCAAGACATGGAAGCAACCTAAGTGCCCATCGACTGATGATTTGATAAAGAAGATGTGGTATATGTATACAATGGAATACTACTCATCCATAAAAAAATACAAACTGTCCCATTTGCAGCCATATGGATGGACTGTGAGGGTATTATGTCAAGTGATATAAGCCAGACAGAGAAAGACAAACACCATATGATTTCACTCATTTGTGGAAGATAAACAAACTTATGGACAAAGAGAACCGTTCAGTGGTTACCCGGGGGAGAGGACCCGGGGCTTGGCAGAAGAGTCAAGGGGCACATTTATATGGTGTCTGAAAAATAGTAATGTACAACTGAAATTTCACAATGTTATAAACTATTATGACCACAATAAAAAAAATAATAAATACAAAATAAAGAAATTGTGTATTTCAGGAAATGCTTTATGTACGGTGAAGTGTGACGAGAAAGTGAAGGTATTTACTGTCAGAGGAACATCTTTTGAAGCTGCAGCAACAAGTGGAGGTAGTGCTAGTTTGGAACAGGGTGAGTGTTCAGTTGGAGTTTGTATGTGTTTCTTGTTTTTTAGTTTACAGATTATATTAGGGTTAGAGATGGCCTCTGGTTAAATTTGTAATGCAGAGTATTTGAGAGCTGAATCTCAGTGATACTCCCAAGCTTATACAAAAATAAGAAATATTCATAACTATCTTTTTCCTGTCATTTTTGGTACTAGGATAGTCGCTTTGGTGGAACAAAAGAAGTGGTGGAGAGAGGGTCCATTAAGATTAATCTGTTATATTGATGTTAATATTTTTTACTCTCACTGTTCCTATTATACTTGGGAGATTTGATATAATGGAAGAATGTAGTAATAGCAAATGTATAGAGGGTGCTACACTTTAACATATATAGTATCTTATTTGAACCCCATGGAGAGAGAATTATTCCAGTTTTACAGGTAGACTCAGAGAATTAAGTAATTTCTCAAAAGTCATATAGCTGATGAGGTGAAGTCTGGAATCTAGTCTCTTTAAGTCTTTCCAAAAATCAGAGGAAATGAAGTTAGGAGGACAAAAAATTCACAGTAACTAACTTAAATTTCATGGAATTAATTCTTTGTGTGTTTCTCCTAAAAATTATTATTATTATAGAACTTGAACTCATAGTCATTGTTTTGTGATATGTATGTCAATGTATGCAGCATCAAGTACTTCCCCAGTGGGGATATCAGAATGGCTTGATCAGAAATTAACAAAAAGTGATCGACCAGAGCTGACTGGTGCCAAAGTGGTAGTATCTGGTGGTAAGTGGAATATTAAAATGTATTAATTTAAAAAGATGATGTAAACTTAAAATACTTTGATTTTATTAATAGTTATTTCAGAGACGTACAGATCTTTTTTCAAATGTAAGAAGTATGCAAGTATTATTGGCATTTTACCAATTAGGAAAATGAAATCATGACCTTAATACACAATTTGGGCTTTTTGTTGTAAATCTGTTTCAGTGGCACTAGGGGGAGCATGGTACAAATCATCCCCATAGCTTTGCATCTTGGTATCTTTGTCTTGTTGACTGACTTCCATATTATCTTGAAGAGTATGGTTGGCTTCTGAATCATAGAAAGGACTGGTGGGAATCTCAGGATCATGTTGTATGATCCCCACCCTTTACTTTGAAAGACTTCCAGAGTTGTCTAGGTCTCTATGAATAACTCTTTGAAAGTTTTTTCACATTTAATATCAAAGCTGTTAATATTGCACAAGACTTGCTTCTTTTTTGTATATCATGCTCCTTATTAAAAAAAGCTTTTTATAGCTTGCTGACTTTTTGAAAAAATAATTACTGCTATGATTTAAAAATCTTTCCAGACTAAACATCAGATAAAATAATTAAGTTTCCAAATAGCCTTGTATTACAAGCAACATCGAGAGGAAGTCATTTAATATTTCAGAAAGATATATCTGACTCATTTATTCACTTATTTACTCAAGAAATGTTTGTTGGGTATCTATTCTATGCAAGGCCCATTGTAAAGTGCTGGAGAAACAGAGGAAAAGGCAGGGTATTCTTACTCTTAAGGAATTTAAAGACTAGTGAAATGACTTCCCTTCAAATAATTTCATTCAGTCAGTTAATGAAGTTTTGCTAAATACTGTGGATATAGCCGTGACCAAAATAGCTATGCATCCTGCAGTTAAAGAGTTTTTGTTCTAATGGGGAAGACTGATTTTTAAGACTCATTATACAATTAGTTAACTGGTTAGTTAATTACAGTAGTGTTGAATGCTTTATAGGAGAAGTACAGGAATATAATTGGAGAAGTCAGGAAAGACTTTATAGAGGAGATGGCATGCTTAATATGGCAGATGTGTAATATGAAGATTCACTCTATACAAAATTGCAAAATTTTTATAGAAGCAAGTTTATATTTGCTTAATTTGTTTTTTTTCATCTTTTTTAATGAGGTCGGGGTTTGAAAAGTGGAGAGAACTTTAAGTTGTTATATGACTTGGCGGATCAACTACATGCTGCAGGTAAAGTTATTTTCCTTAGTAGAAAAATGTTCCCTTTTCGTTGAAATATTTTTCTTCATTATTTCAATTATATATAAGTCACTCAAGGCTGCAAATTATTTTGCTTTTTCTAGTTTTCAACTTTTCTGTCTTAAACAGTTTTTCCTAGTCTCCAAGTAAATGGTATAGCATTCAGTGAGAGGGTGTCTTTGTTCTTTTTTATTATTTATGTGATACTCTTACAGTTGCTGAGCCTTAGTAGTCTTTTTCATTTAAAAATAATTTAAATGGTAGCTTTGGTGCCTACTTCAGATTCAGGAATGCTTTTGTTTTTCTCTTTATTGGTGGTCTAATATAAATCTCATACAAATAGAAGTTAACATTTAACATTATTTTAAAATTATAGTTTACAATTTATAGGAAAGATCGAACTTATTAAAGGTCTATCAGTGAGAATGGAATGATGTTTTTTGAAAAATCAGAAAATTAAAAATATTTTAGTTTTTAATTATGCACTATTAAATGAATATATTCTGCTTTTTACAAAAAAGTCTCAATCCTGTCCTCCCCCTTTTAAGAGTTTTGTGTATAACTTTCTAGGTTTTTCCTGTGCTTTTATATTACTATCTGTACCCATGGAAACAGTAATGGTTTTGTCTGAATAAAGGCATGATATTGACTCTTTATAATCAGATGGTTGCATTTCACTGAGGATGTTTATTTCACTCATTGTTTAATTGAACAAATATCTATGGAGTGTCTGCCATATGTAAGACACTATTTTAGGAGCTAGGGAAATAGCAGTGAACAAAATAAGCAAAAAGTCTCTCTGCTCTTGTGGAAGTTAACATTTCTGCTTCGGTGAGATTAGACTTTGTATTAGTTTCAAATGGCTACTATAATAAATTAGCATAAAAATGGTGGCTTAAAACAACAGAAAATTATTCTCTTACAGTTCTAGAGGCAAGAAGTGTGTTGAAATCAAGGTGTTGGCAGAGCCACACGCACTCTGGGGGCAAATCTGTTCTTTTCCTCTTCCAGGGTCTAGTGGCTGCCCTGGCATTCATGGGCTTGTGGCTGTGTCACTTCAATCTCTGCCTCTGTCTTCATATCACCTTCTCCTCTGTATCTGCGTCATCTCCCTCTGCATCCTTATAAGGATACGTGTGATGACATTTAGGGCCCACCTAGATAATCCAGGATAAGCACCTTCTCCCAAGATTCTTAACTTTATATCATTTATGCTGCCATAGGTAATGTTCACAGGTTTTGGGGATTAAAATGAATATATCTTTGGAGGAGCCATTTTTCTGCCTACTGCAGACACTAAACATAATAAATTAGTAAATAAATAGTATATCAGAGGGTAGTAAATGCTGTTGGACAACAGGAAAAGGAGAAGGAGTGTCGGAGAGGGAGGATTGCAGTTTAAATAAGATGGTCAGAGTAGGCCGTAATAATAAGGAGACACCCAAACAAAGGTTTGAAGGAGCTGAGGAATGAAGCCATGAGCAGATCTGAGAGAGAGGTTTGAGGTATAGGGACCAGTAAAGTGCAAAGGGCTTGGCTAAGGCAGGCGCATGTCTGGTCTGTGTGATTAATAGCAAGCAGGCCAGTGTGGCTGGAATGAAAAGTGCAAAAAGGGAGAGTAATAAGAGATAAGATTGGGAATAATAGACCAGATCACATAGGGCTTGTAGGCCTTTGTAAGGAGATTGCTTTTTTATGAATGAAATGGGGAACTATTGAAAAGTTTGAGCAGAAGAGTCACATGATCTGACACAAAGTAAAAGGATCACTCTGGTTACAATTTTGAGAATAGACTAGGTGGTTAAGTGCAGTAACAAGGAGATCAATTAGGAGGCTGTTTCAATCATTTGAGTGAGAGATGCTTGTGGTTTGGACCAGGTTAGTAGCAATAGATGTGGGGAGAAATAGTTTTGGGACATATATTTGATGGGAGAACCATTGGGATTTCCTGACAGATTGGATATAAATTATGAGAGAAAATTTTTATTTGGCAACTCGTAGGATGGAGTTGCCATTAGCTAAGTGGGAAAGACCCCAAGTGGTATGGTTTCCAAGAAGAGATCAGGAGTTCAGTTTTGGGCATATTAAGTTTTGAGATGTCTAATAATGGACATCCAAGTAGAGATGTTGATTAAGCAGTTGGTATAGGAAGTCTGGAGTTCACTGGAGAAGGTTGGGCTGGAGATATAAATTTCGGAGTCAGTTTCATTTAGATGATGACTGAAGCCATGAGACTGGATGAAATCACCAAGGGGAGTTGAATGTAGATAAAAAAAGAGGTCCCAGGACTAAGCCCTAGACACTGTAAGGTTGAGAGGTAGGAAAGAAGGGGAGAAGACAACCAAAACGGGAATGGTAAGTAAGGCAGGAAAACCAGGACAGAGAGTATGACATTTTGGAATCCAAATGAAGTGTTTGAGTAAGGAAAAGAGTGGTCAACTATGTCAAAAGCTGTTGCTAGGAAGGTCAAGGAAGATGAGGATTGAAAAGTGACTAATGAATTAAGCCACTTAGAGGTCATTGGTGACTTTGACCTGTTTTAGTGGAGTAGTAGGGGTGAAAACCTGATTGGAGTGGGTTTAAAAGAATCGTCTTAGGGACCGGCCCGGTGGTGCAGCGGTTAAGTTCTCACGTTGTGCTTCGGCAGCCCGGGGTTCACCGGTTCGGATCCCGGGCGCGGACATGGCACGGCTTGGCAAGCCATGCTGTGGTAGGTGTCCATGCTGTGGAGGAAGATGGGCACGGATGTTAGCTCAGGGCCAGTCTTCCTCAGCAAAAAGAGGAGGATTGGCAGCAGCATGTTAGCTCAGGGCTAATCTTCCTCAAAAAAAAAAAAAATCGTTCTGGGTAGTGGTTACATGGCTGTATTCACTTTATGATGATCCATTGAGCAGTACATTTGTGATTTATGTGCTTTTTTGTATGTGTGTTAAATTTTAGTAGAAAAGGTTTTAGAAATAGAATAGGAGGACTGGAAGGGAAACAATGAATACAGATGACTCTTTAGAGGGATTTTGCTATATAGGAGAGCAGAGAAATGGACAGTAGCTAGAGGAGGAGTGGGACCAACAGAGGGACTTTTTAAAGATGGGACAAATAATAGCATGCATATATGCTAATGGGAATGCTTCAATTGAGAGGGAAAAATTAATCATATAGGAGAGAGGGGAGAGTTGCTTGAACAATGTCCTTGACTAGACAAGAGAGAATATGGACACAGCTGCAGGTTGATGGGTGAATGTGTTAGTTGGAGCACGAGCAAGTTCTCTTCGGATTGTTACAGTTTTTCAACGAAATAGGAAGCAAGGTCCTCAGCTGAGAGTGAAGATGTTAGGGAGTACTGGAAGTTTGAGGAGTGAAGAAAAGATGAAATTATAGTTTAGGAAAGAGTGAGAGAATTAAGCCTATTTTTTTTTTTTTTAAGTTAAACTCAGTAAACATGGCTGAGTATTGGTCTTTTCCTCCAGTCATGCTGAACGACAGGAGGACAGGTATGGAAAAGGTGGAGAGATTGCTTAATCAGTTAACCAGAGATGGAGGTTTTTCCAAATGAGTGTGATGATGTAAGAGGAGGGCAAGGAAATTGAAGGCAAATGCAAAGGAGTGATTAGAGTCATTGATCATAGAATTTAAGCTGGATAAAGAAAGAAGAAAGAACATGAGGAAAGAGAGGGATAGTGAATAGAATTTCACTGTTCTATTCACTATCTCTCTGGGGTATATAATCCCAGTGGGGTCAGTGGATTGTTGGAGTTTGGTACTAAAGGAGGTCAACTGTAAAGAGGAGATCACGGAGAGACGTTGGAAATTGAGATTATTGAGGGATATTGGTAATGGAAAGGTTGGGGATATGACCATGGGTATGACTGAGGTAGGGTGGAGGACAAGATGACTGGAGAAGAGTTGTTCAAGGAGCTGAGAAGCCAGAGTGCTGAAATCTCCAAGAATTAAGACGAGAGCAGTATTGGAGAAAGTGACAATGACCCAGAGGCTAAAAATCATGGAGAAATGAAGGGGATTGATCTAGGGAGGTGATAGATGACACAGCAATAGACGGTTGGTATAATCTGATGACATGAGAAGCAAAACTGAGGCCTTTTAATTTTAAGGAGGAAGGAGGGGAAACTTTCTGAGAGTGGCAGTGAGGAGTCGCATCTCCAGGCCCAGTGGTACGACTATGGTGGCAGACAAAGCAACATTTGCTGGAGCGGGTTGCAGGGGAATTGTCCTCAGGGAACATCTAGACAAATAGATGGAATATATAGAGAATCTGTCAGTTCCAAAAATCATATCTTAAGTGTTCAAGAATTGAGGAGGAGTGTGAGATGGGTGCAGATTAGGGAGCATGCAGGGCATTATGGGGATCGGTGTATGGGTTATGAAGGATAACCTTTGAGTCTGGGACTTGTTATAGTGACTGATGTAAGTAAAAGGCAGAATGTGATCAGTCCTGACTGATTCAAGATGGGTAGTGGTGTTGAGACTGTGAGTTTTAGGAGGTAGTGAGTATTGTCTGTGGCTTCCTCTGTCCTCTCCAGTTGGAGGTGAAGAGGACGTGAGGCTCATTGACACCTGCTGCGAGTGAGGTGGCTTTAGTCCAAGAACGGGGCTGCCTGTTGATTCCTGCTGAATGAGGATAGAAGTTTAGTTAAATTCTAATTTATTTTTTTTAAAGCAAATATTGGTTAAACCTTTATCTTGTGTTATATGTTGCTTTTTTCTTTATCTGGTCAAAAGAGGCAATGGTGTTATAGTACCTGTCTTTAAAAGTTGTGAAGTTATTACATAAAAGAAGTATTATATAATGACATCCCAAACAGATTATAACATGTTTTGTGAATGTCTGAATGCCTTTTGATAAAGCAAACAGGGGAGTTAGGCCAAATTTAAAATCTTAAATCCTTGGTTATAAGTAGAAGGCAGTTCTTGAAGCTTTGTGTATAAAATGTGCTAGTACTTAGTTTTAGAATTCTTGATCAGAGACAAGGGACTTTTTTTTAAAGTAAGGCCTTTATGAAATAAATTTTTCTTTCTTTTTTTTTTTTTTGAGGAAGATTAGCCCTGAGCTAACTACTGCCAATCCTCCTCTTTTTTGCTGAGGAAGACTGGCCCTGAGCTAACATCCATGCCCATCTTCCTCTACTTTATACCTGGGACACCTACCACAGCATGGCTTTTGTCAAGCAGTGCCGTGTCCGCACCCGGGATCTAAATCGGCGAACCCCGGGCTTCCGAGAAGCGGAACGTGCAAACTTAACCGCTGTGCCACTGGGCTGGCCCCATGAAATAAATTTCTTACTGTACTATATCAGTGTCTTTTTTTTTCTTTTTTTTTTTTTTTTTTAGTTATCAGTGAATATCCCAACTAGCTGAATAATAGAGCTTAAAAAAATGCCCAATATTTGTTTCCCTTAGTTGGTGCTTCTCGTGCTGCTGTTGATGCTGGCTTTGTTCCCAACGACATGCAAGTTGGACAGACAGGAAAAATAGTAGCACCAGTAAGTATTGCAATAAAACATGCCATGCAAAATTCTGTGGGGTACGAACTGTATATATTTGTTAAACAATCATCTCTGTGATTTATGTCCTATTCAGTGTACCTAAGGAGTTAGCCATTACCGTGGTGAATCTGTCCTCCTCCTCACAATGTCTGTGGTTTTCTTGGTTTCAGTAAAATGCTTAGCAGTTCTTAAATCCAGCATTGTTTTTCAAATTTTTTAAAACAGTGGAAAACTTTGTCAAATTTGTATCACAACACCAAATATAAAATTGATAAAAGCAGCATTTTATTATTAAATGGATTTTATAAGTTCACATTAACGTTTATTACCATTAGCCTATATAAAATCAATCTGTAAAAACAATGAATCTGTATTAATGAACACAGAATCTCAAAATCAAGAGCCGTGAATGACAATTATAGCTTTCTGAACATCTAGTTTATATCTGTATTTTGTCTAGTTATACGAAATTCAGAAAATTCTGATCTATATAGATAAATTATACTAAAATATTCTTCAGTAAAACCTATCCAAAACTTAGAAAATGAATACTTTAGTGTCAAAGTTGAATCACTAACAATATCTAATGATAGTTTACATTTCTTAGATGATAAAAGTTTTCACTGAATAGGATTCTCAGCCTGTTTAAATCTTTATTGTGTGGAGGAAAATGAGTTCTTTTATGTATTTCAAAACAAAAGGTGTTTTTTATGTATTTCAAAACAAGATATTAAGTCATATCTATTAAAAAAATCTCATATCTCAATTCCCTGTTCTATCAGATGTTCATTCAAAATTTCAAAATAGTCAAAATTTTTAACTCGTCTTTGAATTTTGTTTTGAAGTGTCTGTTCAGTCTTTTCCCATTTTAAAATTAGGTGTCTTATCTTTTTATTGTCTCTTTGTAGGGCAGCTTTATATAACCTGCATACAAATTCTTTGTCAGATACATGTACTGTGGGTATTTTTGCCCATCTCTATTGATTTTCTTTTGATGAGCAGAAATTTTTAATTTTTATGAGATCTAATATATTGGTCTTTCCTCTTATGATTAATACTTTTTGTGTTATTCAGCTTGTTTGAAGTAAGATAAGATCTCAAAACCTAAAATAGGTACTAATACTGTTTATAAATGAAGTCACAAAATGATGTAACCTGTTTGCTTGTGATACTACGTTAGTCAGGCTATGAGAGAGCATTTATTGAGCAGATGAGCTCAAGCCTTCCATGGCATTTAATTAGGAGTGGCACACATGTATTTTTTGTGGAAGTCTTGTTTGTCCAAGTTTCCATGAGTCACTTCTTCAGGCTTGAATTTACAGAAGATCACATTTACAACCTTCCTAATCAATAATACCACAAGAAATCCAGAGATAAGCACTGAGATGGCAGACAAACTTTTATTTATTTTGATTGAAAGGAATCACTTGTTATTAAGCAGAATAGCAGAATGACAGGGAATGACCCGTGGCATCTTTACATGTATTGAAAATAAATGTCATGCAATCAGCATCCTTTAACATGACTGTTATGAAGATAGAATTATTGAATTGTTTTTCATAAGGAATTTAAATATGTTAAATGCTTTGAAGACTTTCTTTAACATAAATCATATAATCCCCAGAGATTCTGATTCCTTAACTCTGAGTTAGGCCTGGGCATGTATAAATGTATGTATTTGCGTGTGTGTGTGTATTTTTCTTTAAGACGTTAAAACTTTTTTTGAAACCACCTCGAGTTTACAGAAAACTTACAAGTACAGGGCAAAAACCTTTATCTTTGTGGACCACTTGAGAGTAAGTTGCTGAGATGATGCCCCATCATCCCCAAATATGTAGGACATTCTCCTACATAACCACAGTACAACCTTTAAAATCAAGACATTAACACTATCTAATCATCAGAACCCATTCAGGCTTTGCCACTTGTCCCAGTAATGTCCGTCATAGCAAAAGGATATATTTCAGAATCGCATGTTGCACGTGTTGTCATGAATCCTTCCATCTTAAACAGTTCCTGTCTTGCCTTGACTTTCATGACTTTGACACTTTTGAAGATTATAGGACAGCTATTTTGTAGAATAGAATATGCCTCAATTTAGGTTTGTCTGATGTTTTCTGACAATTCCATTTAGGTTATGCATCTTTGACAGGAGTATCACAAAAGTAATATTTCATCCTATCAGGTGCTACACAATTTCATTTTGTCTTATTACTGATAATTTTGACTTTGATCATTTGTTTAAGGTGAGATCTGTCAAACTTCTTCCTTTGTAATTAATAAATGTTTTATGAGATATACTTTGAAATGATGTGAATATTCTAATTCAAACTTTCAGTTTATTCATTTATTTATATCAGTAGGAACTTAGGGGTCCTGTTTTATTCAGTGAGTGAATATCTGTTATTTTTATTATTGTTGATATACAAATTGTCCCACATTTGGCCAGTGAGAAACCCCTTCAGGGTGGCTTTTGTGTCTGTTTGACATGTTTCCACCATTCTTTGAGCCCTTTTTTAGATGTTCCAGGCTCATTTTGTGCTTTTCCTCTACCAGCCTTGGGATCAGCCTTTTCTCCAAGGAGTCCTGGCTCCTTTTAGAGAAGAATGGTATTTAGAAGGCAACATCTGGATGTTAATTGTGCTCATTGCTATTGGGATGTTGCTCTTCCCAGGACCTCTCGAAAAAAAAAAAGCTTGTGTACATTTATGTATGTATACAAACACATTTACATCTTTATTTCTCTATCAGTCTATATTTATTGAAAACCATGAGTCCAGTACCAAGGGTCAGTTCTAGTTCTCTCCCTTTCCCTGTTTGTAATGCCCTTCCCCTGCAGTGAAAAACCTGGGCTCTGCCAATACCCTACCCTGCACAGGTTGCCCCACTCAGGCTCTGACACCCTTCACTGAGCAGCCCTTCTACATAGATACCCTGTCCACCTTGCTTGGACTCTGACACCCCTGTCTGGATTATTTCCTCCCAAAGTAGTTGTATGATTTTATATTTCTACCAACTATGTATTTGAGTTTCAGTTGCTCATTTTCACCAACATTTGGTGTTTTAGCTGTTCAGGTGCATGTGTAGTGGTACCTTATTGTGGTTTTAATTTACATTTCCCTGACATCTAATAATAGGGAACACTGTCCTGTTATTGACCATTCAGATGTCTTCCTTGTGAAGCATGTGTTCATATCTTTGGCTCTTTTTTATTGAATTGCTTATCTTTTTGTTGAGTTGTAGTAGTTTTTTATATATTCCAGATATGAGTTTCTTGTCAGATATATGTTTTACAAATGTTTTCTCCCAATCTATGGTTTGCCTATTTATTTTCTTAATGGTATCAAATTGAGGAACTTCCCTTCTGTTCCCAATTTGCTGAGAGTTGTTACTATGAATGATTGTTGAGTTTTGTCAAATGTTTTTCTGCATCTATTGAAAGGATCATATGGTTTCTCTCCTTTATTCTGTTAATACGGTGAATTACATTGTTTGATTTTTGAATGTTAAACTACCTTGAATTACTGTGATAAACCCTACTTGATCATGATATGTTATCCTTTTAATATATTGCTGATTTTGATTGACTAATATTTGTTAAGGATTTGTGAATCTTTTTTCATCAAAATAATCTGTAATTTTCTTTCTTTTTTTTTAAACTTCTTTATCTAATTTTGGTATCAACATTATGCTGACTTTATAAGATGAGTTGAATGATGTTCCCTCCTGCTCCATTTTCTGAATGAGTTTGTGTAAGATTGATGTTTTTTTTCCCTTGTGTTTGAGAGAATTCACCAGTGAAGCCATCAGGGCTTGGGGTTTTCTTTGTTGGAGTGTTTGACAGTTAACTCAATTTCTTTAATAGATTTAGAGCTATTCATATTTTCTGTTTTATTTTTGAGTCTGTTTCATAAGTGGTATGTTTCAAGGAATTGGTCCAATTCTTCTCAGTTGTCAAATATATTGGATAAAGTTATTTATGAAATTGCCCTATTTTCTTTTTATTGTCTGTAAGATCTGGAGTGGTAGCTCTTTAATTTCTGAAATTGGTAATTTGTGTCTTCTCTTTTTTGTTCTCCTTCTCTTCATCAGTCTAGCCAGAAGTTTATAAAAAATTTTTAAAAAAGCTTTTCTATGATCCAGTGTTTTACAATAATAGCTTTATTGAGATATAATTTATATACCATATTAAGTGTTTAATTCAATGCGTTTAGTATATTCAGAGTTGTGCAACCGTCACCTCACTCAGTTTTAGAACATTTTCATCACCCCAAAAAGAAACTGCATACCTATTTTCTTCCCAACTTCCCCAGCCCTAGGCAACTACCAATCTATTTTCTGTTTATACAGATTTGCCCATTCTGGACATTTCATGTAAATATAGTCATATAATATGTGGTCTTTTATGAGTGGCTTTTTTCATTTAGCATAATATTGTCAAGGTTTGTCCATGTCATAGTATTCCTTTTCATTGCCAAAAAGTATTTCATTATATGAATATACCACAATTTATTTATCCATCCATCATCTGATATACATTTGGGTTGTTTTCGCTTTTTGGCTATTATGAATAATGCAGATATGAACATTCATTTACAAGTTTTTGTGTGGACATATATTTTCATTTCTCTTGGATATATACCTAGGAGTGGAATTGCTAGATCATATGGTAAGTCTGTGTTTAACCTTTTGAGGGAATGTCAAATTGTTTTCCAATGCAGCTACACTGACAATGAACTTTTAGCTTTGTTAATATTTTTCATTGTTTTCTTTTTATTGATTTTTCTTCTTAATTTCCTTCCTTGTAATTACTTTGGATTTACCTTGTTCTTAAGGTAGAACTTTACTTCATTAATTTTGTATTTTTCCTGTCTTTAAATGTAAATATTAGAGGTATACATTTCCCTGTAAGCACTGCTTTAGCTGCATCCCACAAATTTTGAAATATTGTATTTGTATCATTTCTTAAAAATATTTTCTAATTTAGAAAATTAGAAATGTTTATTTCTAGAGATTTGTGTTTTTTTCCTAGATAGTTTTCCATTATTGATTTCTAATTTAATTTTGGAGAACATCTCTTTAATATTTGTCTTAAAATTTGTTGAGCCTTATTTTATGGCCTAGCAAATGCTCTGTCTTGGTGAACATACCATGTGCACTTGAGAAGAATATATATTCTGCCAGTAGACATTGCAGGAAAAAAGATTAGTGAACTTGAAGATGTGGCAGCAGAAACTCTCCAAAATGAGACAGAGAAAAACAAGAAAAAAACAGGAAAAAAATGGACAGTGCATTGGTGAGCTGTAGGACAACTTTAGGAGGCCTAATGTATGTGTGATTGGAGCAGCAAAACTATTTGAAGAAATAATGGCCAGAAAATTTCCAAATTTGATGAAAACTAGAGACCCACAGATCTCAGAAACTCAACAAACCCTAAGAATAGAAACATGATGGAAACTACAAGGCACATCATAATTAAATTGTTTAACAAATGATAAAAAGAAATTCTTAAAAGCAGTCAGAGCAAAATATAAATGAAGTTAATGCTCCACTCAAAAAGAAGAGACTGACCGAGGTGGCGCTCTGCTTCAGTGGCCTGGGATTCACTGGTTCGGATCCCAGGCACAGACCTACACACTGCTTATCAAGCCGTGCTGTGGTAGGCGTACCACATATAGAATAGAAGATGGGCACAGATGTTAACTCAGGGCCAGTTTTCCTGAGCAAAAAGAGGAGGATTGGTGGTAGATATTAAGGCTAATCTTCCTCAAAAAGAAAAAAAAATCAGAGATTGTCAGAATGTATAAAAGCAAGACTCAAGTATATGTCACCTATAAGGAATACATTTTGGGGGCTGGCCCCATGGCCCAGTGGTTAAGTTTGCACGCTCCGCTTCAGCGGCCCAGGGTTTTGCTAGTTCGGATCCTGGGTGCGGACATGGCACCATTCATCAGGCCACGCTGAGGCATCATCCTACATAGCACAACCAGAAGGACCTACAACTAGGATATGCAGCTATGTACTGGGGGGCTCTGGGGAGAATAAAAAAAAGAAAAAAAAAAAAAGAAAAGAATAAGAAATACATTTTAGATATAAAAAAAGATATACATTGAAAGGGAAAGGATAGAAAAAGATACAGCATACAAACAGTAAGCACAAGAAACCTGGAGTGTCTTTATTGATACCAAATAAAGTAGACTTCAAGACTGTGAGTACTGCCAAAGATACAGAGGGAATGTTACATAATGATAAAAGGATCAATTTATCAGGAAGACAGAATAATCATGAATGTGTAAGTGTGCAAAACGGAGTTTCAGGATACATCAAGCAAAAACTGACAGAACTCAAGTGAGAAATAGACAAATCCATAATGATAATTTGAGATTTTAACACGTTTTCCCTGTAATTGATAGAATGACTAGACCAAAAAGTTCAGTAAGGACATAAAAGGTCTAGACCAGGGGTCTGCAAGCTTTGTAGAGTCAGATAGCAAATATTTTTGGTTTTATGGGCCATAGAATCTGTGTTGTAGCTACTTAACTCTTCTGTATAGAGCAAAAGCAACCACAAACAAGTAAATGAATGAGCATGGCTCATTGGAGCTTTGCTGTATTACAGTAAAACTTTATATACAAAAATAGGTAGCAGTCTGGATTTGGCCTGTTGACCTCACATTTATAGAACATTATGCCATATTTTTTTCTCTACTTTTATTCCAGGATTCTAGTTACACATATTTTAGATATCTTTATATTCTTCCACAGATTACTGAAGTTCTGTTCATTCTTTTTCATCTTTTTTTCCCATCTGTTCTTTATGTTGGATAATTTCTATTGGTCTACCTTCAAGGTCACTGATTATTCTATAATTTCAACTATGTTGTTAAACCCATCTAGGGAATTCCTTATTTAAGATTTTGTATTTTTCAGTTCTAGATTTGCCTTTGGTTTTTTTTATAGTTTTCTTTTCTCTGCTGAGTTTTTTTAATCTTTTCGGTCATTGCAGATATCTTTTCCTTTGCATCCTTGACCCTACTTATAATAGCCACTTTTAAATCCTTATGTACTAATTCCAAAATGTGGGTTATTTCAAGGTTGTATTTTCTTATTTTCCTGTTTCTTTGTGAGTGTAGTATGATGGTTCTCAATTTTTTTGTCTTAGGACTCCTTACTTTTAAAAATTATTGAGGGCTTTCAAAGAACTTTTGTTTATGTGGGTCGTCTGTTGATAATTATTGTATTAGAAATTCAAACAGAAAAATTAAAAATATTTATTCATTTGAAAATAACAATAATAAAACCCTTTATCTTAGTTTTCATTAAAATGTTATTTATATTATCTTCCAAAACAAAAAGAAGTTCAATGAGAATAGTAATATAATTTACATTTTTGGTTTCATATCTGGCTTAATAGAAAATGGCTAAACTCTCATTTCTGCTTCCCGTATGTTGTTTTATATTGGTTTGATTGAAGTAAATGAAGAAAATCCAGCATCACAATATGTGTCGTTGGAAAAGAAAGGAGAATTTTAATAGCCTTTTCAGAAAATCGAGGATATTCTTCTTTTACACTACAGCAAAACTTGACAAGTAGTAATTTCTTAACAGTTATTTGCAGTGTGGAATCTGAAACAGTATCAATGAACTTTTTATACTCTTAAGTTAAAATCACTTGCTCTGTATTGCACTTTGAATAGATCTTTTACTATCTTGTAACATCGTGCATTATTTATTTAGAAAATAATGGTGTACTGAGTTTTGCAGATCTTCCAAATGTTGACATATTTTATCAATATCAAAAAATCACATCTATTAATATCACCACTCATCTTGTTAGAAGAGTCTTTAAAGCTTATATTCATGGATACAAGTTTTTTGGAATTCTAATTATCATTTAAAAGCTCAGATTTTGTCCTTGGAAACAAAAACTTTCAGTTTTTTCCTCAGAATTGATAAACTCATTTCATTCATTTTGAATAAAACATCTGCCAAAAGACCCAAATATCTGTCAGTTGTTCTTTGAAGTAAAAATGGTGTTCCATGAAAAAAGTGATTGGTTCAACTTATAACGGAAACCGTTGTCCAAGTGATTTTCTTCAAGATATTCATTGTGGTTTGGTATACAGTGGAAGTACTTTATGCATACTTTACAGTTTGTCACAGAATACTAAAAAGGTGTGCAATCAAAGGTCAAGATTTAATAAAACTAATAATTTTTATTGCTTCATCAAGGATATTCTTAAGTGAAATCAGCTTTTTCTTTTTTTTTTTTTTTGCACTGTGAGTGTGTGGTAATAATGCAGTGACAGCTAGTACAGTTTGGTGCAACTGTCTTGATTAATGCTAAGGCAGCAATATTTTTATCTACTATTGTTTTTACATTATCAATGCAAAAGTCAATACAGTTTTTCCAGGCTACATCATGAGATTCAAAAAAATTATTTAACACTTTGAGTATTTCAGCACCACTTTTGTTTGTTGCCAAGCATTCAAATAAAGGAATTCTTTGATGATTAGTTGGTATTGATACTGGGCAAATACAACTAAAACACAAAGCCCAACTATGTAGATTTTTTAGGCAAAAGTACAATTTTACGGATAAATTAACTTAGTATTCATGTTTACAATTAAGTTTTTATTCAGCAAGTTACTGTGTCTTTGGAATGTGGCAGTGCCTTAGTTTCTTTTACTGATTTTTCATCGAGCAGTCATTCAGCAATGTCATCTTTATTAGTCTTTCAGCAACTGTGCTTCTTTAGCCAATGAAATATGATAACCCATAAGATGCTGCAGTGACTTTTTCCTTTCTGATTTGAAAAGCTTACAATAAACAATTTTTGGCTTTTAACCTTCATCACATCTATGTTTAAAAATAAAATGTTCAATTTTTCTCGTTTTCAAAATGGCTGTCTTTTCCATTGCATAAGATACAGTGATGTAGATTAACATCTGTAAAGCCAAGAGAAAGATAACTTTCATCATGTTTTCACTTATTTTTAATTTTTCTCAATATTTTTTTAGAATAGATTGCTCTTTTCTATAAATTAGAGAACTCATCAGTTTCATCTTTTTCAGCATTTGTAGATGTAGACGTTGCAGCTCTGGGTTGAGAAAGTAAGACTTCTGTAGTTTAGTATAAATATTAGCAAAATCTAAAATAATAGTTTTAGGTAAATTTTGAAATGTATAAAAGTTTTCAAAAATTTTTAAGTGTTATTGCCATACCAGACAACAAAGTGTACTTCTTGTAGTGTTTTCTTTTTGGCACAAGGAAATCTTTGGGATTTCAATATCAATTTATTGAATGATAATGAGGTTACAGGTCTTATAACAGTTATAACAGTAAGAGCACAAACTATTATACTGTACTGAGAACAAACTGAGTTAATCTCTCTAAACATACATATTTATACTTAAAACCCACTACCTTAAAAAATCTTTAGGAAACACAAAAATACAGATGCGTACGTTCTAGTAATTTATCAGAGTATGATTTCCTCAACAGTCATGTAGTTACTGGAAAACTCCACTATACAATTGTGATAGAATAAGAGAGAAAAGGGCAAATAACGTTTTAGTATTACTGTGAAAATAGTTTTTACCTTGTAGATCCCTAGAAGGGTCCTGGGGCTTCTAGTGATGTGCAAACCATATTTTGAGAATCACTGGCCTAGTGCTTTGGATTATATTATAGATATTGAATAATATCTGTAGAGATTATGGATTCTGTTATATTTCTATTAAGGATATTAATTTTTTGTTTTAGTAAGCAGTTAACTTAGCTGAGCTCAAACTCCAAGCTATGTCTTCACTTTTAGTCCTAGCCAGGCGGCTTAGAGGCAGCCTCACACACATCAAGCACACACATCAGCCAGAGGTTTAAGCAGAAGATATATGCAGTTTGTCGTTCTCCCTCTGGAAATTTTTCTTATTTTCCAGCTGATGTGGCAGGCACAAATACTGTCTTCCGTGTGTTTCCTTAACTAATATGATTGCATGTTTCCATCCAAAATGGCTGCTTTCTAATTGGCTTTTATTCCCCTTGTGGGAAATTCACAAATACCCCAGGGGAAAAAGTTGAGGTACATGGTGGGCTCATCTTATTGTGCTTCCCTTCCCTGCAGAATTCTGGCTTCTCAAATGCTGCCTGTCCTGGTTGATCTCAAATGTATTTAAACAGTTGCTGTCTGTATTTTAACCAGATTTCCTAGTGTTTCTCCACAGGAGAGTTAGTCTGTTACAAGCTATTCCCTCAGGGCCATAAGCAGGAGTCCTGAGGCCCGGAATTGAATGCATTACTTCACATTGTGCTCTGACTAGTACAGATTTGGATTATCTTCCTAAATAATATGTTAATTAATGCTACTTAATATTGCATTAGATTCTTGGCAGCCATATCCCACTGCTGGCATGTATTACGCTTAGGGACATCCAAAATCTCTGTCTTCTCCTCCCGCCATGTTGTATTGCCTGCTATTAAACCATGTCTCCCTTGTATAGTAATAATGCAGTGTTTCTTTGTGTTTAAAGCTGAACACAGTACTTTCACTTACTTTTATTAAATTTAGATCTGTGTTCTCTACCATAGAAGCCTCTTGAATCTTTTAAAGCTTGATTTTTTCCGTTCACATTTCCTTTAACTTTATATTATTTGAAGATCCTGTGTTATGTTTTATTGTCATTTTATAATAGCTATGGAAAGCATCACTGTGGTTCTGTCTGATGATAAATAGTAAAAAGTTGTTTATTTCTTCAAGTAAGGGAACATCTAAAGGAAAATTTTGTTATCCTCACAAAATAATTTTACTTTTATGATCAGCTTTTATGAGAAAACACGTAATAACCAAAAGATGCTGTGAATTTAGTTGTACTTTTAAATACATTTTTACCATTTGCAGCAGTTTACACATACATATGGAAGATTATTAAATGTGTATATATAAAACAATTCCTGGGGCCGTCCTGGTGGCACAGCAGTTAAGTTTCCACGTTCCGCTTCTCGGCAGCCCAGGGTTCGCTGGTTCAGATCCCAGGTGCGGACATGGCACTGCTTGGCATGTTATGCACTGGTAGGCATCCCACATATAAAGTAGAGGAAGATGGGCAGGGATGTTAGCTTAGGGCAAGGCTTCCTCAACAAAAAGAGGAAGACTGAAGTAGTTAGCTCAGGGCTAATCTTCCTGAAAAACAAAAAACAAAAAAACAAAACTAACAATTCCTGGTAAGTTTATGGATTCATGCTCCCTGCAAGAATTTAGACTGAGTGATGGGGAACCACTACTATATAGCTTACTGTTGCAACAAAGACTTCTGTTCCTCTTTATTTTTTAATTAATTTTTTTATATTAATTTAGTTTTTATTGTGTTCATGATAGGTTACAATCTTGTGAAACTTCACTTGTACATTATTGTCTGCCAGTCGTGTTGTAGGTGCACCCCTTCACCCTTTGTGCCCACCCCCAACCCCACCTTTCCCCTGGTAGCCACTAATCTGTTCTCTTTGTCTACATTTTTAACTTCCTCATATGAGTGGAGTCATACAGAGATTGTCCGTCTCTATCTGGCTTATTTCACTTAACATAATTCCCTCATGGTCCATCCATGTTGTTGCAAATGGGACGATTTTGTTCTTTTTTATGGCTGAGTAGTATTCCATTGTTTATATATATCTATTAAGTCCATCTGGTCTAATTTTTCATTTAATTCTATTATTTCCTTGTTGATTTTCTGTCTGGATGTTCTGTCCATTGGTGTTAATGGTGTGTTGAGGTCCCCTACTATTATCGTATTGTTGTTGATGTCTTCTTTTAGTTCTATTAAGAGTTGCTTTACAAATTTTGGTGCTCCTGTGTTGGGTGCGTATATATTTATAAGTGTTATGTCTTCTTGGTGGAGAGTCCCTTTTATCATTATATACTGTCCCTCTTTATCTTTCTTTATCTGTTTTGCTTTGAAATCTACCTTGTCTGATATTAGTATAGTGACACCTGCTTTCTTTTATTCATTATTAGCTTGGAGTATTGTTCTCCATCCCTTCACTCTGAGTCTGTGTTTGTCTTTGGGGCTGAGGTGTGTTTCCTGGAGGCAGCATATTGTTGGATCTTGTTCTTTGATCCATCCTGCCACTCTGTGTCTTTTGATTGGGGAGTTCAATCCATTTACATTTAGAATGATTATTGAGATGTGGGGGCCTACCACTACCATTTTGTGTCTTGTTTTCCGGTTTTCTTCAATTTCCTTTGTTTCTCGTCCCATGGTTTAATCTGTTCTGATGTAGAGCTGCTACTCTCTGTTGTTGTCCTTCTACTTATCTCCTCTGCTCTTGGTTTTGTAGCCCCTTTCCTTTTTTGGATTTTTCAGGAATGAGGGTTTTCCTGAGGATTTCCTGAAGAGGAGGTTTTGTGGCAATGAACTCCCTTAATTTTTGTTTATCTTGGAAAGTTTTTATTTCTCCATCGTATTTGAAGGATATTTTCGCTGGGTAGAGAATTCTCGGCTGTAGATTTTTGTCCTTCAGATTTTTGAATATATCATTCCACTCTCTTCTAGCCTGTAAAGTTTCTGCTGAGAAATCTGCTGATAGCCTGATGGGGGTTCCTTTGTAGGTTAGTTTCTTTTGCCTGGCTGTCCTTAGTATTTTCTCCTTGTCATTGACTTTTGCTAGCTTCACTACTATATGCCATGGAGTTGGTCTTCTTGCATTGATAAAGTTTGGAGATCTATTGGCTTCTGTCACCTGAAGATCCATCTCTCTCACCAGATTTGGGAAGTTCTCAGCCATTATTTCTTTGAATAGGCTTTCTGCCCCTTTCTCCTTCTCTTCTCCCTCTGGTATACCTATAATCCTTACGTTGCATCTCCTAATTGTGTCTGATAATTCTCGGAGAGTTTCTTCATTTCTTTTTAGTCTTGCTTCTCTCTCCTCCTCTGCCTGCAGCAATTCTATATTGCCATCTTCCAAACTGCTAATTCTTTCCTCCATATTATTGGCCCTACTGTTCAGAGCATCTAGATTTTTCTTAATCTCCTCTATTGTGTTCTTCATTTCCAATATTTCTGTTTGGTTCTTCTTTATCGTATCAAACTCTTTTGTGACATAGCTCCTGAACTCGTTGAGTTGTCGGTCAGAATTCTCTCTTAACTCATTGAGTATTTTAATGATGGCTGTTTTGAAGTCATCATCATTTAGGTTATATATCTCATTTTCTTTGGGATTGTTTTCTGTGTATTTGTTACTTTCTTTCTGTTCTGGAGATTTAATGTATTTTTTCATATTGCTTGATGTTGTTGATTTGTGCCTCCGCATGGAGATAGAGTTTAGTTGCTCCTTTCACTTGTTTCAGCTGCTGTGGTGGGGGAGCAGCTGTTTATACTGCACCAACCAGGAACCCTGTCCGTAGTTGCTAACTGGGCCTGGGCCCCTCCTCGTAGCCACAGTGGTCCTTTGGATTCCCTCCTCTGCCATGGGGGCTGTCACAGGGGGGCTTCAGGCTGCTGGTGCCTACTGTTGCAGCCCACCTAGATGTGCTCCCTCCTTGGGGTCTGCAATGGCGTTATGGGCTTTTCCAGCGGCCAGGGGTGGGATCACTTATATTTGTCGCTCCGTTGCTGTCAGCACCCACAAAATCTCACTTGTCCTCTATGGGTCGCAGGAGAGCTATTGGCATCTTCTGCAGTCTGTGGTTAGTTCACCTAGCTATGCTGCTTTTGCCCTGGGGTCTTCCAGCCTTGTGGCTGCCGGCTGGGTGCCTTCTACTGGTGCTGTGCAGAGGCTTTCCCTAAGGCTGCTGTGAGCCTGTAGGGTTTCCCCCTAGGCTATGGAGCTGGGTCTCTGGAACTCCCCCCAGCCCCAGTCCTCTCCGAGATTTCCGGCTATCCCTAGTCCCACGGGGCGGGCAACGGCAGCTGGGGGTCGCCCCACCCTCTGGGATTCTCTCCAGGACTCACCCGGAGCCGTGAATGCTGGGCATGGCCCCTCTGCTAATGGCAGACAGAGAGTTTTGTCTGCTGCCTGGGCGGAACTCCGGCGCTTCCCCTCCGGGTCGCAGAGCCGGCCTTTGAAACTTCCCCCAGCCCCAGTCCTCTCCGAGATCTCCAGCAATCCCTAGTCCCACAGGGCGGGCAATGGCAGCTGGGGGTCGCCCCGCCCTCTGGGATTCTCTCCAGGACTCTCACGGAGCCGTGAATGCTGGGAGTGGCCCCTCTGCTAATGGGAAACAGAGAGTTTTGTCTGCTGCCTGGGCGGAACTCCGGCGCTTCCCCTCCGGGTCGCAGAGCCGGCCTTTGAAACTTCCCCCAGCCCCAGTCCTCTCCGAGATCTCCGGCAATCCCTACTCCCAAGGGGCGGGCAACGGCAGCTGGGGGTTGCCCCGCCCTCTGGGATTCTCTCTGGGCCTCTCCCGGAGCCGTGAATGCTGGGTGTGGCCCCTCTGCTAATGGCAGACAGTTTTGTCTGCTGCCCGGGCGGAATTCCGGCACTTCCCCTCCGGGTCGCAGAGCCGGCCTTTGAAACTTCCCCCAGCTCCAGTCCTCTCTGAGATCTCCGGCAGTCCCTACTCCCACGGGGCGGGCAACGGCAGCTGGGAGACCTCCGTACCCTCAGCGACTCTCTCTGGGACCCTCCGGGCGCCGCGAACACCAGGCGGGGTCTCCCCGCCAATGGCGGGGAGAGACTCTCCCCACGGGCTCAGGTGTGCAACTCCAAAGTTTCCCTCTGCGTTTAGGAGTAATTGCGGGGGGTTTAGGTAGGGTTCTGGTCACCTGTTTCCACCGTCGCTCCTCTGTTGTGTGCTTGCTCCTGCCCTAGATGTGTGTAGATCCTCTGGGGGCGTCCGTTGGAAGAAAGCCGCTTGCGGGTACTAGGTTGCTCGGTTGGGGTCGTAGAGTTTTCACCTATTTCCACATCCTCCCAGAGGAAAGTCCGTCCGCCTTCCGATGTATAGTCGCGTGGGTATCTCAGACGTCCTGAGATGCTGTCTGGATATCCTTTGTCAAGCGATAAGTGTCCAAATAATTGTAGACTCGAAGGGGGAGAGACAAAGAGGACTACTCACGGCGCCATCTTGGATCTCTCCATTGTTTATATATACCGCATCTTCTTTATCCAATCGTCTGTTGATGGGCACTTAGGTTGCTTCCACGTCTTGGCTATTGTAAATAATGCTGCAATGAACATTGGGGTACATGGGACTTTTGGAATTGCTGACTTCAAGCTCTTTGGATAGATACCCAGTAGTGGGATGGCTGGATCGTATGGTAGTTCTATTTTTAATTTTTTGAGGAATCTCCATACTGTTTTCTGTAGTGGCTGCACCAGTTTGCATTCCCACCAGCAGTGGATGAGGGTTCCTTTTTCTCCACAACCTCTCCAACATTTGTTACTGTTTGTTTTAGTTATTTTTGTCCTTCTAATGGGTGTAAGGTGATATCTTAGTGTAGTTTTGATTTGCATTTCCCTGATGCACAGCGATGATGAGCATCTTTTCATGTGCCTGTTGGCCATCCATATATCTTCTTTGGAGAAATGTCTGTTCATGTCTCCTGCCCGTTTTTTTTTTTTATTATTAAGATTATGATAGTTTACAACCTTGTGAAATTTCAGTTGTACTTTATTGTTAGTCATGTTGTAGGTGCACCCTTCACCCTTTGTGCCCTCCCCTCAACCCCCTTTCCCCTGGTAACCACCAACCAGTTCTCTTTGCCTAAATGTTAACTTCCACCTATGAGTGGAGTCATACAGAGTTCGTCTTTCTCTATGTGGCTTATTTCACTTAACAGAATACCCTCAAGGTCCATGCATGCCCTGCCCATTTTTTGATCAGGTTGTTTGATTTTTTTGTTGTTGAGTTGTGTGAGTTCTTTATATATTATGCATGTTAACCCTTTGTCGGATGTATGACTTGCAAATATTTTTCCCAGTTAGTGGGTTGTTTTCTTGTTTTAGTCCTGATTCCCTTTGCCTTGAAGAAGCTCTTTAGTCTGATGAAGTCCCATTCGTTTATTCTTTCTATTGTTTCCCTTGTCTGAGAAGACATGGTGTCTGAGAAGATCCTTTTAATACTGATGTCAAAGAGTGTACTGCCTACATTTTCTTCTAGAAGCCTTAGGGTTTCAGGTCTCACCATTAGGTCTTTTGGTGAATGGTGAAGAAGAATGGTCAGTTTTCATTCTTTGACATGTGGCTTTCCAGTTTTCCCAGCACCATTTGTTGAAAAGACTCTCTTTTCTCCATTGTATGCTGTCAGCTCCTTTGTCAAAGATTAGCTGTCCATAGATGTGTGGTTTTGTTTCTGGGCTTTCGATTCTGTTCCATTGATCTGTGCACCTGTTTTTGTACCAGTACCATGCTGTTTTGATCACTATAGCTTTGTAGTATGTTTTGAAGTCAGGGATTCTGATGCCTCCAGCTGTGTTCTTTTTTCTCAGGATTGCTTTAGCAATTCGGGGTCTTTTGTTGCCCCATATGAATTTTAGGATTCTTTGTTCTATTTCTGTAAAGAATGTTATTGGGATTCTGATTAGGATGGCATTGAATCTGTAGATTGCTTTAGGTAGAATGGACATTTTAACAATGTTTATTCTTCCAGTCCATGTGCATGGAATGTCTTTCCATCTCTTTATGTCGTCATCCATTTCTTTCAGAAAAGCCATGTAATTTTCGTTGTATAGGTCTTCTACTTCCTTAGTTAAGTTCAACCCCAGGTATTTTATTCTTTTTGTTGCGATTGTGAATGGTATTGTGTTCTTGAGTTCTTTTTCTGTTAGTTTATTATTAGAGTATAGAAATGCTACTGATTTATGCAAATTGATTTTGTACCCTGCAACTTTGCTGTAGTTGTTGATTACATCTAAGAGTTTTCCAATGGATTCTTTAGGGTTTTCTATATATGAGATCATGTTGTCTGCAAACAGGGAAACTTTCACTTCTTCCCTCCCTATTTGAATTCCTTTTATTCCTTTTTCTTGCCTCATTGCTCTTGCCAAAACCTCCAGGACTATGCTGAATAAGAGTGGTGATAGAGGGCATCCTCATCTTGTTCCTGTTTTCAGGGGGATGGCGAGTTTTTGCCCATTGAGTATGATGTTCGCTTGGGTTTGCCATATATGGCCTTTATTATGTTGAGGTAGTTCCCTTCTGTCCCCATTTTGTTCAGAGTTTTTATCATAAATGGCTGTTGGATCTTGTCAAATGCTTTCTCTGCATCTATTGAGATGATCTTGTGGTTTTTATTCCTCAGTTTGTTGATGTGGTGGATCACATTGTTTGATTTGCAGATGTTGAACCATCCCTGTGTCCCTGGTATGAATCCCACTTAATCATGATGTAGGATCCTTTTGATGAATTGCTGAATTCGGGTTGCCAAAATTTTGTTGAGAATTTTTGCATCTATGTTCATCAGCAATATCAGCCTATAGTTCTCCTTTTTTGTGCTGTCCTTGTCAGGCTTTGGTATCAGTGTGACTTTGGCCTTGTAGAATGTGTTAGGAAGTGTTCCATCCTCGCTAATTTTTTGGAACAGCTTGAAAAGGATAGGTATTAAATGCTCTCTGAAAGTTTGGTAGAATTCCCCAGGAAAGCCATCTGCTCCTAGGGTTTCATTCTTTGGGATGCTTTTGATTGCTGTTTCAATCTCTTTACTTGTGATTGGTCTGTTCAAATTGTTTGCTTCTTCTTGACTAAACTTTGAGAGATTGTAGTCCAAGAATTTATCCGTTTCCTCTAGGTTAGCCATTTTGTTGGCATATAGTTTTTCATAGTGTTGTCTTATAATCCATCATATTTCTGCAGAGTCTGTTGTTATTTCTCCTCTTTCATTTCTGATTCTGTTTATTTGAGCGTTCTTCCTTTTTTTATTTGTAAGTCTGGCTAGGGGTTTGTCAATTTTGTTTATCTTCTCAAAGAACCAGCTCTTTGTTTCATTGATCCTTTCTACTGCCTTTCTTGTTTCAATAGCTTTTATTTCTGCTCTGATTTTTACTATTTCTCACCTTCTGCTAACTTTCGGCTTTGTTTGTTCTTCTTTCTCTAGTTCAGTTAGGTGTAGTTTAAGGTTGCTTATTTGGGATTTTTCTTGTTTGTTAAGATGTGCCTGTATTGTGATGAATTTTCCTCTTAATACAGCTTTTGCTCTATCCCATATGAGTTGGTATGACATGTAATCATTTTCATTTGTCTCCAAGTATTTTTTGATTTCTTCTTTAATTTCTTCAATGATCCATTGCTTTTTCAATAGCCTATTGCTTAGTCTCCACATCTTTATGCCTTTCTCAGCTTTTTTCTTGTAATTAATTTCTAGCATCATAACATTATGATTAGAGAAGATGCTTGTTATTATTTCAATTTTTTTTAAATTTGTAGAGGCTTGCCTTGTTTCCCAGCATATGGTCTATCCTTGAGAATGTTCCATGTGCACTGGAGAAGAATGTGTATTCTGCTGTTTTTGGATGGAGTGTTCTGTATATGTGTGTTAAGTCCAACTCTTTTAGCTTTTCGTTTAACTCCACTGTTTGTTTGTTGATTTTCTGTCTGGATGATCTGTCCATTGATGTGAGTGGAGTGTTGAGCTCCCCTACTATTATTGTGTTGTTTTTGCTATCTTCTTTCAGGTTTGTTAATAGTTGCTTAATGAACTTTGGTGCTCCTGTGTTGGGTGCATAGATATTTATAAGCGTTATTTCTTCTTGATGAAGTGTCCCTTTGATCATTATATATTGGCCCTCTGTGTCTCTCTTTACCTGTCTTATCTTGAAGTCTGTTTTGTCGGATATAAGTATTGCAACACCTGCTTTCTTTTGTTTGGTATTAGCTTGGAGTATTGTCTTCCACCCCTTCACTCTGAGCCTGTGTTTGTCCTTGGAGCTGAGGTGTGTTTCCTGGAGGCAACAAATTGTTGGATCTTGTTCTTTAATCCATTTTGCCACCCTGTGTCTTTTTATTGGAGAGTTCAGTCCATTTACATTGAGGGTGAGCATTGATGCATGAGGGCTTAATGCTGTTATTCTGTTGCTCGTTTTCCAGTTTTCCTGTGTTTCCTTTGTTTCTTGTCCTGTGTGTTTCATCCTACCTATTGACTTCTGCAATTTCTTATGCTGGGTTTCTTAGGTTATTCCTTATTTATGTTTTGTGTCTGTGTTTGTTTTTTAGTTCAGTGGCCACCCTTAAGTTTGTATTCAGACCTTCGTGTATAACATAGTCCATTTCCTGTTGGTCTCTTACTTGCTTAGCTTAGACTGATTCAGTCCCTTTCCTCCTCCCCTCCTAAATTATTATTTTCATCTCTTATTCCAGCTTGTGTTGTGAGTTTGTGGTTAGAGTGATAAGACTGTCTTTGCTTTGATGATTTCCTTCCTTTTATCCTAATGCTATAGTTGAATATGTGCTATCCTATTCAGATTCTATTTGTCTCCCTACTGTGAGTTTTGTGACCCCTTACTCCCTTTTTTTCTTTTTTCAGGTATGAGAGCCTTCTTGAGGATTTATTGTAGTGGAGGTCTTGTGACTACAAAGTCCCTTAGCTTTTGTTTGTCTAGAAAAGATGTAATTTCTCCCTCATATCTGAAGGATATTTTTGCTGGATAGAGTGTTCTTGGCTGAAGATTTTTATCCTTTAAAGTTTTGAATATGTCACTCTAATCTCTCCTACCTTGTAAGGTTTTCGTAGAGAAATCTGCTGAAAGTCTGATGGCGTTCCTTTGTGGCTTATTCTGCCTTGCTGCCCTGAGTATTCTTTCTTTGTCATTCATTTTTGCCATTTTTACTACTGTATGCCTTGCAGTAGGTCTTTTTACATTGACAAGTCTAGGAGATCTGAAAGCTTCCTCCACACACATTCCTCTCTCAATCCCTAGATTTGGGAAGTTGTCTTCTATTATTTTGTTGAGCACGCTTTCTGCTCCATTTTCCTTTTCCACGCACTCAGGAATTCCGATGATTCTTAAGTTGTATTTTCTCATTGAATCTGCTAATTCTCAGAGATTTTTTTCAGTGTTTTTAATTCTTAGTTCTCTTTCTTCCTCTGTCTGGAGCCATTCAGCCTGTCTATCTTCGGTTATGCCAATTTCCTCCTCTACGGTGTCTACACGGGCATTTGGGGAATCTGTATTCTGTTTTATCTGATCCATTGTATTTTTCATCTCTAGTATTTCTGATTCATTCTTCTTTATAGTTTCAATCTCTTTTGTGAAGTAACTCCAGAACTCGTTGACTTGTTTCTGTATATTTGCCTTTACCTCATTGGGTCTTTGATGATAGCTATTCTGAATTCATTTTCACTTAGTTTACCTATTTCCAAGTCCTCAGGACATACTTGTGTGTTTTCATTGTTTTCCTTGTGGTCTGGAGCTTTTATAAATTCCTGGATGGTAGAGGAGCGGTTTTTGCACATAATGCTATTATTCGATTGCAGTTACAGCCTTTTGCCACTAGATGAGGGTCGAGAACCACACATTCTGAGCCCTCTGCCTTCAGCCGCGATGGCGGGTGCGCAGGTTGGGGGAGCAGGGCCACTTTTTCTCACGTGCAGACTGGGATTCCCTTCAGCTCTCACTGTCTGATTTTCTGGGGCCCTGGCTTGTTGGCATCCCCCCATGCGAAAGCTTTCCCCCGTTAGAGGGCTTCTGCTGCATGGTCTGTGGGAGTCCTGGACGATCCTGCGGATGTGCGGCCCCTCCTCTGCTCCTTCCCTCACCCACGGTAGCGATCCCAGTCTCTACGGGAGGGAGTGAAGTTCTCTCTTACCCCATTGCAGCTCCTCCAAGGGCGCTTCAGCCTCTCCACCCTCCGTCTTTTGGCTGCCGTGGGTCTCTGACGATGTCTGTGTTATTAGGAGTTTTTGGTTGAAAAGCAGTTGCTCCTTTTGATTGTAATTTGGAGGGGAGAGAGTCCAGGGCAAGCTCACCCCGCCATGTCACTGACGTCACTCTTTAATTAACTTTTATTTGGAAATAATTTAAAACTTACAAAAAGTTGAAAATTAAAAATAGTACAGTGTGCGTGTGTGTAGACACATAGATACACAAATTTTTTAAAAACTGTTTGACAGTAGCAACATGACCCCTAAATACTTCAGTGTGTATTTCCTCAGAATGGAAATATTCTCTTACATAACTGAGGAACAGTTATATTCCATATTTGGATTTTGTCAGTTTATATTCTTATTTAAATTTTCCATATTTTAATGGAACATTTCAATTTTATCATTTAGCCTAGTAATGTTCATCATAATATTTTCCCTTCTCAGTACAGAATCCAGTTTAGGGTCAAGTATTACATGTGGTTGTCATATTTCTTTAGCTTTTAGTCGCATGTTTGTGCTAAGGGGTGGTTCTGAGGTCTTTTTTAGCCTCAGTCTTAGACCAGCCTTCTGCACCTGGGCCTCAGGGCTGGCGCTTTCTTAGTGTTTCTGCACCTACTTCCCACCCCCTTACCAGTAGCAGCCAAACTGCTTTGTATGTCTTGTGGGGGCTGGATGGTGGTTTGAGTGGTCTTGAGAAAATTCAGGTGGAGTGTAAACAATTGTTGGAGGTATATGTTGAAACTAGGAGAGAGATTTTAAAGGAAATAAATTTTCTGTAGTCCTGTACTTTTGCTATATTTGGGCTGCAAATTTGGCACTAGGTTTCCTAGAAGCAAATTCATATTGGAAAACAAGATCAGTGTCCTGATTTACAGTGTCTCTAGGGTAAAGACAAACTAATTGCACATGGGATGCCTGGTATCAAGATCAGAAAGAGATATTTATCTCTTGAGCCCTTATGAAGAGGACATTATTGATTAACATCCTCAGCAATATCTTTACTATAAATAGAACAGTGGTTTCGATCCCGCTTTTTAAATAATGTCCCTCAGTTTGAGCCAACTGTCTAATATTTAAGTGCAGTTCCATAAGGAGCCAAAATTATTTGGTTTGGGGCCTGCTGGTCTGGCTTACTCTAGGGTTAAATTTCAGACTTGTGATTTAGTTGTAGAACCAACCCTTCTTCAAATGAAATCTTATCAGGAAGCCCCATTCATAACAGAAAAAAGTGGAGTTGAAGTGCGGTGATGTACCTAGAGTGCTACTAACTCAGCTCTCTCCCTTTCTCGTTTTTCTGAGTCTCTGTGGCACCTCTGCAGAATGATGAACCTTGAGCACATTTTGAAAAACATTTGTCCAGAAAAAAATGGTGGATTGCATAGCCTCAGACAGTTCTCCACAAATATATCTACCCGAACTGAATTTTTATTTTATCCTCTTATTGTATATCAACTGTATTATTTTAAATTTGTACCAATTTTTTAAATCCCTTATTTAGTATACTTCTCTTATTATCGGGCACTGACCTTTCCTTCTACTTCAAAAGTCAACTTATTGTTCTCTCTATAAAAGCAAAGCAGCACAAAACAAAAACCTAACTTATCCAGGTGCGTCCAAGAAAGAGGTGGCTGTTTTCTTATTTAATGCTAATATCTCTACCTGTCCTTAGATCCCATCACTTCCTACCTCTTTGGGGACAGTATTCCATTAGTTACCCCCATCCTTTGAGTCCAGAGCCTATCCCTCTCTATTGGCTCCTTTTCTGTAACCTTAAAAAAGAAAATTCTTTGTCCCAGCAGCCTCTTTTCCCCACTAGCTACTGCAGCTTTCATCTCTCTTGCTAGACTAAGCCTGAAAAAGTAGCTTACATTTGCTAAATTCACTTTGCTTCCCATCCTTTTCTTTTTTTACTTAAATAATTTATGTATAAATTATATATAAAAGTAATACAGTAAGCACCTATGTTTTTACCACCAAATTTAAGAAAAAATATTACAATACAGTTGAAAGCCCCTGTGTACTCTTCCTTTAATGCATCTTTTCCTCCCCTCAAAAGTACCCAGTATCCTAAATTTGATGATTATTTCAATACATTTCATTTTTACTTTTACTATATGTCCACAGATTCCTAAACAGTACATAGCTGAACTTTTCAGCTGGAGTACTGTGAATGATTTATAAGTGTCCCAAGATGTTGATCCTCTCAGTCTTTGGAACAGGAAACATTATGACTTGCCTTGTTCATTTAGCCCAGTGTACCATACAAATATTACCGTTTTGTGTGTACCATAATATAAAAAAGTTGGGGAGCACTGACATATAATACTGTCTTGTATATATTTTTAAAACTTTGTCAATAATAGCATACTGTATGTGTTGTGTTTTTTTTAAGTTAACATCACCATATAGTTACAAAATTTTTTTTCTTGTCATGAGGACTTTTAAGATTTATTGTCTTGGCAACTTTCAGATATGCAATACAATATTAGACTGTAGTTGCCATGTTGTATATTATGTCTCCAAAACTTAATTGTTTTATAACTTGAAGTTTGTACCTTTTGACTCCCTTTACCCATTTTGCCCACTGGCAATTAGTTCTCTGTATCTATGAGCTTGGGTTTGGTTTTTCTTAGGTTCCACATATGGGTGAGATTGTATGGTATTTGTCTTTCTCTATCTGACTGGTTTCATTTATCGTAATGCCTGTTGCAAATGACAAGATTTCATTCTTTTTTATGGCTGAAAAATATTCCATCATATATATATATATATACACACACAACATTTGTTTATCCATCTGTCGATGGACATTTAAGTTATTTCCATATCTTGGCTGTTGTAAATAATGCTGCAGTGAACATGGGAGTGCATATATCTTTTCAAATTAGTGTTTTCGTTTTTCTTTGAATAAATACCCAGAAGTGGAATTCCTGGATCATATGATAGTTCTATTTTTAATTAATTTTTTTTTGAGGAAGGTTAGCCCTGAGCTAACATTTGGCGCCAATCTTCCTCTTTTTGCTGAGGAATGTTGGCCCTGAACGAACATCTGTGCCCATCTTCCTCTATTTTATATGTGGGACACCTGCCACAGCATGGCTTGATAAGTGGTGCATAAGTCTGTGCCTGGGATCCGAACTGGCGAACCCCTGGCTGCCAAAGCAGAATGCGCAAACTTAACCACTGTGCCACTGGGCCAGCCCCTATTTTTAATTTTTTGAGGACCTGCCATACTGTTTTCCATACTGGCTGCACCAGTTTACATTCCCACCAAGAGTGCACAAGGGTTCCCTTTTCTTCACATCCTCACCAGCATTTATTATCTCTTCTCTCTTTGATAATAGCCATTCTAACAAGTGTGAGGTGATATCTCCTTGTGGTTTTGGTTTGCATTTTCCAGATGATTAGTGATGTTGAGCATGTACCTGTTGACCATCTGTATGTCTTGGAAAAATGTCTATTTAGATCCTCTGCCTATTTTTTAGTTTGATGTAGTCCCACTTGTTTATTTTTGCTTTTGTTGTCAAGTCCAAAAAATCATCACCAAGACCAGTGTCAAGGAGTTTACCACCTATGTTTTCTTCTAGGAGTTTATGGTTTCAGGTCTTATATTCAAGCCTTTAGTACATTTTGAATTAATTTTTATTTATGGTGTAAGATAGTGGTCCAGTTTCATTCTTTTACATGTGCTGTCCAGTTTTCTCAATACCATTTATTGAAGAGACTATCCTTTCCCCATTGTATATTCTTGGCTCCTTTGTCATAAATTAATTGACCACATATGCATGGGTTTATTTCTACGCTCTCTATTCTGTTCCATTGATCTATGTGTCTCTTTTTATGCCGGTACTCTACTGTTTTGATTACTATAGCTTTGTAATATAGTTTGAAATCAAGAAGCCTTCACAGCTTTGTTCTTCTTTCTCAAGATTGCTTTGGCTATATGGGGTCTTTTGTGGTTTCATACAAATTTTAGATTTGTTCTATTCTGTGAAAAATGCTATCAGAATTTTAATAGGGATTGCATTGAATCTATAGATTGCTTTTGGTATGGACATTTTAACAATGTTAATTCTTCCAATCCTTGAGCACAGAATATCTTTTTATTTGTGTATTCTTCAGTTTCTTTCATCAGTGTCTGATAGTTTTTGGTGTACAGGTCTTTCATTTCCTTTGTTAAATTTATTCCTCAGTATTTTATTGTTTTTGATGCAACTGTAGATGGGATTTTTCTTAATTTCTCTTTCTGATAGTTGCTAGGATATAGAAACGCAACAGATTTCTATATATCGATTTTATATCTCGCAACTTTACTGAATCATTTATTAATCCTAACAGTTTTTTTGTGGAGTCTTTAGGGTTTTCTATGTATAATATCATGTGATCTGCAAATAGAGTTTTATGTCTTCCTTTCCAATTTGGATGCCTTTTATTTGTTTTTCTTGCCTAATTGCTCTGGCTGGGACTTTCAATTCTATGTTGAATAAAAGTGGGGAGAGTGAGTGTCCTTGTCTTGTTCCTGATCTTAGAGGAAAAGCTTTCAGCTTTTCACCCTTAAGTATGATATCAGCTGTGGGCTTGTCCTATATGGCTTTTATTATGTTGACATATATTCCCTCTATACCCACTTTGTTCACTGTATGTATTCTTTATCCTTTTTTTAGTCAGTCTTATGTTTGTGAGATTCATCCATTTTAATGCAGGTAGCATTTTTTCATTTGTGTTTCATCGATGTGTATGGTATTCTATTATATAAACATGTCACACTTTACCCATTTTCCTATTAATGGATGTTTATTTAGGTAGTCTATAAATTTCTTGCTATTACAAGTAAAGTTGCTATGAAGATTCTTATATGTCTTCTTGTATATTAGTGTTTCCCTAGAAAAGTATGCCTGAGTGAAATTGCTTAGTTATAGAAAATGTTTAGCTTTACCAGATATTGACAAATTGTTTTCCGAAGTGATTATTTACAGTTACCAACAGTTTATGAAAGTTACCTTTACTCCCATCCTTTCTGAAGTTTGGTGTTTTCAGTTTTTTGAAGTTTTGCAGTTCCAGAGATAGATCGTGGTGAAGGTTGCACAACAAGGCGAATATACTTAATGCCACAGAGCTATACTTAACAATGATTAAAATGGTAAATTTTATATTATGTATATTTTAACACAAATTGAAAAGAAGTTTTGCTAGTTTGATGGTTATGAAATCTCACTGTTTTTTATTTGCTTTTTCCTGATTACTAGCGAGTTATCTTTTCATATGCTAAATGTCCATTCATGGTTTTTTTTTTATTTTTGGAAGTTCTTTTATATATTCTGGATAGTAATCTTTTGTTGATTATGTGTGTTGCATGCATTTTCTCTGTTTATGTCTGTCTTTTCCACTTTTTTAATCATATCTTTTGATAAACAGAAGCTTTTAATTTTAATGTAGTTGAACTTATTTTTTTCCTTTTCAATAGATATTTTGTGTTTTGTTTAAGAAATCTTTCCTAAGACAGTGTCATAACAGTATTCACCTGCATTGTCTTCTAAGAGTTTTAAAGTTTTGCTTTTCACATTTTGGCTTATAGTCTGTTTGATTTGATTTTTATGTTTGGAGTGAAGTAGGTATTCAGTTTTTCCTCATATGGCTAATGATTTATTACACATTCCTTTTCTTCCCCACTGATCTACAGTGTCGTCACTTACATAGCAAGTTAACATATTTGCTCAAGTCTATTTCTAGGCTATCTGTTCTGTCCTATTGGTCAAATGTTTAGCATTGTATCAGTACTACACTTAAAGCTTTATTATAATAAAGTTATTTAGTTACACAATACCTCCTCCCCCATTCTTCTCCAAAATTGTCTTAGCTATTCTTGGCTCTCTGCCCTTCTCTGCAGTTTTAGAATTAGTTTGTGAAGCTCCACAGTTGGGCTTTTGATTAGAAATGTAGTTATATCTTATCCAAATATAGTCCATTCCTGAAATTGCGTAGATACTGAAGCTTCAGAGAACCTGTCTATATTTTATTATTTTAAAAGAGAGAATTAATAAATAGTTCCCAATCCATCAAAAACCTTAAGTAATTTCCCTCCAATTATAAAGTCTTCTATAAACATATAGAAGAATCCACCAGGGGCCAGCCCAGTGGCATAGTGTTTAAGTTCACACACTCCATTTCGGCAGCCCAGGGCTCGCAGGTTCGGATCCCAGGTTCAGACCTACACACCACTTATCAAGCCATGCTGTGGTGGCATCCTGCATACAAACCAGAGGAAGATTGGCTACGGGTGTCAGGTCAGGGACAATCTTCCTTGAGCAAAAAAAAGAGAATCCACCAAGATTTTCTGCATAATATAAAGCATTTAAAACACTAGTTACTTAGTCATTTCACACTTACTATACTCATTAGTTGGTATGTTTCTGGACAGAATGCAGTCATACTGGAAAGTATCAGATATTTCTTCTAACGGCTGCAATCATGTACCATGATGTGAATAAACAATGAGAAAATATGCTAAAGATGCATGATGCATGCAGATCATTCTTAGTTAATAACCACGGCCATTTAAAAATGATAATTTACTGATTGAAGCCTTGCCTAGGTGAGATTTGGTAGTGAGGGATGGAAGAAACACTACTGTTTAGTGGTGGGTCGGGATTTGTGGGAGGGAACTGGTGAAGGGGCTCACATTCGTATCTCAAGAGATGTTTTCTTTTTGGCTTCTGAGACTCCAGAAATAGATGCTGTGGATCATTGTCCAAAGCCTTAGATTAACCAATGAAATGAAAAAAATCTCAAAATGGATGTCTCTTTGTGTTCCCGTTGTGGTTATACAATGTAAACATAAAATATGATCCTGTCAGGAAAATAGCTGAGATACAACTGCTGAGTGGACAGGACAGTCTCTCAGATTCATAAGCACCTTAAATGTGCACTTATGCAAATTCATTATAGTTGTGTTTTTCTTTTTCAATAGTGACTTCTGGGTTAAAAAATGTACAAGTTGTAATAAATATTCAGATAGCAAAAATTCTTCAAGTGAGGAACATTGGATATATAGATTAATTTGGAGAGAGTTGACATCTTTGCAATATTTAGTCTTCTATCCCTGACCATGATTTTATTTCTCTATTTGTTTAGATAGTTTTATACTTTTCTTATAAAGGTATATAGATAAATAAGAATACTATATATATATATATATATATATATATATATGTATCTTATTTATCTGTAGATTCTCTTGGGTGTTGTATATGCACAGTCATATTTTCTGAGAATAATGAAATTTTGTTTCATTTTCTTTTCTTACCATGTCAGCTATGGCTCCCTGGACATTGTTAAATAGAAATGGTGATGATAAACATCCTTATTCCTTATTTTAGGTATGATGTTTGCTATGTGTTTTTGGTAGATATCCTTTATCAGATTAAAGAAGTTTCCTACAATAGACAGTGTTGTATAATGGTTAAAAATGGTCGAGTCCAGACTTTCTAGCCAAGTTGCCTGAATTCAGCTGTTAGCATTACCACTTGCTTGCTGTGTGACCTTGGACAAATCACTTAACTTCTCTGTACCACAGTTTGGTCAGCTGTATAATAGTGATAATAATAATCTGTACTTCATTTGGTAGTTGTAAAGACTTAATGAGTTAATATATGTAAAACACTTAAAACCGTGCCTGGCATAAAGTGTAAGTGTTATGTGTTAGCCATTTTTACAGTTACTATAACAAATCCTCTTTTGCTAAGAGATTTTTTGTTTTCAAATCATGAACAGGTATTGAATTCTTATTTAACTGTGTGATAGTCTCATTGGATTTTCTTAAGCACATTAATTAATATTTGTTAAGCTTATTAGAGTGTCAGATTTATGCTATGACTAGAATTTAATTTGTATGGCTTTTTAAGCCTTGGCGTATTTAGTGGTAGTTCTCATTTTGCACTTTTTTCTGGATGGCCTTTTAAGAAGCTTGGTTAGTGACTTTGCCTTCCTGACTATTCACACTTATATAAACCTATTGTAATCATGAAACAATCTGTTACCTACTGCCAGGGAAATGTGTTTTTATACTTAGCGCAATTTCTTGATGGAAGTAGATTACCTTGTCTCTATTTTGGTATTTTACTAACAGATTAGTAGTCTATTTATAATTCTGAGACAAGGTGAAGAGTTATTAGATGAAGAAGCAGTTTTGGGAGAATTTACCAAGACAAGAAATTTTGTTTCTTCGGTCCTCTTTTGAAAATTCACTAATGTTGAAAAGTCTGTGTGGGAACAAACTTTATAGAGTTATTTGTATACAGCTGGGACTGAATTTATGAACTGCTTTTCCAACTTGCTAAAAAGCTAAAGATTGACAACCCCTTTCATACTGCATTATCCAGCTTGGCTTTTAACTCCAAGAGAACTGTGTTCACAAATTGATGCTCTGTTCCTTTGGGGTTGGTATAGAAGCATTAAATTGTACTAAAATATTCATATGTGAGTGCATTAGCTGAAAGCAATTGATGTTCTATTCCCAAGAGGACAAAGAGAAATGCTGTATGGACCTGTAGTCCAGAAAACACCCTGAGCATGCTTCTTAAAGGTAATTACGTGGCCTGGATGATCAAAGCCCTTACAGTGAAGCTTAAAATGACAAAGGAGAAGTTGTAGAATTTATAAACTGTGGTTTGAATGTATAAATTGTTTGGTCGTGCAATAGGTAAAAGCTTATTGGCTAAAAATTAGTTCTGACTGTATCTTTGAATTCTAATTATCTTTGATTTATTTCTTAGCTAATTTTTATCAGACTGATTTTGCTAAAGCATTTATTCCAGAGGACCAATATCAGTGGTTTTTTATCTATTACCATTTTACATATAAAGTTGAAATTTTTAAGTTTTGGAGAGAGTCTATTGAATTCTTTTACATATATAACTGTTTAAAAGCATGCCACTGATATGATAAATTGACATGTCTTGTAGATAGTCTAATTTAACAGCTGGCATGAAAATCAATAAGAGTAGACAGCAAATCTTTGTTGTAGCTATCTTGGTGTGGTAACTTGAAAGGAATAAGACTATTCTAAATTTCTATTCTTATTCTAACCGCATTTTTGGCTCTTTTATATAAAACCTAATTTATTTTCTCATGTATAGTTTTAGATATGGTAAACATGCATGTGAATGTCAGAGAACGTAAGACACTGTACTAAAAGGAAATGTTTATTCAGTGGATAATTGATCACTTAGCATAGGTAATTCAATCCTTGTCTTCACTTAGGGCCGAAGATATAAGTACTAAGATCTGGTACAAAAGAACATTTTAATAACTTGATTTAATATTATTATATATTAGCATTAACCAAACAGTCCAAAAAGGAATTTGGGAAATTGCATTTGGGGCAGGGGGATGTATTCCATTTCCTTAAAGTGAGATTATTTAGAGGGTCTCTAGTTAGGTTGGATGAATGGCAAATTTATTATTTTCTTACAGGCATTATTTTCTGCCTTGCTTTTCCACGTTATTTTTGGCAGTATTTCCATATTCCACAATACCTACTCAAATTTTTGTAACTTTGGAAGGTGCTTCAAGGAGTCTTTGTGTAACTTGGGCTGAACTTCACAACCCTGGTTGCTGTTTTTAAAAAATAAACTTGATTTTTTAGAACAGTTTTAGATTTTTACACAAAAATTGCAAAGATAGTACAGAGAATTCCCATAAATCCTGTACCTGGTTTTCCCTATTATTGTTACTTTTTTAATGTTATGCTTTTGTAATTGTCAAAACCACAAGATTTTAGAATTAAATTTTTGAAGATGGAGAATTGGGTGAAGGTTTCTGTCGAGGTGATAACTTTCTAATGAATTTTTATTGTGGTAAAATCTAGCAAAATTTGTCATTTTAACCATTTTTAAGTGTATAATTCAGTGGCATTAATTATATTCACAATATTGTGCAACTGTCACCATTATCTATATCTCAAATTTTTCATCACCCTAAACTAAGAAACTCTATATCCATTAAGCAATAACTCTCATTCCCTCCCACCCCAGCCCCTGGTAATTCGCTAATCTACTTTGCCTCTGTGATTTTGCCTATGCTGGATATGTCATAAAAGTGAAATCACACAATATTTGTCCTTTTGTGACTGTCTTATTTCATTTAGCATGTTTTCAGATTTTATCCATGTTGTTGCGTGTATCAGAACTTCATTGCATTTTATGGCTGAAAAAATATTCCAATAATATTCCATAAACAGTTTGTCTATCTATTTATCTGTTAATAGATACTTGTGTTGCTTTGTTTTCACCTTTTGGCTCTTGTGAATAATGCCGCTACAAACATTCACATACAAGTATCTGAGTCCGTGTTTTCAATTCTGTTACGTATATACCTAGCAGTAGGATTGCGGGGTCATGTGGTAATTCTATGTTTAGCTTTTTGAGGAACCTCAGAACTGTTTTCCAGTGGTTACTTTGTAGCTCTCATGAACTCCTTGGCCTGGAAGTTATCTTAATTTTAGATTAAACATCAAGAAAGGCTGTGCATAAACAGTGGCCTAACTCGTATTAATTTTGGGAAAGAGGCACCTGGTGAGTGAAAAGAATAGTACTTGGAAGTCAGGTTCTAGTGCCAGCTCTGTTTCCTGGGGCCTTGATTTTTTTATTGATAAAGAGTTGCATAGATAATCTTAGAGGTTCCTTACTGCTCCAAAATTCTACATAGCTATGTGTAATTTAGCGTGCTCTAACTATTTGGATCAATTAAAGAACCTTACTGATAAAAAATTTGACAGTGAAACTTTTTATTTGACCTGCTAAAATGCCATGCTTTGTAATAGACTGATCATATATCTAAGTATTTTAATGTCGTATACCCAACTATTTCAATGTAAATTAATCTGAGTAATTTTAGCAAAGTATATGATATACTTGGCTTTCTATCATTCCAGGTATACTTGAGGAATATTTTTCCACGGTGGAAAATCTGTGAGTTAGTATAGAAGCTAATTGGGTAAATACTAAGCATTTAATTGCAAAATAGTAAAAAAATTATATTTTATTGTAAAAATATTTTCCTAAGAAAAAACTTATTTCAGGTCCTATGCATCTATGTAATCAAAACCTTCAATTAAAAAGTACTACTAAAAGGTCAAGAGCTGAAATTTCACTTTTTCTGGTTTACATTTTAACATTTGCATTGCAAGTCACAGTATATTAGTTAATGTCCGTGTTTTTAAAAAAAAAAACTTTAACTTTATATTTGAGCAACTGAGTTATTAAATTTACATTTTGAACAAAAATAGTGAAATACGTAATGAAGCATATGCTACTGATATAAATTGCCATCTGCTTTGGGCATATTATAACTAGGCTAGTTGTGAAGAAGACATTTGGCTTCTCCTGGCAAAAAAGGTGGGCCAGTAGAAAGAATATTGAGGAACTAATATCTAATGAGTTGGATGTCTAATGAATTTAGGGTTTCAAAGAATCTTTGACTAAAAAGTCCAAGCTTCATATTCTCTGCCCAATAAGCACCAAGTCCATCTACTGAGCCATGGAATGTCCATTCATGTGAGAAACCTTCAAAGGCTAGATGAAGACTGCTGCTTTTTCTTCTAAGTGAGTTTCCTGGCTTTGCTTCTACATCTTTCCCGTTAATAGTTATTTGAAACAAGATATTGACTTCATTGAAAGCCAGGTCAAAGTTTGTATCCAAAAGTGTTATCTGTCAGTACAGGTTACCTAAATTAAAACAAACATACATCAAGAACAAACGAAATAATTTCCGAATCTTACCTCTTCTGTGAATCAGTCTCCTTGATGGCCTTGTAGCTAGTACATGTGTGTGGAGGGCCTGCATTAGAGGTACTCCGGCTGTGACATGCAAGTGGGTGGTAGAGAGAGAAATCTAAAGGGTGTAGCTTATGTCCCTATTCAGGATAAGGAACCCAGAGCTAATGGACCAACTGATACTTCTAGTAACGTGGGATAAAAACTATTCTAGCTAAAATTGATACTTTTTAATACGTAAACTTAAGTTAGCTGTTCATCTCATCTCGTTTTAGTGATTTTTCTCTAAGATAAATATATTTACTGAAGTTTTAATAGACTAGTGACTTCAGTTAAAGCATATTACCAGTACTGTCACAATACTGAGTTATTTGTGGTGTAGTAGAAAAAGTACTGAATTTGAAATCAGTGAACTTGGGTTAAGAAGCCTGCCTTTTACTAGGTGTGTATAACCTTGGACAACTCACCAAGCCTACCCGAGCCTGTGCTTTCTCTTCTCTAAAATGGGAATAACTTCTTACCCCTTAGAGTTATTGTCATAGTTAAGTGAGATAGTATATATCAAGTACAGCATGATTACTAGCATATATACAATTCATGTAACTGTGATGATTAGTATGCCATCTTGAATCCTGATAAAACCTGAGCTAGTCCTAGTATAAGATCATTGTCTGATGGGTAGGACATACTTTGAGCTTCAAACCAAGAGTATGGGTAAAGTCCTCCATTCATGAAAACTCAGTTTAGCCATAATCCTGCCTGAGAATTTCATATACAGATAGCTGGTTGAAAAAGAGCCACAGTTATGCTTTGCATTTTGGGGCCTCTTCCAATAAGAGCAGAGACTTAAACACAATTTGACAAAGAGAGGAAACAGTTTGGCCTTTTAAATGAGCAGCAGAAAGATATATAGCAATATTAATGCACAGGAGACTTGCAGTAGTTAGAAAATATAGTTTGGTTAATCTACTTCTCAAAGAGACATTCATTATTTGCTGTGATTAATTCCATTTAACTCCTCACCTGGCATTTGGCCTGTGTATGTGTATTCTGTTTTAGCTGTAACAGTTGCTGTTTAAGGTTATGCCTCTGTAGCCTTCTGAGTAAAGAAGGTTGAGAGAGCATTTGCTTTTTTGTAGAACTGTTGTCCTGAGGCAGTCATAGGGGTTTTGTTTTTGAGCACATAACATTGCATCTCTGAACTCTAGTTAGAACTACTTATAAATTTTTAAATTTCTTAAAAAAAATTTTTTTTTAAGGATTGGCATCTGAGTTAACCTCTGTTACCAATCTTTTTTTTTTTCTTCTTCTCCTTCTCCCCAAAGCCCCCCAGTACATAGTTATATATTCTAGTTGTAGGTCCTTCTGGTTGTGCTATGTGGGACGCCACCTCAGCATGGCCTGACGAGTGGTGCCATGTCTGCGCCCAGGATCCGAACTGGCAAAACCCTGGGCCACTGAAGCAGAGCATGTGAACTTAACCACTCGGCCACGGGGCCAGCCCCTCTTAAAAAAATTTTTTTTTTAAGATTTTATTTTTCCTTTTTCTCCCCAAAGCCCCCAGTACATAGTTGTATAAATTTTTTAGTTGTGGGTCCTTCTAGTTGTGGCATGTGGAACGCTGCCTCAGCATGGCTTGATGAGTGGTGCCATGTTGGCGCCCAGGATCTGAACCAGCGAAACCCTGGGCCGACGAAGCAGAACGTGCAAACTTAACCATGCAGCCATGGGGCCGGCCCCTAAAATTTTTATCTTTGAAGAAATGTAGTTTTTTATGTTCCTTCCCCAACTCTATCTAGAAAGGGAGATGGTTGATAGAAAAGAAATTTTAAACCTGATTTTTAAAGAGATGGAGCAATATTGGCTTGGTTTTTCTGCTCTGAAAGCTCCAGGTTTAACCACTCTGCTCATATTCACATTTCATATAAACAAAAGAGTAAATGTTTAAATCTTTCCTTTCTACTTTGTTTAAAGAAAAGCAGATCTGAAGTTGCTGCAAGCAGAAAACTGTTCCAATTCCAGAAAAAAGTGAATGTGTGAGTTTATATCATAAACTCATGTAATTTCAACTTCATATATATATATATATATATATATATATTTTTTTTTTTATATGACCCATTTGATGTCTTGATACTTGTATCTGGGATATATATCCCTGTAGAATATTGTGTTAGAATTTTGTAAAGAAATTCACTCCAGCATCCTAGGCCAGCCAGCACTGTCTAGGAAGTTGGGCAGAAATTCTAACTTTATAGCTAGCACTAAATGCAAAAAGGAAATTACCAAGTATCAGTGAAAAGAAATTTTCCCAGTACATTATCCCAGAAGAATTGTATCAGTTAATAACAACTTTCCTTGATATAGTGATAGTTACTATTACTGAACTATAGTAATAGTTTAAACTGCTCAAGTTTAAACTTTTATGATACTTGGTTGTCTTATGCCTTCTAGTTTAAAGATTTAATGATCATTTAACAATAATAATAATAGTATTAATAGTAATATCTAACATATTTTGAGCACTTCATATGTTATTTAATAATCACAACAATCCTATTAACTGTAGGTGTTTATCTCCATTTTACATATGAGAAGAGTGAGCCTTTGAGAGGTTAAAAGTAACTTACCTGAAAACACAGGTGGTAAGTGGAAGAGTCAGGATCTGAATCCATCTCTCTCTGATCTTATTTATTTAGTTATAATAGTGATTAAATAAATGTAGTAATTTCTTGTACTTGCTCACTTTCAACTTTTTGAGATCTAAGTCATTAATTTTCTAGCATCTTATTTCCTAATATAAATATTTTTAAGGTTATAAATATTTTTCTAAGTACCACTTTAGCTACATCTCACAGGTTCTCATATCCTCTGCCTTTTTTTGGTGTTCCAAGTATTTTTTAATTTCCACTCTAATTTTTTTTAACTCAGATGAGTTAAATAATCTTTTTTGAGAAGTGAGTTTTTAAAGATAGATTTTTTGGGTTCTTCTAGAGTTTTAAAAATATATATAACTTACTAGAGAACAAAATTTGATAGTTTCTTTTCAGAGCATAAATTTGCTATATTAAACCAATAGTTTTCATCTGCTTTTGGTTTTCCTTTTGGTCCACACTACCTGAAATTTGATGGATTTTTGTCATCTATTTGTGACTCTCTGTTGGCTGCTCTCTTATTTAATCTTGCTGCCTCTCATGCTGGTCTTCAGCTTTTTCACACTGTGGACTTTCCTTTTTGGTTCTCTTCCCACAGAGTTTAAAACAACCTACCATTGATCTTGTGAGCCAATATAAGCAAAACAGACACATGAGACTAATATCATTCTATCTCCAGATCTGCTGTCAGACCATGCTCCACAGTACCCTTACAGAGCTTGTAAGAAGGCTCTTCTTTAGCTTGTCCTAAAATTATTTTGGATCTGTGCTGTCCAACACTGTAACCACTAAGCCACACATGGCTGTTGGGCACTTGAAATGTGGCTAGTCTGAATTGAAATTATATTATCCAAGTTAGTTTCGCCTGTTTGTTTTTACTTTATTTAATGTGGCTAATAGAAAATTTAAAATTAAATATGTGGCTCACAATATATTTTTATTTTATATTTCTTTTTGATTTCACAACAGTGTTAGGCAAAAGTCACAATGCGTGAGTAAGAGGGAAACTTGTCCTTAGATTCGGCACTGAAATCCTCTGGAGAGCAGGACTCAGATAGTACCTCTTGGAATTCCAGGTTTCTTGCACAAGGTTTGGGTAAAGCAGGAGTGATGTTAGTACATACTTCCTTCTGAAAAAGGCAGCCAAAACCCAAATCATCCACCAGAGAATACTCTGGTCATGTTGATTCCACAGATTGGTTAGATTTCTGTAAAAGAATTAAGATTTCATTCCAGTCATCTTTCTGTTTCTTAGACATGCAGGTTTGTCATCAAGCTAGGACCAATAAAACCTGCTTTTAAAAGCTTGTTCTGTCTGAGGGACTAAGGGAGCAGGAACAGATGGGGTGGGCTGCAAAAGTGGGCTCCTGTTTGGCGGAGGGTAGAGATGACTACAGAGGAATATCGTCCCCTGATCTGCTTCCTGCTTCTAAAAGCCTTTCCACTTCCCCATGGCAGGTACAGAAAGTGAAGGGTTGCACAAGAGATTAGAGCTCTATCACACTTTGATTTTTTTCCTATATTGGATTACAGATTTTTATGATCTTACCCTGTTGTTAGGCTGTAGCTTCTTGAGAACATGGGCAAGAATTAGTTGTCTTTATATTACCTTTAAGGTACAACAACATCAACATCAGAAAAATCATAGTTAACCAATGCCTCTCAACTTTTTACTGTTATGGCACACTTAGAAGATTACGGTATTTGTACCACGGGAGCTTCTGACTGTCCTGCACTCCTTCTAGTCCATATAACTCTTTTGTATGAATTAGGAAAAAAGTACCTCTTTCTCAAGTTACTTTACTGCCACCTGTTGGAAAATTATTGTAATAAAAATGCAGATCTATAATGACTGTGATATGAATGATGCCTCCCTCCAGAGTTGTTCAGTGTACAGCCTGCTCAGCTGTACCTGGTAGCCCTAAGACCGTGCCAGGAGCCCATCTGGTCACCCAGTGGGCTGAGAGAATCAATATTTGAGTAAATTTCAGCTCATGAGTGGCACACCACTGTCTTTGGGAAAACATACTGTGCTAAGGACTGAAGCCTCGCAGTAACCCTATGATTTAAGGTTTCTTCTAAGCCCAGTTTTTCAGATGAGCAAGCTGAGGCATAGGTAACATAAATAACTGGCCCACAGTCACAACTGTACAAGTCTGAGCTGGCATTTAACCCTAGGCAGTGACACTTCAGAGCCTAGGTTCTTAACTGCAGTAATAGACTCCTCTTGCAAACCTCTGTTAAACCGCACTGGATGCAGCAGTTTCCAAGCCCTATTCCTGATTCCATCTCAGCCCATTGTAAAGTAGTTTAGACCTCTGCCCCTGAGTTCCGTGGATGAGTCTATAGCTAGAGTCTTTTTTTAGATTTTGGCAAAAGAAGAGGGATTTGTACTTTGTTCTGCTGGTCCTTGTTTATATTGAAGTAAGTGCTATTCCTTCTTTATATTTCAGAATAACCTTTGGTCGTTTTACCACCCTGTTGCTTGACTTCTTCCTACCAGTCCCCATTCCTGATTCCAAACTGCTACCAGCTGTGTAGGTTGATCTAGTCTCTTGTTCTTATAGCTTTGTTCAGGCTGCTAGGATTTTATCTCCAGGACTACCCCTCCTTCTTTCTGTGTCTGTTACTTTCTTTAATCCCACCTCTTTTTGAACTCTTAATTGCTGTTGCCTCCAACATTGCCTGTCCTTGTCTCTCCAAATGATCTTTCTTGCTTTCTATCTGATTTAGAAGGAAAGTGCCTCAGGGCAGGGATTGCCTTGTTCGTTGTGAGGCAATGTCTTAAGTGCTCCATAAATTAGCATCTGTGGAGAATTTTGTACATAGTAATTATTATTATTGAAATACAAAAATGCTTTCTAAACCATGAGGAAGCATCCTATGATATTAGTCTAATTGTGTGTATATGTTTTTTAAAAAAGAAGAAAAAGCCTCTCTTCCTGCCTGAGAGAGCTATCAGACCTCAGAACAGCAGCCAAAATACCAGGACTTGTTCTGGGCTATTATTTCAATGTTTTTTTATTTATTCAGAGAACTGTGTTTGCAAGACAGTAAAATAAGGTCCTGCTGGTCATGTGGACCTACTGGGACTATTTATTCTGGTCAGAAAGGCAGGAAAGGGCCTGGAACTATCTGCTTTGGCCCAGTCTGTGTGACTTAGTGACATTTAAGGTTGAAGTCAAGGCTGTTCATCTCTTGGGGGGTTTAAAGTAAATTTCATTTATATAAATGTCTATTTCCAGAGTGAATCAACATTTTTATTAGCATTTTTATGATGCAAGTGGAGAGGCTTTTAAGACTTGTTGAATTTTAATGTAGACATATATGTCAGAAGGACTCATTTACAGAACTATTGATCCTTTCCAATGCTGACTGAAAATATACTTAGAAGAGAAGTTAGTGAGTCGGTTTCGGTCTATCTGAATAACTTGCTTTAAAAATCTTTACCACTTGTTCACCTGGTTTTCCTGAATGTGAGATTTAGTAAGTACATTTGGATTAACAATTTAAGGAATATCTTTTTATGAAAGAAATACTAGTCAGAATAAACTGAAATGGGGGTCGGCCTGGTGGCGCAGCAGTTACATGCGCACAGTCCGCTTCAGCAGCCCAGGGTTCGACTGTTCCCTGTGTGGACATGGCACCACTTGGCAAGCCATGCTGTGGTAGGTGCCCCACATATAAAGTGGAAGAAGATGGGCCTGCATGTTAGCTCAGGGCCAGTCTTCCCCAGCGAAAAGAGGAGGATTGGCAGCAGTTAGCTCAGGGCTAATCTTCCTCAAAAAAAAAAAAAAAAAAAAAAGAATAAACAAATGATGTTAAAATTATCAATTGAAGTTACCTGTAAATCTCCAATAGAAAATAGTGGTGCTTTTTCAAAGAAAAGCCTGTTTATCACTTGTATGAATGTCCATGTCTGATGAGACAGTATAATGACAAGGCCTCATTGCATTGTCCAACTCTGTATGGTCATAATTGACGCATTGGATAGGTTTAAGATAGTATCATGGAGCAGGGATTGCTTTTTATCCTCACCCATACGTTTTACTTTCCACAGTATACTTTTCCACCCTAAGACACAGTCTCTTTAGGCCAAATTGCTCTTACTTATCTTCAAGCTTTTGATGATAACTATAGAGCAAGTTGAATTGGAAAACAAGCCCAGCTCATTTTCAGATGATTAACTTACTTTGGGGACTAGGTTGTTTCCTTTTCCAGGGTACACAGTGGTATCTTGTGCTCTAGAAGCAGGTGGACACTTTATGCCTTTAAAGATAAGGCCCAGGGATATACCATCAATGTGCTGGATAGAGTTACAGGTTTCAGGCTGCAGGGATCATCTATTCTAGTGGTTCTCAGCTCTCGCTGCACATTAGAGTATCCTGGGGAGCTTTTTTAAAAAGCTCCAATGCCAGGGCTATGCCTCCGCTGTTTACAATTGGGAAAACCGAGAGAGGGGGAAATTGACTTGTATACAGCCTAACGCACTTAGGTGTTATGAAAAATCATAGTATTAGGTGGCAGTGACATTATTCCCAGATCCTAGTTGAAATGCTCTCTTATTTTGGAGTGAGCAGTGGTTAAATTAGATCATGAGCAGTGCAGAAACAAGGTGGGACCATCTGACTGTCTCATTGACTTTGAAGTATCTGCCCTGTAGTAAAACTGAATGTGACAGAGCCACCTTCAATGCCGTCCATGTTATTGATATTGAGGGGAGACTTTTTTGTCAGTTGCGACAAATTTGTGGTGTCAGTTTTGGTTACATGGTAGGTGCACCCTCTACCCAAGCCAGGACTTGTTAGTTCAGTTTACATGTGGGAAAAACTTTTCAGTTGAAGCTTTAATTATACTTAGTAGACGGAATGGGGCAGTTAAGCTCTTCTAATTAGGCACTTATTAATTGGTTTTTCATGATGATAGTTTTAATTTTCAAACATGGATACTTGAAGATTTTTAGATAAGGGGACAGAGAGAAGCAGTCAGTTGTCATTCCCTTGGTAATTATTGGGGGCAGAGAGGTAGGAAGAAGTGCAAATATCACCAAAATTTATTTAGAAACTACAGTGTGGGGGCCGTTTTGTTAGATGCTGGAAATTAAAAGGTTCAGCCTATGCTTTCAAGAAGTTTGTTGTTTTTTACTTAGGGATATTGTGCATGCGTGTGTGTGTGTGTGTGTGTGTGTATGCGTGTATGTACTTAGAATCTCTTGAGACTGATTTGTATTTTTGGTTTCTCTAAATACAAAGTTTAATAAATATATCCTAATTACCGTTTTAACAAATATCCTTTTATGAGAAGGCAAACAACTAAGTCAAAATATATTCTAATACATGTGAGTATAAGTGTTGTATGTTAATATACAATGTGTGTATATTGTGAATGGGTATATACTGTGGTGAGTTGAAGTGTGATATCCAAATGAGCAGCATAGACAAAAAGTGCTACCTCACAGGAACCTGTGAGATAAAGTCCAACAATTGATGTAAAATGCTTAGCACAGTGGTTGACACATAGTTAATGCTCAACAATTCTCATTATCCATGTCTTTATTATTATACCACCACTACTATAGGAATTCAGAGGAAAAAGAGGACTATAGGTTAGGGAGATCAGGGAAGGAGGAAAGTATAATTTAAGTAATATCCATTGCATCTATTTTATTTAAAATAGCTTTTGCCTACGACTTGAATTACTAATAGCAAATACTTTGGAAGGTATTATATAATACAATATAAACACATGTTAATTATATGGTCTCTTTTGTTTCAGGAACTTTACATTGCTGTAGGAATATCTGGAGCCATCCAACATTTAGCTGGGATGAAAGACAGCAAGGTGACTACACAACAATAATGATGCTAAGAGAAAAACGTTTTGTATTTTAAAATTTGAGTTTCACTGTATGTTTCCATGTAGTACAGTGTGTGTAGTTGAACCATTCACATTAACACAGATGTAGGAACTGAAAGAAATATAAGCTACTATTCACTGCCTGAAAATACACCATTGGTAGGAGACGCAATGCTTTGTCATAGAAAAAGACCTAAACCTGAGTCCCCGCTCCATGCTAGCTTACCACATGACACATCCTGTCTGTACTTCAGTTCTTTGTCTACCAAATGCAGGTGTTGGATGATGATCTCTAAGGTCCCTTTCAACTCTGACAGTCTATGGATCGAAATTGTGGGGCAAAAACAACATAATGAGGTTCTGAGCATCTAACAAATTTTATGAGGTTCTGATCCCTGGTTCTTTATCTGCTTCACTCTAGTCCCCGAACATTCCCACCCTCATACGTCAGCAAGGCCCCTCTTCTTGGGTTGTTACTAAAGTGTAGCCGATACATTTTGGGTTGGAGCATCTTAATTCCTCAGTAATTGTCAAAAATATAGTGTATAGAGCAAACACTTGGTTTTATCTTGCTCCATGGTCTGTATCTGGAAGTCCTGTGTAATTACTCTGTGAACATACATTTCAGAATATGACACATTAATTCATGCATAACAATGTACAGTTTGAATTATGAACTCAGTCTTTCATGAAGTCACAGATGCCTCTGACACTCCTGCTTTTATCCATTCAGATGGAAGTTTGATATAAAAGGTAATAAAACTTTTAATAGGTTTAACTTCTAGCTTGAAAAAAATGCGTGCACTACCTCCTTGTAACCTCTAAATGAATTGGCCCCAAACCAGTCAGATTTCACAGTTGGATGGCAGGTTTCTTTATCGAGCTATGAAAACAGCAGTGCCAATGGGGAAAATGTTGTTGCTGCATTAAAGAAAAAATACCACTCCAACACCAGCAACCTTAAAACATATTTTTAGCCAGACCAGTTCAGACATATCTAGAATTCTGCTTCTCTAAATTAAAGATTCTGCCTGCCAAGAAGATCCTGGTGAAAATGCTCATTCCATGCCAACAGGGATTTGGATTAGGGGAGAGATGGACTAGATAGTATATGTCAAAGCAAAAAGGGAACAAAGCATAAGAATAAACTTGAGCCAAGACTTTGTCTCTCCATCCAGTCAACAAATATTTATTAAGCATGTACCTTGTACTAGACACTGGGGATGCTTAAATGAAAAAGACATAGTCCCTGTCATCACTGTCTTGTGTGGGAGACACAGCAATCTCTGGTTGTAATTTGGTTAAGCTCTAAAATAGGATATTAGAGTGACTGGTTTAAATCTGATAGTTGTATTGCATACAAGCTGCAGTTTTAATTAGCATTGTGGTATAGTTGAAAGAATATGAGATTTGATTGTTCTATCAAATGAGTCCATGTAATGAAAGCAGTTTTCGAACTATGTACATATTAATATGGTTGAATACAGTCTGTGCTTTAAATGCTCTGTAAGGAAGAAGAGCATGAATTTATAAGGACATATTAAGAGAGCTCTAGGGTGCAAGGAATATTTTATCACAGTTATTTACTGTTGATAATTTAAGAGTATTCTTCTAATAATCTGAAAAACTGTAGCCAACCCAAATCTTTTTCTTACATACTTTAGTGATTCCTTGCCCACAGTTATATGCTCTTTAAAAATAACTATATAGTGGGATGGAAAAGCTTTTATATGATTAAACTGTCAGATGTTTGACTAGGTGGCTTCTAGGAAAATCATTAACCATTGTTAAATAAATCTCTGCTAGTAGCTGTGAAGCAGGCTGCCCATTCCCAGAAGTGAAACACCTCAATACAAATCAATGCCTGTGACTTAAAATGTTTATTCTTGTGACTTTGGATTTGAGTCTCATATTGAAACCATCATTTATTGTCTCTGACCACACGTCTTTTAATATATATGGCATATTTCTCTGGATTGGTAGAGACCTAAACTACACTATGCTCCAAACTCAGATATTCTGGATTATTCTGACCATCTTTTTGAGGGGCTCCTAAGAGGCCCATCTTTTTGAGGGCCTCCTGAGGGGCCCCTCTAGAGGAATTAAACATATGTTGTATAGCCTATATTTTAAGTCAGACTATATCAAAATACTTTTTAAATGTGTTTCAGCTGTTTTCATGAGATAGAGTAATAGGCAGGTAGAAAGTTAATTTTACTTCTAGAGATTTGAATTATTATAATCTACCATCTATTAAAATAATACCACTTAGAGTCAAAACTCTAATTTTACTTTAATTGCAATGGCATTAGAAGCATCTGCGGGCTGGCCCCGTGGCCCAGTGATTAAATTTACATGCTTTGCTTCGGTGGCCTGAGGTTCGCCCATTTGGATCCTGGGTGAAGAGCAGCACACCGCTCATCAAGCCATGCTGTGATGGCATCCCATGTAGAAGAACTAGAATGGCTTACAACTAGGATATACAGCTATGTACTAGAGCTTTAGGGAGGAAGAAAAAAAAAGAGAGAAACATTGGCAACAGATGTTCGCTCAGGACCAATCGTCCTCACAAAAAAAGGAAACAGTATCTATGGGCGAATACCAAACTATTTGGAATATATAAATAAATTTGTTAATAAAAGAATAATTGGTAAACACAGCACCTTTTTGACAAAGTGACTATTATTCATTAATCTTACTAATCTGTCATTATAATCTTTTACATTTAAATCTTTTATAGGACATGAGAGGAACTTTTAACAGTTTTTGTAGGAGATATAGTAATTTACTTGTTTTATTACATTTATTTACTACATACATAAGGACTTAAGCTTTTTTGTTTTAAAGCTCTCTTTTACTAACAGGTTGACTAAATAGTTAACTTTTATATTCCCACAGTAGACCCAGTATAATAATTTTAAAATACTAAATAGAATATATGGGAGATTAATAGTTTGAGCTACAAAGGATATGAATTAGGGTGTGGATTTCTTACTCTTCTTTTTTTTAAGTTGAAATCTAACATTTACAATCACAAATTTAAATTTATATGTTACTAATAGGAGATGGAAATAATTTTATAAGTGAGATAAGCTGAGAATTGACTCATATAATCATAATGAATATCTCATGATTTGATAAAGTAGACTTCTAACTTATTGAATAAGAGCACAACAAATATAAAGTAAGTTACTTAATTTTTCATCCATGGATTTTATTCACTATATCTAAAATTTTTCAATGACCTCAGAACTTTCCAATTATAGTTTGTTTTTTTATTTTAAGTCAAATTATTGAGGTATAATATACATACAGAAAAATTTTTAGTATACTCCACTTCAAAAAAATTTTTTTGTGGTGAGATATACATAAAATTTGTCATCTTAACTATTTTATTTTTATTTTTTTATTGAGTTCATAATAGTTTACTTCAGTGTGAGATTTCAGTTGTATATTGTTTCTAGACTATCACAACAGAGGTGCTCCTCTTCACCTCCTGTGCCCACTCCCCACCCCTCTTCCCCTGGTAACCGCTGAACTGTTTTCTTTGCCATGTGTTTGTTCGTATTCCACATGAGTGAAATCATCTGATGTTTGTCTTTCTCAGTCTGGCTTATTTTGCTTAGCATAATTCCCTCGGGTCCTTCCATGTTGTTGCAAAAGGTAGGATTTTATCTTTTTTTATGACTGAGTAGTAGTCCATTGTATATATATGTCCCACATCTTCTTTATCCAGTCATCAGTCGATGAGCACGTGGATAGTTTCCATGTCTTGGCTATTGTGAATAGTGCTGCAGTGAACTTAGGGGTGCATATGTTACTTTAGATTATTGATTTCAAGTTGTTTGGATAGATACCCAGTAGTGGGATAGCTGGATCATATAGTCGTTCTATTTTCAGTTTTTTGAAGAATCTCCATACCGTTTTCCATAGTGGCTGCACCAGTTTGCATTCCCACCAGCAGTGTATGAGGGTTCCCTTCTCTCCACACCCTCTCCAACATTTGTTATTTTCAGACTTACTGATTATAGCCATTTTAACAGGTGTCAGGTGGCATCTTAGCGTAGTTTTGCTTTGTATTTCCTGGATGATTAGTGACGTTGAACACCTTTTCGTGTGTTTATTGGCCATCTGTCTATCTCCTTTGGAAAAATGTCTGTTCATATCCTCTGCCCATTTTTTGATCGGGCTGTTTGTTTTTCTGTTGTTCAGTTGTGTGAGTTCCTTATATAGTATGGAGATTAACCCCTTGTCGGATATATGATTTGCAAATATTTTCTCCCAATTGGTGGGTTGTCTCTTTGTTTTGATCCTAGTTTCTTTTGCCTTGCAGAAGCGCTTTAGTGTGATGAACTCCCACTTCTTTCTTTTTTCTTTTGTTTCCCTTGTCTGAGAAGACATGGTATTCGAAAAGATCCTTTTAAGTTCGATGTCAAAGAGTATATTACCTATATTATCTTCCAGGAGTTTTACGGTTTCAGGACTTATCTTCAAGTGTTTGCGCCATTTTGAGTTTATTTTTGTGTATGGTGTGAGATAACGGTCTACTTTCATTCTTTTGCATGTGGCTGTCCAGATTTCCCAAGACCATTTACTGAAGAGACTATCTTTTCTCCATTGTATGTTCCTGGCACCTTTGTTGAAGATCAGCTGTCCGGAGATGTGCCGTTTTATTTCTGGGCTTTCAGTTCTGTTCCATAGATCCGTGCACCGGTTTTTGTACCAGTACCATGCTGTTTTGATCACTACGGCTTTGCAGTACATTTTGAAGTCAGGGATTGTGATGTCTCCAGCTTTGTTCTTTGTTCTTGGGATTGCTTTAGCAATTCGGGGTCTTTTGCTGCCTGCCCCATATGAATTTTAGGATTCCTTGTTCTGTGTCCATGGAGAATGTCACTGGGATTCTGATTGGAATTGCATTGAATCTGTAGATTGCTTTGGGTAGTATGGACATTCTAACTATGTTTCTCCTTCCAGTCCGTGTGTGTGGAATCTCTTTCCATCTCTTTATGTCATTATCAATTTCTTTCAGTAATGTCTTATAGTTTTCATTCTATAAGTCCTTCACCTCCTTGGTTAAATTTATTCCTAGGTACTTTATTCTTTTAGTTGCAATTGTAAATGGAATTGTATTCTTGAGTTCTCTTTCTGTAAGTTTGTTATTAGAGTATAGAAATGCAACTGATTTTTTTAAGTTGATTTTGTACCCCACAACTTTACTGTAGTTGTTAATTATTTCTAATAGTGTTCTGATGGATTCTTTAGGGTTTTCTATATATAAGATCACGTTGTCTGCAAACAGGGAGACTTTTACTTCTTCACTCCCTATTTGGATTCCTTTTATTCCTTTCTCTTGCCTAATTGCTCTGGCCAAAACCTCCAGTACTACCTTGAATAAGAGTGGTGATAGTGGGCATCCTTGTCTTGTTCGTGTTCTCAGAGGGGTGGCGTTCAGTTTTTCCCTATTGAGTATGATGTTAGCTGTGGGTTTGTCATATATGGCTTTTATTACGTTGAGGTAATTTCCTTCTATCCTCAGTTTGTTAAGAGTTTGTATCATAAATGGCTGTTGGTTCTTGTCAAATGCTTTCTCTGCATCTATTGAGATGGTCATATGGTTTTTATTCCTCATTTTGTTAATGTGGTGTATCTCATCAATTGATTTGTGGATGTTGAACCATCCCTGTGCCCCTGGTATAAATCCCATTTGATCATGATGTATGATCTTTTGGATGTATTGCTGTATTCGGGTTGCCAATGTTTTGTTGAGGATTTTTGCATCTGTGTTCATCAGTGACAGTGGCCTGTAGTTTTCCTTTTTTGTGTTGTCCTTGTCAGGCTTTGGCATCAGAGTGATGTTGGCCTCGTAGAATGTGTTAGGAAGCATTACGTCTTCCCTAATGTTTTGGAACAGCTTGAGAAGGATAGGTATTAAATCCTCTCTGAAAGTTTGGTAGAATTCCCCAGGGAAGCCATCTGGTCCTGCGCTTTTACTCTTTGGGATGCTTTTGATTGCTGTTTCAATCTCTTTCCTTGTGATTGATCTATTCAGATTATCTGTTTCTTCTTGATTCAGCTTTGGGAGATTGTAAGAGTCTAAGAATTTATCCATTTCCTCTAGATTATCCATTTTTCTGGCATATAGCTTTTCATAGTATTCTCTTATAAGCCGTTGTATTTCTGTGGTAATCTGTCGTTATTTCTCCTCTTTCATTTCTACTTTTGTTTATCTGAGCTTTCTCTCTTTTTTTCTTTGTAAGTCTGGCTAGGGGTTTGTCAATTTTGTTCATCTTTTCAAAGAACCAGCTCTTTGTTTCATTGATCCCTTCTGCTGCCTTTTTTTGTTTCAATAGCATTTATTTCTGCTCTGATTTCTATTATTACTCCCCTTCTGTGACTTTGGGCTTTGTTTGTTCTTCTTTTTCTAATTCAGTTAGCTGTAGTTTGAGATTGCTTATTTGGAATTTTTCTTGTTTGTTAAGGTGAGCCTGTATCGCAATGAATTTCCCTCTTAGGACCACTTTTGCTGCATCCTATATGAGTTGGTATGGTATGTTATCATTTTCATTTGTCTCCAGATATTTTTTGATTTCTCCTCTAATTTCTTCACTGATCCATTGGTTGTTCAATAGCATGCTGTTTAGTCTCCACTTCTTTGTCCTTTTCCCTGCTTTTTTCTTGTAATTAATTTCTAGCTTTTATAGCATTGTCATTGGAAAAGATGCTTGTTATTACTTTAATCTTCTTAAATTTATTGAGGCTTGCCTTGTTTCCCAACACATGATGTGTCCTTGAGAGTGTTCCGTGTACACTTGAGAAGAATGTGCATTCTGCTGTTTTGGGGTGGAATTTTCTGATATTAGTGTTAAGTCCAATTGGTATAGCTTTTCATTTAATTCCACTGTTCCCTTGGTGATGTTCTGTCTTTATGATCTATCCATTGATGTGAGAGGAATCTTGAGGTCCCCTACTATCATTGTGTTATTTTTAATATCTCCTTTTAGGTTTGTTAATAGTTTCTTTGTGAACTTTGCTGCTCCTGTGTTGGGTGCATGGATATTTGAAAGTGTTATTTCTTCTTGATGGAGTATCCCTTTGATCATTATATATGGCCCCTCTTTGTCTCTCTTTACCAGTCTTATCTTGAAGTCTACTCTGTCTGATTGAAGTATTCTGACACTTGCTTTCTTTTGTTTGCCGTTAACTTGGAGTATCATCTTCCATCCCTTCACTCTGAGCCTGTGTTTGTCATTGGAGCTGAGATGTATTTCCTGGAGGCAACATATTTTTGGGTCTTGTTCTTTAATCCATCTTGCCACTCTGTATCCTTTTATTGGAGAATTCGTTCCATTTACGTTTAGGGTCATTATCGATATGTGAGCATTTAATGCTGTCATTTTATCACTCGTTTTCCGGTTCTACTGCATTTCCTTTGTTTCTTGTCCTGTGTGTTTTGATCCACCCATTGAATTATGAAGCTTTTTTTTTTCAAAGATTTTATTTTTCCTTTTTTTCTCCAAAACCCCCCAGTACATAGTTGTATATTTTTAATTGTGGCTCCTTCTAGTTGTGGCATGTGGGATGCTGCCTCAGCATGGCCTGATGAGCAGTGCCATGTCCGCACCCCGGATCCGAACCGGCCAAACCCTGGTCTGCTGAAGCAGAGTGTGTGAACTTAACCCCTTGGCCTCCAGGCTGGTCCCAAATTATGCAGTTTTTTATGATGTGTTTCTTTGTTTTCTCCGTATTTATTATTTGTGTCTCTCTTCTGCTTCTTTGTTGAGTGGTTTGTATTCAGAATCTCATGTATAAGATAGTCCACTTTCTGATGGCCTCTTGTTTCCTTAGTCTAAACCAATTCACTCCCTTTCCTCCTCCCCTCCTAAGTTGTTCTCCTCACATCTTAGTCCATCTTGTGTTGTGAGTTTGTGGTTAAAATGACAAGATTATCTTTGTTTTTGGTATTTTCCTTCCCTTTCTCTTTAATGCTATATGAGTATTTGCTGTCCTATTCTGATTCTGTGTACCTGTTTATCTCCTTACTCCATGCTTTGTAACCCTTTTTCTCCCCCCCCCTTTTTTTTTTCAGGTATGAAGGCCTTCTTGAGGATTTCTTGTGGGAGTGGGGAGGGCTGTCTCATGGATACGAACTCCTTTAGCTTTTGTTTGTCTGGGAAAGTTTTTATTTCTCCATCATATCTGAAGGATATTTTTGCTGAATAGAGTATTCTTGGCTGAAAATTTTTGTCTTTCCAAGATTTGAATATGTCATTCCATTCTCTCCTAGCTTGTAAGGTTTCTGCAGAGAAATCTGCTGAAAGCCTGATAGCAATTCTTTTGTAGGTTATTTTCTTCTGCCTGCTGCCCTTATTATTCTTTCTTTGTCATTCATTTTTGCCAGTTTTACTATTATATGCCTTACAGAAGGTCTTTTTACATTGAAGTATCTAGGAGCTCTGGAAGCATCTTCCACACAGATTTCTGTCTCTTTCCCAAGGTTTCGGAAGTTCTCTGGTATTCTTTCTTTGAACATGCTTTCTGCTCCATTCTCCTCCTCTTCTCCTTCTGGAATACCTATAATTCTTATCTTGCATTTCCTCATTGAGTTGCTATTTCTCAGAGACTTTCTTTATTTCTTTTTAGTCTTAATTCTCTCTCCTCCTCTATTTGGAGCATTTCAACGTATCTATCTTTGATTATGCTGATACGCTCCTCTATGATGTCTACTCAAGTGTTCAGGTAATCCATATTTTGTTTTCTCTCTTCTATTGTGTCTTTCATCTCTAATATTTCTGATTGATTCTTCTTTATAGTTTCAATCTCTTTTGTGAAGTAGCTCCTGAATTCGTTGAATTGTTTCTCTACATTCTCTTTTACGTCGTTGAGTTTTTTGATGATAGCTATTTTGAATTCATTGTCATTTAGATTACATATTTCTGTGTCCTCAGGACTTAGTTCTGGGTACTTGTCATTTTCTCTCGTCTGGAGATTTGATATAATGTGTGATATTGCTATGGAGGTGGCTCTGGTCTTATGCATCCTGATGTTATTTGGTTGCAGTTTCCGCCTATCGCCACTTAGTGGGGGTCAAGAGCTGTGTATTCTAAGCCCTTGGCCTTCAGCCAAGATCCCAGGCAGTGGAGTGGGTGTGGGGACGCTGAGGTGAGGGGCTCTTTCTCCTGCATGCTCTTGGGGCTTTCTTGCTCTGCTCTCGCTATCTCCTCTTGCTATCTGCTCTCCTAGGGTGTTGGCTTCATGAGGCCACTCCCCATGAAAGCTCTTGCTCTGGTAGAGGTCTTCCCTCTAGGCTGCACTGGCCCTTGGGGGTCTCTGATGTTCCCATGATTGAACATCCCCTCCCCCATTCCTTCCCTCTCGGAGGCCTCCTGCAGTTGCAGATCACAGTGTTTTAGGGGAGGGAGCAAAGTTTTCTCTTACCCTGTTCCAGCTCTTCCCACAGGGGCTCCAGCCTCTCTGTTGTATGACTGTGTGTGTATCTCCAACGTTTTTATGTTGTGTTAGGATGTCCTCTTTTGGAGTATGAATGTCCCTTTTCATTGTATGTTGGAGAGGAGAGAATCCCAGGCAAGTTCACTCCACCATGATGCTGACATCACTCCTCAAATGATCCTTAACTATTTTTAAGTGTACAATTAAAAATCCAGGACACAACTGAAGTTTCACAATGTTATAAACCATTTAGACCACAATAAAAAATTTTTTTAGAAATCATGTACACAGTCAGTGATATTAAATACATTTGTGATATTGTGCAAACATCACCATTATCCATCTGCAGAACTCTTTTTATTTTGTATAACTGAAACTTTATACCCATTAAACCATAACTTCCCAATCTTCCCTCATGCTCTCCATGCTCCCTGCCTCTTGGCATCCACAATTCTACTTTCTGTCTCTATGATTTTTTTTATTTTTTTGAGGAAGATTAGCCCTGAGCTAACATCCGCTGCCAATCTTCCTCTTTTTGCTGAGGAAGACTGGCCCTGAGCTAACATCCATGCCCATCTTCCTCTACTTTATATGTAGGACGCCTGCCACATCATGGCTTGCCAAGTGCTGCCATGCCCCACACTGGGGATCTGAACCAGCGAACCCTTGGCCGCCAAAGTGGAACATGCAAACTTAATTGCTGCAGCACCAGGCCAGCCCCTAATTACTGTATCTTTGTAGTAAGGTTTGAAATAAAAAATGTGATTCCCCAGGGGGCCAGCCCCATTCATGCACTCCATGTCAGTGGACCGGGCTTCACAGGTTTGGATCCCAAGTGCGGACCTAGTACTGCTCATCAAGTCATTCTGAGGCAGCATCCGTTATAGAAAATAGAGGAAGATTGGTACAGATGTTAGGTCAGTGACAGTCTTCCTCAAGTAAAAAGAGGAAGATTGGCAACAGATGTTAGCTCAGAGCCTGTCTTCCTCACCCAAAAAGAAAAAGAAAACGTGATTCCTCCAACTTTGTTCTCCTTTTTCTAGATTGTTTTAGCTGTTTGGGGTATACGAATTTTAGGATAGATTTTTCAATTTCTGCAAAAACTGTTATTAAGAGGACAGTTTTGATGGATTTAGGATTCTTGGTCAACAGTTTTTTTCTTTTAGTACTTTGAATATATCAGCCCACTGCCTTCTGGCCTCCAAAGTTTCTGATAAAAAATCTGCTCATAATCTTATTGAGGATCCCTTGTATGTAATTAATCACTTTTTCTGTTTTCAAGATTCTCTTTGTTTTTAGGCTTTCAAATGTTTGATTATAATGTGTCTTGGTGTGTGTCTCTTTGAGTTCATCTTACTTGGAGTTTGTTGAGCTCCTTGGATGTTTATATTCATGTCTTTCATCAAATTTCAGCCATTATTTCTTCAGATATTTTCTCTGCCCCTTTCTCTCTCTCTTTTTCTTCTGGGATTATGTCTTTTGGTATATAACTTGGTCCACCTGATCATGGCCTGCAGGTCCCTTATGCTCTGTTCACTTTTCTTTAATCTTTTTTTCTTCCTGTTCTTCATACTCAATAATTTCCATTGTCCTGTCTTCAAGTTTGCTGATTCATTCTTCCATCTGCTTAAATCTGCCTTTGAATCCCTCTAGTGAATTTTTCATTTCAATTATTGTACTTTTCAGCTCCAGAATTTCTTTTTGGTTTCTTTATAGGTTTTCTCTCTTTACTGATATTTCCATTGTGTTCACACGCCATTTTCTTGACTTTCTTCACATCTTCGTTTAGTTCTTTGAGCATCTGTAACATGGCTCTTTTTAAATCTTTGTGTAGCAGTTCTCCCATCAGGTCTTTTTCAGGGACACTTTGTATTGATTTTTTTGTCCTTTGAATGGGCCATACTTTCTTGTGTTTTTCCTACGTCTTGTGATTTTTTTGTTAAAACCTGGATATTTGAATTAATAATCTAGGTAACTCTGGAAATCAGATTCTCCTCCTTCCCTAGGATTTGCTGTGTTTTGTTATTGTTTTTGTTTATTGTTTTTGGTTTTTTTTGTTTGTTGTAGGATGTCTCTGTGCTGAGGGTTAGCCTGAGGCGTAAACCTAAGGGCTTCTTGTGTCTTTTCTGAGCCTGTGCCTTTCCCTGAGCATGTGTGATCACTCTGTAATTTTCTGTTTTAAATGTCCTGGACTTTCATATCTGGCTCCCAAAGGGGGAAAAAGAGAAAAATGAAAAGGGCTAGAAAAAGTGCACTGACCCTTCAAATTCCATGGAAGTAACTTTAGCTGGTGGGACTTGCAACAGTGGGAGAGGTACAACAGCAATGGCTGCCCTCCTCTTTGTCTGTACCTCTGTGATCAGAAGCAGCAGTCAGTGATCAAAGCACAGACTCCAAATATTTGGAGTACAGGGTCCTTTGTACCCATTCTTACTCCTGCAAGCTGTGTGCAAGCTGCTACAGAAACATGTGCACAGCTTCCTGCCACCATGACTAGGGTTGAGAAATGGATACCTACTATTGCACTAAGAGCTGCAGTTTACCATGCAAGCCTTGCCCTGGAAGTTGCAAGCATTCAATAGACTCCAGAGTTCCAAAATGGTTATGTTAGATTCTCCAGTGCAGTTGTTGTCGAGCTGGGAGACAGATTCCTGATGCTTCCTACTCTGCCATCTTCCCAGAATCCTCTCCTATGATTTGTTACTTATCTAAAATTAAATACTTTTGGGGCTGGCCCCGTGGCCGAGTGGTTAAGTTCGCGTGCTGTGCTTTGGCAGCCCAAGGTTTCGCCGGTTCGGATCCTGGTCGCGGACATGATGCTGCTCATCAGGCCATGTTGAGGTGGCATCCCACGTGCCACGACTAGAAGGACCCACAACTAAAATATGCAACTATATACTGGGGGGATTCAGGGAGAAAAAAGCAGAAAAAAAAAAAGATTGGCAACGGTTGTTAGCTCAGGTGCCAATCTTTAAAAATAATAATAATAATAAAATTAAATTAAGTACTTTTCTCATAAGTCAAAAAGAATTTTAAAAATTTAATGATTAGAAACCTTTTTGAATACTCTGATGGGCTAAGGTTGGGGGTGAGAGATCATTTTGTTATGTTCCAACCCAGAAATTTCTAAATTTATGATGTTAGTACAAATGAATCAAATTAATCTTTTTGGTAAACATTTTTAAGAATATAAATTTGTTGTTACGGAAGTTAAAATAGAACCATCAGTCTCTGTGGTATGTTTTCTTGATAAAGGCCAAACTCTTTGTTTTTGTTTCACAGACAATTGTGGCTATTAACAAAGACCCAGAAGCTCCAATTTTTCAAGTGGCAGATTACGGAATAGTTGCAGATTTATTTAAGGTAAGCTGGCCTTGAGAATGATGCCTATTATCTAGATTGTCATCCAAGAACCTCTTAGAGTTGGTCAGGGAGGAAGATATTACAGGAAAACCTTGTGTGTTTGTCTATCTGTGTGTCTTTCTGTGTAGGTATATATTAATATATGTACACGATTTTGAACTGCTTAAAGTGAAGTTGTTCTAATAAACACGTGATGTTTATATAGAGCATTATAACCTTCCCTTTAAGAAGGAATCCATATTGTGTTTAAAATATCCACATGGCTCTTGGCATCTCATGTGCTAATAAGTTACTACACATTGTGAAGTGACTCAAGTAATTATCACCTAGAATCATATTTGGCAGGTACCTTAAAGAAATTCACATCGAGTCCCCTTATTCAGAGATTTGCTAGCGATGCTATAGCTTTTCAGGGGAAGAGTGGCCACTCAAGTCCAGCTTATCTGACTCAATAAGTATGCTCTGCTTGCTGAGTTTGAGAGTTAAAGGCCTTCCTAACGTGACAGGTGTAGGGGAGAACACTTAGTTCCCACACCTCACACTCTTCACTTTTTTGAGTGTTCTTTCTGCCCTACCACCCCCATATTTGCCTTCCCCATGACAGAAATTACTTTAGTGATATTGATGAGCACCTGATATTCACTTGACCACACTTAGAGGTCATAGCTTATGCATGGCCTGGCTTCTTTTTGTCCCTCAGGACTTGCCTACAAGCTTCTAGGTTACCTTGTGCAGAAATCACTCATGCAGGAATTGAAACTCTGAAAGTAGCGTCCAACCCCAGGAGAAGTGGGTTTGCTGGAGTGAGGAACCCCTCACATAGAACTACATCGAGCTACTGTAGGCCTTAATGGAGAGGTTGCAGTCTGAGAACAGAGCCAGGGGTGGTCCCCCCAGCAAGAGGACTGGCACATTATCATGGCTTCACCAGCACTATATATGATCCAGATGAACTAATGAGTGCACTTTAAGAGCACATCTGTACTTTAAAGTACATGTTCATGCTCAGTGAAGGATGGACTTTCAACTGCTCAGTAATTACTCAATAATGGCCCAGACTGCATGCAGAGACTAGAATGGGGCTGTTGCCCTGGGTCAGCATAGGGCATCCTTCCCCTCAGGAATCACTGTTCCCCCACAACACCACTACTCCCCACCCAAGAGCCTATATCTTGCCCTGGGAAGAATACAACCTCTCCTCAGAAACTCTAGGGTCTTGTGTCTGAAATTTAGGGTTAAGGTTGGTTAGCTGCTCCAGTTACATGGCCCAGATGTGTAAGAACAAACAGTAATAGCAGTCATTTGACCACTAAGATATTCTAGTGGGAGGAAAAGTTAGTATGAAAAAGAAATTTTTTCTGTACTAGGATAACCTTGTTCAAGTAGCAAGCATTTATTTGCAATGAGATACGAATAAAGGGGTAAAGACCTTTTAATTTAAAAATGAAATTAAACACTTTCTAAACCCTAA